>NC_140484.1:14613260-15213260 GCF_964271855.1 Acomys minous | reverse complement strand
TCTTCTCTGGCTAACTCTATTCACAGCTTTTGGTAAATCTCTGCTTTAAGTGTTATGAGGAGTGCAACACCAAAAAGCCCACCTTTTTTGTTTGTTTGTTTGTTTTTATGAGACAGGGTTTCTCTATGTAACCACCCTGGCTGCCCTGGACTCACTTTGTAGACCAGGCTGGTCTCAAACTCACAGAGGTCTGCCTTTCTCAGCCTCCTGGGATTACAGGCATGCGCCACCATGCCCAGCTCAAAGCCCACCTTTTTAAAGTCTCCTTCTTTAGTCCTCTGTTGTTGGGACACAAAAGTTAGAGGCAGACAGAGGTCCCTGAAGAACAGAAGGGAAGAAAGGAAGCTAAGAATCCAGCACTTACCCTCCTGCACTGACGATATGTGAGTTGGACAGCACAAAGCGACAAACATCCTCATCATGCCCAGCGAAGACCCTGAAGGGCCGACGGTTCACGCTGGCACCGTCTGGACGGAACTGGTAGGCCAGGATGAAATTAGCCTGAGATATATACAGAGAGGCATCCTCCAGCTGCATCCAGGGCATCTGACTAGAGAAGGAAAAAAAAAAAGGTAAAACTGCTGCCTGTACTTTTATAGATAAGGACTTAAAAAATTAAGTTGAAGAGGAGTATGGGAAGTCAAAGGAAACTTCCATCCAGGTAAAGTGACCTCTGCATTCTAGCTAAGTCCAACTGGTAAGTTTCAAGGTACCAAGACTCCAACATGTACGCCTTGCTCAACAGGTCAGTTAAGGGGTGATAGAGAAAAGGTAAGTTTTAGGAAATCCCATTCCTTTGCTATTGGAGCAAAGGTACATTTATAAGTGAAAAGAATCTAGCCATTAGGAAAGCATGCAAACCTGCTCAAGAGATGCCTAGATCCTCCCAAGAACAGCAACATTTCTGTACCGTACTGGAGGGTAAGTGTGGTGATATAAAGTAACTCCAAAGCAGCATGCTGCAGTTCAGGAGCTAGAAAGAGCTCAGCTCTCACAGCACCTGATTGGAGACATCCAGAGAGAGCTATAGATCCTCTCTCCAAAAAAGAAAAGCTTAAAAGCCAGTCCAGTCCCATGGCGTGAGACTACGCTGGGAGAGCGGCACGGCACGCACCTGTAGCTCTAGCACTCTCCTGAGGGCTAAAGCAGGAGGAGCAGGAGCTCAAGGCCGTCTTTAGACACATATGCAGGTCAAGGCTGTTATAGAGTACATTAACATCTTATCTCAATAAACAAGGGGGGGGGGAGGGAAGAGGACAGGGGAGATGAGGTAAGAGAAGAAGAGGACAGGGAAGGACACTCAACTCAACAGCCAGGTTCTGTGGTGGGGACAGAGACAGGCCTCCACCTGTGCCTATCCTACCTAACCCTCCTGCAGCTACCAAGTCTCAGGAATGCAAGAGAAAGCTGACTCATCCCATGGACCATCTCCCACTGCCAAGCCTGTCTGAGCAAACTGGGCTGTGTTCCTTCCCCAGGCTTCTTAGAACAAGCGTCATGGGAATGTGGAAAAGCTCTGCAAATTGACTTGCCGGGCCATTAAATGCAGGTTGGACTCTGTAGTAACTGAATTCTGCTCATGCAGTTTTCACAAGTGTGTGCATACATTATATAGAACATGTGTAGAGCACATACAGACGCCTGTATCCTTATTCATTATCCACATTGCTCTTCAACATCTTTTTCACAATTATGTGGAGCACTCCGATGGGCAGCAAATAGAGGAGGCTGGAGTTTGTGTACTTACAGCCATGCGGTAAACAGACATTCACCCAGGACAAGAAACCAGGTTCATGCCAGGTGAGCAGTGGAGAATCCTGGGGCAGCCTGGTAACTGTTCTGTGTTTATTTGCCAGGCTGCCTTAAATTAATGCCCTAAAGACAACACCAGGAGCAAAAGGCTGACAGAGACATTTTCTTTGACGTTAAAAGGCACAAATGGCCAGGTCCGACGGCGCTTGCTCGCGGTCCAGCATTGAGGAGCCTGAAGCATGAGGGCGGCAGGCTTGAGGCCAACCTGGGCTACAAGGGAGGCCCTGTTTTGTAAAAAAAACCACTCCAAGGTGCAAATGGAAATCAGAAGGTAAAGCCTTTCATCATTAAAATCCATCTTTCTCTTTTATACCTTCTCTATCATAATACTGCCACATAATTCCTAGCAACTGACATCAGCCAAACCAGTGCAAACAACACAAGCAGGACAGGTGTGTTGGTCTGAATGAGACTGATCCCCATGGGCTCATATATTAGGATGTTTTGTCACCAGAGAGTAGAACTGTTTGAGAAGGATTAGGAAGACAAGGAGGTGTGGCCTTGTTGGAAGTGTGCCATGGGAGTGGACTTTGAGGTTAGAAAAGCTCATCCCAGGCCCAGTGTGTGTGTGTGTGTGTGTGTGTGTGTGTGTGTGTGTGTGTGTGTGTGTGTGTGTGTGTGTGTGTGTGTGTGTGTGTGTGTGTGTGTGTGTGTGTGTGTGCGTGTGTGCGCGCGCATGCACGCACGCCTCTGTCTCTGTCTCTGTCTCTCTGTCTCTGTCTCTCTCTCTCTCCTGTTACCTGTGGATCAGGGTGCCATGCCTATCTGCTTGTGGTATCTGAAGAATCAACAGGAGTTGCCCTACCATAGATAGCCACTACGATCTAATGTCTATTGTGCTCTTCTGTCTTGGGAAGCCTTAAAAGAATCAAGAAGTAAGGCTAAAAGATGGTGTAGACGTTAACAGCACTTGCTGCTCTTTCAAAGGATCCAGGTTCAATTCCCAGCACCTCCATGGTAGCTCACAATCATCTGTAAACTCCAGTTCCAGGGGATCTGATGTCTTTTCTAGAACTTGCAAAAGCACTAGGAACACACATGGTAGACAGACATACACACAGACAAAATGCTCATACAGTAAGCCAGGCTTAGTGGTGTACACTTTTAATCCCAGAATTTGGGAGGCAGAGACAGGTAGATTTCTGTGAGTTCAAGGACAGCCAGAGCTACATATTGAGACCCCACCCCCAAAAAACAAATAAAAATTAAACACATAAAATAAAAACAACTTTAAAAAATATCAAGAAGCTACTTACCTACACCTCCACTTCAGTAGAATCCCCTCTCGGCAGCGCCCCAGCCGCCAGTTCTGAGAAACCTTTACTCGTTCCTTTACTGGGATGCTGGCCATCCTAGGCGCAAACAGAACAAAGAACTCAGTCACTACAACTCACTGCAAATAAGAAAAGATTCTATGGACTTACTGAGTCAGGACTTGGAGACATACAGAATAGAATCAAATATAAGTTTTAAAGGAATTATGAGATCAAGAAGGAAGAACTCCTATGTCCATACTCGGCTAATCAAGAAATACAAGCAGAAGTCTTTAAACTACTTCAAACTCTTTAAACTACTAGAAGTGTCTATAGTGATGTCAAAACAATCTCCTGAAAAACATGACAAAAAAAAAGGGCTAGAGCCACTGAGGCAACTCCATGACTAAGAGGCACTTGCCACAAAAGCCTCACAGCATGAGCTTGATCCCCACAGTACAAAGAGCTGACTCCCAGAAGGTGTCCTCTGACCTCCGCACATGTGCTTGCACCTGCCTACACTAATATTGTGCGCATACTCACACACAGTAAGAATAGGATATGAGACTGACATATTGCCTACTGACTAAGAGTGATGTAATAATAAATCTTTTTTTTTTTTTATTTCAAGTTCTGAAACTCCTGGATATCCATCTTGAGAAAGATGGACCCTGCCTGACTCCTACCTCACACCAAACAGGAAAAGTTTATATATAATAAATCTACACATAAAACATACAATATGAAGCTATTAGAATAAATTATATAAACCCATCTATCTGGACAAAAAAAAAAGGGGTGGGTGGAGCTTGTGTCTGTTGTGGGTAGGCAAAGTTCTTAGGACAGCTAGCGAATTAGACTTTATCAAAATTAAAAACTATCCCACAAAAATGAACAGAATAAGCCAGTCTGGAAAAACATTACACACACACACACACACGGTAAAGGACTTGAACTCAAATGAAGAGACATTTCTCTTTCCATACTTAAGTTAGCCTTGATTCATTCTGCCTCAAGCCTCCCAAGAGAGAGGATTACAGACACACATCACCATGCTCAGGCTCTGGGTTTGTATATTTTTAAAAGACCTTTCTTGTCCTATTTGACGACAAGAAAGAAAAATGTCATAGCTGCTATAGCAAAAGGCCCAGCAGAGGGTTGTTTTATACTTTTATGGGTATGAGTGGTTTTCCGTATTCATGTATGTGTACCATGTGAAGAGGACATGAGAGCCCCTAGAACTGGGGTTACAGACAGCTGTATGCCACCAAGTGGGTGCTGGGAACGAAACTTGGGTCCTTTTTTTTTTAGTGTTTTTAATAGCTGAACCATCTCTCTGCCTGCCCCCAACTTTAAAAAAAAAAAGAAAAGATTATCCTGAATGAAGGCAATATTATACATACTATATTTCATTTACATGAACTTGAGAAAAGGGCTAGTTAACCTAAAATGAAAAAAAAAAAAAAACCTCATAGTAACAAATAACCAACAAGGCAGGGGTGGAAACATTCTGAGGTTCTATGTCCTACATCTAGATATTGAAGGGCGTTGCATATATCTATCAAGAAGGCATCAATCGGGCCAGATGTGAGGTTGCAGGCCTGTAGTCCTAGTACTCAGGAAGCTGAGACAGCAGGATCGTAAATTCAAAGCTGGTCTACACAGCAAGACAGCCTGAGCCACACAGCAAGCCAGCCTGAGCTACACAGCAAGACAGTGTCTCAGGAAAACAGCTGGGAGGTGGCGCACACCTTTAATCCCAGCGCCCAGGAGGCAGAGGCAGGTGGATTTTTGTGAGTTGGAGGCCAGCCTGGTCTACAGAGTGAGTTCCAGGACAGAGGTAGGGGTGGTGGTCATCTCTTATTCCTCATCAAAATTCCCTTCTTCCATCTGCCCTTCACTCGGCTCCCTCTAATCTTAATATCTTATTTAAGCACGAGACATTTATGCTTTTATATATTTCCCAATCCTTCTACAATGTAATATTTGATAAATGAAAAAATGTCCCCTAAAATTATAGAAGCTTGGAGGCAGCGTGGGGTGGGTGGGGTAGCTCAGCAGTAGAAGACAGGTGCTTTTGTAAGGCTCTGGGTTGAATTCTTAGCATAAATAAAAAAAACAGATGATAGTGTTGACAAAACTGAACAAGTACCAATAAAGCAAAAGACAAGAAACTGATTTAGATGGCCACCTCATACTACTATATAGTGCATTCAAAAATAGAGAAGTTGAGTTGGATGTGACAGCACAAACCTATATGATCTTAACACTCAAAAGGCTGAGGCAGAAAGATTTATTGTGAGTTCACAGCTAGCCTGGGTCACACAGTGAGTTCCAGGTCAGCCTCGCCTATATGCAAGATCTTGTCTCATTTTTTTTTTTAAAGGCAAAACAAACAAACAAAGTCAATTTAAGATAGGGAAAAAAAGAAAAATATGCACACTCCCAAAAAAAAAGTAGAAACAGAAACATATGAATTGTAAGGTATGTAAGTTTGATTCTATTAAATATGAAATGCTAACATAGGTGGGAAAGGGGACTAAAAGGTAACAACAGAGTCAGGGAGCCTAACATTGTAAATACAAGTTTCATCCCCAAAACTTTTAGGGAACTGATAAAAATCTATCCAAACAATACCCTGTCTCAAGTATCCAGCCGTCCGTGTCCAACAGCCTAAGCGCAGTCACATGGGACTTACACAAAGAAACCCGGGAAAAACAATCCTGAATACTAGTTTACAGAAATGTACCTTAAAATAATTATTAAATACTGACTTGCATCTATTAAGGGGAAAACCTGGCAAGCTTCTGACTTTATAAGCACATGGGTTTGGTTACACTTTGCTGGTACTGTTTTCTGCTCTCAAATTTCCACTATGAGCACTGTATCACAAACAACTCAAATGAGAAATATATTGTACAGTGTATGAGCTGGAAACAGCCCACATGCCTGCCTGTGGGAGGGAACAGCACACAAACGCAATGGAATAGAGCATGTGGGACCGCAAAAATTAAACACATGAGGAATCAGAACATGAAAACTGTTGTACAGTAAACAATAACAACTGCAAGACTAAGTCGAAGACACCATACAACATGTTTCTATAGATAACAGGTTGGAAGTTTATATTAATGATGCTTTGGGACGTGAGCAAGTTCTTTAAATAAACCACATAGTTGATAATGTCTCTGTTTATCTTTAACTGCTAGATTAAATAAAGTTCTAAGAAGCACAGAAAGCACACTCAGAAAACTGGACTTGCCCCCGGGGGCATCACGTAACTCCAGGTAACTTTGTCTATTTCCACACCTTTGAAATGAGGATAATATTTTACACAGGGCCAGAGATGGCTCTATCAAAGTGCTTGCCACACAAGCCTGACGACCTGCATTTGATCCCCAGAACCCACAGTGGGAAGAAAGCACCAACTCCCAGAAGTTGTACTTTGAGCCTCACTAGTGCACAGTGGCACATGCTTCAATACTGATGCATGCATCACGCATACACAAATGATTCAATCATAACAAAATAAAATATTATTATTAAGCATAATTCACACAAGTGTGGCCTTTTTAAAGATGACACCTAAAACAAATTTATAATTTATAAAGTGATTATATGTTATCATGAAATATTTTCTTATAAACACAAAATCTAAAGTAAGAACTATTTCTTTTTCTTCTAAACAATTTAGTTATAACTTTTCAAAATGACTCCTCTAATATCAAACATTTTATCTCTTAGGCTGAAGGCTGTTGGGGAGATGGGTATGCTAATACTTACTGCTCCCTGGGATCACATTACTAGAGAGCAACCTACACCACAGGGAGGGAGAACTGAGACAGGAAAAGAGCTGACCGGAACTAAGAAAGCATACACTGGTTCAGCCAACTCTTCCCTGCAAACCCCCTCCCCACGCCAGCAGTGAGGGTTTAGAGTTCCACCTCTCCACCTAAGGTCTAACTTAACAGGCACAAGTAGCCTACAAACAAAACATTGTGGATCACAGAAGGAGACGCTGAAGAGAGAAAGGATCTGAACAGTTCCCGATTGGGATAAAGATGTTTCTCTCAACTTCCTGATCACTTAACAGCAACTGGGTGACACTTTACTGAGGAGTCTGAGACTCCCCTGAGGAGTCTCACCAGAAAGAAACTTTCAAAGTTGAGCTTTAAAAACTGCTACCAAACAGCAGATGCAGGCATCTTCTCTTAAGGTGAACGCTATAATCATACACTTGCTGTGGTCCCCAGCTTTTAAAAGAGCACTCCATGTGGCTTTGACTTGACTTGAAAAGGTACCATTTTGTTAGAAGCAACTTAACAGCTTTTTCAGCCCCTTCACCAGTCCTCTTTAAGAGCTTCCCTGGTTGCCTTGCTCTCACCCTTGAAACGGCCTCTGCCTAACCATTTCTCACCGTTACTGATATAAAGGAAGGGTGCTCCCCTTAAAAAGCAGGATTAGTGCCGGTATATAACTCTCCCTATGGCTGCTAATGCAAGGGAAAAACCTCTAAGTTTGCCCATGGGCCTGGCTGAACTGCCATTTTCCCAGCCCTCCTTCCCTCGCCTCAGCCTAATTTTTCTACTTGTCCCAGCCTCCCAATCTCAGCTTTCAGGCACTTAGTCACCATTAGAGTTTGAATGCATTCCTGGGTGCATGAACTTTTTTTGTTTGGTTGGTTGGTTGGTTGGTTTGGTTTTGGAGACATGTTTCTCTTTGTAGCCTTGGCTCTCCTGGACTCACTTTGTAGACCAGACTGGCCTCGAACTCACAGCGATCCACCTGCCTCTGCCTCCCGAGTGCTGGGATTAAAGGTGTGCGTCACCATGCCCACCACCTGCATGAACTATTTTTTTTTTAAGATTTATTTATTTATTATGTATACGGCATTTTGCCTGCAGGCCAGAAGAGATGGTTGTGAGCCACCATGTGGTTGCTGGGAATTGAACTCATGACCTTTGGAAGAGCAGTCAGTGCTCCTAACCTCTGAGCCATCTCTCCAGCCCCACATGAACTATTTTAAACAAATAAATACATCATACACCCACCATAAGTTACCTGGCCCCTTGAAATCTTGACAAGTAAATCCAGAGGAGCAGAAATAATCTAGGCCAGCATCTAGCATGACCGTTCATTTCCCCCTCTCCAACCTCACACCCAAAACCCAAAAATAATGAAATAAAGCTGGTCTGAAGAGAAATGGCTGGGGATAGGGGTGTGCATGTGCATGTGTGCGTGTGTGCGTGTGCGCGTGGGGGTGGGGTGAGAGATGCTAGGTCTACAGAATCTCCAGGATCAGAAGACTCTGACCCCTTCCCTCTCCTGTCCCGTCTGAAGCATCACTCCCTCAATAACCAACACTGCAGGGAAGAGTACTGTCTTGGAACTTGGGAAGAAGGGACAAGTGTGGAACAAAGCAATGGGGCACTGAGCCAATGAGAGGGGCCCAGACTTATGTAAGATGAAGTCTGGGGCTTCGGTTTTACCTTAGCACCACCTCTCCTTTTCTTTGATTTTCTCCCTCTTCAGAAAGCAGATCTTCCCCACATTGCCCGTGCCCACCAGCCCTCCCATTCTAAGCGAGCAAGCAGCCCAATGAGAAACTTGGTTTTTGTTTTGTTTTGTTGCTTTTTTGTGTAGTCTTGGCTGTCCTAGACTCACTTTGTAGACCAGGCTGGCCTCAAACTCACAGTGATCCGCCTGCCTCTGCCTCCCGGGTGCTGGGATTAAAGTCATGCACCACCATGCCGGGGCCCCAATGAGAAACTTGTAATCTTCATCTGGACTTGAGTCCAACAGCAGATGGCTACAATTAAGGTTCTGAAAAGCTCAATGAAATATTATTAAACCATGTTAAATTACCCCAAAATCTAAAGTGAAGTAAAAACGGAGGAAACATGCCCACATGCGGAAAGACCATACACAGGCGAGCATAGAGCTGACAGGACTGCCCCCGCCTTCCTTCAAAGGGCCCCTAACGTCAACTCACTTATCCGTCTCACATCCACGTCCCACATTTGCTCTTTCACACTTCCCCCAGCGCCCGTGACTGACACTACAGCTTCCTAAATTGTGTGTTGCAACTCTATGTGGGTGTGATGAAAAAATCCCCTAGCAGTGAAAGGTTTCTAAGTGTGAAACAATCAAATGCATAATAAATCAGAAGTAGTTCTGACAAGTTTATCCATGTTGCATTGCATCACTTCACTGCAGCCTTGCTCTGAACACACAACATGCACACTTTGTAATATGCATGTCTTTATGCCATAACACCGACCACTGCTGCCCGAAACATTTTGGCTCAAACCAACAAGTATTTTATGTTATAAACTGCAGTATTTCTGTCAAGCATGGTGGTGCACACCTTTAATCCCAGCACTCAGGGAGGCAGAGGCAGTTGGATCTCTGTGAGTTCAAGGCCAGCCTGGTCTACAACAAGAGTCTAAGACAGACAGGGTTCTGTGCCACATTCCTCAGCATGTAAGTATTAAATTAGTCTTGGATTATATTGTGTTAGAATGCTTGACTTAAAATCTGCTGTTTGAGTTGCCAACTTGAGTTCATTTCTTAAAAAAAAAAATCAATAAACTGGGCTAGGGAGATGGCAGCTTAACTGGCAAATTTCTTGACACACAGGCATGGGGCCGGAGTTCAGATCTCCAGACCTACATAAAAGCCAGGCATGGCAGCAAGTACCCATAATGCCAGCACAGGCATGGGGATGGCTCAGCAAGTGAAACGTTTGCTGTACGAGCACAAGAATCTAAGCTCAGAGTCCCCAAAACCTCCATAAAATCCTGGTACTGCTTGGGCAAAGACAGGTAGATCCCAGGGGCTTAAGAGCATCCAGTCTAGCTCAAATACTAAGTTCAGTGAAAGACCCTGTCTCTAAATAAATAAATAAATAAATAAATAAAATAAGGAAAAGAAAGATAAGACACACAGTGTCGACCTCCGACCTCTATATGAGCACACATACACACTTATATACATATCCACATGTACAACAAAATGCACTCACGCACGTATGTACACACACACACAATCATTAAATAAATTTTAGCTTGAGATTATGGTAATATTTCCATCAATTTCTAAAATGGCCCGAAACAATCGTTTGCCATTTTGTATTACAAACTGATGCAAGGCAGGGGTCTCAGCATGGCACTCACATACCAAAGCACCAGTCAGCTGGGAAAACACTAAAGGGACTCTACATGCTTGTACATCAAATATGCAGCCACCACCCAAGTCCTCCTGCAAATCCATCCATGCATCTCATCTTCATTAAATGGTAAAGTTATGTATAACAAAGACCTGTTTTACTGTACATTTCATTACGACTTAATAACAGTGAACTTTTTATTTGTATACCTATTTTATATACTTTTATACCCCAGGTTTTACTTAAAATATTATCCGGCAAAAAGGGATCACGAGTAGAAAAAACTTAAGAAGCCCCACTCTTTCTATATTGCCAGCACCAGTCTATCTCTGTCCTTGACAATGCTTGTTTCTCTTCAAGAGACTAGTCTAACTAACCACCAGCACCCCACCAGGCTGGGTGGATAAAGCCCACTAGCCTTGAACCACAGAGCCACCTGCTTCTGAGTACCCACTCAGCACTAAACTGAAAAACTAGGCCACCACACCCAGATCTTCTCACTGTCACTGGCCTGGGGCTCACTGATTAGGTTAGTCTGAGTGAAGTCAGGGATCTGCCTGTCTCCCCTCCCCAGCCTAAGTGACACAGCAAGACCCTATCTCAAAACAAGAGGGAGGGAGGGAGAAAGCGGGTTTCTTTTGAATTTGTTTATTTTTATTTTATGTGCACTGGTGTTTTGTCTCCATGCCTCTGTGTGAGGGGTCAGACTCCCTGGAACTGGATCCCAGGCAGTTGTGAGCTAGCTGCCGTGTAGATTTTTAAAGAGCTCTCCAGAGTACCATTCTCCTTCTGGCAAGCTGCCCTCCAACACCACCTGTAGGCTCAGAAGGTCTTTCCGGAGCTGAGGAGACAGCAGCAGTTAAGACCACTTGTTCTGCCCATTGATGGTGGCACACACCTTTCTTTAATGCCAGTATTCAGGAGGCAGAGGCAGGTGGATCTCTGTGAGTTCAAGGCCAGGCTGGTCTACAGTATGAGTTCCAGAACAGCCAAGGCTACACAGAGAAACCTTGTCTCAAAAAGACTATTTATTCTTGCTGAGGACACAAGTTCAGTTCTCAACACCCACATGATGACTCACATCTGTCCATAACCCCAGTTCCAGGGAATCTGACACCCTCTTCTGCTCTCTGCAGATGCGCAGCACACATACAGTATACATACACACATGCAGGGAAATCACTCCTTTTGTTTGTTTGGTTTGTTTTTTTTTTTTTCGAGACAGGGTTTCTCTGTGTAGCCTTGGTTGTCCCGGGCTCACTTTGTAGACCAGGCTGGCCTCAAACTCAAATCGATCTACCTGCCACTGCCTCCCAAGTACTGGGATTAAAGGTGTGTGCCACCACGCCCGGTGCAAATCACACTTATACATAAAAATATAAACCTAAAAAACTTTAAACTCTTCCTACCAGTGCATATGCATTATATCACATATTTAAGAATTCATCATAAGTATCCAACTCCTATACCGAGTGTCAAAGCCGTCCAGAGCAGTTTCAGAAGCGCTAAACATAACCCTGTCCTTACCTACGTGGCGCAGCACTTGGGCTGTGCTCACGTCTACCTCTCCTGTTTATAATTTGCAAGGCACTTTTCCAATATGTGCTCAGCAAAATGTTAACAGTATTAACCAAGAAAAAATTTTTATGTTCAAAGTATTTTGGACAAATGAAGGATAAAATTAGACAGGCTTCTCTGTTATAGGACTTCCCAATGCCTTTAATTTACCATTGGGCATTGTGATCCCCAAGAGCAAGAGGGGATGTGGCACACAGCATTTCTGACATTCACTTGATTACAGAATTAGTTTTCTAAGACTCCTACAATACAGCTTTCAGAAAGGCTGATCTAGCACTTTCTGAGAATGAACGACAGTAAAAATGAAGCCGCTATTTGTGTGCATGTGTGTGGACAGGCCTCCCCTCTGAGTCATGAATTAGGCACAGGCTGACTTAGAGGGATACTTTGTTCTCTTGACTTCTTTTCCCTGGACTCCCCATCTGAAATGTGAGGAATAATTACACCACTCTGCTTCCCAGGGTTACTTTTTATTGTTTTTAATCTTAGAACTGTGTTCCATATTAATCACCCCAAGTAGCCAGGGTTTAAAATCCCTAGTGTCCCACGAGCCTGGACAAAGGGATGGAGAAAACGTGAACCATACACCAGCAGCCGGTTCTCGGGTCTCCAGTTTCTAGGCTGCTGTGGTAAGTCAAACTGCAGGCAAGTAAGGGATGAGTGCAAGGCTCTCCCCAACACACGGCTGCAGGGAGCCCTGACTTGAGCACATACCACCCACATCTGAATCTTGATGCATCTTTTCAGAGGAAATCCAGAGAGATAGGAGGTCAATGCTAGAACTGCAAGAAAGAAAAATATTAGAAGCTATTTCCTCTTTTCTAAAGAAAGGAACTCATTAAGTTCGTGAACAGGGGAAATATACTATTCCTTTCAGTGAAACAGCTCTCCGGGAAAAATATCTCGACATATTTACTATAAAACAATTTAATTTCCCTGTCCCATCACCTGCCACCTGTCCCCTCCCTACCCCCCAAACGCCACAGACTGTGGATTTCCTCTCATTCTTGGCAGAGTTACCAGAAGAAACATAATACCCCCTTCGGACTGCTCCCAACAGCTGCTGGAACAAGAAGTGGGAGTTAGGGATAGCCCTCAAAAGCTGCCTCTAAAAATGACTCTTCTCTTTCCAAACCATGGAGCCAATGAGCGTGACTTCTCTTTTTTCTGATCCCTTAAAGCAAAAGGAAGGGTTTGCAAGGTGGCTCAGCAAGTAAGGACACTCGCCACCAAACCTGACACCCTGAGTTCAATCTTTAGAACATTTGTGGTAGAGGGAGGGAGAAAAGCAATTCCCATGGGTTGTCCTCTGAACTCCACGAGTCATGGCATGCATGCCCACACACATGTGCACATACACAAGTGCTAAAATCTCTTCTAGCAAAGGCACCGCGAAGACAGCAGTGTCCCCTGTCCCAGACGTCTATCTCCATGGCTCTGTTCTCTGCCTTAAAGCTAAAGCTTCACCTCAGAAAGGCAATTCCTTCTTTCCTAACTTGTATTTCCAGAAACAGTGTCCAACTACTCCACTGGCTTAGTATTTTTGTATTTTTTAATTTTTACTTTTCCAAGACAGGGTTTCTTTGTGTAGCCTTGGATATCCTGGACTCACTTGGTAGACCAGGCTGGCCTTGAACTTATAGAGATCCGTCTGCCTCTTCTTCCCTGAGTGCTGGGACTACAAGGTTGTAGTCTGAGCCTGGCAGGCTTAGGTTTTGTTTGTTTGGTTAGTTGGTTAGTTGGTTGGTTGGGTTTTTGTTTGTTTGTTTTAGTATTTTTTATGTTTATTTAATCCACATTTTTTATATTTAGTGTGCGGAAGGGGAGCTGCAGAAGAGAGGTAAAGCGAGAACAAGTGTGGCTGTCCATGTGCCACGGCACATATGCAGAGGGCAGAGAACAGCTTGTGAGCCATGGTTCTCCTCCTAGTGGGCTCCCGGAGTTAGAGTCAGGTTCTCGGGCTTGGCAGCAAGCACCTTCTCCAGTGAAGTCTTTTTTCTTGTCTGTCTGTCTGTCTGTCTGCTTGTCTGTCTGTCTGTCTGTCTGTCTTTCCCCCCTTTTATTTTGAGACAAGGTCTCTGGCTGTCTTGGAACTCACTATGTAAAACATGCTGTCCTCTTCACAAAGATCCACCTGCTGCTGCCTTCCAATTTCTGGGATTAAAGGTGTGTGTCACCGCGCCTGGCAAATCCACCAATTCTTAGTTGCATTTCTTATCAAACACCAATTTAATATACTTCCATTATTACCAGCCACCTGTCCCTGACTATCTAATTCCCTTCAGGTCAAGAGATTTTAAAAAGCAAAAATCCAAGACTAAATCAACAATGACCTCTCTTTCCTGGTGTCATCACACACTAGTGTTCTTCAAACTCTATCAGGAAAAGCCCCATTACCAGGCATCAGAGAGCCAGGCAGTGAGCTTCAGCATTTCAGCTGAGACCACCAACAAAGAAGTTCATGAATGTCAGCTGGGGCAGAGGCAATCTCTCTCTCCACCAAGGAGAAACCGCACAGAACCTCCAACATCATCCCCCAAAGGTGCTGGCTGGGGCTGAGTGAAGACCGTGAAAACTGTACAAGAGCCGAGGGGGAAAATATAGTGTAAGGAATGATCTGGAATAAGGGGTGGGAGAAGGCAGAGGGATGAACTAGCTGACCTCAAATGTCTTTTCCATCTCTAACGCCTATGATTCTTTGACCTCCAATTTTGTGCTGTGAACAAGGAATGGAAAGTCAACAGACATGGTAATGTTTTGAAAGAGCCTGGCAGCCTGCTCTTGTCATTTAATGGCCTTTACGTGTATTTTTTAAGGTGTCTCCAAGCCCTGTCTTCATTTCACAGTTGTCACCTTTCTCAGCAATTTGAGCTCATGTCAAATACCAAAAAAGAAAGAGAAAAAGAAAGAATGTGCAGGCAATTAATTGTAGGCTAAAGAGGGGCAGGTAGAGGGGCCCATTGGGTGGCCCATTCTTCCAGGGAGGGCGATGTCCACAGTCTGAAGAAAATGAAGAACTGACTCAAAGCTGAGACAGGCAGCCAACCCGCTAACAAGGGTCAAGTCTTTTTCCAGATAGTCTCATTCTGTTTTAGATGACTGTTCCCAGGGCTAGGACTCAGGGCTGGGGTTTTTTGTTTGTTTGTTTTGTTTTGTTTTCCAGACAGGATTTCTCTGTGTAGCCTTGGCTGTCCTGGACTCGCTTTGTAGACCAGGCTGACCTGGAATGCACAACGATCCACCTGCCTCTGCCTCCCCAGGGCTGGGATTAAAGTCGTGCGCCACCACACCGGGCTGTACATTCTTAGCTAGTACAGCCATCTTGCTTCTAACGCCCATCCATCTGAACAAGACTGTGGGATAGAAAAGACTGCCTCAGAAGCGAACCGTCCCTTTTCTTTCTCAACCTCATCTGACTGTTGATACACCAGAAATTTTTTCTGAAAAATCAGTTTCTGTGGATAGGGGTGGGCAGGGAAATCAATTTTCCCTCTAAAGCTCATAATCCATTTTTTTTCCTTTATTCCTTCTCATGTTTAATTTTCAAAATTTGCCAGCCGTTGGTGGCGGACGCCTTTAATCCCAGCACTTGGGAGGCAGAAGCAGGCAGATTGCTGAGTTCAAGGCCAGCCTGGTCTACAAAGCGAGTCCAGGACAGTGAAGGATACATAGAGAGACCCGGTCTCGAAAAACAAAAAAAAAAATTTTTTTTTTCAAAATTTACCAGAATCTGACCTCAAGGAAAGTCAACTTGAATTTCTTCCTATTTCATAGTTAGGAGTCAGTACCACACACTAATCCAATGCCAAGGTCAATCCAGAGTAAAGGGTAAATTGTCACACAAAGGAGATTCTTTTCTATGTCAAGGACTGGAAAATAATTATTTAAAAATCTGTCTGCTTCCTCAGTAACCTCACAGCACCTAAATTTCAGAAGCTCAGCCCAGATTTTACTTCTAATGAAGGATCTAGATTTCCAAAAGAACTCACATTGCAGACTGTGGAGTCTGGGTTTCTCTGTGATTATGCCTTGCAAGTTAGAGAAGTCACTGCTATGGTTCAAAGGCCAGGTGACTAGGAAAGGCAGGAGCTATTCCATCCCCACAGCCTTGGAGGCCTCCTTTCTCCCAGTATGTTTCTGAAGGTAGGATCTGCACCAACCCATTTCCTGCTTCTGCAGGTGTATTTACTGTGAGCATGTAAACTGAACCCTCCTTTTATTAACTCAGAAACCATAAAAAAAAAAAAAAAAAAAAAGGCCTGGGGCTGGAGAGATGGCTCAGTGGTTAAGAGCACAGCCAGCTCTTGCACAGGACCTGGGTTCAGTCTTGGCACCCTTGTCTGGCACCAGGGATCCAATGTCCCCAACCTCCCCAAGCACTGCATCCATGTGCACAGATCAACATACGTCATAATTAAGAATAAAATAAATATTGAAAAGAAGGCCTTTCCAAAACAACTACAACAACACAGCCCTACAGGCAACGTCGAGTGGCTAAGGAGAGGGTGATTCTCCCCAGATAAAACAGAAAATATAAGAAGAAAGCCTAGGCTACTTTTGAGTTCCTAAGCATTTCCTAAAAATCATAGCTTAGACCTTAAAGAGACCAATTAACAACACACTCCATTCAGTTAGGAAAGGAAATTTCATGCCCCACCACCACCACCACAACGGTGGGGGACTCTCAGGCACAATCATTTTAAAACAAACAAACACACTCTGCTTATCTGCATCTATCTCACCACCCTGGATGTTAATCATCACTGAAATAGATACCCTCATCCTCAAGCCTCAAAGAGCTCCAAGGCTGCAGGACAGCCAAAGGAATGAGGCTGCATGCCAGGGCAAACACCTCTGGACCTCTACTCCTCAGACTCCCATTGTTAATTCCAGGCAAATCTATCACAGGCTGATGTAAAAGAGCACCCAGGTAACTGTCCACAGGACATCTAAAGGCAATTCCTATTTGAAAATATGCAACACTGAAATAAAGAAGGGAATCTAGTAAGCTTTCTTGAACATAGAAATTGCAAGTATTATCTAAACAGGTTCCTATGCAGATTTTTCCCTTTCTTTGCTCTCAATAATTACCAATATCAGAATTTGCTGCTTCTTGCACATAGCCTGCATTATATATGGACAGAGCTGAAGTCTGCTGCTCTGTTCTTACACACTGAATTAAGTTAGTGCCCACCTCACTCTTTACTCAGAAGATTGCTGTATGAAGCACTGCCTTGATTTTTATTATTGTAACCAAGATATTTCTAATCCCTTTGGCTTCATAAAGCTTTCAAACAAAACTAATTTGAAATCAGATGACTGGTTCAAACTACCTTTTGTTTTCTAAGGGGGAAAAAAGAGGGGGAGGAGAGGAGAAAAAAAAAAACCACTTAGGATACTTCTTAGTGTTCACTGTTTGGGCAAGAGGCCTAAAGGGAAGCAAATTATTTGTTTGTGGTTTTTAAGTGGCTCAAATGCCTTCAAGCACAAGTATAAGACCATTAACAAATCACAAGGAACCCAAGCAGTTCATCTTACTCAACAAAGCTGTGATCAGTTAGGAACAGCTAAACTGAACAGGGCTTGCCCTGGGCCGGAAGGTCAGTAAAACCTTAGAAGTTGGTGTTTCTGAAAATCAGAAGGCCCTTAAAACAGCAAGCACAATCTCGAAGGCCACAGTTTCTGCTGTCCTGTTTGTGAAAACATTCAAGATGGTGTCTGTGTGTGTTCCCTCCTGTAATTAGACAGCACTTCTAAATCTCACCATGCCCGCTTCTGACATATGCAGAATAAAGGGGAAACCGAGCAATGAGACAGCTCTCCTGGAAGGCCTTCTAGCTCTGAACACAGGCCTCATTTTACTAAGCACTGTTATTCCTGGTCTTTAAAGAGATAAAACTCAGAAGCTGTGGGATTATGTGCCTTCTTAGAAAGCCGAGTTTCGTACTGTGCTTATAAGGACAAACTTGCTTATCCATTCTGCAAAGACTCAGTCCAAAGCCGAACAGCCCACGTTATGCTAGGAGCTGTGTGCTGCACTCGGGAAGCAGGCTCCCTGATGCTCTGAACACGCTGAGTTGCACGCCCTATCTCTTCAGGGATGACAACTACTTCTCTTGATGGTTTATTAAGCTCTGCAGCTGTCCAGCAGCAGGCCACACCGGCAAATGGTCCCCACCTGCACCCAGAAAACAGAGCAGTGACCCTGCTCTTCATCAACTGCCACAGCAAAACAACCTCTCTGGAAGGACAATGCTTCATGCTAGGACACATACAAAAAAATTAAAACACACACACCTAATAATAGTAAAGCCATAAGAAGCATCATTTGAGCAGGGGCGCACACCTGTAATCCCAGCACTCAGGAGGAGAAGCAGGCGGATCGCTGTGAGTTCGAGGCCAGCCTGGTCTACAAAGTGAGTCCAGGACAGCCAAGGCTACACATAGAAACTGTGTCTTGAGAAAAAAAAAAAAAAAAACAAGAGAGAGAGAGAGAGAGAGAGAGAGAGAGAGAGAAAACAAAAGCATATAAAATGTCTACAACTCTACTATAGATTACTAGAGACTGAAATATATATAATTTGGATTGTCTTCCCTTTGGCTTAAAAAAGTTATTCAGATAAAAAAAAAGGGGGGGTCAACTCATGTTTATGGGTGATTAGACTGCACATGCACCTAAGATCCAAAGGAATCATCATAAACAAACTGTTCTAGAATACGATTAGTTAAACAAGACAGTCAGGTAAAAACTTACTAAAGTATAAGACCTTAGAAATCATGCAGAAAAGAGTGCATTTGTAATAAACACAAGCACATAGGAACAAACCAGTAATAAATAGTGACTTGTTAGGGCATTATAGTGAAAACCACAAAAATCCTTGAAAAAGCATAGAATGTTTCTGGCCATGAACTGAGTAGAATTGGAGCAGTGACGCTGACATTTCAGCTCAGCAAATACAACCTAACCCTAGCAGACATCACTCTAGCAAGAAGCAGCATACTCAGAATATGATAGAAAAAGTGAAAGCTCAGACATTGAATACACAAATTCATATGCAGTGTGTGTTTAAACTTCCCAAAACACAGTGAAAGAGAAATGGCTTAACCAAAGGTGTACCAATAACTGAGTAACCATTTAGAGAAAAGCATAGTAAAAGAATATTACTCCTTGCACCAAAACAAGTGCTAATGATAAAAATGCCATTTAAAAAAAATCAAGTTATAAAAAAATTAGTTAGCAATCAAATTTTTCAGGCCTGTGGAAGAATTAGAAATTTCTCAGGTTAAAGGGGATGAGCAGATTCTAATGAAGTATAAAATTTTCTAATAAGAATACAATAAAAACCAACTGGAAAATGTATCTCCATCAAAGATGATAGGTGAGAGTCAAACATTTATGACCCAGAAAAATTCCAAATTTATAACCAAAACACTAAGACCCCAGTAACAAAGAGTAGAAAGAGACAGTCTCACAGGTGAAACAGACACATGGCAAAATATTTATCCTGGCCAGTGATGAGAGATACAAAGTAACACAGCTTTGGCATACTCTCACTCACTCACTGAAGTAGCAAAGGTTTTGTTTCTGGTTTAATTTTCTCATCAAATTGGTTCAGTCATTCTTTGCTGGTATACTGTGACTTGGTCCAAAACCTTTGCCTATCAAACCCTTTGATTCAATAATACCTATCTTGAGATTTTTTTTTCCTAAGTAACTAATTCAAGACAAATGTATGTCAGGGTATGTGGCATACTTCAAAATCCATCCCAGTATTGTTATTTAGCACTCATTGTTAGGATGGGGAAGCCAGCAAGTGCAGGGTAGACAATTGGGGGGTGTGCAACTGAAAAACTTTTAAAATGGAAATAGTTGTGCAGAAATGATTTCTTACGGTTTTCTCCTTTTAAAAAAATAAATAAATAAAACTTTGCCATTCTCCTATCTTACAACTGAGCAAGGGCAGGGTGCAATCTGAAAGCTTTTGTCTTCACCAGTTCTGTTTAACAGTCTTAAGTGTTTCAGGAATGTTTTACATTCATGGGGCTCAGGTATTACTCGGTCAAGCTGCAATATCTTGGAAGACATCATTTGTGGGTCCTTCTGTATGAATCACATCCTAAAATATGTTGACAATGGGATTAAAGCTTTTTTTTTTTTTTAAGGATCTAAGCCCCTTTCTGCATATTTGACTTTATCAGAGCTCTGAAGCCTAACCTTTGAGAGAGCAGACTGGATGAAAAGCCACAAAAACACCTAGTGGGTCTGGGTCGTCGTCCTTCAGGGGCCTGGCACTGAGGACACAGAGCAAGCTAGCAGTTGCAGAGCTGAGGAAGCCAGGGAGTCAGACCTTTGGGGAAAGACACAACTGGGGCTGAAGAGTACTTTTGGGATGGCTAATTGTAAGTAGCCGCCCACCAGGGAGGGCGCTGACTAAGGGATGCTCTGCGGAAGCTTTCCCGGGTGTGGGACTCTTGAAGAGGGGTGACATCAGGATTCCCCGAGGGTGCTGGGGGTGGGGACGGGGGTGGGGGTGGGGGCGAATCTGGGTTTCGGTATTCACGGTACTACGCGGCCCCGAGCCGAGCAGGCCTCGGCGCCCCGCCCTTTCCCAGGACGCTGGCCGGCCCGGGGCGGGGAGCGGGCGGGCGAGCGGGCGCTTACAGGTCGGTGCCGAGCCGCGTGAAGCCGGAGTTGAGCGAGGCCCGGGCTATCCGGCGCCAGAGCAGGTCGCAGCTGGTGAAGCGCCGCAGCCAGCGGCACACCTGGGCCAGGCGGCCGAGGGCTCGCATGTCGAGGTAGGAGCAGATGAGCAGCAGCAGCTCCTCCGGCAGGCGCCAGAGCGCGGGCCCCGCGGCCGGACGGCTGGCCAGCTCCGCAGCCGCCGCGTCCTCCGCCGCCGCCGCCGCCGCCATGGCCGTCCGGGTTCCCGGGATGCCGCCCCACGCCGGACGCCCTCGCTCCTGCCCTCTCTCCAGGCTGCCGTCCTCCCGCCGCCCGGTCCCGACCCTCCGCTCCTCCTCCTGCTCTGCGCTCTCCTCATCCCGCTTCCCGGAGCTTCTCGGCTCTTCCTCCACGCCTCCGCCTCCGGCTCCTTCCTGCCCCCGGGCGGCCTCAGCCCCAGGCCCCGCTGCCTTCCCCGTCCGCCGCAGGCCCGGCTTCCCTTCTGTCCCGCTTCCACTTCCGCCGTGCCCGGTGCCCGCTTTCCCTCTCCCTCTCCCTCTCCCTCGCTTTCCCCGCGCGACCTGCAGTTTCCTCGCCTCCCCGCCCTCGCTTTCCCTGGGCCCGGGGGAACCCGAGCGGCCCTGGCTGCCCATGAACGGCCGCGGGGCCCGCTCGACGCGCAGCGGAGCCGAAGACGACGACGACGGCGCCGCCGCCGCCGCCAACGCCTCCTCGAGAGGAGGCGACACCATGTCGGACCGGGTCACATGGGGCGGCGCGGGCCCAAGCCGGGACCCGCCCCTCACGCCCTCATTTCGGGGTGCAAACCCCAACCTGGGTGCTGACACCCCCATCTCCTGGAGCACCAGGAACATCTGGTTGAAACAGACATCTTCAAGACTGCGCGGAGGAACCATATTTGCTGGCTCATGTCTGTGATCCCAGCATGAGCCTAAGGCAGGAGGATGGCCATGAGTTCAAGGCTGGCCTGGCCTACGGAAAAAGATCCTACCCAAATTTTAAAAAAGAAAGAGAAGGGTTGTTGAAAGGTTGACAGAACGTTCCCATCCTAGGCCACATACAGGAGCCTGTGGCTTCAGGAACCAAGGTGAAACCTCTGCCCTCAAGAGGCCTTTTGCTTCTAGAAGCCTTCCTCTTTCTTTCCACAAGCCGCATACCAGATTCTTTAAAAACTGCAACCCAGAAGTTAGAAAGTGCCATTGCTCTTGGTCTCTCGATGGATATGAACCATAATCCTGGAGGTGTAGCAATATAATTAGACAATATTTGGGGGAAGTAAAAACAACCTACTACATCCCGAGTCCATAGCTCCCAAACCAAGCAGCACATCGGAACAGAGCCAGTCAGGGTTTTTTTTTATTAGGGCAAGTTGATTCTCCGGGATTCCGTCAGATTTATTTCCCATACCACCACTGGATTTACTAAGCCCTTCAGAGCTTCGGGAGGTTAGACCTATGCTGCCCCACGTGGTCTGCCAGGCCACTTTAATCACACGTGGTGTCTGTGTGTGGGAAAAGCAGCCTGTTCGGGCTCAACGATGCCATAAACATCAGTGAAATACACAGCCAGTTTTGAAAAACTAGACAGGGAAAAGAATGTGAACTGTCTTACATAACTTATATTACATGTTCATTGTTAGTAATTTGGACATACTGGACTGAATTCAGTATATTTAAGTGTAGTTGTTAGAAAGCTCAAAAAAAAATTTTTTTTTTTTGAGTTTTTGAGACAGGGTTTCTCTGTATAGCCTTGGCTGTCCTGGACTCACTCTGTAGACCAGGCTGGCCTCGAACTCACAACGATCCACCTGCCTCTGCCTCCTGAGTGCTGGGATTAAAAGCATGCACCACCCCGCCCGGCTGCTCAAAATTATTTTCATGACTAATTTTGTGGCTCATGTTATTTCTCTGTTAGATATAGTAAGACTTGGAAGAACTAAGTGGTGGAACATGCTAATAATCATGGAACTGGGAAACCAGAGGCGGGCAGATCTCTGAGCTCAGGCCAGCCAGACGTTGTCTCAATTAAAAAAAAAAAAAAAAAAAAATGGAAGCCGGGTGGCCGGGTGGTGGTGGCCCAGGCCTTAGATCCCAGCACTCAGGAGGCAGAGACAGGTGGATTGCTGTGAGTTCGAGGCCAGCCTGGTCTACAAAGCGAGTCCAGGATGGCTAAGATAACATAGAGAAACCCTGTCTCGAAAAACAAAAAAACAAAAACAAAAGAAAAAGAAAGAAAGAAAAGGAAGATAAGTTTTCTTTTCCTGAATCTATATAAAAGGCGAGGTGTAGTGGCACACACCTGTAACCCAGCAGTTGGGGACACAGTGAAATCACAATTTTAAGGCCATCCTGGTCTACAAAGCAAATTCCCCCACCAACCAAGGGTCCATAGTAAGACTCAAAAATCCATATAAGAATGACTGGAGAATTTTCTTTTGTTCTTCTACCTTAGCAGCCATTCTTGAGAATCAGGAACGAACAAGACTTTAACTCACTGGAAGCCTGGCCTAGCCGAGGGGAGAGCAGGGGAAGCCCCTGCATTGTACTGCAGAGCTGCAGAGGCATCACGTAACAAGGTCAGACCGGAATCTGGAATCACCCAAGAATTACTTTTTGATCTTAACAAAACAACAACAACAAAAAAAAAACCCTGCCTACCCTGGCCTTTTGGTGTTCTGAGTCTGTAGTGGAGATAAACGCCTCTGCTTTACTTTCAAAGGATAAATGAGATGATCCCTGTAAAATGCTTTGAACTCCTCTAAGAAAATTCTCAGTGATACCTACAGCTCAAATCCTGTTACCAAAAAAAAAAAAAAAAAAAAGAAAAAAGAAAAGCCCCGCATATGCACACATTCCCTTTAAAAAATACAACAAAGGCTTTGTGCAGAAAATAATGTCCAAACTTCAGGCCACGGTTAAAAAGAATATTTGGGTATATTCATGTTTGGTATGTAAATGAAATGGCAAAAGGCACATCTCAATACAACCAAAGAATTTTTAGACTGTCTCTTTAGAGATCATTATAGTAAATTGGCTTAGTCTCAGGTCTGATGCTGTTAGAAGTCTGTTAAGGTAAATGGTAAATTGAAGTGATGGATCATTAGGTCAGCATTTGTGCATCTTGCTGCATCTGTGTGCTGTGAACCACTCTGACAAGAAGACAGTGATGAACATAATGTGTGGGTCCAGAGCCCTACTTAAATGTAAGTAATTTGGGGCTGTAGAGATGGCTCAGTGGTTAAGAGCACCGCCTGCTTTTCCAAAGGTCCTGAGTTCAATCCCCAGCAACCACATAGTGGCTCATAACCATCTATAATGTAATTTGATGCCTTCTTCTAGCCTGCGGACAAAACACTGTATACATAATAATAAATAAATCTTTTTTAAAACTTAAGTAATTTTAACCTGTGGTTCGCATATAACATGGTTTGTCCTTGTTGATTATATCTAGCGGTTAGTAGGAGACTTAGAGGCATTTTTTTAAAAAAAATAACTAGCTCAGTAAAACAGCAGGATTAAAATACACAGTTAAATGAGCACATCTTATGTATTATTTCGTATCACCTTCATTCATTGTTTAAAAATATCGAAGTACAGGGGGCTGAGGGGATGGTTTTGTCACTAAAGCGCAGACCCAAACTGAACCTCAGCCCTGCGAGCCCAGCACCACATACATGTAACATGACGATACCTGGTGTTTAGTGACCAGTAATTGTGCAAGCCCTGGATTCAGGGAGAGACCCTGTCTCAGAAATAAAGTAGGAAGACATCTGACATCGACCTCTGGCCTCCACACCTGTATATACACACACACACACACACACACACACACACACACACACGAACATGTGCACAAAGACACATAAATCAAGTTGCCAGTCAGATGTGGTACTACACACCTATAATCACATTACCCTGGAGGTGGAGGCAGGAGAGTTGGAGCGTTCGAATCCAGCCTGGCCTACTCTTTGAGTAGATAAGTGTTGTTGTTTTGTTTTAGTACCGGGGATTGAGCCCAGTGTCTGACATGTGGTAAGCAGGTACTTTGTGACTGTGCTATATCCTAAGCTTTTAATTAACTAATAATGTATAAAAAAGCAGATGAACTGATTAGGTTAGAATTGGTGCCTTAGGGCTGGCAAGGTAGCTCAGTGGGTAAGTGTGCTGGTTCCGACTCTGTCAACCCAAGTTCCCTCTGGAGGAGCCACGTGGGGAGAACTGACTCCTCCAGGGTGTCCGCTGACCTCCGCACATGAACTGTTATTCCTCTACAATAACAACTTACACTTTGTCAGCCACCGTCAGAAGAACTTTCTATATATTGTCCTGAATAGTTCTCTTTTTTTTTAAAGCTGTTTTTTATTTTGTTTGGTTTTTTCTTTTTTCTCGCCCCCCACCGCCCCGAGACTGGGTTTCTCTGTGTAGCCTTGGCTGTCCTGGACTCACTTTGTAGACCAGGCTGGCCTCGAACTCACACCTGCCTCTGCCTCCCGAGTGCTGGGATTTCTTTAAAAAGCTGGTTTTTAAAGACAGGGTTTCTCGGTGTAGCCATGCCTATCCTGGAACTCACTTTGTAGACCAGGCTGGCTCCAAACTCACAGAGATCTGCCTGTCTCTGCCCTCCCGAGTGCTGGGATTAAGAGTTTGTGCCATCACCGCCCAGCCATAGTCCTCTTAATGACTGCATAAGGAAGACACTGTTGACTTTTTCCCCAGAAGAGCAACTGAGTCCTTGATGGAGAACTTTCTAAGCGTAAGGTAGCAAATCCAGCTAGTCTGTCCTCAAAGCTTGTGTTCTAGTGCAAACCTTCCCGGCACACAGCAGAAAGGGGGATAAAGCATTATTCGGGATTCTGTCAGATCTCTTTCAGCTAGTAAAGACACACAAATCTTGTGGTTACTTCTGACCAGGAAGCAGTTCTAGTCTTCAAATAGAAGCTGCTTGTGGGCAATGAAAGCTACTCCTGTTTTTGCCTCAGTTAACTTAAAATGATTTTTTTTTTAATTATACAGGGCCACACAAGGCCATTTTCTTGGAAATATATATTATCCCCCACTTCCTACTGTCTTCCACTTTTTCATCCCTCTCCCAGTTGCTGCTTTATTTATCTACTTTTTTATTTAATTTATTTAGGGTTTGTTTGTTTGTTTGTTTGAGACAGGGTTTCTCTGTGTAGCCTTGGCTGTCCTGGACTCACTTTGCTAACCAGGCTGGCCTCGAACTCACAGAGATCCGCCTGCCTCTGCCTCCCGAGGGCTGGGATTAAAGGCGTGCGCCACCATGCCATGCTCTCAGTTGCTTCTTTAAAGGAATTTATAGGAACTAATATGTTCTTGCTGAAGAAAACTTAACTGAAATTTGGCAGCTCCTTCATTGTGTTTCCACTTTACTTTTCCCTTTAATTTGGTGACAGTATGGGCTGATGAAATGGCTCAATGGATGAGGTTCCTACCACCTACCTCCTGTCCTGATGACCTGGATTGGATCCCAGAGACCCAGATGGTAGAAGGAGACAGTTGATCCTGAATGCTGTCCTCTGACCTCCGCACACAGGCACAAATAACCTTAGACACTAATCAATTTAGTATGATTACATGAACTTTTTACTTAATTATTTGGTAGGTGGGGTCATGAATGGCACAGTACATGTGTGAAGGTCCAAGGACAAGTTACAGGAGTCAGTCTGTCCTGCCATGTAGATCCCAGGGCTAGAACTCAGGCCATTCATCATGCTCAGAGGCGGCCACCTTTACTCACTGAGTCACATATGCAGAAGGGGGTGTTTGAGGATAAAGCTGATTATGATTTTTTTCCTGGTGGTCTAATTTTTAAAAATTTTTACTTCAAGATTTTTCTATATTTCTTGAGTTTTGTTTCTTTTTTACTGTAAGCATGAATCAACCTTTTAAAAATCAATAAAATATTTTAAAGAGAAAAATTAAGTCATTGTGAGTCCAAACATACTTTGTACAGAGGAGGTTGGAGATTTGAAGCCTAGATCAGTGCCAGAACAGGTTTCTTTGCTTACTTGGATTTGTCTGTTGTTGTTTGGTTATTTGTGGGGTTTTTTGTTTGTTTGGTTGGTTGGTTGGTTAGGTTTTTGTTTGTTTGTTTGTTTGTTTTTGTTTTGTTTTGTTTTGTTTTTGTAGAGTCAGGGTCTCATTGTGTAGCTCTGATTAGCCAGGAACTTGCTATTTAGACTTGCCTGTGTCTGCTTAAAGGCATATGCCTCAGGGGCTGGAGAGATGGCACAGCTGTTAGGAGCACTGGCTGCTCTTCTAGAGGTCCTGAGTTCAATTCCCAGCAACCACATGGTGGCTCACAGTCATCTGTAATGGAATCTGATTCCCTCTTCTGATGTACATGAAAACAGAGCACTCATATACATTAAATAAATAAATAAATAAATAAATGCCTGCTTACTTGGTTTTGTATTTGGGGGAGGGTTGTTTTAGTGATCTCTCTTCCTACGCCTCCGTGTATGTGTGTGTGTGTGTGTGTGTGTGTGTGTACATTAGTGTTTGTGTGTACACACACATGGTCATGTGGTATGTGTACACATGCGTGCTCGTGTGGCTAGAGGCCAGAGGTAGACGACAGGTACCTTCCCAGTTTCCCTCCACTTTGCTTCTTTGAGTCTCTCAGTGAACCTGGAGCTCACTAACGGACAAGGTGTGCTGCTCAGTGAACTCGGAGGATCGACTTGTCTCTGCTTACAGAAGCACATGAGCCATCACACCTGACATTTACGTGGGTGCTGGGCATTGAACTCAGCTCCTCGTGCGAGCGTGACAAACATCTTACCCACAGAGATACCGCCTAGGCTTCTAGGGGTTGTATTTGGTTTTTGGTTTTGAAACAGGATCTCATTATGTAACTCAGACTGACTCCAAACTTGAGGACCTCTGGTTCTGTTCCCTGCTCAACTATTGACAGAATTCTTAGTTAGCCACCTAAATTTCTTCAAACCTTATTTGTCTTTTCCAGTCCAGCACTGGAAAGGTGGAGACAGGAGAATCAGAAGTTTAGCTACATTGTCAATGTGAAGCCAGCCTTGGGATACATGAGACTCTGTCTCAAAGAGATCAGAGATAAATGTATCATGAAAGAATAAAATAAGGAACAAAGTTTAATATAAGAAAGAAGGGGGCCTGGAAAGATGGCTCAGTGATCCATACCGCCCTGGCAGACCAGGTCCTGTTCTCAGCACCCACATGGTGGCTGGCCACTGTCTGTGATTCCAGTTCCAGAACAACCAATGTCTTCCTCTGACCTCCATGGGCACCAGGCACACATGTGGTGCACAAATATATATGCAGGCAAAATAATCATACACTTAAAATTAAAATTTTTCAAGAAAAAGAGGGGAAATAAGAGTCCTCACAGTGAGCCGGGTGGTGGTAGCTTATGCCTTTAATCCGAGCACTTGGGAGGCAGAGGCAGGTGGATCACTGTGAGTTCGAGGCCAGCCTGGTCTACAAAGCGAGTCCAGGACAGTCAAGGCTACACAGAGAAACCTTATCTCAAAAAACCAAAAGAGTCCTCACAGTAAATGTGTTTTTTTGTAAACAAGCTTCTTGTAAATACAGGAAACATCTAAAATGTTTTTAGGAAAGCCACTGCCATATGGATCTATGATCTACCATCTTTGTCATACTTAAAGAGAAAAAAAATTTTTTTCTCGAAACAAGGTTCCTGGCTGTCTTGAAACTCAGTCTGTAGACCAGGCTAGCTTCAAACTCACAGAAATCCACCTGCCTCTGTCTCCCGAGTGGAGTGCATTACCACCACCCAGGAAGAAAACATTTTTTATTTCATATTAAACAATTTCAAGCAAGTGCTGACTTGAAATAATTACTTTGTCCAAAAAAGCCCGGAAGGGACTTAAACACTAGAAATGACTGTGGAGTTGTGCCTTGTTCTCTTTGCCAATACTTTATACTGTGCTGTGTTTTCTAAGTTTTCCGCAGTGAGCATGTGTTACATTGGTAGTCATGTCTAAAGGAAAAGGGCCCAAGAGGTATTTACAATAAATGTAAAATAATAATGAAATTGGGCTTTGTTTGTTTGTGTGCACTCAGGCCTCTGAGCTACACTGCCGGCCTTTGCTGTACTGTTTAGAAGTTCATTTTACACCTCTCCCGTGCACAAGAATTCCAAATGATTTCACAGATCATAGCCCTCTAAGCTGTGAGTTTGTGGCTCTCTCTAAAAACTCCAGGGGGGAGGGGTGGTCAGGTGGTCAGGCCCCGAACACACAATTGTGTTGATTTGGTCTCTACAGGACTGGAGAGCAGCACTGAGAAGGTAGAGGCAGGTGGATCAGCTCAAGGTCATCCAGCTACAGTGAGTTGGAAGCTACCTGGACTAAGTGAGACTTTATCTTTCAAGAAAAAGCAAAAGGGCGGTGGTGGCACACGCCTTTAATCCCAGCACTCAGGAGGCAGAGACATGCGGATCTCTGTGAGTTCAAGGCCAAGCCTGGTCTACAAAGCAAGTTCAAGATAGCCAGGGCTACACAGAGAAACCCTGTCTCAAAAAACAAACAAACAAAAACAAGCTAAAAATTTTCCAGGACACCCAAAGCTAACACAGAGAGACCCTGTCTCGAAAAACCAAAAAAAGAACAAGAAAAGCAAAAGCAAGAGCTGTGGTGATGACACACGCTTTTAATCCCAGCACTCAGGAGGAAGGTGCAGGTGTTTGGAGGCCAGCCTGGTCTACAGAGCTAGTTCCAGGACAGCCAGGGCTACCCAGAGAAACCATGTCGCCAAAAAGAAAACAAACAACAAAAACCAACCAACCAACCCCCCCCACAAAAAAAATAAGCAAGAAAGGCAGGCACTATTTCAAGATACAATTCTGACTTTGCAGCTTTGAGAAAACACATTTTCTTTTTTCTTTTTTTGTTTTTGTTGTTGTTTGTTGGTTGGTTTGTTTTGTTTTTCGAGACAGAGTTTCTCTATGTAGCCTTGGCTGTCCTGAACTCTCTTTGTAGACCAGGCTGGCCTCGATCTGTCTGCCTCTGCATCCAGAGTGCTAGGATTAAAGACGTGCGCCACCACACCCAGCTTAGAAAATACATTTTCAATCACTAATTTTTAAATAAATTAAATTCAGGAAATGTCCCAGGTAAGTAGCACTGACAAGAGTGGGCCTATGACAGGCTACTTTTTGTCAACGGCTAATGCCAGCCTATCTTCAGTACCAAGCATATTTAGCTGGAGGAAATTAAAGAAATAAATATAGAACCATCAACATGAGGCTATGGACAAATTCCTACACTACCACATGGCATCAGATTTTGTGGACTTTCTGATTTTCACCTACTGGAATACCAACTCTCTTGACAACAACAGTGGAAGATACAAAACCTGAAGAGACAGAAATCTGTACAGCCCTATGGAAGTTTCACAATTACTGGAGATTTCTTACCATCCCTTTCAGATTTTGTTATGTTTAAAGAGGGTCAATAAAATCAGTCGTCTACTAGTGATAAACACAAATATGATCTCATGAGTTCTTTCCCAAGAAACGTCAGGTTACTCTGTGTGTATCCCTGGCTGTCCTGGCCTTGCTTTGTCGACCAGGATGGTCTCGCACTCACAGCGATCTGCCTGCCTCTGCCTCCCGAGTGCTGGGATTAAAGGCGTGTGCCATCATGCCTGGCTACATACAAAATTCTTAAACTGGGCGTGGTAACTCTTATCCCAGCACTAGAGGCTGACGCGAGAAGAATTCTGCAAGCTTCAGGCCAACCTGAGCTGTAGTGTGAGGCTCTATCTCAATAAAAAAAGAAAGGAAGAATTCTAGGCATAATGGGACACTTGGGAGGCAGAGGCGAGTGCACCTCTTGAATTACAGGCCAGCCTAATCTATATAAAGAGTTACATACCAGCCTGGGCTACAAAGCAACACCCCAAATCAAAATAAAACAACCGAATAAATTAAGATATAATTCCTCTTCTCGGTTCCACCGTTATTATTAATACCATGCAATGGTGCCTAACTTAAGACATTCATGCCAATGAATGGCGCCTCAGGTTGTCATTTGTTTATCAGCTATTAGGTTTCAGTTCCTGTTTAAAATGTGTGTGGGGAAATACAGTGGGCTGCTTTGTTTCATTTTCATTTATTCAGTTGGCAGTCACAGATGCCAAGGCAAATACGTGGAGGTCAAGGACAACTTACAGGAGTTAGTTCATTTCTTCTAGCATGTGGGGTCCAGAAATAGCAGCTGAGTCATCGGGCCCTGGCAGTAAGCACCTTTACCTATTCACTAGCCCCCCAGTTTTAACATACTAACACTCACGTACACATATAACCTTTGATCCAAAGTGTAATGTTATGTCTTTGAGTAACTGTATAACTATTTCTAAAATATTATGTATTTTGTTCTTTTCTTCTTTTTCATGGCTGTCCTGGACCTCTCTTTGTAGACCAGGCTGCCTGCCTCTGCCTCCCCAGTGCTGGCATTTGAAATTGTACACCACCACACTGAGCTATTTCATATAATGTACATTTCTCGTTCCTTATAGCAACTGTTGCAGATACAGATGAGGGAGAAAAATGGTTTGTGTTAGAACTCAACCACAGAGGGGAAATCAAAGTCAAGAAGTGCTGGGCATAGTGGCCCATGCCTGTAATCCCAGTACTTGGAAGGCAGAGACAGGCAGATCTCTTTGAGTTCGAGGTCAACCTGGTCTACAGAGCAAGTTCCAGGACAGCCAGAGCTATACAGAGAAACCCTGTCTTGAAAAGAGAGAAAGAAAGAAAAAAGATCAACAAGTCCTACTGTCAGTAGATTGTCCCCAGTGCCAGTGGATTATCCCCAAGTGCCAGTGGATTGTCCCATCTGGCCAGGAGGAGTGCAGCTGAAGCACCGTTAGTCACATGAGCAGTTTCCAAACACATGAAACTTAGCAATAACGCTGGCTCCTCGCCACACCTGTGAGAGAAGCGCCCACATGAGAAGCAGAACGGACACACTACAGCTGAATGCATGTCTTTCTGCTAACCAGCGACCACATAGCGCTCAGCCTTCAAGAGATGCTGCCTTCCCTTGCCATGGGCTGAGCCTCCACAAGCAGAGAACCATCAGGAGTAGCGGGGGGCGCTGACGACCCTGGTGTTCAAGTGTCCCTTAGACACACGTAAACTTGGTGGGTGCAGCACCACTCAGCAGAGTTTATCCATACCCATATGGGTCAAAAATCTTCCTCCGGCAGCAGGCGAGCAGCCCGAAGGGTCAATCCTTAAACTAGTCTACTCCTTAAGACACTAGAGATCGATTAGACCTTCCAAGTTTCCTGACTGAGATGTAGTCACAAGTGAGATGGCGCACTGAATCAGAGTTTAATTAAAGGCTCATAACTTAATAATATTTTGTAGAGTTAAGAAAGTTAAAGCTGGGCTGGAGAGATGGCTCAGAGGTTAAGAGCGCTGTCTGTTCTTCCAGAGGTCCTGAGTTCAATTCCCAGCAACCACATGGTGGCTCACAACCATCTATAATGTGATCTAATGCCTTTTTCTGTCATGCAGGTGTACATGTAGGCAGAGCACTGTATACATACTAATAAATAAATTTTAAAAAAAAAATAAAGTTAAAGCTAGCCAGACATAGCCACACATGTGTTTAATCCTAGAACTTGGGAGGCAAAGGAAAACCTATCTCTGTGAATTCCAGACCTGCCAGAACTAAACTGTGAGCTCTCTCTCTCTAAAAAAAAAAAGGGGGGGAGAGGGAGGTATGAGGGGAATACAGCACGTGTTACTTTTGCAGAGAGCCCTGGTCTAGCTCTCAGCATCCACATGATGGCTCACAGCTATCCCAACCCAATAGGACCCACAACCCACTTCTAACAGTCATCTGCACCAGACATGGCATGGTATACATATATACATGTACACACAACATTCACACTCATAAAATTATAATCCCAGTACTCAGGAAGAAAAGGCAGGCCCAGCCTAGTCTACATAGAGAGTTGCTTGCATGCACACACACACACACATACACAAACACACACAAAATATCAACTATTAAGAGAAACCTTTCAGTGGAATGTCCCATCAGATCTCCTAAGAAGTTAATGAACAGAGACTCCAGAACTTGAGGGTAGAGGCAGGAGTTCAGTGCCATTCTTGACTACATAGCAAGCTTGAGATTAGCCTGGGTTAAACGACACTGTCTCAAAATAAATCAAAACAGCAAAAAAGAAATCAGTGAACAATGGAATTGTTTAACTTTTTATCTATTTTTATTTTTATTTTTATTTGGTTTCTTGAGACAGGGCTTTTCTGTGTAACAGCCCTAGCTGTCCTGGGCTCGCTTTGTAGACCAGGCTGGCCTCAAACTCAGAGATCCACCCTGCCTCTGCCTCCCAAGTGCTGGGGTTTAAGGCGTGCACCACCACCATGCCCGGCTGGAATTTTTTCTTTTAATGTTTGTTTAATGTGCATTGGTGTTTGTCTTGCATGTATGTCCATGTGAGGGAGTCAGATCCACTGGAGCTGGAGTTACAGACAGTTGTGAGCTGCCGCGTGGGTGCTGGGAATTGAACCTGAGTCCTTTGGAAGAGCAGCTGGTGCTCTTAACTGCTGAGCCGCCTCTCCAGCCCCCAAACAATGGGATTTTAAATGTCGAAGCATCATGATAGTCTAGGCAAGATCCATGAGGTAAAAGGAAGTAACGTGCTCTCATACAATTCCACAACACTGGTTTCTCTCTCTGTCTCTCTCTCTGTCTATCTCTCTGTCTCTGTCTCTGTCTCTCTGTCTCTGTCTCTCTGTCTCTGTCTCTCTGTCTCTCTCTCTCTGTCTCTCTCTCTCTCTGTCTGTGTGTGTGTGTGTGTGTGTGTGTGTGTGTGTATACATGTTCACACCATGGCACATGTGGTATAGGTTTGAGGACAGCTTACAGGACTCAGTTCTCTCCTTTCACTGTGTGGGTCTTAGGGTTTTAACTCAGAAAGTCAGGCTTGGAGGCGAACACGTTAGCTCAAAGAGCACTTCCCTTGTCCCATTTGATATCTTTTGAATTTTTACCTATTAACTAAATTATTCACAAAAAATAATTTTTAGCACAAGACGTCATGGCCCAAGTCTTTAGTCTGAGTATCAGGAAGCAGAGGCAGGCAGTTGAAGGCCATGGTCTATCATGACTTCACTCTATAGAGAGCCACATAGTCAGAAGACCCTTTCTCAAAACAAAATAAAACAAAACCCACAAGAAAAGGCAGTTTCCTCTTTAAGAGAGAAGTCTAAGGAACGGAAGGGAAATTTTTGTACATATTTGAGTAAATGGAAGGAGCCCTAGTGAGGGAAGTTGTTACCTCTCGATAGAGAGCCAGTAAGCAGAGGGGATTTGCAGTGTGTTAACTAAGCTACCTGAAGGGAGGCCAGACATCATACATTGTGCGGATACTATAGCTACAGACAGAAGAGGGGAAAGTAGAGTCTATCCCCTGGGCTTGAATGAGCAATAGTGCATTAAGGAAAAACAACTAAGCTAGGAAAGATTACTGACCTCAACTAAAAGTTAGAAAAAAGAGAGTTATTGTGGAGCAAAGTTCCAGAATGCTGTAACATCACAGTGACACACGTTCAAATAAAACGCTGAGAAGTCAATTTCAATTTTTAAAAAAGTGTTGTCCATCCCCTTTTCCAAACACAGCCACACACATCCCATTAGAAGCCAAGAAACCATTTGGATAGTTTGGACCCTCCCAGCTCTCTTTTGAGGGAGGGGGCATTCTTTGCATTTTTACTGCTCTAAATTTACCTCCTCGAGTCATGGCAATGCCAGCTGAGTTTCTTTTTCCTTTTTAGCTTTCTTTCCAACCAAATCTTTTGTACATTTCTGGAATTTAGGCCACCTCTGTTCCGGCTGCTTCTCTGATATAGCACAGCTTTGAGAGATTAAGGCAGGGGTTGGCTTGTTTTGTTTTTTGTGTTTTGTAGTACATATTAGCTGAGTTGAGAAGAATATCCTGTTTGAGTTGGGGATGAGGAATCTTTTCTTACTTTTTATTTTCATTTTTTCCCCTTGTGTTGTTTTGAGCAGTAATCTTCAGCAAATGATTTTTTTTTTTTTTAAGAAGCCCCAAACACACCACAAAACATCTCAAGTGATTTTAACTCCTGAATGATGTTGGGCTACCTGAGTGATTCTCTTCTCTTCTTTGGCAGAAAGGATTAGAAACCTCCACAGAACTCACTGTCTATTAAAGTGGAGTGCTGTGCGTTCATTGACAAGAGGTGAATTGTTTTCTGATTACATGCGAAAGTGTGTGTGTGTGTGTGTTTCTTTCCCACATCAAAGACTTGGAGAGAGGCACTTCTGAGTATTGCCAGAGATGCAAGAAGTGGTGCTAAAGTGATTAACAAAATTGCTTTTCTGCAAATAAATAAATAAAATAAAATAAAATAAAATAAAAGCACCAAACATTACCTAGGACTTAGAGGAGGAGAGGGCAAGATTAAAGGTGATATTGAATTTTGAGTAGAATATCTTATCCATCTTTTTCAAATCATGCTGCAAGGATTCTGCTGTTCCTCCCTGAGAAAACCTGAACTAACCAAAGCTCTGATTTCAGAAGTTTTGTGCACAGGGGCACTGACGACGGAACATTAAAACTGCTCTAAGCAGCATCAGCCAAGTATCCACCATGGCCTTATCTTTCCCTGTGATACATCTGAGAATGTTGATTCTGCGCACACCAAGGACTCTTCCAAGCAAAGGCTCTTTCATTTGTGTCTTTTGGTTTGAGCATCTGCCTGTTGGGTTTAAGTGGCATGATGTTTTATAGATTCCAGGGTAGTTGCTTCTTAGAAAAGCTTGCTTCAATTGGTTTAGCATTTAAAAAAAAAAATCTGTCTCTTACAGACAAAAATCTTCATTTTGACTTTAGTGCTTTTTGGTTGGTTGGTTGGTTGGTTGTTGGTTGGTTGGGTTTTCAAGACAGAGTTTCTCTGTCCTGGAACTGTCTCTGTAGACCAGGCTGGCCTCCAACTCAGGGATCTACCTGCCTCTGCCTCCAGGGTGCTGGGAGTAAAGGTATGTGCCACCACATCTGGATAGACCAAATATATTTTTTTTTAAGTCACCGGGAGAGGGCGGAGGGTATAGCATAGTGGTAGACTGCCTGCCTATGAAGTACAAGGCCTCAGGTTCAATGCCTAGTATCACAGCCCTCCCTCCAGCGATCGAGAAGGCAACAGCTACTCTTACAGTTCCTGAGTTAGGGTATTACTTTTAGGAGTATCTCTGGAATGCCCAGTGTTCTCCTGTCACTCTGGGTGCTTTGTCAATCTTTTTGAAAACCCAAATCAGTTGCTTGCTCCTTCCATGAACTACTCCTAAGTCAGACAGGCAGAAACATGCAAGTATACGACTTTCCTGTGAATAAATTTCTTTTCCTCTTCTAAAACACTGTCAAAAAAAAAAAAAAGAAAAAGAAAAAGAAAGAAAGAAAGAAAAGAAAAGAAATAATACATCTATATGGATAAGTGTCAAAAATTGTAATGCTGAGTAAAATAAGCAAGATAGTCTTGGAGCAGTGTATACAGTGTGGTGACATTTAGCAGAGTTATCACAAAGCTATCATACTTTTTAAAGGATCATACATGTAAATAAACACATACAAAAGAGAGAGCAGGGTAATATGCACGTCAGACTCATAGCAGAGGCTGGTCCTGGGAAAGGGGCCTGATGAAAGGGCCTCTCAGTCCCATCTCTAATGCTCCTTTTCTTTTAAGGAGGGGGAGCCATTAAGCTAAGATGCTTCACTCAAGGCAAAGTTAAAGGACATGAAGTGTCATTGAAATTCTTGTCTAAAATACAGACAGAGGTCTGAGAGCTCATCTTTGTTCTCCTAAATTGTCCTTTATTGTTATTTCACTTAGCGTACAGACTTTTCCCTCCCTCAGACTCTAGCCTGTCTCATTTTCTTTCAACATCAGGAAAAGCTGTTTCAAATTGGTTAGATATTTCAGACTGGTTGTTACCTCCTGCTTCTTCCCCCACAATAACCTTCCCCCCTCCCCCTCCCCCCTTTTCTCCCCCCTCCCCCCTCCCAAGTTCTTGGACAATTGAGAAGGAACTCGATCTCTGTGTATATTAGATAAAGACCGAGCCACACCGTGAGTCCTGTGCAGCACAGGTGAATGAATAAATAAATAAACAAACAAGTGAGCAAGCGAGTGTCCAGGGCTCTGGCTGCCACCGGGCAGGGCGGGCGCACCCGCAACAGCTGTAGGAGCAGTTTCTTTTTTTCACTCCGCAGACCGTCGGTTCTGAAGGTCCGCCTGTTTGACTTCTTTGCTTTGAGCAACTTGTTGAGAACAATCATTTTCGATCTGTCTTTCCCTCGGGGTCCCGTAAGGTCACTGGACATAAGATAGCTGTGAAATTTGACATTGTTCCCATTTAAATGCTTTCCCCAGCAAGTGCAAGAGTGCGGCGGCTCGCTCGGGTGTGGGGCTCGCGGCCCGGCGCTCTGAGCCTCGCCGGCCCTCCAGGCTTCAAAGCCTGCCATCCTTGATCTCCCCAAAGAATGTTTTTGAATTCTACGTCCATCTAGTGGTTGCCGGCAAGGATCTACTTGGCTTTTTCTTTCTTCCTTTTCTTTCACACTTGAGCAGTGAGATTCTGTTTGTGATGGGGGTTTTGCCCCCCTCGGGTCTTTAATTCGTTCACAGGTGGTTTCAAAGTGTCTGTCCTCGGCCACTGCCTTCTATAAACAAGCAGGAATTCGCGGGCTGCCGTGGGCCCAGGCGCCCCTCTCTTCCCAGCGCCCTCCTGCTCTCACTTTGAAAATAGACTGTTTTGTGGACAGTAAAGTACAGTTCCTTTTCAGAGATGAGATTAGAGGCTTGAGGGGAGTCTGGAGGGAGGGGAGTGTTTTTCTTTTTTTCTTCTGCTTTTTGCTTTTCTTTTTCTCACCGGAGAGCCTTTGTGTGGTAAGTCGTTTTAGCCAAGCGCAAGAACTTTACTTATTTTACACTCAGTTGCGCCTTTGGTTAAGGATGACACGGCACCGAGCGCAAGGTGCTGGGAATTTGATGATTTTTCCCCCCTTCTTGATTCAGTCTCTGGCATCCTAAGCTCGTGGGTAAAAAGATCAGGTGGTGACAGGCGCTAACAGGGCCACAGGTCCAGAGGATCACGTTCTCTAAGGATGAAGGGCTTGGATGCCTTAGCTCTCTCTTATCGCTCTCCCCTTTCAGTGAGTCCCAAAACCCGTCTCCCCAGGGAGACCGCTGCAGCAGTTTTGGTCCTGGCAGTTGAAGAGTTCATAGAAGGAGTTCACACGCTGTTCTGAATTCTGAGGCAAAAAAAAAAGGATGCGGAGTCCCTGCTACCTTTCAGCTCCCAAGTCCAGCAGCAGCTCTGAAACAGTGTGGCCTGGGCCACCGTGGGTTCTAGGAATACAGACTGGCATGGGCTTTAGCATCTAGCAGTCTGCGGTCCTTCTAACACGGTTAAAACAAATCCTTTTTTTCTTTCTTTCTGTTTTCTTTTTCTTTTTTTTCCCTTTCTTTCTTTCTTTCTTTTCTTTTCTTTCTTTCTTCCTTTTTTTTTTTTTGTGTGTGTGTGTGTGTTTTCGGTTTTTCGAGACAAGGTTTCACTGCATAGCCTTAGCTGTCTTGGACTTGCTTTGTAGACCAGGCTGGCCTCGAACTCGCAGTGATCATCCTGCCTCTGCCTCCCGATTGTTGGAAAAAACCAAATCCTTTCAATAGTTAGAAATACTTTCTCTCCGAGGCTTGAAGACAAGGCTTAGTGGTTAAAAGCACTCACTACCCTTGCAGAGGACTAGAGCTCAGATCCCAGCCCCCACTCACCACCCCAGCACCCCTCCATCCCACCCGTGTAGGGCTGTTCAGGGCTGTCTGGAAGTCCAGCACCAAGCCTTTGGCTTCCTCAGGCACCTGCATTCATGTGCATGTGGCACACATACACAAATTTAATTTTTTTTTTGTTGTTGTTGTTTTTCTGTTTTTTGAGACAGGGTTTCCCTGTGTAGCCCTGGCTGTCCTAGACTCGCTTTGTAGACCAGGCTGGCCTCGAACTCACAGCGATCCGCCTGCCTCTGCCTCCCAAGTGCTGGGATTAAAGGTGTGAGCCACCACGGCCCGGCCCACAAATTTAATTTTCAAAATACAAATAAACAAAACATATTTTTGAAATGAATTTATTTTTTTAAAATGTACATTAGTCTTTTCCCTGCATGAATGTCTGTGTGATGGTGTCAGGTCCCTGGAACAGGAGTTCCAGACAGTTGTGAGATGCTGTACGGATGCTGGAAATTGAACCCTAGTCCTCTGGAAGAACAACCAGTGCTCTTAGCCACTGAGCCTTCCCTCCAGCCCCCTACATTTATATATATGGGATATATATATATACATATATATGTAAGTATACACACACACACACACACACACACAGGCTGGGAATGAAGCATTTAGTAACAAGGTAAGGCCTCTTGTTCAACATCCGGTGCCCCCGCCAGGCTCCAGCACACATCTGGATATTAACAACAACGTTTCAGTCATTGTTTTTAAAAGCAATGGGTGGGCTAGGTGTGTAACTCAGGCGGTAGAATGCTTGCTTACTTAGTACACTCAAAGTCCTGCGTTCAATCCCCAGTACCACAGAAAACTGGACAAGACAGAGTATGCCTGTAATCCTAACACTGAGGATGCAGAAGCAGGAGGGTCAGACGTTCAAAGTCCTCCTTCACCACATACAGAGTTCGAGGCCAGCCTGAACTACATGAGACTCATTCCCAAATACACAAAGAATTACACCAGGGATTCAGCACCCAGGAAACTGAAAGAGTTTGCCATGAGTTAGAGGGCCAGCCTTGGCTACAGAGGTTCTGTCTCAAAAAGAAAACAAAAGACCAACACACATAATTAAAAAGAAATAAAAATCACCATGGCCTTTGTTTTGTTTTGTTTTTTGGTTTTTTTGAGACAGAGCTTCTCTGTGTAGCCTGGGCTGTCCTTAGCTCACTTTGTAGAGCTAACTTTGTAGGCTAACTTTGAACTCACAGAGATTTGCCTGCCTCTGCCTCCCAGAGTGCTGGGATCGCAGGTGTGGGCCACCACTGCCCGGCTTCACTGGTGGCTTTTGCATTAGTTTGGCTTCTCTAGAGGTACAGAACTGGTAGAATACATCTGTATATAAGTAGGAAGGGCGTTTGTTAGAATAAAGGCTGTGGTCTGGCTAGTCCAACAACGACTGTTTCTCTGCTAGTGGAAAGTCCAAAAATCCAGTAATTGTTCAGTCTACAGGCTGAGACAATCACAGTCACAGAGGGAGTCAGAGAGAGACAGAGACAGGGAGAGAGAGAGAGAGGGAGGGTGCAAGCAGGCACAGAGCGAAAGTTTTCTTCTTCCATGTCCTCTATGTAAGCTGCCACTGGAAAGTGTGGCCCAGATGAAAGGTAGGTCTTTCCACGTCAAAAGATCTGGTTAAAAGCCAGGGTTAGGGTTAGGTTAATAAGAACAACCCCCTCGCAGGTGTGCCCAGCTGCTTAAGCTTTGTTCATTCCAGATGTAGTCAAGTTGACAACTAAGAGCAGCCATCCCAGCCCTCAATAAAGGTTTTTATATACTTGCTTCTGTGTATTTGTTTTGATTGACAAGTATGATATATATATGTGTGTGTATGTGTGTGTGTGTGTGTGTGATGTAAACTATAGTGACATGTGCGTACTTTGCAAGCTATTTAACATATGCCCCACTTCATGTACTTAATGTGGAGAAAATTCTTGGAATTTACTCTCAGCAATTGTTAAGTATATAATAGTAGTCCTCACCATGACCCAGTCCATCTCTCTAACTGTAGTTTTATGTCATTTGGCCAGCATCACCTCCGTGCCCCTGTCATAGCCACCATTTCACTGTCTATTTTTTACTTCAACATTTTGAGATAAGTGAGACCGTGTAATATTTGACTTTTTTGCCCCTGGCTTATTTCACATAGTGTAATATCTCCCAGGTATATACACAGACAATGGGCTTTCCACCTTTTTCTTTTAATGGCTGAATAGTGCTTCTTTGTGATATATATGATGTACGTAAACACACACACACACACACACACACACACACACACACACACACACACACACACACACACTTTCCTTATCTGGTGACCCTATGATGGACTCTTATGCTGACTCCACATCTGCGTTTTTGCAAATAGTGCTGTAATGACTGTGGGGTGCAGGTACCTCCTAAACATGCTGATTTCATATCTTTTGGACATATGCCCAGTAGTTGGCTTTCTAGATCATATGGCAGTTCTATTTTTAAGGTTTTGCAAGTTCACACTCCTACCAAGGGGTCTTTAAGGGTTCCTGTACCCCACTCTTATCCCCGGCTTTTTGATAATGACCATTCTGATAGGCACGAGCTGATGCTTTGTTGTAGTTTAATTGGCATTTCTCTGGTCTCAGCATCTCGTGCAATGTGTGTTCCATTCCTTCTGCCTACATTTTAATCAAGCTATTTGTTTCCTCGATGTTGAGAAATGTGAGTTCCTTACATAGTTTGGAGATTAACCCCTTGTCAGACGTATGGTTTTCAAACATTTTCTCCCAGTTTATAGGTTGCCCCTCTGTCTTTTGCTGTGCAAAGCATTTTACTTTTTTTTTTTTGTTGTTTGATTTGATTAGCTTTAGCTTTGGCTTTGTTATTACCAAGTACGCTTAAAGTTTTGTGTTAGCACATATTAATTATACATAGTAATGTCTTTTGTGATATTTCAGACATGTAGATAATGTATTTTAGCCTTATTCACCCCGTTACCCTCGATTTTCTTGCTCCCACTCCCAGCAAGCCTTCCTCTTCTCAGCTAGTTTCCCTTCTATTTTATATCATGTATGTGTGTGAATGTGTGTGAATGTATGGTGTGAGTGTGTGAATGTATGTATGTGTGTGTAAATCTGTGAATGTATGTGTGTGTGAGTCTTTGTAAATGTGTGTGAATATATGTATTATGTGAGTGTGTGTGCACATGTGTGTGAGTGTGTGAATGTGCATGTGAGTTGATTGTGTGAGTGTGTGCCTATGTTTGTGGGAATGTGTGTATATGTGTGTGACAGAGTTTAGTTAGGGTAACATACAGGAGCATGATGAGGGATTATTTCCAGGGCCGTGGAACACTTACAGCAGCTGCATCACTGAAGAACCTGTCCTTCCATGTTTATTTCTGTTTCCAGGGATGGAGTGTCTCATAGCCAAGTTAGCCTCAAACTTACTATGTAGCTGAGAATGATCTAAGGATGATCCTCCTGCCTCCACTTCCAAATTCTGGGATTAGAGATGCACAGCCTCATATATTTTTTTAAGTTTTTATTTTTGTTTCTAGAGATTTTGGTTATCCTGGCAAGAAATGCATTTTACTGTGCCATTTTCATACACAATATACCGTTACACTTTGCTATTTGCCCCACTCTCTCTCTCACCGTCTCTCCTGCTCCTGTGAGCCCTTTCCTCCCTGCTAAAACCCTCCCCTTCTGCTACCACGCTGTGTCTCCCACACTCTGAAGCTCTTTATTTTGATGCAAGTCATTTGTCTATTTCACAGTTGGACCTGTGCCTTTTGAGTCAGGCAAAAGCCACCATTGCCCAGGCCAATGTCACAGAGTTTCTGTCCTTCGTCCCTTAAAGCAAGTCCAGAGTCCAAGGTCTTACGTCTTTAATGACTTGTGACTTGATTTTTGTATATGGTATGAGATGAGCATCTGACTTTATCCCTCTGCGTGCACAGCCAGTTCCCCGGCGTCACTTATTGAGGTTACATTTCTCCATCGTGGGTTCTTAGAATCTTTGGCAAAAGTTGACTCTCTGCTATCCACCCCGGCACAAGAAGAAGGAGGAGGAAGAGGAGGAGGAGGAGGAGGAGGAGGAGGAGGAGGAGAGAGAGGGGGGGGGGAAAACTTGCTTTAGCTTTTCATAATCTTTGTAGTATTCGGTAGTTTTGTATAACACTTAGGGCCCTATTTTCTATTTCTATAAAGTTTCATAGGGATCACATTGAATCTGAAGATTGCTTTGTAGAGTCTAGACATTATGCCTTTTCCTTCCTTCTTTCTTCCTTTTTGTTTTTTTGCTCATGTGTTGGTTTCTAAGCCAGGATGCCACTTTCCAGCCCATGCTGGCTTAGGACTCTAGAGCCCTGGCCAGCCCCAGACTCGTGGTGATCCTCCTGCCTTAGTGCCCAAAGAATTGGGATTAAAGGCATGAGCCTCCACACCCATCTTATTGTGTCTTCTTCAATTTCTTTCATCAATGTTGTCAATGTTCTATATATGCTTAAATTATTTCTTTTTGTTTTTTGTTTTTTGTTTTTTGAGACAGGGTTTCTCTGTGCAGCCTTGGCTGTCCTGGACTCACTTTGTAGACCAGTCTGACCTCAAACTCACAGCAATCTGCCTGCCTCTGCTTGCCAAGTGCTGGGATTAAAGGCGTGTGCCACCACTGCCCGGCAAATTATTTCTATTATGGCAAAGTATTACTACGTAAAAAGGTATCTTTTAACCACTTTAAGCATAGCTCCGTAGAATTAAGTGCACAGTGTCGTACAGCTGTGATCACTAGCCATCTCCAGGACTTTTCCATCTTTATAAACCCATTAGACAGTAACTCCCCGCTGCTCCCGACTCCTCAGGCCCTGGGACCACAGCTTTCCTCTCTGTACCCCATGTCTATGACCAATCCATGTACTTCTTTTGAGGGGAGTCACTCAGTACTTGTCCTGTCATCACAGATCGTTTCACGCAGCAGAATGTCTTTGAGGTTAACCTCCGTTGTAGCTGCATCTAAATTTCCTTTTAAGTATGACTCATACTCCACTGTGCACATATAGCGTATTGTGCTCAGTGGACACTCGGGGAGCTTCTCCCCTTGTGCTATGGTGAAGGGTGCCACTGTGGACATGGGTGTTCACAGAGTGACACGGCGGCTGCACCCTGCTCTGTGTGTACACAGAGAGGAAGTGCTGGACCATCTGTGACATTTAACAGTCTAAGAAACTGCTGTGCTTGTCTCCACAGCAGGTGCACCATTTGATGTCTCATCAACATGTATGACAGTTCCAGACAGACCGAGAGTTCAAGGTCATCCTCAGCCATATAAAGTTCGAGAGAAGCCTGAGTTACTTGAGATTCTGTTTCAAAAAAAAAAAAAAAAAAGACAAGATTTCTAATTTCTCTATACCCAAGCCAATACTTGTTTTATGGAAATATATACGTTCATATGTGCACATAGATGAAATAACCATCCTAATGGATGTGAAATGGTGACTATGGTTTGTTTTTTTTTATTGCAGTGCTGGGAATCTACCACTGAGACATATCTATATCCTGTATCTATGTTTCCAGCCTAATTACATTTTTCTTTTTTTTAAATATATTTTATTAATTTATTCATATTACATCTATCCTCCCATTCCTCCCTCTCTCCCATTTTCCCCTTACTCCCCTCCCCTATGACTGTGACTGAGAAGGACCTCCTCCCCCTGTATATGCTCTTAGGATATCAAGTCTCTTCTTGGTAGCCTGCTATCCTTCCTCTGAGTGTTCCCAGGCCTCCCCATCCAGGGGATGTTACATATTTTTTTAAAGGGAAAAAAAATCTAAGTTGGTTCAGCAATTAAAGAGCACTTGCTACTCTTACAAAAGACCTGGGTTCAATTCCCAGCACCCATGTCAGGTGGTTCACAACTACCTGTAACCCTAGTTCTAAGAGATTCAGCGCCCTCTAAAAAAAATAGATTTTAAAAATATGTTTTAATATTTAAAATGGATCTCAGTCCTGGCATGGTGGCATATGCCTTTCATCCCAGCACTTTGGAGGCAGAGGCAGGTGGATCTCTGTAAGTTCGAGGCCAGCCTGGTCTACAAAAGCGAGTCCAGGACAGCCAAGGCTACACAAAGAAACCCTGTCTCGAAAAACAAAAAAATAAATAAAAAATAATAATAAAATGGGTCTCAGGAGGCAGATGTAGAGCACATCTGTCCTCTCGGTAGTTGGAAAGTAAAGGGAGGAGGATTACGAATTTGATACAAGCCTTGGCTACAAGTGAGAGCCTGTCTAAAAACAAAAAAAGGCCTCGTCTAGGGTCTGCAGATGCTGCAGATGGTGGGACATGCCTGTAATGCCAGCACCCGGTGAGTGGAGGCAGGAGGAACAGAAGGTCCAGGTCATCCTCAGCTACAGTGAGTTCAAGGCCAACCTGAGATACGCAGGACGCTGTCTGAAGGGGGAAAGCCATGGCTGGGAGGACTGAAGCATAGTCCTGACCCCACACCTGGAACCCACCCCACCTCCAACACCCTGCTGTCTAATCAGTTGAGAAATTCCTTCTCCTAATGTGGAGTGGCTGTTAGTCCTTCCGTCTGTCAGTCCTCTAGCAATTTGTCTTTCACCATTGATAACCTGTGCCCTGCACAAAGCCTTAGACCTGAGAATTCGGGACAGGCTGGGTATATTTCTCTTCTCACAGAGATGTTTACCTTCCAGTCTAGGACCCCTTGTACCAACATTCTAATACCGCCTCACTCCATCCCTACTGCTCTATCAGGAAAGTCACCATTCCATCCCAACCCACCTAACAAATATCCTGAACAACGTGCTACATCCTGAGCGCGTTGTAGAAAGACCTCAAAATTTACACGCCTGACAGAGTGGATCTGAACCTTAGGTCAGTGATCACTGTATCATGTGGCCTCGGACAAAATAGTTAAATCTTGCTGAGTGCCGGGTTTTCTCTTCTGTAAAATAGGAATAACAAAGCCTTTACACAGAGAGGGAGAAAGAAAGGGGGGGAGGGGCGGGTGGAGAAGGAGGGAAGGAGAGAGGAGGTTTGTTTTTTTTGTTGTTTTTTTTTTTTTTGAACAGCAGAGAAATGTACATAACCTGTCACTTGCTGAGGTGAGAAAGTTCTATAAGCCAAGTGCAGTGGTGCAGGCCTGTAGTCCCAACTCTCAGAGAGGCAGAGGCAAGTGGATCTCTGTGAGTTCGAGGCCAGCCTGGTCTACAAAGAGAGTCCAGGACAGCCAAGGCTACACAGAGAGACTCTGTCTCGAAAAACCAAGAAAAGAAAAAAAGAAAGGAAGGAAGGAAGGAAGGAAGAAAGAAAGAAAGAAAGAAAGAAAGAAAGAAAGAAAAAAGCAGTGGGGCATGGTGGCACACGCCTTTAATCCCAGCACTCGAGAGGCAGAGGCAGGTTTACAAAGCCAGTCCAGGACCGCCAAGGCTAACAGAAAAACCCTGTCTCAAACAAAACAAAACAAAACAAAAAAACACAAAAAACAAAAAACAAAAAAGAAAGAAGCTACACACAGAGAAGCCCTGTCTCAAAAAACCTGAGAGAGAGAGGAAAAGTTTTGCTTGGGCCCCATACTGAAATCTGGCCTTTGATAGAATGGTGTCATTTCCCTTACTTCTTTTTTTTTGTTTTGTTTTGGTTTGAGACAGGGTTTCTCTGTCCAGCCCTGGCTGTCCTAGACTTGCTTCGTGGACCAGGCTGGCCTCGAACTCACAGCAATCCGCCTGCCTCTGCCTCCAGACTGCTAGGGTTAAAGACGTGCGCCACCACACCCAGCTTCCCCTTACTTCTTAACTGATTGCCGCCCTCCTACCATTTGGTCCGGCCACATTTGTTACTGTTGGGGATCTTCTGCCCGGTCTTTCAGAGCTCAGAGAATTTCGCTGCATCTAAGGCCCTGGCCCTGCTCCCCAGGGGTACTTGTCTGAAGCCCCAGGAACTCCATTTCTAGCAAAGGTCATACTCTCCCCATAACTCGCAGGCATCTTGGAGTATATAGCACAAAAGAACCCGACAGGAATGGAGCCCAAGCTACGCCCTGCCGCTGCTCAGTCTCCCAGCACACCTGCCAGCTCCGCAGCCACGACTCAGACCTGGAGCAGGAGCGAGGTCACAGAAGTCACCCACTGTCCAAGGCTGAGCCGTGCCTCCCGGCTCCTGAGCTTGGTCAGTGAGCTTCTCTGTCCAAAGTGTAGGTCTACCCTGTGTCACAGTAAAAATATCCCAGAGGCTAAAGGATTTTTTTTTTTTTTTGAGACAAGGTTTCTCTGTGTAGCCTTGATTGTCCCGGACTCGCTTTGTAGACCAGGCTGGCCTCGAACTCACAGTGATCCACCTGTCTCTGCCTCCCAAGTGCTGGGATTAAAGGCGTGCGCCACCACCGCCCAGCAGCCAAGTGATTCTTAATGTAGCTGTTTCCCTAAATGCTATCAGTAACAACTATCTTTGTCTTTTGAGTTGTACCCTATCCTTGTCCCCCACCCCACCCCACCCCCGGCTCCCCTCAGCAAGAACCCCCCAACCGGGACCCCTAGCTCTGGCCATTGGGCACTGAGAACCGATCTTGTGAAATTGCTCACAGATTCCTCAATATTCTAGACATTTATTGAGCACTACTTCAGAGAGCCTGGCAGGCGCTATGGAGTTGAGGGTTGGGCACGGGATCCTCCCCTTTTCTTTTGAAATCAGCAAAGAGCAGCTGCAAAGCCCACATTTCACAGACACATTTTTGACCCTGTTGTTTTTGCATTAGAATGACAGTAGAACGGCAGGGATTTAATCCTGGGCCCAAAAGGAAACTGATCTTAAATCGTATGTTACTCTGGTAGATTGTCCCATGTAAGTGAACACAGACTATGCCTTGCTCTCCTAACTTAGGCACCTGTCTGAGGCCCCTCCCTCCCTTGTTGCTAACCCTGCACCCACAGCATCCCACCTCAATCCAGTGCCTCTCCTCCAAAGATCTTAACCTTGGGGTTTCAACATTCCCTTCTTTCTCCATAGCTCCCTCCCTCCCTCCCCTTTGCTCTTTCTTCTTCAGAATAACACTGGTCCAGTCAAACGAAATAAACAAACATTTACAGAGGGAGGGGGGGAGAAGAGATGGGGTAGGAGACGCTGTGATTGCTGACCCATCCTGCCCCAGCTTTCAGCTTCACTAGGGCAAATGCAGAGTGGCAGCTAAGAAAAGCCTTTTCTCTCATTCTTTCCCGAGGACCACAGTGGGCAAGCAAATTTTGATTTTTTTTTTTTTAGTACCATCTGCAACAGCACCAAAAAAAGAAAAGAAAAATACCTAAGTATAAATCTAGCAAAAATACATACAGGATTAGAAAGCTGTACATAACACCCATGAAAGAAAGAAAAAGAAGTTGAACCAAGTTCAAGCATGGGGCTGTACGCCTGTGATTTCAAGCACTGCGAGGCAGAGCAGCAGGATTGTGAGCTCGAGGCCTGCCTGGTCTCCACAGTGAACTCCACGCCAGCCAGGGATGCACGATACAGTGAGAACCTGTCTCAGAAAGCAACAATAAAAACAAACAAACAAACGAAAAGAGGAGAAAAGGAAAAGAAAGAAATTCTAAATGAACCGAGAGGGATTCCATTTCACAAGGTCAGTACTCAGGTCAGTGGCTTTCCTGTGCCGCAGCTTCGAATAACAACAGGCATGTGAAATGTACTTGCCTTGTAGACGCCACCCCTGAGCTGTACTCCCAGGACCCTGCCCTTACTTCTTAGAGTCGCTCACGAGTTCGCTTAGCAACCTTAGCTTGCTGGTTAGCAATTTCAACTCCTCTCTGCCCCTTAGCCACAACTCCTGGGGCTGTTGAGACCTTTCCATGCTCAGATCTGAGGCACAATTTACATCAAAAACAGTACTTTGAGTTGCAGCAAGATGGTTCAGCGGCTAAGGCCTGGCAACCTGAATTTGATGCCTGGGACCCATGTGGTAAAAGAGAGACTAACTGCTCTAAGTTGTTCTCTTATCACCACACGTGTACCATGATACATGCAGGCACGTGTACATATGTGTGTGTACATGTGTGTGACATATATACATGAAAAATTGTAACAAAATAAATAAACAGTAACTGCAAGAGGCTCCTGTCCCTATATTCTACTTGGGTTTTGTGTGTGTGTGTGTGTGTGTGTGTGTGTGTGTGTGTGTGTGTGTGTGTGTGTGTGTGTGTTTGTTTTTTTCCTCCTGGTGTCTTCCATTAAGACAGGGGTATTTCCCCCAGAGGCCTCTGATGTCATTTTTAAATGAGCCCTCTTTGTGCTAGCTGGTCACAAGGCATTCTCCTTCCTTCTATTTCCAAAGCACTTCCATCTTCCAGAAACTTCTCAGGCCTCTCCCACCTGAGGGGTCCGTTGGGCCTGTTTATCAGCTACTCTGTTTTCCTTTCCCCTTCGCCTCTACTCCTTGTTCCTCCCAGCACACAGGCCAGCCTTCTAGACTATACTTAACATGGATGACTCTTATTTAAAGCATTTTCTCTGAACCAAATATTCGCATATGTGAACCCCATATTTGCCATATGGCTTTCCCTCCATCTCAGCCAGAGGCACTCTCAGATTCGTATGTATTTGGGGAAATGAAGTGTTTCCCAAATGGTCTCTCCAAAGCCTGAGAGCAAGGTCGGGGCCATGCTTTTCCTTCAGAGGCTCTGGGCTGAGGTTAGATTCCCTCCTGTTTTCTTGTCCCCATCAGCAGTTATTTCATCAGTGCACACGATGACGGGACACAACCTGCTTTAGCTAAAAACACTCCAGAGGTGGAGGGAGATGTTGGGCCATAAACTAGCATCCCCAGGGAAGGGGGAGGGACTTGCCCTACTGCTCAATAACGCAAGCCAAAGCCCCTAAGAATGCCTCTAGCGGGAGAGAGAGAGGAGAGATGTTAGAAAGAGGATGAGGCAGGTGTGCCGAAATCTTTTCTCAGCCATTCTGAGCTCCAGAAAGGGGGGTGGGGGTGGGGGGCCAGACCCAGTCTCTACTGGGAACCATATTTACCCTTTTAAATCAGAAAAGAAAAGAAAGAAGAAGAAGAAAAAACAACAACAACATGGCCCCAAATAGAGAATGTTTCCTTTTGTAACTGGAAGCAAACACCACTGATGGCTTTAGCAGCTGCTTGCCAACATAGCCAGAGCAGGCAAGCTCAAACTTTTTTTTTTTTTTTGAGAGATCAACACATCTACAAACATACAGTATATTAGGTCAAATTATAAACCCAGGAATAAAAGAACAAATAAACAAGTTTCAGCTTTTTCTAGGCTTCTGCGTCCAACACCAGCTAAATCAGAGTCTGAAGCAGAGACATCTGGATTCCAAGAAGGCAACTCTCCCGGGAGCTCAAGTCAAAACCTTCCTCTGGTAGGAAAAGAAGGTGTCATTGTCGATTAGCTGGCTGAGGCTGACCAGGCCTGGGCTGCTGGTCCCAGTCTAACTGGAGCTCCCTGTGCCTTGGCTGTGTAGACTCAGAGGATGGGTGACGGGCTGGGGAAAGGTCTGCCATTGATCTTTGACCCTAGTAAATCATTTAATATGCCATGTGCCTTTGTCCATATGTTCAGTTGGCTGTTATTCGGATGGGGATTCCAGCAAGCCTAACTGTGCCACCCATTAGGGCTAAACCTCTCCCTTTGGAGCCCCTAGGAAGAACCTTCTGGAATGCTGCATTGCAGAGAGCTGAAGTACCTGGGTGAGCCAGGCAGAAATGCCTTCAAAAGGTAAGGCGGCCTCGCCTTGACTGTGCCACAGGTGGGCTTGTTTTCAGCTACCAAAACTGTCACCGAGCTTGGGGAATAGTTTTGCCTTTGTAGGAGTAGCCAGCCTTTTGACATCACCGCTGTTGACAGCTCTTCTGGCTACCTTCATAGCTACCCAGGGATGCATGAGACCTGTAGGCCATCCTGTCGACTCAACACACCTGATAGTCGGACGGAGGCCAAGACTCTCATCAGGTGAACAGAATAGTTAATCCAAACCAAGAGCAAGTGCACACATGTATGTCTGCTTCCTGCTGACCTAGAAAGAAGCGCAGGGTGATGGCAACAAGGAATTATAAGACTCCTTCCACCCCCGAGGACAGCAAGTGCGAGGAGAGCCATGGAAGCATTGCCAGGCCTCCCCCAACGCTGTTATGAAGACGGAGTGAGACACCAGGACAAACAGCTACTCAAATGTGACACATTAGTGTTAAACCACACGCATGCCTGAACCATGAAGTCATTGTCCTTTTAAGTGACTAAAATCAGGCACTGACACTGTCCTAGGTTCTGGGGACACAACTGTCAATAGGACAGGTCTCCTCTTTCAGGGAGACTGAGGACAAAATCACAACAAAGAACCATGCTGTCAGTGTGATAACTGTCGTGGAAAACCAAAAGGGCCTAGGAAGAGAGAAGAGAACAGGGGTACGAGTGCCCTAGGGCAGGAGAGGAGGGCAGGCTTCCTGAAAGAGTGACAGCCAGATCAAAGTCAAATACCTCCACTCTGACAGGTACATCACCTGCCTTCTGACACTCTGTTCCTGGGCTGGCAAACTGACTCAGTGGTGCCTGACGCCAGGTCCTCGAGAAGCAGACTCTGGGATGATAAAGTGTGATAGTGCACACTTTCCTTTCCAGTGCTCATGAAGCAGAGGCAGACAGATCTCTGTGCGTTTAAGGCTGATCTGGACTACATTGTAAGATCCTATCTAAAAACAGAGAGAGAGAGAGAGAGAGAGAGAGAGAGAGAGAGAGAGAGAGAGAGAGAGGAGAGAAAGGTGTGGAGGATGCAGAATTGAACAGAAAATGCCTCAGACCATTCCTCTGTAACTCCTAAGTCAGAAAGTCCTTTTTGGATTGGTTACGGTGGCGCGCAAGTCTGTAATTACAGTGCTTGGGAGGCAGAAACTGGCCCCAGGCTGGCTTTGAGTTTGCAGTGGTATGTGAGTGGAGGATAGAGAAAAATTTGCAAAAGCCTGTCCACCCCCCCACCCCACCCCCCACCCCGGCTACCATTAGACACTGGGAATTGAACTTAGGTCATTAGGCTTCGTGGCAAGGACCTTTACCCACTGGACTATCTCACCAGGCCCTCATGTGTGACTTCTCAGAGGTTAGAAGCTCAGTCTATGAAGCTAACCTAGACTAACCCCAGCTAGTCTCAGCCCACTTGCTAACCTAGAGTAAAAGGTGGCCAGTCAGGCAAAATTTGGATCTGCCATCAAAGGCTATATCAAGTCCTTTACAGGTGTATCATCCTGGCTTTTTTAGCCCTAAGTATCTCCTAAAAGGCCAGCTGGACCAGTGAACACTAAGCTAAAAAGAAATCAAAGAAGGAGTGAAGAGAAGGCTCAGCTGTGCAAGCAGGTAGACTTTGAGTTTGAATCCCCAACAAACAAGGACAACAAACGATTTACGTGTGGTATCACTTCGTTTAGCCCCAAAGACTTTGTGAGGTATAGGTTCTATGTCTTTCCCATTTTACAGATAACAAGGCAAAGCTTGGGGCTGGGGAGAGGGCTTTTTTTTTTTTTTTTTTTTTGGTTTTTCGAGACAGGGTCTCTCTGTGTAGCCTTGGCTGTCCTGGACTCACTTTGTAGACCAGGCTGGCCTTGAACTCACAGCGATCCGCCTGCCTCTGGGGGCTGGGGAGAGGGCTAAGTAGCTAAGAGCACTTCCTGATCTTCCAGAAGCCTGGGGTTCAGTTCCCAGCACCCACCTCAGGTAGCTCACGAGTGCCCGCCATTCCTCTCCAAGGGATCTGACAGCTTTTGGTTTCTGAAGGCCCATATGCACACGTGTGTGTACGGAGGCACACTCATGAATAAAAATAAATCTAAGAAAGAGAAGAAGGCGTGACACAGAAAGGTTTAAGTGGTTGGACATGGTGTGCATACCTGTAGTCCCGATATCAAGAGGCTGATGCAGGGGGATCGTGCGTTGGAGGCTAGCCAGGGCTAATTGTCAAGACTCTGTCTCTAAAGAAAAAGTAATGATAGAAATTTTTGAGAGAGATCAAGACCAAAGAAGAGAACGGTTGTTTCTAGAAGCCTGGAATGATGAAGTAAAGCAAAATGGTGCCTCTGGAACGGAGGCCAAGTTTTTCAGGCCCTCTGAGGCTGAGCTCCTCATCTAGGTGAGGGCTGGTGCTCATCCAACTGACATTTAGAAGCACTATTTTGTGCCAAGCCTTGTCTCAGGAAACAGGGATCTGTTGCTAAGTAAGATGTAGGGTCTCTATGTTCACAAAATGTACATCCCTGCACATCTAGGCACTGCGCCTGCCTCGTGGGGCTGATGGGCCTGGGACAGTCTCCACCTCTCGCTCCTGCTCTTTCTTGCCTTACCTCAAGCTCCTTGTCCTCATAGGAGTCTCTCTCAGCCAGTTTCTGTAGGATGCCATCAGGTGATTGATTTTTGTTTGGTTGGTTTGGGTTTTTGTTGTTGTTGTTGTTTGGTTTTGGGGTTTTTTGTTTTTGGTTTGGTTTGGTTTTTTGAGACAGGGTTTCTCTGTGTAGCTCTGACTGTGGTGGAACTTGCTCGGGCTGGCCTCGAACTCAGAAATCTGCCTGCCTCTGACTCCCAAGTGCTGGAATTAAAGGTGTACACTGCCACCCGGCTGCATGTTAATCTTGGACAGTATTTGACATCAAGAAAAAAAATTTTAAAGCTGGCAAACACTTTGCATTGGAAAAAAATAAAGCCAATATAAACTGTTACCACAGCCCAATAGGTACAAAAACTATATAATGCTTTTTTCCCCCTTTAGGTGGAGAAGGGCAGGCTTCAGTGACCAGCTTTGTCTTCCTTCAGAACGCACTGTGTGGCGTATGCATGTCACTCCGTCTACTTTTAAAGCTGAGGCGGGAGGGGGAGCTTGAAGCCAGAAATTTAGGGCCAGCCTGGGCAACATAGTCAAACTCTCATTCTTTGAAAATTGACTAATCAGTCAATTAAGTACTATCAGCGACATCGCCCTTGGCCACAGCCTCTGGTGGAAGAAAGGAGTTAGCTAGCAAAAGGGAAGCCAAAGGCTCCATGCTGCCTCTGCCCAGGCCATGGCAGATGTCCTCTCCCAGTTTTCTTCCCATCCCTCCCTCCCCACTCCAAACCCTGGGGGTGGGTGGGGGGGTGGCGGGGGAGGGAATGAAGACCAGCGGCCCTGACCAAGAAGGCTTTTCACTTCATTGTGTTTTCCAGCCAGACCTGAACAGACGACCAGCCCTCTCTCACCCTCCCTCCTCTACAGTCCTCTTTGTGGTTTTGTTCCCTCTCTCTCTCTCTCTCTCTCTCTCTCTCTCTCTCTCTCTCTCTCCTGTATCTTCAAGCTCAGGGGAAGGCAGTTACTGGCCCACAGCATGAGAAGTTGCCGTTCTCCATTGCGAAGCCAATATGACTGCAGCAGGCCTCGCAGGTCTGGTGTGGCTACTGGCCCTGGGAAGGGCTGGCCAGCCTGGCCCCCCCTCCTCCAGGTCTCTGGGAAACCTCTCAGCTTGGCCACCAGCATCCTACCGCAGCCTGTTCTGGGGCGAGATGCAGAGAAACGTCACCCTCTGACTTTCTCTGGCCAGGAAACTTCTGGAGTTCTCTTCATCCCCAGGCCAGGGGCTTTCAGTCCAAGTCTGAGCAAAACCAGCCAGTCCAGCTGGAAGTCGGTGAGGGTGACGGAGGAATACACCTTTTCTATCTTCAAAGCAGCCTAGTGGGTTTTGGTTTTTCTCCACAAATTGGCAGGGCTTTCACGGCTACAAACTTCCCTGTCCCCACTGCTCACTGAAGAAAACGTTCCTGGTGAGGTCGGCATGTGTGGAGACTTGAGGCGCACACGTGAGGCACGGTTAACAAGTAGTTAAATTGAGCCATGAATCAGATTCGTCCAAACAAGTCCTCCCGCATTGCATGCCTGGCAACTTGGCCTCCTCCATTCCGCCCCAAACACAGATTCAAAAATAACTCATATTTATCAAGTGCCCGGTGAGTACCAGGAACTGGACTATGCTTCTGTTTCTTCACATAGGCTAATTTTTATCTTCTTAACTATGCAAGGTAGAAATTGTTTGTTTTCTCTCTGAGGCACAGACAAGGAAGGTGATTTTCCCAAAGTCACCCAGTTAGCAGGGGGCTAAACACGACTTGTGATGTTACCCTCAAGACAGTAACGCAGGCGAATATCAAAATTGTCATGCAGAGTAAAAGGAACTAGGCAGAGACAGAGAGGGTCTGTTATACTCCATCCCATGTATATAAAGTGACAAACATTGCCAATTAATCTCTTGGCAATTGCCTGGGAATAGAGCAGGAGAACAGGAGATTTGCAAAGCAACTGACCAAATTGATTAGTCAAAGGGGAATGGGGTGAAAGCGGGAGGGAGGGAGGAACGGGAGGATACAAGAGATGGGATAACAACTGAGATTTAATCTGAATAAATTAATTTAAAGAAATTGAATACTCAAAATTATGTACACAGTAGTGCACTTCAAACAAATATCAATAAAGTCGAGAACAAAGGACATTAAGACCACCCCTGTGTGTGTGGCTCATCCAGTAAAGAAAGGCGCCATAAAGCTTGACAGCCACAGGCAGATCATAGGGTAGAAAGAGAGATTCCGTCTCCCGCCAAGCTGTCCTCTGACCGCTACATGGCATGAGGGCGTGTGTGCACACACATAATTGAAAAACAAAACTCCAGCAGGGGATGGTGGTTGCACGCCTTTAATTTCAGCATTTGGGTGGCAGAGGCAGGTGTTTCTTCGTGAGTCGGAGGGCAGCCTGGTCTACAAAGCAAGTTCCAGAAGAGCCAAAGATGCATAAATAGACATTGTTTCAAAAATGATTTTAAATAACAATAGATGAAGAAGAAACCCCTCTATTTGGAGCTGGCAAGGTAGTGTATCACATAAGGGCTGCCAAGCCCGATGACCTCAAACCCGATGACCTCAAACCTGATGACCTCAAACCTGATGACCTCATACCTGATGACCTCAAGCCCAATGACCTCAAACCCGATGATCTCAAACCCAATGACCTCAAACCTGATGACCTCCACATTCACACTGTGACACTGTGTGCACACACAGAAAGCCAAAATAAACAAAGGTTTAGAAAGAAAGAAAGAAAGAAAGAAAGAAAGAAAGAAAATTGTAAAGGGAAGCTAAAATCTCCAGCCCTAACGATATCCACGAAGGTATTTCCTCTGTTCTGTTGGTACCTTGGGGCCACCAGGACTCAGGTTCCGACTCTCAGGCTGTTGCCTCTGGGTTACTGGCCCTTCTCAGTGGAAACTCCGTTAGTCAGGCCTGTGGCTCTAGGCATCTTTTGTGCCACTCACAGGCTTGCTACAGTGTCAGTGCGATGTGAGTGGTGACGTAAAGCAGTAGTTCTCAGCAGGTTTTTGTGGGGTGCTAGGGATTGAACCCAGGACCTCACAAATGCTAAACATGTGCTCTACCCCTGGAGCCGACCCCCCAGGCCCCAGTGCTTGGCTTCCTGGTCTCAAGACTCTTTTCATATTTTTGAAAGGTATGGGAGATACCCATCGACAGTCACAAAATTAGGAAGGAAAACCGAGAGCTTTTAAAGACAGTTAATTTGTTTAAAAAAAAAAAACTCTTACATATGACATAAATAACTAGATGCTTTTTGCTGTTTTGAGACTGCATCTTATTGTTTGGAGACTGGCCTGGAATTGGCTGTGTAGCCCAGCCTGGCACTGAAGTTAAAAATCTTCCTGTCTAAGCCTCCTAAAAGCTGTGGTTACAGGCATGTCCCTGCATACCTGGCTAAATAACATTTTTATTAAGCATAAACTTTCCTCCCCCAAAAGAGAGCAGTGGCACAGACAGATCTCTGTGAGTTCGAGGCCAGCCTGATCTACAAATCCAGTCCAGGACAGCCAAGGCTACAAAGAGAAACCCTGTCTCAAAAACCGAACAAACAAAGGTGAGAAGAGTAGCATTGGTACACAATCTTTTAGTCTGTGGAATTTTTGACTTCCTGTACATGATTCTCATATTTGGCGTTCTGTTCAATCTGTTGCAATATCACATATTCTACAGCTTTTTAAAAAGTCCACCAGCTGGGCGGTGGTGGCACACGCCTTTGATCCCAGCATTCGGGAGGCAGAGGCAGGTGGATCCCTGTGAGTCGAGGCCAGCCTGGTCTACAAAGTGAGTCCAGGACAGCCAAGGCTACACAGAGAAACCCTGTCTCAAGAAAACCAAAAAATTAAAAATTAAATTAAATTAAAAGTCCACCATATGCTTTTGAGAGAAAAAATGAGAGTGAACAAGGCAAAGAAAGTCTTAGATTTCTTTGGTAGATGTTTGTTTGGTTTAGACAGTCTCACCTGTAGCCTAGGCTTGCTGGGAACTCACAGCAATCCCCCTGCCTCAGCCTTTCAAGAGGAGGAATAATAGGAATGGGTTACCATGTCCAACTTAAGATTGTATGGTTACAAAGACTTTACTTACATATGCAGGTGTTTTGCCTGGATGTGTGTTGAGCGCTACATCCATACCGATTATCCAAAGATGTCAGAAGAAGGTGTTGCATCCACCAGAACAGAGTTAACAGATGTTTGTGAACTACCATGTGCTTACTGAGAATCGAACCCGGGTTCTTTGGAGGAGCAGCCAGTACTCTGAACCCAGGAGCCAACTCTCTGGCCAACATTAGGAAGATTTTCTTGGTTTTGCAGACCCTAGAAAGGGCTGTAGGATGCTCAGGGGTCCACACACCACACTTTAAGGACAGCTGACGCAAAATCTCAGAACAAGAAGCTGACTCCAGTTCTTAAGCTATCTACTGCCTTTATCATTTTCCTTCTACCCAAGACCTTATGAAATCCTGAGGGATGGAAAGGGCCTGACCAGAGAAATGGACTCTGCATTAACACCTTGCCCTGTGCGTGGTGCAATTTTTACTTGTACACAATCAAGCTAGTCAGAGGCTTAATAGAACCTAGATACTAGGATCCAGGACAAAGAAAATCAATCTAGATGGAAAACTATTGCATCAAGGAGCCAACAGGACATGAGCTCATGAGTACCAGCGTGAAAGAATAGTGTGTGTGTGTGTGTGTGTGTGTGTGTGTGTGTGTGTGTGTGTCTGTGTGGTTCTGGGGGTGAAACTCTGCACCCCACACATGCTAGGCAAGCATGCAACCACTGCCTTATACCCTAGCCCCTCTGTTTCTGTAGTCTATGTAATCTTGTTTAACTACTGAAGTTTTTTCAAATTTCAGCTTCTTTACCCATAAGAGTGAGCTCCTAAGATCCTGCAGAAAGGATTTCTGCACAAATCCAACAAGATAAAGTGTGCTTGAGAACCCAAGTAGCACACCTGGCCTGTAACAGTGTCATTTTCGGCGTATATTCTGTTTCTACAGAGAAGCTAAGGGCAGAACGGGGAACAGTAACATCTCTGGCATCACACAGGATGAGCTTGAAGTGAACAGCTCTGGCTTTGGGCAAAGCCCATCACCCATCCTGAACAGGTATCAGCTGGGCGTGGGTGGTGGCGCACGCCTTTAATCCCAGCATTTGGGAGGCAGAGGCAGGCAGATTGCTGTGAGTTCGAGGCCAGCCTGGTGTACAAGTGAGTCCAAGACAGCCAAGATAACATAGAGAAACCCTGTCTTGAAAAATCAAAAGAAAAAAGAAAGAAAAGAAAGGAAAAAGAAAGAAATACTGTCTATCACCTGGCATCCAGCCGATGCTCTACAATGGTCAATAGCATTATTACCAAGCGTTGCTGACTGAGACTGCACGGTGCTGATTCCCAGGGAACTTCTCTCCAGGGACAACCTCTTGATGGTCTGGCTTTTGATATCCCTGGAAATGGGATAGGATGGCCAGCTCTCAGGCTCCTTCCTCTCTCAGGGGAGTGCCTTCTGCAAGTGAGACGCACTCCATGCCGTGGGGAGACTGCTGCCTGGCTCTGTAGTTATTTGCACTCACATTCAAAACCTGACTCATAGCCAGACACGATAGCTCATGCCTGTAATTTCAGCACTTGGGAGGCAGAGGCAGGAGGATCATCACACATTCAAAGCCAGCCTGAGCTACATGATCTTTAAAAAACAAAAAACAAAACACGAAACCTTACACACTGAGTACCTGGTAACTTAAGACTTGTGACACACAGCTTCTGCAAACCTATTTCCTCACTTAAACCCGGTAATGACAGCACCAGTGCTAAATGCCAAGAGCACTGTCCCAAAGAAAACATCAATACTTTGACCCGGTCTTACCACTGCTTCCTCCCTCAGTGTTTTGTCATAGTATGTGGTGAGCTTGCTGTCCCACCTGAGCACAAAGCCACTGTGTGTGTCTGTGTGTATGTACTTTCTTTGTTTCTTCAGTAAGGACTAGTGACTAAGATCATATGGAAAGCTTAGGGAAGGGGCCTATGAGATAGCTAAGAGGCACAAAGCTCTTGCTGTGCATGGCTCACAACCTAAGTTTGACCCCTGAAACCTATGTGTTTTGTTTGGTTTGGTTTGGTTTGGTTTGGTTTGGTTTTGGATTTTCAAGACAGGGTTTCTCTGTGTAACCCTGGCTGTCCTGGAACTCAGTGTAAGCAAGGCTGGCCTTGAATTCATAGAGACCCACCTGCCTCTGCCTCCTGAGAAGCTTATACCACCACTGCCCGGCTCCATATTTTTGTTTTTAAAAACAGCAAACAAGAGGCTGGAGAGATGGCTCAGAGGTTAAGAGCACTGTCTGCTCTTCCAGAGGTCCTGAGTTCAATTCCCAGCAACCACATGGTGGCTCACAACCATCTGTAATGAGATCTGGTACCCTCTTCTGGTGTGCAGGGGTACATTCAGATAAAGCACTCATATACATAAAATAAAACAGCAAACAAAGAAAAACAGATTTGGGCTGGCAAGATGCCTCGGTGGATGAAGGGCACTTGCTGCTAAGCCTGATGGGTAAGTCTGTTCCCTGAGGGCCTATGTGGTAGAAGCAGAGAACTGACTTCTGCAAGTTATCTTCTGACCTTCACACATGCTCCGTGGCACTAACACTGTGCATATGCGCGCACACACACACACATAAATACATATGCGCGATCGCGCGCGCGCACACACACACACACACACACACACTTTTTTAAAAAAAGAAACTTATTTCCAGATGTGGTGGCACACGCCTTTAATCCCAGCACTCAGCAGGCAGATCTCTGTGGGTTCGAGACCAGCCTGGTCTACATAATGAGTTCCAGGACAGCCAGGGATACACAGTAAGACCCTGTATTCAAAAACCAAAAACCAAAACCAAACCAAACAAACAAAAAACACCTTTAAAAAGAAGTGGAAATGAAAAGACATAAGAGGAGAGGGGAGAAAAGGAAAAGCTGCAGAAGAGGCAAAAGTGGAGAGAATTCTAGCCCAAAGTTTTAAGCCCAATTCCTGGGTTCTCGTACTACGTGACCAGTATGCTTGCACCACAGGGAACGGCAGGTGCACAGAGCTCCGTGCAAGGAAACAACCTAATTAGAAAGCACTTGGGTGTGTTTCTGTGTTGCTGTCCTTTAAACCCAGTCTGAGGCCAACCTGGTCTACAAAGCGAGTCCTGGATAGCCAGGACACAACACAGAGAAACCCTGTCTCAAAACAACAACAACAAAGATTTTGGTGCACACACTTCACCAGCTGAACTGGATGCCCAGCCCTTCCAACTCTGCCCCTGACAAGTGTCCCTTGAAATAGATGAGGGACAGTGTGGGCTTCCTGTGCCACCGGCAGAGGATCTGCTCTTGGGGAAAGCTGGAGACGGTTCCCAGGCTCAGTTGTCTCTTGTGAGGCAGGTCTCCCTCACTCCCTCCACACACGTACACAGACACGTTTGTGGAACCTTCTGAGACGTGAAGGAGGAGAGCAGTGACAGTGTGGGGAGATGAGGGAGGTAGGGAGAGAGCAAGAGAGCAAAACACAGCTGGGCGTGGTGGCGCACGCCTTTAATCCCAGCGCTTGGGAGGCAGAGGCAGGTGGATCGTTGTGAGTTCGTGGCCAGCCTGGTCTACCAAGACAGTCAAGGCTACACAGAGAAACCCTGTCTTGGAAGAGAGAGAGAGAGAGAGAGAGAGAGAGAGAGAGAGAGAGAGAGAGAGAGAGAGCAAAACACAGGGAAGGGAGGAATTAGACAATCAGGAGAGTGCAGGAATGGCCAAGAGACAGAAAAGATGGAGAGGGAGGAGGAGGAGGAGGAATAGGAACGGAAGAATCTGTTAGAAGAAATGATGGAGCTGTGTGGCAAGGCAGGTGGTGCATGCACGTACAAAAACACACATGCAGATAAATACAATACAATACAACACAATCAAGTCACGATGGAGCTGGGAGTATAGTTTAACTGCAGAGTGCTTGCCCGTCTTCGATCCCCAGCATGACAAACAAGTGAAGAAATAGTCCAACGGTAAACACTTCAGGGTCAAGCACCACACTTCCTCTGTCGGAGGGATGCGACTTTTCTGTTTATCAAACAAGCAGCTATGTAGCTAAGCCGACCTTAAACTTCTGCTTACTTGCCTCTACTTCCCCAGCATTGGGATCACCGGCTTGTGCTACCACATCTGTTTATGTGGGGCTAGGAATCAATGCTTGGCCCTCAGGCATGCCATGTGGGCACCCTAAACTGAGCTACATCCTCAGCTGTCAGACAACGTTTTTACACCACATAGTAAGTATTCTTCTCATTTTTTTTTTCTCCCGATTATTTAAAATGGAAACACCCTTCCCTCCGAGCTTCCGTCCTATACAAAACAAGTGGCAGGTGGAATTAGGCGCTTGGGGTCACAGTTTCTCAAACTCCAAGGGAATTGGGCTAGACCCTGAAAACCTCTTCCAACGCCAGCACCACTGATGCTGTCTCCCAACAGAAGCACGGGATGCCTGGAAAATTCCTTCACCTTTGCAGACGGCGTGAGTTCACGTATCATTTGATCTAGAAGGGATTCAGTGCTCCTGCCTTCTCATGTTACAGTTGAGGAGACTGAGCCCCATCACAGAGCGTCCAAATAATGGTAGTAATTACAAGACTATCAGGCAGCAGCTGGCAAAAAAAAAAAAAGGAAGGGCACAGGGCGAGGCTGAGTAGGAGGCCCTGCACACGGCTCTGAATTCTAGCTCACCCATTATGTGTCCCCCGCCCCCACCCCCACCCCCCTTTCTGAAGCAGGGTCTCACATATACCACAGGCTGCCTCTTGTCTCCACCTCCCAATCACGGGGCACACTTGGGAGGTGCAATGCACAAACCACACCCAGTTTGTGGGGTGCTAAAGATAGACTCCATCACATCACCAGCGCTAGCCGATCAGCAGGGCCCAGCAGGGCCGAAGACCGTCTGTTTGAAGTTAAGAAACGCTGTCTTGCTCACGTTAGACGGTGAGGAAACACAGAGATTTCGAGAGCAGAGCAAAAGTCGGATTGAGTTTGGGGGAAGTCACCTTGGCAGTTCGCCAGGCAGGGGGAAGAGGGGGAAAAAAAACGATCCCATAGGGAGAGAGTAGCTTTCACAAAGGCTTGGAGGATGTGGGGGCCAATGACGGTGAGAGGGTGAGAGGCACGCTATGACTCGGGCCTGGGACGGAGCAGGAGGAGCTCGGAAGGAACTCAGGGCGCAGTGTCTTAAATTCCAGGTTGAAGACTTCAGATCTGACTCTCCCGACAGGGGCGCCTATGGAAGGGGCTGTCCAATGAGTTACCTGGTTCTGATTTAAGGTTCAGTCTCCTCAGAGACACAGAGAAGGCACCAGCGATGAGAAGTGAGGGGAAGTCAGGGAGAAAAGCAGTCAGCACTGTTTGAGAGCCCAATGTACAAGGCAGCACGCATTCAAAATGGCAGTTCTGGAACCAGGCGTGGTGGTGCATGTGGGCTCCAGAATTGCCATTCCCTCCCCCCCCAGACAGGGTCTCTCTGTGTAGCCTTAACTGTCCTGCATTCGCTTTGTAGACCAGGCTGGCCTCGAACTCAAAATGATCCGCCTGCTTCTGCCTCCCAAGTGCTGGGATTAAAGGCGTACGCCAGACCTTCTATTTCTTAATTTGAAAAGTAACTGTAAGGACGGGCTGGAGAGAAGGCTCAGCAGTTAAAAGTGAGTACTGATTTATCAGTTCAGTTCCAAATACCCACACTGGGTTTTTTTACAACTGCCTGTAACTCTAGCTCCTGGGTCTCTGATAACCATTTTTGGCCTCCCCGAACACTTGTATATATGTGCACGTACCCACATGCAAATACACTCATACAAATAATCAAAGATAAATATTTTTTTTAGAAAGAAAAGCAAGCCAGGTGGCGGCGGCGCACACTGCCTTAATTCCCAGTACTTGGGAGGCAGAGGCAGATGGATCTCCATGAGTTTGAGGCCAGCCTGGACTACAAAGTGAGTTCCAGGACAGCCAGAGCTGTTACACAGAGAAACCCTGTCTCAAAAAACAAAAAAGAAAGAAAGAAAGAAAAGAATCTAAGAAAGAAAAGCAGCTGTGAGTCTGAAAACCCTCTCATTTGAGGTGTTTCTCTGTGGCAGTTTCTACACCATGGCCCTGGTGTCGTGCACAATTTCCTCTGGAGTAGAGTCTAGAAAGCCAGCAGCTCAGGTAGGCTAGATGCTGGGGACAGGCCTGTAATCCCAAGGCTTGGGAGGCTGAGTCAGAGCCAGCCTGGGCCACAAGTGAAACACTGCCTCAAAACAAACAACACAAAGGAAAGCTAGCAGCTCGATTGGGGCGGAGGTATTGGCTCCCTCCCCAGGACCTGGGGCTCCAGAGGGTCTCCCCAACCCTGAGTTTTCATCCACTACATAGTCACCTTCATAAAAATGTTCTGGGCTCTCAGAATATACATAATGTGCGCATGTAATGTAGGTAAGTAGCAGGAATATCATCGCTTGTGCTTTTAAGGATATAGGCAAGGGGGCTGGAGAGATGGCTCAGAGCTTAAGAGCACTGACTGCCCTTCCAGAGGTCCTGAGTTCAGTTCCCAGCAACCACACATTGGCTCACAACCATTATAATGAGACCTGGTATCCCTTTCTGGTACATGCAGATAGAATACTGTATACATAATAAATAAATAAATCTTTCTTTTAAAAAAGACTACAGGCTAGATGTAAAGATCTGGCTACTGGTTTCTCTAGGGTTTGCAGCGGTGTGCACAGACAGGCATGGTGTGCAGCGGTGTGCACAGACAGGCATGGAGAGGAAACCTGTTCTGTGTTCTTCTGCTTGTTCTTTCTTTCTTTCTTTGGGTGGGGGGAGTGAGACACGGCTTCTCTGTGTAGCCTTGGCTGTACTGGACTCACTCACTCTGTAGACCAGGCTGGCCTGGAACCCACCTGCCTCTGCCTCACTGAGTGCTAGAATTAAAGTGTGTGCCACACGCCCCACTTTCCTTCCTTCCTTCCTTCCTTCCTTTCTTTCTTTCTTTCTTTTCTTCTTCTTTTGAGACAGGATTTCTCTGTGTATCCCTGGCTGTCCTGGAACTTGCTACGTAGACCAGGCTGGCCTGGAATTCATAGAGATCCACCTACCTCTGTCTCCTAAATACAGGGACTAAAAGGGTGTGCCACCACACCCAGCTTGCTTGTATGCTTTCTTCCTTTCTCTTGAAAGGCGTTTCAAAGGTGCTTCATTTTACTTCTCAGTATGCCATATTTTAATGAACACACGGCTATTTTCCTTGATATGGTTTTGAAAGAACTCATTGGTTATGATACCAACTGGCGTGGCCGTTGACCTCTCCTTTCGTCTGCAGGGCCTACAGGGGCTCGGTTCCGTTCTTTTGCAATTTACGTTGCTGTGACGTCCATACAGCAATTCAAAAAAAAATTCTTCCACATTTTAACACCATATTTGTCCTGGAAATCTAATGTCCATAGCTAGTGTCTCTGCGTAGTCACTGCTTCCCGGATTTATCAACCTTGGGGCTGGTTCCCTGCACTTTGGCCAAGGGGGGCGGGGGTGGGGGATGGGGTGGGGAAGACACAGAGAAGCTGAGCGTGGAAGCTGCATGGCGGCGGCTGCTTTGCGCACAACACAGCTGGCCCCGCGTGGGAGAGGACCAGCTGGGGCCTCATGTGGGGCCCTGAAGGAAGGGACCGGCTGGGGTTTTCTCCTTGAGACAGGCTTTATCTGACTGGACTCAAACTCATGATTCTACGGCCTCAGCCTTCTGGGTGCTGTAATTACTGCCACACACCACCATGCCTGACTCTTTTGTGGTACGTGTGTGTGTGTGTGTGTGTGTGTGTGTGTGTGTGTGTGTGTGTACATGTGTTTCAAAGCCAGAAGTCGATATCAAGTGTCTTCTTCAGTCACTCTCTCCACCTTATTTTCTGAGGCAGTCTCTTGGGTAAATACAACCTCAGCAATCTGGCTAGTCAGAAAGCCTCAGGGATGCTCCTAGCTCTTCCTCCCCAGTCCCAGGACTACAGAACAACTGTTGCACTTCCTGTTTACCTGGATGCTTGGGATAAAACTTGGCTTTTTATGTTTATTTTTAATTGTGTGTATGTGGAGTTTGCCTGCATGAAAGTCTGTGCACCATGTATGTGTGTGTGTTGCCCATGGAGGCCAGAAGAGGGCATCAGAGCCCCTAAAACTGCAATTACAGACAATTTGTTAGCTGCCATGTGGGTGCTAAGAGTGGAATCTGGGTCTTCTCAAAGACTAGTCAATGTCCTAACTGCTGAGCCTGCGTTCCAGGCCCCTAAGGGACGGGTTTATTGCTCAGTGGTGGGGCACCTAAGACCATGTGGGTCTATTCCTAGACCAAAGGAAGTGGGGAGAGAGGGTGGATACCACAAGCATTATCTATTAAAACAAGTGAGATGGCACAGTACATAGAGGAACTTGCTGTCCAGCCTGATGACGCAAGTTTGATCCTTAGGACTCACGTGATAGGAGAAAACCCTGGGGCTAGAGAGAGAGAGAGCTTAGCAGTTCAAGAACACTTGTCCTTGCAGAGGACACTGGTTCAATTCCCACAAGACAGCACCCATAAAATATATAAAATCAATAAATATTTTTTTTAAAAAAACTGAGCGTGGTGGCGCATGCCTTTAATCTCAGCACTTGGGAGGCAGAGGCAGGTGGATCTCTATGAGTTCCAGGCCAGTCTGGTCTACAGAGCAACTTCCAGGACAGTCAGGGCTGCACAGAGAAACTCTGTTTCAAAAACAAAACAAAACAAAAACCCAAACAAATTAAAAAAAAACAAATAAATAAATAGATAAGTAGAGAACAAAAGAGAGAGAACTGACTCCCACAAGTTGCCCTTTGACCTCCACGCTTGTTACAACACTCACATGTTAGTACACATTAAATAAACAAACAAACAAATGTAACAAACACGACCTAACCCAACGTGAGGCTCTGAGAACCTTGCTTCTGTGTAAAGAGCTAAGCCAGGGGTGGGGTCTCCACGTGTTGCTTTTCAGAGCCTGGTTCTTTAGTTTCAGAGCCGAGAAGCAGTGTAGAGGAAGGCAGCAGTCTTGATTTTTACCCGCACTGCACTGCTCAGGGCCCTTCTGTGCTTCAGGCCGCCCAGATGGACAAGGGAGGGGAGGGGCAGCAGCACTCGCCGTGTCCCCCCTCAGGGGCAGTACTGAGAGCTGCCTGTCTCTGAACAGGTAAAGGGTTTCAGGGTCTAAGGATGAAAGAGAATATACTAGCCGAAAGTACCCCCACTTTTTAACCCCACATAGTTCTAAGGAAATGCAATACAACGGCATCAGATCCGCTTACAGAGGCTGCACCCAAGGTAAATGTCAATTAAGTGACTAGCAGTTGTCATTGTCTTTGTAACCCTGCTTGATGGCTGGGCGCTTCAGGAGTCTTGCTGTACTGAGCTCTCTTGTCTCTGAACAAGGAAACCTCATCTCGCTTGCCAGAAACAGAAGAAGAACCCTGCCCACCTTGAGGCAGGGGCTCTGCTGCGATCAGGATCGGAGTCATGTGGCCTTAGCTGATAGTGTTTGCCTGTCAGGATCCGGTGACTGTGCCCTTTAGAGCAGCTAAGGTTTGTTCTGACAAGTGTCATTACCCGGGGTGGGACCCGCTGACGATATTTTAAAACTTGAGGCTGAGTGGCTGTCTGTTTGCCTGTCATCAGGGCGGTGCTTTCCAGCCCACTTCAGAGATGGGGAAAGAGAGGCACACACAAGAGGGGTGCCGGAGTCCCTGAGTCAGACAGGTGCCCCTGTTTACATCCCTAAAGCTCATCTCTTCCCGCTCTGAACAGAATGCTGGAGGAGTACCGGGACTCCATCTTCAAAGTCAGGGAAATGAGAGAAGCCGTCATTAACGCTACTCTAGTCAATAAAACCAGCAGACCACCACCACACCACTGTTCTGCCCCAGACGCCAGCAGCCTTAGCCATTGAAAGCAATGACTTGGGTGGCCATAGTGGCACCCACTTGCCAAATCTCAACACTTGGGAACCATAGACAAGAGGATTGCTACAAACTCCAGGCCAGCCTGGTTAACATAGTAAATGCCCTGACTGCAAGACCCCGATCACAAGAGAAAAGGAAAAGAGAGGGGAGGAAGGAAGAAGAGAAAAAGGAAGAAGAGGAAGAGGAGGAGGAGGAGGAGGAGGAGGAGGAGGAGGAGGAGGAGGAGGAGGAGGAGGAGGAGGAAAGGGAAGGCGGGGAAGGAGGAGGGGCAAGGGGAGGTGAGCACTGCAGCTTGGTCCCTTCTTTCTCTCTGCTCTGTGTACACAGGCCACCCAGGCCATCTTTGCCTCAAATTTGCCTTTCTTTAATCCCAAGCTGCCAAGGGGGCGCTGTGAAGCCTCGGGCTCTTCTCCCTGCAGAGCCGGTAACCAAGCCTGGTCCGCCTTCCTAGCGTCCAGCATTGTTGCAGTTTCCACTTGCTCCTTTTATTCTCCAGGTTCTCCTTGCCTCTGATGTTTTTTCCCCCTGCTGCACAACAAGCCCTTCTGATCTCTGTGAAAGGCAAACCCATGTCATTCTTCCAAATCATTGTATGACATGTTTTTATATGAGCCGGACAAAAGAGCTATTTGATCAGGGGGTATGGTGTGTGATTGTAAGAAATTCAGCTAGTCGGTGCTAACTATTGTTCCCCAAGCGGCTCTCTGACCCCATTCTGTTCCTGGAAAAACTCCCTGAGAGTGGCCTCTATTCACAGAGTAACCCCAGTCCCCAGCCGCTCCGGGGAGCATGCTCAGTTTGGAGCCCTGTCACCGATAGCTGCCTGCAGCCACTGTTTAACTCCTTCATCAGCATTAGGTTTCCAACCCCACAGCTGTTATCACGGCCCGGGAGCTCCGGGGGTTAGAGATATAGGCGTGCTCTCTGCTCTCCTTCTTATCTTGAAGAAATTTAACCTTCCTTTGAAATGGTCATTTGGAAATTACCCGTCTGCGGCTTTCAGCCAGCGCAGGCCCTGCCCTCCTCGCTTTTCCCTTGAGGACAGGCTCCCTGGTTCTGCCAGTCCACATGCCCTGCCTCTGGCATGTGGTCTGGTTCCATTCAACACTGTTTCTGATTGCCTGAGTCAGGAGCTGTGGAGCCCCCTCACGATGGCTCCAAAGCCTTGGGCAAGATTGCTGTACTGGTCCCCTGAAGAGGAAATACTTCCATGGCGAGGGTCCAGAGTCCTTGCTCACACTTTTGTTCTCTTCCCTACAGGAGTGCACACTGTGCCCCCCCCCCACATATTTAAGAATTGTGTTGGAACTTTAGGAGAGATAGCACTTTGAAAATGAAAATGAAAGTCAGGCACTCAGGGAGGCAGAGGCAGGCAGATCTCTGAGTTTGAGGCCAGCATGATTTCCAACGCAAGTCCAGGACAGCCAAGGCTACCCAGACAAACCCTGTCTTGAAAAACAAAACAAAAAGAATACAAATAAAAAGTGAGGGGGCTGAAGAGATGGCTCAGCGCTTAAGAGCACTGGCTCCTCTTCCAAAAGACCTGGGTTCAATTCCCAGCAACCATATGGTAGCTCACAATTGTCTGCAGCTAGATATATATGCAAGCAAACACCAATGTACATAAATTAAACTAAACTAAAGATGAAAAACAAACAAAAACATTTTCCTAGCTGGGTGTGGTGGCGCACACCTTTAATCCCAGGACTCAGGAGGCAGAGGCCAGCCTAGTCTACAAAGAGAGTCCAAGACAGCCAAGGCTACACAGAGAAACCCTGTCTCGAAAAACAAAACAAAACAAAACAAAAAAAGAAACATTTTCCTTAAAGATCCTTAGCTCTGAGAACTCAACCCCTCAGGGGAACTGAAGTAAGTGGTCATGAGTCTCTAGAAACGTCCTTACCATTCTCTCATCCGTGACCTCATGCCACTAACACAGTGTGACCGATACCCAAACTATTCTGGTCTAAGTGCTCAGTACATCACCTACTCAGGTCATTGAGTGCTTAGACCACACACAGTGCTGAACCATTTTCCTTTCACAAGGTCCAGCCTGCCCCAGAGTGTGCATCTTCTCACTGAGATTGTTCAATAGAACAATCCACAGGGTACTGGAAAACTCTTTGAAGTGTGTTAAAAATCAGAAAGCTTACCAGGCGTGATGGTGCATGCCTTTAATCCCAGCACTTGGGAGGCAGAGACAGGTGGATCTCTGTGAGTTCAAGGCCAGCCTGGTCCACAGAGCGAGTTCTAGGGCAGCCAGGGCACAGAAAAACCTTGTCTCCAAAAAAAAAAAAAAAAAAAAAAACCAGATAGATTTGGGATTCCTTATGGTCACTGCTCTTATTTTGTAGAGACTAGAAAGAAAAGCAGAAAGTCTATCAGGACCCCTCAAAGCCAGGGGTTGAGAGAAGCTCAGATCTGGAGCCTGCAGGTCACATTTCCCCTGGTCTGTTTTGTAATTAAGTGTTTACTCTGTTTCGATAAGACGCCAGCATAAAGTTAGACTACTGACATTTGTCTGTAACTGTTATTCAGAAGCCAAGGCCTCAAAGCCAGTCAAAGTGACAACTGGAATGTCCCGAGCCACACACCCAGACCCTCTTCTGCCTCGATCCTCACCCAGCTAACTGCAGCTCCTGCCTCTTACTTCATCTCTGGCCCCATGGCTCACAATACAATAGCTAAGATGCAAAGATTACACGGAGGGCCAATGAAAACATTAGCATCATCTAAAGTACCGACTCCTGCTGTGGCGTAGGGGAGCCTCATTCCACCCCGTATCTGGAGCGGGCAGGTCTATGCTGACAGTGGATCAGCATTTTTTCTGGGGATGAGGGAAAGGAGAGGTGGGAAGGGGCTGCTCACTGGCTGTGTGTGTGTGTGTGTGTGTGTGTGTGTGTGTGTGTGTGTATGAAAAATGTTACAGGGTTAGATGATGATAATGCTGTGCAGCTCTGCCTATACACTAAAAGCGCTTATGCCCTCGAAAGTAATCAGTTTTAGTGGTCTTCTAGCCCTTCTGCTGCTAGTTTCCCCTGGACCATTTGGCATCCTACTTTAAAAAAAAAAGTGTGTGTGTGTGTGTGTGTGTGTGTGTGTTCATGTGTGTGCAGGTGCATGTATGTTCACAGATGTGTAGGACATGGGACAACCTTGGGTGTCATCCTCAGTAACACCACCTACCTCCTGAAGACAGGATTTCTTTTTATTTTTTTAATATTTATTTATTATATATATAGTATTCTGCCTACATGTGTGCCTACATGCTGGAAAAGGCACCAGATCACATCATACATGGTTGTGAGCCACCACGTGGTTGCTGGGAATTGAACTCAGGACCTTTGGGAGAACAGCCAGTGCTCTTAACCTCTGAGCCATCTCTCTAGCCCAAAGACAAGATTTCTTATCGGCTCAGAACTCTCTAGTTAGGCTAAGCCGACTGGTCAACCAGAGACCCTCAAGGACCCTCCTGCCGCTAACTTCCCAGTGCTGGGATTACGGATGCTACCATCCAACACTTTTATGTAGGCTCTGGGGACTAGATCAGGTGCTCTTGCTTGCAAGACAAGAGCTTTACCACCCGAGTGAGTGCTCACCCCACCCCACCCCACTCCACCCTCACCCCAGTCCTGGTACTCTATTTTTAATGTACCTCTTCTTTTATAAATTTCCTAATCACCTTGGAGACGCCCACACACACCCCTTATTGTTTTGGTTATTGTTTAGCATTTTGAGACAGGATCTCATGGACAACCTTGAGCTTGTGATACTTTCTTTTGCCTCTTCCTCTTGAGTATTGGTTTCTATGTCTTTGTCACCATACCTGCTTTGTGTACTGGGGATTGGACCCATGACTTCATGCGTGCAGGGCAAGCACTCTACTCACTGAGCTGCATCCCCAGGCCTCACCCGTCCATCCATCCTTCACTCATTTACTAGACGATGATGAGGTCTCTGCTGCTGCTACGTAGGCAGAACAGCAGCGGCCGAAGGATGTGGCTTTTTCTTTTCTCAAGAAGATGATTCTCAGCCAGGTACGATGGCTTCTGCCTGTAATCCTAGCACCTGGGAGGCTGAGCAGGAAGATTGCTGTGAGTTCAAGGCCAGCCTGAGATACTTAATAAGTCCCAGATCTACTTGAGATACTGTGTGAGGCATCACCACAAATGGGAGGAGAAAAATGTTGATTTTTTTTTTTTTAACTAGGAAGCTGGCATTTAAGCATAAGGTGGTAAAACCACTCGTAAAACAGAAGTATGCACTCGACCCAGGGAGGCCCAAGGAGGGAAAGAGGTGCCTCCTCCTGGTTGGGATTTCTACATGACCGCCACTTCATGGTCCAGGAGGAACTGCGTTGGCACCGACCTTCTTTTGGTCTGCCTCTAGTACCTTCTTCCGTTTCCATGCCCCTCTAACTACACATGGGGATCCTAGCAATGGCGGCTTGGGAGCCTCGTTGCTGTAGTGATCCTCCTGCTTTCGAATGCTACCTGGCCCTTCCCTTCCACCTGACTCTGTGCTCCTGCCCACATCCCTGGCCTCTGAGGAAGGCCTGTAAGAGTAATCTGCTTCCCAAGGCTGCACAGCTGATCGCTAACCAAAGGCAGGCTCGAATCCCGGCTCCATTCTCGAGATGAAGTCCTTTGGGGTTATTGTTGCCATGACGACGGGAAGCATGGGGAGTGACTGGTAATAGATATGGAACTTTTTGTAGGTGATGAAAATGTTCAAGAAAACGCTGACATTTCCTCACCAAGTTCCCATGAGCGAACGAGAGGGAGACGCGGCCAGTCCTAGGTGAGCCTGGTTTGGTTTTGTTATTTTAAATTGTTCTTTGACTTCTTAGCCTAAGCCATTCCAGGCTGGACAGTGGCAGAGGCAGCAATGAGCAAGGGATTAATGATGCATCAGTCGTCCTCCCCACCCCCCCACCCCCCCCACCCCCGTCCCCCTCATGAGGTATTGGTACGTGTCAGGCCGGAACTCTGATCTCACCCAGCCTGCCGGTGTGGCCCCAGACTGTGTACCCTTGCAGCTCCAAACCCAGAGGCCAACGGTGTTGCTGAGATGAGGCAACATGGTCTGGCCCTTCTGTGATGCAGATCTGGAGGAATCAGAGGCCACAGAGAGTGAAGAGCACTGGATGCTCCTGCAGAGGGCTCAAGACCCATCCCTAGCACCCACGTGGTGACAGCTCACACCTGTCTGTAATTCCAGGTCCAGGTCCACACTCTCTTCTGGCCTCCTCTGGCACCAGACACCCAGGTGGTGCCCAGGCATGTATAGGCAAAACACCTATACACATACAAAATAAATAAATTTTAAGAGCTTAGGTTTGACAAGCCAACAGATGTGTATTTAAATCCCAGCTGTACAGCTCTGAAAGGAAGAAAATCTGCTCACTTTTCTGAACCTGTTTCCTTAGTTGCAAACTGGAGCTAATGGCTTATTTGGGAGAAAATATCCTCAAGAGGGTAGTAACGGCCACAGTAGTACTGAGCGGCTCAACGAGACAGTGTATAAGAACTCAGTGTAGTTCCTAGTAGACAGAAAGCCCTTTAAAAAGTCAAATAGGGGGCTGGAGAGATGGCTCAGAGGTTAAGAGCACTGATTGCTCTTCCAGAGGTCCTGAGTTCAAATCCCAGCAACTACATGGTGGCTCCCAACCATCTGTAATGAGATCTGGTACCCTCTTCTGCTATGCAAGCAGAACATTATATAATAAAATTTTTTTTAAGTAAATAGGGCCAGTGAGGTGGCTCAATGGGTGAAGGTGCTTTGTGGCCAAGCCTGACAATGAATTCAATGTCTGAGACCCACGTGATGAGAGGAGAGAACCCACTCCTGCCTGTTCCCCTCTGGTGTTCACTAGTGTGCTGCGTTGTGTGTACATGCATAAACAAATGGCATGCAGTTTGCATTTTAAAGAAGGAAATGGTAGTTCCTGCTTGTGCTCTCTTCTCCAAAAGTACCTCTAAATCTACATCTGAGGACTGTGATCAAGTCCGCAGATCATATCTGCCACCCTCTCACTGGCCCCACAGTGCTGGGACCAAGCACTAAGGCCACCATACTGGACTTCATTCATTCATGAAAACATAGGAGCATCAACTAAAGTCCAAGGCTGCTTGCAGAATTGTGCTCTAGGTAAGGAATTACAAGTGGGAATTTTAAGGGAGGGATGTTCCAGAGTACGATGAGGCCTTGAAGAGGGCCCAGGAGTCCACAGAGGCAGAGGAACATGGAAAGGCAAACACATGGGAAAGCGTGGGGTAATTTGGAAGATAGGGGAGAAGATATACAAATTACTAGAACCTTCCACAGAAATGGAAGACATCAGACCAGTGAGATGGCTCAACAAGTAAAGATGAAGTCCTGATGCTGCCCCTGAACCCCGTGGTGGGAGGCGAGAAGCAGCTCTGGAAGTTGGCCTGCATGCGCTCATGTATGTGTGCGCACACACATACACACACACACACACACACACACACACACACACACGATAGCTGATAGCTGATAGATAGATAGATAGATAGATAGATAGATAGATAGATAGATAGTAGATAAGTTGTGGTTTTGGTTTGGTTTGGTTTTAGTTTTTCAAGACAGAGTTTCTCTGTGTAGCTTTGACTGTCTTGGACTCGTTTTGTAGACCAGGTTGGCCTCGAACTCACAGAGATCCACCTGCTTCTGCTTCCCGAGTGCTAGGATTAAAGGCATGCGCCGCCACCACCAGGCTCTGTTCTGCTTTGTTTTAAGTGGAAGGACGTTAGTCCAGAAAGGCCTACAACCCCATGCCTGCTGAGGAATTTGAGTTCTATCCTGGAGGCAGGGTGAGCAAGTGGCGCAGATCTCTGAGCCTGCAGGAAGTCTCATGATTTCTTGGTTTTGTTTGGAAGTTTTGGTTCCAGCTGCTTTGAGCACAGTGATCACAGCCAGAGCCCAACTTTCGGAACAGAGAACGGCCACTGGAGAAAATCTCTGAAGGAGACCGCAACCCCAGGAGAAAAGTTTCCTTTCTTCTCCTCACAAAAACTTTACATTTTTATTTACCTTTCTTTAGTATGTATGTGTTTTGCCTGCGTCTGGCACCACCTTCAAGTCTAGTGCCTGAAGAGGCCGGGAGAGGGCGTCAGATCCAAGCAACCAGAGTTATAGGCAGTTGTAAGCGGCCCTGTAACTCTAGGAATTGTACCTGGGTCCTCTGGCTGAGCCATCACTCTAGCCCCAGCATATGCATTGTTTGTTTGTTTGTTTGTTTTTGTTTTTGTTTTTTCAAGATAAGGTTTCTCTGTGCAACCCTGGCTGTCCTGGAACTCACTTTGTAGGCCAGGTTGGCCTTGAACTCACAGAAATCCACCTGCCTCTGCCTCCTGAATGCTGGGATTAAAAGGCATGCGCCACCATGCCCGGCCCAGCATATGCTTTTAATTCACCCAATTTTCACAGATGTTCTAGGGGCTCTAAAAACTTTCAGAATTTCTGCTTTGACAAAGCAGCTGAGGCGAGGTCTGCCGGGTTTGTTATTTCAGTACCACTCGGAACTTGTGTTGAGCTTAGACTGAAAAACCTGAATTTCACCTCTAAGTACTGACTCAGAACAGGGAAGGCTCTGTTCGTTCACGTTTCTTTTCTCTGGCCAGGTGGAACATTCCCATACAAAAACTCCCCAGCCTGAAGGGGGCCCTGCCGTAGGCCACTCTCCTGTTAGATTTTGCTCAGCTTTGTTAGCTACTGCTATGCATTACAGAGTGGAACGAGTCAGAGGATTTGGCTTCAAATTCTACTTCGACCACTTAGTTAACCTTGCTGAACTCTGACTTTCTCCTCTGTAAATGGAATGTCCATATGTCCACGTCACAGAGAGGCAGATAGGCAGGTGTCTTCTTCCAGCGCACCGTTTATTGTTCACAACCCACAGCAAACGAATCCTAGCAGCCTGACGCTCTGGCGCTGAGTGACGGCACGCATGAGTGGCCCTCCACCGAGTGGGAACTCAGGCTGTCAGTCTGGGCAGCAAATGCCTTCACCTACTGAGCCATCTTGCCAGCTCACGTGCTTGTGACTTCTGCACCTTGAGATGCAACAGCTGAAGAAACACAGATTTTTTTTCCTTCCTTCATAATTTCGTGCACAGACAACTTACTCTTTCTCTAAGTCTTAGCGACCTCGGCATAAAACATCTTCCTGTCCTTATTAATTAATCCATGAACGTCTACCCTTTTGCTCACGGAGAAAATGTCATGGCTTTTCTGTTTTTTTGGTTTGTTTTTGTTTTTGTTTTTCGAGACAGGGTTTCTCTGTGTAGCCTTGGCCATCCTGGACTCACTCTGTAGACCAGGCTGTCCTCGAACTCACAGCGATCCTCCTGCCTCTGCCTCTCGAGTGCTGGGATTAAAGGCGTGCGCCACCACACCCGGCGTCATGGCTTTTCTGTGACCTAGAGAACCTTCCAGCACCACTCTCTTTGTGTGCTAGACCATTAGTGGGTTACATGAGAGCCACCTGGACACAGACACCTCAATACCACAACAGGGCAGCTAAGTAACTAATGGGCAGCTGGTCCATACAGTGTGGACGCTCTGCACAAGCCATGACCCATGTTCTAGGCAGGGCTGAGTAGGATGGCATGAGGCTCTGTCGTGCTACTCAAAACAGTATGTAATTTAACATTTAGAGACTGGGGCTGGAGGGCTGGTTCAGCCATTAAGACCAGGTTTAATTCCCAGCACCTACGTGGAGGCCCACAGCCATCCATAACTTTGGTTCCAGGGGATCTGACATCCTTTATAGAAACCCCATGTATGTGGTGCACAGACATATGTACAGGCAAGATACCAATACACATCAGATAATAAAATAATTTAAAAGTAAATAAAACTTGTGAATCAAGCCAGGTATGGTGGCACACACCTTTTAATCCCAGCACTCAGGGAGGCAGAGGCAGGCAGAGCTCTGTGAGTTCGAAGCCAGCCTGGTCTACAAAGACAGTTCCAGGACAGCCAACACTACACAGAGAAACCCTATTTCAGGAAAAACAAAACAAAACAAAACAAAAGACCTTGGGAATCATCTGTTTCTGAAATGTTTCTACTTGATACTTTTCCACTGCAATAAGTGACAGAACGTAAAACGATGGCTGAGGAGAGAGATGGCACCTGGTCTCTCATCCTTGATACAAGATCCCTGAGAACAAGAACAAATCATTGCCTTCCGTGCATGAAAAGTGGAATGGAGCAGTCCTTCACAAACCCCACACTCTGTCAGCTATGCCCACTCTGTGGTTTGTGGGCCCCCTGCAGCCAAGGACAGCCAAGGATACCGCCCAACACAAAATCCCAACCTTACTTAAATCTTCTGAGTGTGTGTGTTGTGTGTCTCTCAAGCATAAGCTGTGTAGATGACAATGTCATATTGAAGCATCAAAAGGTTAAACACACTCACTAGAGCTGGTCCTCAAGGTGGCCGTTGTCTCGATGTTCAGCAGTCTACCCCCTGTGAGTCAGTGTCTTCTACCCAGGACAGCAGTTCAAACACAGTTGTGGTGAAAGTCTCCTCCAAGGATGGCTTGAAGACAGCATCCTGAGAGCTTTAACCAGAGCCCGAAGTCGCTGGTGGCAGCAGCCACACTCCAGTCCTTAAGAAAGTGAGGAAATGGTATTCAGTGTGGTGGCGGTACACCTTTGAGTCCAGCACTCAGTAGGCAGGGACAAACGGATCTCTGAGTGAAGGCCAACCTGGACTATAGTGAGTTCAAAGCCAGCTGGAGCTACATAGTAACACCCTGTCCAAAAAAAGAAAAGGAGGGGGGTTTGGGGGAGGCGGTGATGAAACGAGCAAAGGCCAACGGTATTCTCTCTTCCTGCCAAGTAGAAGTGGCTTCTGTCATTCTAGGAAGCCTGAGCTTAGAGAGAGGCCAGAGAGAGGCTAGAGAGCCCACAGCGTCAGAAGTTCCTGGCCAGGCTTCCTTGTTAAGAGCCCAAAGTTAAGCAGGGCCCGGTGGCACACAGCTGGTGGTAGTCCCAGCACTCAGGGAGGCAGAGGCAGGCAGATCTCTCTGAGTTCGAGGCTAGCCTGGTCTACAAAGCGAGTCCAGACCAGCTACTGTGCAGGAGCCCGGGTCTCCTTTCTCCTGTGCATAGGTTCTAAGACTCCTCCCACAGGGATTGGCAATCCCACTCAGCCTTCGGAGACATGCCAGGGCAACGCAATGCCCGGTAAGCACATTATTTATGTGGCAAGATTCAGAGGCTCAGGCACGGGGAAGAGTCCCTGCTGGCTTCCTGACTGCTAAGGCACCTCTGCTGTCTTTGCACACAGCAGGGAGGGGGTTGAGGCTGATCTGTTCAGTTTGCTGCGGGTTTTTCCTTGGGACTCTGGACTGCCTGGAAAAAGGCGAGAGGGATTTTTCACTCCTCACATTAGTGTTTACAGAGTATGGACCCCACTGAACCCCGTTCCAAGCATTTTATACACGATATATTCTCTTTCTGTCTCTCCACCTGTGGGTAGATACTTTGGTGACCCCCCACTTCACACATAAGGAGACTGAGCCCCACTGGGTGAAATAACTTTCTCAAGGCCATCACATCCAAGTAAAGAAATGAATTCTTTGAGGTTCCTTTGTTATCATAGTTTGAAAGGTAAGAAAGACCTTACATTGATGTTAAGCAGGGCTCTTGGGCTCTAGAGCAGGGGTTTAACATGGCAGAAGAGACATTAGTCTTCAGTACTCAACAGTCCTGCTCTGAGATGCCAGGTCAGTCATTACCCAGCTAGCTCTGTCACTTGTGGCCAAGTGCCTAAGTCCCCTGGGCCTCAGACTCCCCGTCAGCAAAATGAGCTAGGATCACAGACGGAGCCACGTGCCTGGCACTTGTTGGGTGTTTGGTAAACTAGATGCTGCTCTTTGCTCCCTCCCTTGATGTCCTACCACCACAGGACCCCGGGCTCCTGGCAGGCCCTTCCCTGCTGGCTAACAGCAGCCCATTACAGTAAGTGGAAGCAGCTGGAAAGGATGGGGGTGGGAACCAGGGAGGAGAGGGGACAGCTTGAGTGACTGCAGGCCAACCCTGAAGGCCTCCTGGGGGAGACTGGCTGTGGCCACAGGTGCACCAATTACTCTCCCCTAGAAGCAAGCCGACCTTGGTTCTGCAGGAGGCAGGGGCAGCGACTGCCTGGTCGTTTGTCTTCGGGGGTGGGCTGGGGGGGTTGGGGGGGCTGGGGGGGTTGGGGGGTGAGGATTTCATGGCCTCCCTGAGGCTTCCAGTGCATTGCAAGATTTCTCCCCCTTTCCAGCCACTTCCCAGCTAAGGAGCCTCTTCTTGGCAGCTCCGGTTTCATTCCTGGGAGCTTTGTTCCAAGTGGAAGTCTGTGGTTAGGATAATACCTAGGTGCAAGCGGTCAGTGCAGGAAGAGACAGGGGCTGCCCCGGGGGACTGTGGGAACATTTCTGCTAGCCCAGGTGCTCCGAGGAAAGCTGGGCCTTGGCTTCCCATCCTGAAGGCACCATTTCCTTTGGGATCCAAGGATGCCCCTGGATGGCAAAGCCAGAATCCACCCACCTCCGCCTCCCTGGACAGTCCTCACCATCATTGCCTGGATGGCCAGGAGAACCCCACAGGGAACAATCTTGCCTCTTCTTGCCACAGCTGTACCTCAAGAACACCAGAAGAACATGCACACCACCAAGCAGACATTTGCAACAATTTTAGGAGATGCTTTTCCCATCTAGGTTTGCCAGGGGAGTGGGGACCGTTTCAATTACTGGAAAAGAGAAAAAACACAAAACTCTTTTAACTTTTTTGTTTGTTTGTTTTTGTTTTTGTTTTTCGAGACAGGGTTTCTCTGTGTAGCCCTGGCTGTCCTAGACTCACTTTGTAGACCAGGCTGGCCTCGAACTCACAGTGATCTGCCTGACCTCTGCCTCCCGAGTGCTGGGATTAAAAGTCTGTGCCACCATGCCCGGCTTCTTTTAACTTTTAAAGGTATGCTTATTTACTTCATGTGTGCACAGGTGCAGCATGGCACATGTAGAAGTCAGAGAGTTGGCTCTCCTACTACGTGGAGCCTGGAATTGATCACAGGTGGTCAGGTTTGATGACAAAGCACCGTTACCTGCTGAACCAGCTCACCTGCTGAACCAGCTCACCGGTCCTCTCTATTTCTGGTCTATTGGCACAGGTTGGTCCCTGAGTCACTATGTAGCCAAGGATAACCATGAGATTTGGAGCCTCCATTGCCCACCTCCCAGGGGCTGGGATTACCAGCTGTGTGTCACCTTGCCCAATTGTATCCAGTACAGGGACTCAATGCCCAAACTTCACACATGGTAGGCAGGCTCTGCCGACTGAGATACAGGCCTAGCCAAACCCTTCCCTTTCCAGGTGAGAAAACCAAGGTTCAGAAAAGATGCCAACTGCCACGCTATGATAATGCACACCTGTAACCCCAGAGTTCAGGCAGCTGAGGTCAAAGGGTCTCAAGTTTGAGGCCATCTTGGGTTGTACGGTGAGTTGCAGGCCTGTAGAGTAAGAACCTGCCTCGTCGAAACAAAACAAAAAACAGAAAAAGGAAGGAGGGAAAAAGAGATGAGTGTCCCTGAGAGCCTGGCAGCTCCTATCTTCCCTTTAGTGCGTCAAACGGGCAGGGTAACTGGTGCTGGGGCATAAGCTACCCAGACCACGTCACATGACAACTGCAGGTTTGCCAGTTTGGGAGCCCAGAGTGTGGCAACAGGAAAGTAGAGACCTTGCCTCAGCAACCCCTCTCTGTCTAGCTGTGAACACTGAACTGAACTTGAGCTGAGCGGGGCAGCCTCCAGCCAAGCCACCCAGAGCTTCCTTCTTCCCCTGTCTCAGAAGAGAGAGAAAGAGAAAGAGAAAGAGAGAGAGAGAGAGAGAGAGAGAGAGAGATTAAAGATGCTAGGGAGGAGAAAAGGTGAGCATCTGTTTGCCTTCTTGTTTGACAAGAAGCCCGGAAAGCCAAATCTGGTCCTCCATGTTTTTCTCCTCTTTATTCTAGGCAACTCAGACTTAACCTCTCCATCTTGCCTGGGCTTCTTTGAGAGCTGGAGGGAGTATCAGTAAGATTGGCTCAGAGGAGCAAGGTGTAAGGACTGACCCTGCTCCCTAAGAACGAGCAGGGAGAGCTTCTCCCGTCCAGACGACCACCACTCCCGCATCTCTCAGTTCTGCTGCGTCTTCGGGATCCAGGCCAGAGGCAGCCACACCTGCTTGAGGAAATGGAAGGTTGAGAGAGAGAGAGAGAGAGGCTAGGCATTGTGGGTACACAGGAACTTGCCCTTGATCTTCACCAGCTTCTGGGTGACCTCGGGCCCTCGAGCTACTGAACTGTTTCCCAGGAAAGCAGCTTCCTTGGGGTCTCTGATGCTTCTTAATGTCCCACTGAGTGGTATCGATTGCAAGCCTGGGCCCAGAGTCCCTACTCAGGTGGTCAAACTCCTCCCCTACCATCGCTCCCACAGAAGCCAGGTTCCATGCAGTCCTTCTTATGAGCCCTCAGGACACTCCCTACTCCTACAAACGTTGGTCCCAGCAACTCTCATCTGACCCCGGATCCTTGAATCACCCATCACCTGTTCACACACCTGTCTCTCAAGCTAGCTCTTCTCAACCCCTTTAGGAGTCAAAGGACTCTTTCCCCTGGTTCATTTTGTCAGACCCTCAACTACCAATGGCACCTCACTAATGGGCAGCCATTAAACCACTCTGCCACCCACATGCCTACAACCCTTCTCAGGAGCCTCTGCTGGCAGCTTCTCCCTGGGAGGATCAGGACCAGTTTCATGGAAGCCTGAGCACGAGACCAGCCGCCAGCGACCTGCCTGTTCTATCAGGACAGCCATCAGCAGGTCCTACACAGTGGATTCCCCAGCATGAATGTTTCATGGGCTTTGCCCTTCAGCCCTGTGTAGAAGGCAGCGAGTCCAGGCAAGGCTGGAGAAGAAGCTGGAGGAGGCAGGGAAGGAGGCAAGTGGAAGGGCGCAGTACAGCCCAGGTGTGAGGATGGGACGCAGCATTTGTTTGGGAAGAAAGATTTTTTGAGGAATTTGATGGTGTTTGTCAAATCGAAATGGTTGAAGCTGGCCGGCCAGGTGTGGTGGCACACACCTTTAATCCCAGCACTCGGGAGACAGAGGCAGGTGGATCTCTGTAAGTTCGAAGCCAGCCTGGTTTACAACACGAGTCCAGGACAGCTAGGGTTACACAGAGGAACCCTGTCTGGAGAAACAAAAACAAAAACAAAAACAAAACAAAAATGGTTGAAGCTGGAGCCTTCGTCCAGCTTACACAGGCCAAGAGATCCATTCCAGAACTGGAAAAGAAGACATTAGATGATTGATGATACATACATACATACATACATACATACATACATACATACATACACACACACATACAGGCTGGGCATGGTGTACGCCTTTAAACCTATCACTCAGGAAGCAGAGGCAGGTGGGTCTCTGTGAGTTTGAGGCCAGTGTGGAATACATGGAGTTCAAGGCCAACTGGAGCTATATAGTGAGACCCTTTTTTTAAAAAAGAAAGAGAAGAAAGAAAAGAAAAAATCGAAATGATTAAATCCGAGAGGTGGAGTCCATGACATCGGAGATATTTGGGGATGTGGGCATTTAGGCAACTACTCAGTCTTGGCAACAGGTTCCAGCCACTTCCATGAAGTCTGTGTAGAGGCGGGCAGAGGGACAGATGTAATCTGGTGGCGAGCCTGGCCACTCCTCCCCTTGAAAGTCACTGACCTGCTCTCCAAGCAGTTGCCTGGCTCTCAGGACAAGGTGTCAAGGCTGTTGGCAGGTGTTCGAGCCCCTCCAGGCTCCTTGCAGGCTGACAGTTCTATCACTCCAAGGCTTCCGGCTCCTGTGTTTCCCAGCCCTCTGGGCTCAAGGGAGGGCAGGCTGCCCCCCCCCCCCAAAAGACCTTCCTTCAGGCTTCCTCGGTCTCTCTAAAGCAGCACCCAGGCTTGGCCTCTAGTCTGGCTACTTCCAGGCAGGTCTCTACACCTGAACTGCCTGATGTTTAACTCTTGGGAACCTGGCCATGAGACCCAAATGTCAGTGCAAAGGACCGTCTTCAGCCAGGGACAGGGCCCTTATGGTCCTTCCTATCTGACTCCCACGTACAGCCAAGGAAAGGAGGGGAGAGAAGTGTTTCCTGCATCAGTCCAGGGCTCCCTCTTGTTTCTTGCTGAGGAATAGAGCCCAGGCCTTGCTTGGTATCTGCCACCCAGTGGGAGGGGAGCTCACAAGTGCTCAGCTCTGGGCCTACCCAGATGAGCAGTCGTTTCTTAGGGTGCAGAGAGACCCGGATGGGAAGGAGAGCAACCAAAAGGACCGTCTTGGCACAACCTTCCAGAATAAGATGGGACTTGGGGATCCCCCTGGAGTTCCTGCCAGCTCCCCATCTGTCTCCCTACCACTTACTCCTCCTCTCTTCTCTGCTCTCTTTGGCTTTTAATTCCCCATTCACCATCTTTATTGAGGCCCCTTGGTTGCTATGGAAACCCAATGCAACCAAAGAAGCAGAATTTGGAGGGGTTTTGAGATCCTGCTTTGATCTCCATTTGACCAGGTTTGTGGAACATTTATCCTAACTTCAGAAAATGGGTTGGTGGTCTCCTTTACTTCAACGGTATAGATGTGAGCTAGGTGTGCTGGGTCACACTTATAACCCCAACTTTCAGTGAGCTGAGGTAGGAAGATTGTCAAGAGTTCAAGGCTAGTCTGGGCTACTTTGTAAATTCCAGGTCAGCCCAATCTTGTCTCAGATAGATAAATAGATAGATAGATAGATAGATAGATAGATAGATAGATAGATAGCTTAGGTTTAGATGGGCTAACAGAAGTCACCTATGCTATGTATACCTTGGATACAAGGTACTCCCAACAACGCCTCTCCACTCAGCAGTTTCAGGGGCAAACATTCATGTCAGCCTGACATTGCCTTAGGCAATGAGCAAGTTATACCAAACTTCTTGCTCTTCTGGAAAGTACAGCTAGGCAGACCATTATCTAGTAAATAAATAGAAACCAAGAAAATATCAGAGAGCCGGGTGGTGGCAGCACTTGCCTTTAATTCCAGCACTTGGGAGGCAGAGGCAGGCAGATCTCTGTGAGTTCGAGGCCAGCCTGGTCTACAAAGCAAGTCCAGGATGTCCAGGCTACATAGAGAAACCCTGTCTTGAAAAACAGAACCAAAACCAAAAACCAAAGGAAAAAAAAAAAACACCCCCCCCAAAAAAAGCAAGAAAATACCAGAGAGTGGGAGAATGACATAGAAAATGTGACAGAAATTGGTAGGGCCAGCCAGGCCTGTTGCTGGCTAATATATATCGACTTGACAGAAGCTGTACTCACCAGGAAAGATGGAAGGAACCTCCTTCCTTCCTTCCTTCCTTCCTTCCTTCCTTCCTTCTTTCCTTCGGAATTGTCTCCATCAGACTGCCCTTGTCTGCCTATCTGAGGGGCATTTTCTTGACTGATGATTGACTGATGTGGAAGGCCCAGCTCACTGTGGGCGGTTCGGCCCTCAGGCAGGTGCTCCTGAGTTGTATATAAAAGTGAACTGAGCCAGCCATGGAGAGCAAGCCAATCAGCAGCATTCCTCTGCGGTCTCTGCTTCAGTTCCTGCCTCCAGGTTTCTAGCTTGAGCCCTTCCTTGCCTGGCCTTCCCTCAAGGATGGATTGGAACCTGTAAACACCCCTCCCAGCCCCAAGCGGTTTTTATCGCAGTGTTTTATCATGGCAACAGAGGAGTAAAGTAGGACAGCTTGGAAACTGAAGCAGGGGGCTTGTGAGTTCAAGGCCTTCCTGGGCTACAAAGTGAGTTCAAGACCAGGCCAGGCATCTTAGTGAGATTTTTTTTTTCCAAATAAAAAGTAAGGCTGATGGCATGGCTCAGTCAATAGGGTGCTGAGCTAGCATGCACAAAGCCTTGAGTTTGCTCTCTAATGTCACATGAGCCATCTCAGCACTAGGGAGGAGGGTCAGGGGTTCCAGACCAGCCTGAGTAATACAAAACTGTCTTAATTAATTAATTAATTAATTAAGGAGCCAATGAGATAAAATAAAATAAGGGGCCAGTGGGTAAAAGCACTTTCCACCAAGCCTGATGATCTGAGTTCAATCTCTAAAAGCGGCATAGTGGAAAGAGAAAATTGACTTCCATTAGTTGCCCTCTGACCTCCATATGCATATGTAAACCTCCATATGTAAACTCCCATCTCCAAACAAACAAACAAACAAACAAAAATGTGTAAAATAAAAAGCAAAAAGAAGGCTTGCCCAGTATAGGTGAGGCCCTAGGCTCTATCTTCAGTACTGCACAAGAGAACAAATAAAGTGGAACATTGTCTACCACACAGCCAGCCATCCCACGACCCCAGCAGAGCAGGCCACACATGCAGAGGTTCTGATGCCTGGACTGGCAAGTACCCACTTAGGTTGTGTGAGAAGCTGAGACTGAAGAGACAGGGTTGGAATGCAGCAGGTGATGAGGAAAGCCATGGGATTAGGGAGGCTCATCAGGGCCCAGGCGCATAGGACACTGCAGGCCATGGGCAGGGCTGGGACACTGCAGGCCATGGGCAGGGCTGGGACACTTGCAGGCCACGGGCAGGGCTGGGACACTTGCAGGCCATGGGCAGGGCTGGGACACTGCAGGCCATGGGCAGGGCTGGGACACTTGCAGGCCATGGGCAGGGCTGGGACACTGCAGGCCATGGGCAGGGCTGGGACACTGCAGGCCATGGGCAGGGCTGGGACACTGCAGGCCATGGGCTGGGCTGGGACACTGCTGGCCACGGGCAGGGCTGGGACACTGTAGGCCATGGGCAGGGCTGGGACACTGCAGGCCACGGGCAGGGCTGGGAGTCCAGTGGGATGTTGGGGGTAAGGCAATCAGATCTGGCTTTTGAAAATGCCAGTGACTGAGAGCAGAGGGGGTGGTTGGGGTCCGAGAGAAAGCAGAGAAAAGCAGCTGTGTGCAGAGAGGCTGTTGCTAGGGAAACCTGAGGACGGAAACCTGGAGATGGCTCGGTGAGAAAAGTACTCACTGCTCAGACCCCCAGCACCCACGCGAAGGTCAGGTACAGCAGCACACACCTGTAACCCTGGCACGCAGGATGTGGGGTGGTGGCAGGGACGAGTAGATTCTGGGAACTCAGTGACCAGCTGGCCCATCTAAAACAGCAAGCTGGTTCAGGGAGGGGCCCTGTCTCAAAATAAAGAAATAAATAAGGCCAGGTATGGTGGCATCTGCCTTTAATCCCAGCCCATGAGAGGCAGAGACAGAGAAGAGACAGACAGAGACCCTCTGTGAGTTCAAGGCCAGCTTGGTCTACATAGTGAATCACACGACAGGGTAAGACACAGCCTCAAACCAGCAAGCAGGGCTTTGGATGGCCTGGATGAGAGAATGCTCTGGAAGGGAAGGCAGCAGGACCTACTGAGTGAGGCAGAACTCTATTTGTTGCAAGAATTCAGGAGGTTCCAGATGAAACAGTCGCTGGTTTTGGTCACTTCCTGGCTTGGCTCTGGGTTTCGTAAGGGTAGAGAAAGCTGACAAGACAATAAAACTCCTGACCACACTGAAACTGCAGGTCCTGTGCTGCTCTTTCAGTGTCCTGGGGTCCCTACCGCCCTTCAGGCCACACCCCCTCTGTCTATGTCCCCTCTCCCCTGCAACCGGATGAAACACTCTGAGGCTGAAGACTCAAGCAAGGACATCTTTACTCTTTTCAGCTCCCCTATTGCCCAGGACCCCGTCCTGTCTCCAGGCTTTGACCATCACCTATGCGTTCAGCACTCCTCCTGTATCACCAGAGAGAGACCTCACCAGGGACTTGCAGGTCCACTTATGGCTTCCTCTGTCCCAACCCGGAACCTTCTCAACAAAGGGCACCTCCACTCCTTCAGCTGCTCAAGCCTTCAGGCACTTCTAGCCACCTTCCCTTCACCATACCCAACCCACCTGCAGATCCAACCTTCTCTGCCTGCCCCTCCCAAAACAAAAAGACAACAACAACAACAACAACAACACACACACACACACAAAAAAACCCCCACCAAATTCCAATCGATTCTCACCTCTCCCAATCCACTATTATCAATCACTTAGCTTCTCCCTGTCGCTTTGTAACTCTGTCTCCCTTGCCCCCCACTGTCTCTCTTAACACACAGCAGCCAAAGCAATCTTGTTAAAACTTGCCTTCGCATCACGCTGCTCTGTGGCTCTAGCCTCACAACGGGGTGCCAGCTCACCTCAGGAGGCTAAGCTAAAGTCGTCCAGTGGCCCTGCTTTGCCATCTCTCCAGTCACTGCTCAGTATTCTACCCCCCTTTAACACACTCCTCCAGTGTCAGCTCCCCCCATCCCCCCCTTCCCTAACCTTCACACCACACTGGTCTCCTCCCTGAGTTCCCTCTATTTTTTTGAGCTAGCTGTTTCTCTACCTGGGTGTCCCTCTCCCCGCCCCCCACCTGAGCGCCTCGCCCCAACAGGTGTCTGTTCAAACACGAAGCTATCAGTGAGTCCTTCTTTGATCGTGCTGTTTTTGCCAGCCATCACCCTTCACACTCATTGCCTTCTCTGAATCTGTCTGATAATTGTCCTGTTCCTTGTGCCCCCTCCTGGCTCCCTCTACAAGCTGAGCACGTGTAACAATGGGGATTTTTTTTTTTTTTTAAATTTCCTGCTCTGTCCCCTCTGGCCAGAGTAGACTCAGGCATCTAATAGGCACTGGGCCTAGCTTTGACACTCTGCTGAGCCACAGGTTGTCCCGTCTGTAGCAAGTGAAGCTCGAAGGTCCTTGGCACAGCAGCATTCTAGAATGTGTGGTGTCATGTGAGGCCCAGGATGAGCGACCAGGACTGCGGGAAGAGAGAGCACCCATTCCTTGCAGCCAAGTTCTGGGTTTGGGTCTTTGGTGGCTTTGAAATGAAAAACAAGTTTCTGAGTTGGACTTGGCGTGGCTCTGGGGAGCCCCAGGTGAGAGAGTGAGTGAGGGGGTCTAGCCCTCCCTGCTGAGTGGAGACCTAGCCGCCAGGCTGGGCTTCCCTCTGTGAGGGCATCACGGGAGAGACACAATGTCTGAGATGCCCATGGAAGAGAATCAGGAGTTCGAGGCTCGGAGGCTACCCAATGGGACGCCGCCAGCCCAGGTTACACGAGACCCCGTTTTAGAAAGAAGATGGACAAGTGACAAAATAAGAGTCAAGGCAGGACTTGTTAAGGACAGACCGGAGAGAGTCTGAGTAACTATCCTGGCCACACACAACCGTCAGGCTGTGCTGCATGGTTAAGTAAGCCTCCACACAGACCTCTGCCATCCCATAGGGCCCTGCTGTAGCTGACCCAGGGAAGGAGTGGTCTGCCTTTTGGCTGAGCACAGCCCAGTCCTCTTCCCTTTTCTGGGCCTTGCCACAGCTCCCTGCTTGTTTTCCCCAAAATAAATGGCTAAGCATATTGGGCCGGCAATAACCCCTTGAAATCAGTTGTTATCACGGTTTAACAACCAGTTTGGCTTCAGTTCAGGCTGTTAACTATCAAACCACTAAGTGCGGTAATGATTGATTCTTGGCCAGTTGCAGCTTGAGTGGGCTGTAAAACCCCATTAGTGAGGGCTCTGTGGAGGCAGCAGCTCAAAGATAAACAAATTGCTGGGTGCTCCAGCCTGGCTTCATCCTACTGCTCTGTGCTCAGCTCCCATGGGTGCCTGGCCGGGGGGGGGGGGCTACTGGAATCTACTCCTTCCCAAAGCCTCAGGCAGCCTCCCAGCCCCCTGCCCACCTCTCTGGCCTCTGCCCTGGAGGGCACCTCTTCCCTCTGTACTGCTCAGACTTGCCTCTCTACCTGGATGCGGACGACGTAGTAGCCCAGTTCCACCAGGTACCTCGGAGACTCAGGTGCTCCCAATCCCCTAGGCTTGAGGTTTAGCTGTGGCCTAGCCACTGACCACCCTTGGCCCAGCCAGGCCTCACTTTGTAGCCAGGATCACAGGCAGAGAGCCTGACATTCCATCGAGTTTCTCCCCCCCCCACCCCCCCACCTAGACTCCCTCCCACCCTGTGGCTTTCCCCAGGAATTGCTCTCCAACAAATGAAATGTTGGTAATTACTGGGCTGGGGGCTGGACAGGCGACCGCGCAGATGAAAGCGCTTCCTGGACGCTCTCTTCAATTTGCATGGCATCAGAAGCTGCTCAAGAGGTGTGACTTTTCCCACAGTGAGACCCCAGCTCCTCGCACAATAAAGCCAGGCTGCTCACCCAGAATTAATTAAAGGGGGAGGGGAGCAGAGGACCAGCCACTGGGAGTTGGGGGAACTGGGAAGAGAGTGAGCTGGAGCCCCTTCCCTCTAGCCCCCCTGCTCCCCCCCACCCCCGACATCCATGCACCTGAGGACCCCCAGAACCCCGAGCCCAGGTAGACAGGGACTGAGGACCTCCACCTGGCTTTCCACCTGGAGTGCTACCATGGTTAGGAGGCCTTTGGCTGCCCCAACTCATACCAAGTGAGGTGCCAGAAAGAGGCCTACAGGGAAGACGTTTCCAGATTGTCCTAGAAGCTGGGCTAAAGGAACAGCCCGGACAGAAGGCGTGAGTTGTGAAAACTGGACCAGCGCTGGACACAGGAATTGCGCTTCTGAGCTTCCTTTGGTGTAGCAGGGTACTCACTCCCAAGGGCTCGTTTCCACTCCTGCCTATGCCCAGCTTTTCTTCCTGAAGGCCCAGGTCCTCCAGGCTGGCCTCAAGCATACCTGGTGCCCTAGGCTTTTCAGTAGCCCCCTGGCCCAGAGCACCCAAAGTTAACTTAGCTCCATGTCACGTTTGTCAACACCAGTCTTGGCGGCGCCCCCACCACCACCATCACCACACACACACCTTGGACACTGGGCAGTTGCTCTTTTTCAATTTCTGGTGTCAGATTCTATAGACAGTAGCTAGCTCTATAAGCTACGCATACAGACTAGCCCTACAGAAGCAAAAGGGCGCGCAGTCTGCCAACCAGCCAGGACTGCAGCCTGCTCTACATTTTGATCCTGGGCTTTGGAAGTGTTTGCAGAGCAAGGGGGTGGGTGGGGGGCGGCATCTGAGAGCTTCAAGGCCAGCTCAGAATCTTTCTGTCCCCTACCCCTGTCTTCTTCCTCTCAAAATCCCTCTAGTGGAGTAAAGGGGAAAGCTGGGGCAAACAGGAGGATCTTGGAGGGTGGCCTTGGACCTGCAGTTGGGACAGTACTGGCTATTCCTGGCGGGACTCAAATCTCCAACACACATTTCTAATATGCAAGTTAAATAAACATTTCAGTCATTTAATAGTAACTAGACCACAACCATCCTCACTGACTCCCACCCCTAAGGGACTGACCTAGGCCTAATCTTTTTTCTTTTCCTCGCCCCCCCACCCCACCCCTTTTTCTCTCCCGCAGGCTGGCTTGGCCAAGTGCCTTGCCAGTGCTGGGAGCTCAGCAGAGCCCTCTAGCCCAGGGAGTTCCACAGGAACCCAGTTTTAGGTCACCAGTAGGCTTCCCTGAGAGGTAAGAAGACAAGACACCACAGCCAGTGGAATACAAAAATAGAGCCTCTCTTTTGTTTAGAAAACAAAACAAAACAAAAACAAAAAACCCAACAGCAAACAATATCCACAACTAGAAGGCGGCTTCCCCAGCTCCTCCCCTTCGCAGCACCGCCGATCTCTCTCCCGGAGGAGTCTCCGGCGGAGGCGAGTGGTGTGGGGAGGGGCTGGGCGGGCGCCTATCGGGGCTCCGGGGCCCAAGTCCTCTGGCTGCCTCGCAGGCTGCGCGTGAAGGGCGGGTAGTTGAGGAACTCGAAGCGCAGGCTCTGCTCGGTGGTGTGGTGACCCCGCGGCAGGCGCTTCATGAAGTGCACCTCGCGCTGGTGCTGGCGCGTCTTGGAGCCCTTGCGGGGCCTGCCCTTGCGGGTGAAGGCCATGTACCAGCCCTCGTACTTGGCATTCTGCAGGGCCGTGTAGTTGTTCTCCAGCACGATCTCCGTGAACACGCAGTCCTTGCCTTTGCCGTTGCTCTGCAGGTAGTTGGGGTGGAAGGGGGCGGGGTGGGGGTGGGGGGGAGAGACGTGATGCTACGGAGCCTCCCTCCATGTGAGGCAGAGGGCCAGCGGCCCCAGACAGCAGGTGGGCACCCCAGCAGATGGCGAGGGGAGCCAGAGCCCGGCCCCACGCCCTTCCCCCCCCCAACCCGGGGCACCCGCTCTCTAATCCCTCACAACGCGCAGCCCACCCGGCAGCTTCCTGTCCTCCTGGGCAGCAGTGACACATGGCTGTCTACGGAGGGGCTGGGCCCGAGGCAGAGGGGCCCAAAGCCTGCCTGTTCTGGCCTACTGCCCACCAGTCTGGCCTGGGCTGCTGGGCGTTTCTCCACCTGGCCCCCTTCAGCATCTCTGGGACTCAGGATCAGCTCCTAAGACAGCCACCCTATGCGGGGGAGGGGAAGCCTGGGAGAGACTCTGAGGCCCAAGCCCTGAAGCCTAGGAAGCGGGGGAGCTTGAGGCTGGAGAGGAGCCGTGACTAATGGGGCCATTTCAGAGCTAGGCCGAGGGGCTGGGCCTGCGGCTTACTGAACATTCCAAATGCTGGTACCATGTAATTGGACATAATAGCAAAGCAATTTGGCGATTTGTTAAAAAGATATATGGAATTTGCCATCACCACCCCCAACCCCTTTCCTTGGCCTTCCTCCTTCATCTTCATAGGTCTTCCTCTCTCTGGTTGTTTCATTCTCTTACTCCTCCATCTAAACCCTAGTGTAACTGAGGCACCGTGGCTCTCCACCCACCTTGCTGAGATTAAAGTGCACTAGAGGCTCAGGCAGTCCAGACGGCCTCCTGGAGCCCCGACTTCCCTCCTGGAGCCTCACCTTGGCAATTAGCTTTCCCTTCTTGTTCATGCAGATGTAGAGACCTGTCTCGGCTCCACGAACTCGAACTCTGCTTCCAAAAGTATCTGTCTCCACAATGAGCTTTGCTGTCGGGGAAGTTATGGGATGCTCATCAGGTCTGTGACCTCTGTGTTCCACAGCTTTGCCCCAGTTGACTGGCCCAAGCATAAGTCCTGTCCCTGGACTGCCTACTCCAAGGGCTGGGGACACAGTACAGGCTCTAGCCCCAGCGGGCCTGCTGATGCATGGGGTAGCCCTAGGAAAGACAGACTCAGGCCTGGAGAGATGGCTCAGCGGTTAAGAGCACTGGCTGCTCTTCCAAAGGACCCAGGTTCAAATCCCAGCACCCACATGGCAGTTCACAACTGTCTCTGTAATTCCAGTTCCAGGGGTTTTACACACACACACAGACATACACTGAGGCAAAACACCAGTGTAGATGAAATTTTAAAAGAAAGATAGATGGACTCTCTTTTTTTCAGGACCCGAAACTCCACCTCTGGGCTTACAAAGGCTCCAGGACAGATCACAGTTTACAAGCTAGAAATGTTTGGATGCGGCAAAGTGAGAAGCAGGAATCCCCACTACTTTAGCTCTCTTTCCAAGCTAGAAGCCTTTGTATGGTTGCGGAACTTAGAATATCATGAGCTTATTAGGAACATCTGGGAACAATGGTGACCTCCCCATCATGAGGCTGAAGGCAAAAATGCCCTGTTCTGTTCCTGCCCCTTCAGTTCTAATTGGCAGCCCTGGCCATCCCTGCTTGTGACAACAGGGGCTGGAGAGATGGCTCAGCGGTACTGTTCTTGCAGAGGACCAGAGCTCAGTTCTCAGGACCCACATAGGGTAGCTCACAACTGCCTTCTGACCTCTGTGGGCACACACACACACACACACACACACACACACACACACACACACACACACCACATATACATAACTTAAAATAAGATGAATCTTAGAAGCGGAGGATGCTCCTTCCTATACACAATGACTTTTGAAGACTGCTTCCTGGGACCAGACACTGATCCTGTCCCTCCCTCAGCTTCCCTAGCCATCAGAGCCCAACTCCAACTTGCAGACATGGACAACTCAATTGTCTCTTCTTTCCCCATTACAGTATTAGCCAAAAACTTTCATAGGTGATGTAAGCCTGGACTGAATTCTGTGCCCTTCTCTACTTCCTGTTCACATGGACAGCCAACTTGCCCCAGAAGCTGGTCCTGACCACCTCTTTATGCAATTGCTCTCTGTGAGGCTGTTCCCAAGAACAGAGGGAGGGCTTTAGTTAGATGGTTGCCCTACTACAGAGCCCAGCCCTCTCTCTAAAACCAGCACCAGGCTTAGGGGACACAGGGATCATCTGTGACGTCCTCCTGCTGCCTAGCCTCTGACTGCCCCTTTCTTCTTATAGTCATAAAAGTGGGACCCAGAAGCCAAAGTCCCTAGTCTGTGCCCAAGTCAGCTGGGAGATGCCACTGTTTACCTCTCCTCGGACCCAGGCAATCTGGCCATCCCTCGGATGCCTGCCCGCTTTGTACAGCAAGAAGCAGCTGCTTCATGGCCAAGGAAGGATGCTGGCTGGAGAAGGGATAAGAGGACCTTGACTAGAAGATACCAGCCCAATATCATATGGCACAGTGGGCATCTCTGCCCCCATCTTGGATCCCAGCACAGCACCTGGGACCTTTCCATTGCTCTCTCCAGTCTAGACACCTCATGCCTCATTGATGGGCTTTTCAAGAGGCAGACCCAAACTTCTGCTCTTCCCCCCCACCCCCACCCCCGCTGCCGCAAGGCAGAGACCTAGCAACCCTGGAAGCCTCCTCAGCATCCAAAAGCATCGAGTGGGCATCTGACCTCTCCAATGCCTGAAGACCAATTCCCATCACTGCCAGCTTGGTTTCTCCTTTCCACTCCAAAACCCAAGGATGCTAGGCCATTTGCTCCAGTAGAGTAAACTCTGGAGGAGCCAGGCATTCCTCCCTTTTTCTTGTTGGGAAGCTGAGAAGTGCAGCAAGCAGCCAATTTGGAGGGACAAAGGGCCTGAAGGCCGGCTCTGCCAGCCCAGCGGGGGAGCTCGGCCACCAGGCAGGCTAGGCCCCCACCCCCACGCAAAGAGCCCCCACTCTCCTCGGATCTGGGGAGCCTGGCCCCGCAGTTTACAGCGGGTTTCCCGACCAGGCTTTTGGAAAGCTTAACATTTTCAAACCTATTCTTCCACCCCAGTGACAGATTTATCCCAGGAAAATTATGTCTCCTTCTCTGGCTTTGAAGGGAAGTCGGCTACGTCGATGCTGAAAAAATGCAGCGAGACATACTGGATCCCCCAAACTGGCTCGAGAAGAGGAGAAAGTATTCAGGAAATGTTAAAAAAGGTGAACGTAAGAAGAGTTTTAATCGCTCTGCCAGACGCGGGGGTCTCTCCAGAGATTCCTAGAGAACAATCTGAGCCTTTTTTTTTCTTTTTTTCTTTTTTTTTTTTTTTAACATTTACAGACTCGCAACTCCTTTCAAACTCTACATCTGAAAAAAAAAAAAGAAAAGAAAAGAAAAGAAAGAAAGAAAGAAAAAGAAAAGCCTGGTTCTTTTTCTATTTTATATCATTCTTCATTTTTCTTCTTAGCTCTTAAAATGCCTCACCTTTTTATTACATTTTAATAGAGTCTTCCCTTCTGCTTTCATGCTTGTTTAAGTTGGTCGTTATTTTAAGGTTTTTAAACTCACAATAATCGCTCTCTAAAAACACCACCAGCCGCCCAAAGGGCCTGCCTTCCCTGTGCCACAGCTAGGACTCTGGAAATTGGCCCCATTTCAAGACAGGAATATTGAAGTTTTAGAAATCAATCAGTTCTCAGCCCTTGCCCCAGAATTCCCCCTGTACTCAGCAACCCTTACGGGGAGCCACCAGCCAACTGGGGTATCCACAGTGGATCAGAGTCTAACTTACTCCCAGGCCTAGCTTCCCCATGCAACTTGCCTCTTCTGATCAGTTAGCAGTATCCCCCCCCCCCACCCCCCTTTTCAAGCTCGGGGAAACTCGGGGCTAGCTCTACCTTCTTTTTTCCCACTCTCCTTTTGTGGGCCCTGGCGACATATCCTCTTTCAAGAACTTCCCTTAAATCTGCCCCCTCCCCAACCCTCTGCCTCCACCTGCAGCTGGGAAGACGGGTGTGTGTGGGGAGGTGGGGGGGGAGGACTGTAAGGGAGCCTCCTGGATTCATTCATTTGCGGAGCAGGTTAGAGAGGGCACCTGTGGGCCACGTCCTCCCCGGGGTCCCTTCCCCACCATTCTCTCCAGCTGACCCTCAAGGCACCTTTCAGCCTTCCCTTCTCAGCTGGGGAGTCCGCAGGCCTCTCTGGCCAATGCGTGTGGGCCTGGCAGGGAGCAGCGAGGTCCACAGCTACCTTTCCTCTCCAGGGTCCCGGGAAGGCGCCTTACCGAAGGGGTCTCCGTCTTCTGCCATGGCGTTGATGCGCTTGTTGGCCAGGACCTGCACGTGCTTCCCGCTGGTGCGGCTGTAGAGCTGGTAGGTCCGGATGAGGCGGCGGCTGAGCTGATCCGTCACCAGGCTCTGCTCCCTCACATGCTGTGTAAAATTAGGTGAGGACTGAACAGTTACCTTTAGGAAATTGAAAAATACACAGCACGCCATTATAACGCTACTCTGCCCAGGGGCCCCCGAATGGTCCCCCATTACCCTTGTACCCCGCTCCCGCCAAGCCAGGCAGCCAGCAGGGAGTGGGGGGATTTCCCCCCAACATGCCGGCTCAGGCCACCAACCCCCGCGGGGAAGTCGCATAGACCCAGCCCAGGATAGATAAAACCCCGGATGAGGGAGAATCTGGACCCACCTGTTGGGAAACACCCTGGGGCTCCCGGCCAGCTCGGAGCAGGGAAGCGGGCTCCCTGCCCAGCGCAGGCCCCCCGCCCGGGCCTTCCTAGAGGAGCAGGGTGCTTTTAAGTAGCGAGGCAACGCTACCCGACCCGTGACATTTATAAAGACAAATTTACGGAGCAAATGTTGAGAGTGCAAAGGGCCTAAACTAACATCGTTGGCTCAAACCCGCCACAAGTCTCCCCAGAGAGCAGCGGAGAGGATCTTTGCTGCTACTACAACCCAACTTCCCTTGACAAGGAACACCCGCTGGCTCCGGCTCCCACCTTCCTCGGAGGCCAGGTGTGGCTACAGGTAAAGTTCCCAACCTCCCGAACTGACTAGCGCGCGTTTGAGATTCGCGGGGCTCAAGACCCTTGGGTTCTAGTCTCTCCACTCACTCGCTGTGTGACTTTAGGCAGGACACTGTCTCTCTGTTCCTTAGATCCCTCCACGGGGTAGTTTGGGGCTGGATTTGTAAGGTTCTTTCCAGCCCTGCTGCGCTGGCCGAAGGGTCGGTCCTCGTGTCCCTGCCCGACAGTGTCAGCTGGGTCCCCCGCGCCCGGCCCCCGCCTCTGTGCAGCGCTCCTTACCTGGGCTTGGAGGCAGAGAACCAGCAAGTGTAACAGCCTGTGGGAGACAAAAGCGGGCAGGAGAGAGGCGCGGGGTGAGCGGAGAGGGCGCGGCGGGCGCGGGCCGACGGGGACGCGGGGCGACCGCGGTACTCACAGGCAGCTCAGCGCGGAGCGGGGGCTGCCCATGGCGCGCGGCCCCGGGAGCACCGAGAGCCCGGGCGAGGTCACGCCGTCCCGCAGGAGGCCGCGGGAAGACGAGCCGAAAGGGCGGAGGCCGAGGAAGGTCGGGGTGCGGGAGCCCAGCGGCTATCCCGACGCGACACGGCGGGTCCCGTGGAATGTCGTGCTCGCCGCGCGCGCCGATCAGCTCTGTGCCGCTGCTGGAGCCGGTGGCCGCTAGCTCTTAGGAGCCCGAGCAGGCGGGAGGGTAACGGGCCTGTGGGGTGGGTGGGGAGGTGGGGAGGGAGGGGGTGGGCAGGGGCGGGGGGCGCCGCACCGGCCGCGAGGGGGGAGCGCGGGGCGGGCGGCCGGAGCCCGCACCCCCGGCTGGGCGCTGGGGCCAGGTCGCCGCCCGGGGCGGGGGCGGGGCGGCCCGGGGCGGGGCGGCGGGCAGGGCTGGGATTGGGGGTCTGGCCCAGGGGAGGGGTCTGGGGACCTGCGGTAAGGGCGGGGGCGGCTGGTGTGGGCGCCTCCCACTACCCTTGCCTGTCTCCTCTAGAGAGAGCTCCTGGGACCTGATCGCCCAGGGATGGGGGACGCCTGGGACAGCATGTTTGGTGGAGTTCGGGATGCTTGAGTCAGGAAGGGCTGTTTCTCTGAGTGGGACCGGGGTCTGCTTATTTCTGACCTCCTCGAAGGTCTTTGCTTTGAGGCGCCTACTGTGTGCTTCGCTTCCATTGCCCTCCCCCCTCCCCGGGAAGCTGTAGCTAACCATGGAGTAAATGGTTGTGCTCTGCGCCCAGGTACTGAGCGTCCCTTGTGCGACGCTGGAACCCGGCTCCTCCAGCTTTCGGAGAACCCAACCATGATGGTTTCGTGTCTCACAGTCTCCAAAGAGTCTCCGGGAGGGAGAAATACCTCCTGTCACCCCGTTATCACCATCAGCCTTGTCCCAGTCCATCCCCACCTGACTCCCACTACTCTGAAACTTGAGAGGAACCTTGAGGCAACTGTGGTAGGAGCCTAAGAGGTCCCTGCAGCACCCACAGCCGCTGCCTCCCACCTAAAAGTGAGCAACTAGCTCGGGCAAACCTAATTACGTTCGGCAGCTCTTCCTGAGCAGCCAGGTGGACTTGGACCGAAACTATCTAGCCTTTCCCCTCTTGAGTCCCGTGATGTTTCTCTTGAGCAGGTGTCTGGTGTCTTGAGGCAGTTGGAAGCTGGTGAGAAGGAAGACTTAGCTAAGCCTTTCCCAGCCCCTCACTCATTGATTCTGTGGGCACAACCTGGCTAGGCAGAGATTTCCCGGGCCAGGTGTTTTTGGGAAACAGGTGGAGCCAGAGTCGTTGATGTAGCACCCAGCTGCTGCCTTCCTCCACGGTCTTCCTCCCTGACGACCCTCTGTGCCTCTGGGTAGAGCTAGAGGTTTGATGCGACCCTAGGAAGCCTTTGGAGGCCAGAGAGAGGCAAGCAGGTCCTTATCAGTCAACACACTCCAGTTCTGCCTGCCCGCCCCCCTTTCTGCATCCCGTCTTTCTGTACTCTTTGCTGCAAAGGCAAGCACTGAGCAGTGTTATAAAAGGGGGCATATAGAAGGGGGCGTCCCAGCGACTCCACCTGACCCGGCAAGTGAGTACTATCTGGCAATGGATCCAGACCTCCTCAGAGACGTAGTCTTCCCCAGCTCATCTGTGATTCTCCTCATGGATTCGCTTCCCCCTGAATCGGCACAGACCGGAAGGCAAGGAGGGGTATCTGTCTTAACCAGCTCAGGAACTGCAGCTCATGGCAGAGCTGGGTAGAGTTGGATGGATAGGGGTAGTCTGGCTGAGCATTTAGGCAGTGTTCCATCTCGTGGTAACTTCCCAAGGAGACCTGCCAGCCGATGGTTGCCAGATGGACCAGTCATTGCACACTTGTATCTGTCAATGATCGGGCAGGCAATTGCTCCTTCCAGTTCTACTGGGAAGTATGTCCTAAAGGAGACGATGGGGCAGAGGGGCTCCAGTGCCCACGACAAAGACCAGTCCCTTTCTTTCACCGCGTGTTTTGCAGGGGAGCCTTCTGTATGACTTGTGTGCCTCTTCCTCCGCCCCCCCCCCCATGTAGACTTGACTGGCCTGGACTCGCTTTGTAGACCAGCTGGCCTCGAACTCACAGGCTGCCTCTGCCTCCGTGTGCATGTGCCACCACGCCCAGGGGACTTGTCTGCCTTTTTATTTTATTTTTTCATTGCTCCAATCTGGCAAAGGTGATGTCTATTTACTTACAGAATTCACTCCATGAGCTGAGGATAAGAGGCACTCAAGAGTGTTTATTTTGGGATGTATTACCAAGTGAACGCCTAAACAAATGGAAAGGAAAGGTTGGTCTCCTCCTGAAAAGGAGGGGTCCTCTCCCCATATGGACACAGCACTCTGAAAATAAACTTGAAAAACAATATACAAGTAGGGACCAGGGAACCTCTGTGGAGCCTGGGTTCCAGTTCCTCCCAGGGGTGTGGATGTATAGCATGGGTTACCTGCGATGCACCAGGAGGGTTGTGTGTTCTCCTCCATTTGCAGTGTCACACCAACCCCCCCCCCCACATACACAGACCCCACCCCCACCCGTCGGAGAAGGGTCCCGGGTGAGGGTTTCACTCTTGTGTTTGGTTTCTGCCTCCCAACTCTGAGAGGCCAAATTCTTTTACCTGTGGAGACTCCCACGAACTAAGTGGAGCTTCGCATACATCTTCGGGATCCTTTTTGGCTCCTCAAAATTCCCTGTGTTGGGCGGGGGGGCAAGGGTAGATGAGTCTCCCCCACAGTAGTACCCAGAGCAGGCGGTGACTGACAGATGCTCCCGCAGGACTCTCCCTCCCTCCCTTGCTGGCCTGCCTCCTGGCCAGCTCCCTCCTTTCTTTATCTTATCAAAGCCCCGTAATTACAATTGCTATTTTGTTTCCTCGAATCTGCAATCAGAGCTCCCGCGCCTAGATGAGGGAGTGCTTGTCATCCTGATCTCTGAGTGACAGCCTGGCCACCTTGCTCCGCCGCCCCCACACTCCACAAACACAAACACACACAAGCACACACTCCCTTCAGCAAACACAAACACACACTCTTTGCCAACACAAACGGCCTTCTCTGCAAATATGCAGTCGACAGGACCCAAATGCACCCCTCACCCAGTCCCAGGCCCCTATTATCCACACCCAGGCCACCACGCCTGCAGGTCACAGCGACTCGAGCCTCCAGAGCCTCCAGCGTTCAAAGCGCCAGACTCTAAGCGGACGGTTCAAAGGCAAATCTCCGCGACTGCGGCGACCAAGAGCTCCCCTCACCCCACACACCAATACCTGGTTGCCCCTCTTTCAGCGTTCTCCAGACACTATCCTATGCCTACATCTCGCAAGCTCTCTAAGGCCAGAGAATTGGCAGCACTCCTGTTGTGTGCTGAGATTGCTGAAAAAGGGGTATCCTGAAAAGGTGCGATCTGGGAAGGAGGAAAAACAATTGCCAAGTCTGTCTGAGCCTCGCTGCAAGGGGCCGGGGAAACTCCTGAACTAGAAGGCAAATGTGGATTGGGCTCCCACTGCGGGCAGGACTGTGCTCCTAGTCCACCAGGCAGGAACCCACCAGGAAAACAGGCGAGAAATACAATGGGCGATCACTGGAGTCACAGGGGGTAAACACTGATGGTGGGGCAACGGGGTGAGCGTGGGGTAGGCGGAGAGAGTTTGGAAGGCTTCGGGAGAGGTCTCTGCACTTCCGCACGGCCCGGGGGGTTGGAGGCAGGAGCCGAAAGAAGGTAGGAAAAGGGAATGCCGCCAACTAGCCCCTCTCCTCGAGCACGGGCGCTTCGTGCGAACGAAAACATATACGCACCCCAAAACTTAATGACTTACTCCCTCCTAGTCTGCCTTAAATTTAGTTATCGTTTGTCCCTGTAGAGTGTTCCGGCCACAAGCATTTTAAAACACGCCCACCAGAGGGCGCTAGTTTCCCCCTTCCCCTCCAGTTCGAGACTCCCGACCAATGGCTCCTACACCTTGAGGTAAGGTCCTGGTCTGAGGGCATCGTTTGTCTTCCACTTGAGAAAGAGAGGTTGAAAACCTAGCCCTAACTCCTCACATAGATGGGGAAAGACTTCTAAGGCCAAGAGGTACCACTTCCCTCTCTCCCCTCCTAAGCGCTACCCTGTTGAGGCCAAGCTGTCCTCCAATTCCCAATTTTCTTGCCTTGTGCTCCCACACCTGAGTTAGGTTTCCTTTCTATATTGTGGGGGTCACTCCGCCTGGGCCCAACCCAGCTTCTTTGTACTATCTGAGAGGCCCCCTACTTGTTTGTCAGCTGCTGTGACTTGGCCTGATTCTCTTAGGCCCTGTTCTCTGTCCATCTTCAGCCTGTCTGCGGAAGTAACCTTTTGTTTGTTTGTAGGACACTGATCCCCAGCCGCCCCAACCCATCAACACAGCTGAACTGCTGACCCCAGAGCTGGGTGCCTGTAGTCCTCACACAAGCTACCCTCTTTCTCTTCTGGCATAGCAGTAGCCAGCCCTTCCCCCCCCCCCCCCCCCCCGCAGCCACCTGATTCTAATGATGAGACAGTACAGCAGAGTGCTGGGGGGGGGTGGGGGGGGAAGGGAGCAGTAAACCCTCAGCAGAGGAGGTCGATTCCCATGGGCTCCTTTCTGCCCCCATATGCCAGGCCACCCGGATTCTGGTTTCCCTGTCACCCAATCTGGCCAGTTCCCTCCATCTGGCCCTGGGAATCAGGTTTCTAAGGGCCTTGCTCTCCTCAACCTGCCTCAAAAGAGCAGAGCAGCAAAGGCTGGGCCCCACCCCTCACAGGCTCTTTCCCCTGGGCTGAGCCCCTCATGGGGCAAAGGATGCACATTCCTCAGGTTTCTTAAGCCCACTTATCTGTCCCCCTGCCCATCAGCCTGAGTGCTGACAGAGGCCCAGACCCCTTGTTTGGAAGCTGATAACCTCCTGCCATCGACGGCCCTCCCCCACCTGCAGGAACATGCAGTAGGCTGGAATGGGAGGGCCCTCTGCAGCAGGGCACAAGAAACTGAGGCCTGCTTTTGGCCCAAGGCCCTGGGGAATAGTAGCCCCCATCTCTCCAACTTAAGACCCAGGACCACCCTCTGTGCTGCCACAGTGCCACCTGGTGGTCCCTAGGGAAATGTCAACTCAGCGCTGGAAAAAGTCACACGAGAATTAGAAAAAACAAAACCAAAATGGTACACCACTTTATTTAGATATTTATCTAAAAATGTAAAAAGTGTTACAAATGTGTTATTTGAACTTCTGATCCTTTTTTTCCTCCCGTCCTGGGACTGGAACCAGGGTTCACAAAACTTTCAATCTGGGCAGGAGGGTCAGGAGAGGTGTTCAAAATCATCCCACCCCAATAGAAAAGGATTTTAAACACCTCTCCTGAAACACGTGGGACCAAACACAGGGCCCTGTGGAGAACGCAGGCTCTCTCAGCACCAGCCCAAGTCCCTCCCACCTTCCCAAACGATCCTCTTCAGCGAGTAAAACATTCTTGAAACTTGTCCAGGAGCGTATGGAGCATGGTGCTTGTAGCAAGCAGCCACCTGACCTGAGAAAAGCAAAAAACCGAATCAGTACCTAGGGCCTCTCCTGCTCCCCTGAACTTCCCAGGTCGGGCGGGATCCCCTCCTCTCCCACTCACCAGAAACAGGGACCGCTACGGCTGGCCCCCACGCTTTTTGGCAGGAAGGATGCCACACACCTTAACCTCCTCCTCTTCACTCTCCTCATCCTCACTTTCTTCTTCAGAAAAATCATTGTTTATACAAACTGGTGGATACACATGTGGTACAAACAGGTTAATGCCAAAGGACTTTAAACACCACATGTCACCTACTCAATGCCCTGTGGTGCTAGGCTGACAGGGAACCTCATCTTCTGGAGCTCGGGAGTCCAGACGGGAAGAACCTCAGATAATGAATCGGAAAAAACAAGCCCCAAAGAGCCCACCCACATCACTGGAGCTGGACACCTGGAGCAGGGTATGGACGTTCATGGACTTGAGTGGCCAGTGAAAGGCACCTAATACTGGCTGCATGAGACACTGGGCGAGGAGGCTGGGGTTAAGGCGGTAGTGGACAGTGAAGGGAGGCCTGGTGAGAGGGCCCACTCTTCTCACCGATCTGATGCCGACCAGTGATGCGCACAGGCCCAGAACCGGACTTCAGGCGGAAGGTTACAGGTGGTTGGAGCTGGAAATCATCCAGACTGAGCTGGAAGGTAAGAAGGAAGGCCTGACCCACTCTGGCCCACCGATCTTCGGATTTAATACTGAAACTCTCTCTCAATCCCCGATCTTATGCCAACAAATGGCTGGCTTCAACTCACCATAGGCTGGCAAGATAACCTGAGGTTGGCCACAGGAACTGCAATCTCTTGGTTGTCGTGATCCCGGGCCACGACTTCCACTACGTTACACTCGTCCTTTGCTCCCTCGGTAAGGCACAGCTGAAAGGCATACGGAACCTGAGTCTAAAGTGAGGGCTGACACCAATGCGAAGGGATCTTATCCTAAAACCTGCCCAGACTCGGGGCGGAGGCGGGAGTACCGTTGAGGGGACCAGGGAAGCAGCCCGGTGAGGTTAGCCACGAGAGACTCCCAAACCGGGGGCGGGCGAAGTGCCCGCTAGCCCATGCACCCCCAAAGTCCCTCTCCATCTGCTTACCATGTTCAAGGCCAGCACGTGTTCCGTATCCTCCTCTTCCTCAACCTTGAAAGTGAAGGAGCGGGTGTGGCCGGAGAGCTCACAACCTGCAAGAGAGAGCGTTCGCTCGAAGGGAGAGCGCGGGAAAGGTTTCAAACTCCGCTGTCCCCTCCCACCCCGTCATGTGCTGGCGCGGGGTGACCGGTCATTTACGTGCCTAACATCTCTTAAGACACCTGGGCGGGCGTCCCTCTCTGGCCGTACAGGCCGCGAAGGGTTAGGGGAGGCGAGGAACCCTCGGCCCACACCCACGTCGTTCCTCAGCCTAACATCTCACCCGCCCGGTCCCACCCTCTGCCGCTCCCCTCTTCAATACCAAAAAAGAAACTATCCATTGTGACCGGAGCCGGGACCCCCAGGCCGCCGACACCCCCAGCCCGGGCTCGGCTCTCTTGATTCAAGAACGCTAAAGCAGCAGCAGCGGTGCCGGCGGCCATGCTGAAACGGCCGTGGAGGCCCCGCCCCCCACGCACCGAACGCAGCACTTCGGCCAGTTCCGGCCCCACCCATTAAAGGAGACGCGCGCATCAAGGCGGGAAGCGAATGAACCGCCGCACTAGCCAAGAGCGGCCGTCATCACTTCCCCAAGAACAGGTAGCAGCAAGGCCTCAGAAAAAAAATTTCAAGAAGTACATAATGGGGGCTTAATGTCAGCATCTATTCTTTCGGACGGTTCTGAGGCCTCTTTCCCCAGTTCATATTTCCAACCCAGAAATCTGTACAGATGTTAGGGTAAACTTTGGAATTCAGGGCAGTTAACTTTCCTTTCCCAGGAATTCCCACCCACACCCTTGCTACATTGACTGTCCCTTAGATAAGCTTCCTGGTCGTGATGGAAGCTTGACAGCAAAGGACCGACGCTCACTTGTGGGAGTCACCTGCTGTCCACGCCTGAGCTCCTACTTGCCATCAGCCTAGGCACACCCTTGTGCTGTGGATCCTTCTCTCAGCTGAGGTGACCTCCTCCCCACCAACAGGCCCCCATTTAAGGAGACCAACCCATGCGCCCCCCCCCCCCTTTCCATAGAAAAGCTCAGTGACACCTCTCAACTTTAAATTTTAACTGTAGTAAGAAGACAACTTACTTAAAAATAAATTGTACTTTTCTGAGAAAAATCTAGAAGTTAACATCTTTTCTGGGGAAGGCAGTAAGACAGGACTGGCTACAAAATCCAGGCTTTGGATACCTACTTTAGCTGAAGGACCAAAGGATGAGAAAGTAGAGAAAAGGCAGCACACCACCACACATATTCACGTCAAGTTTTATTTTGCTTCTTGCATGGTCTGCAGAGTTTTACAGTTCGTTTTCTACAGGAACTGAGCTGTGATCCAAACAATGAAATGTTACTCCAACCTTTATGTTCATAGCCATGAAGATGCACAGCACATTATCCTAGAGCAAGAGCGGGCGGCACAGACCTGGATGCGCCAGCTATGGCCAGAAGATCATCCCAAGTGATTATTGAAAGCCAACAGAAAACAAAAAGCAACTGGTTTAAAGTCCTGATTCCACATGAAGCTGACTCTGAAATCCTCAAAACAAAACATTCTAAGTCAAACTCAAGTCGTGGGACGTGTTCAGAGCGAGCTGAGCACTGACCTGTCTTAATTATCTAGCGACGTTTGCCCTTCACTTCAGCCTTCAAAACCAAACTTGATTGCAGTTTTCCAACACCACCTACCTCAGGTTTTTACTCTAGTGAGGTGGTTTACTTCAGTATACTCCTGGGCCTCAGGTGGAAGTCACTAGGTACATTAGATTTAGTGCTAAATGTAAAAGCTCACATGGGAGTTCTATAAAAGAAAAATGTTTCAAGTTTCCTTTTCTCTTTCCCCCTGCCCCTCAGCTCAAAGTTCAAAAGCTGATGCAAAACTGGAGGAAAGCAAGATAACAAAATACTGCTGAAAATCTATGAAGAAGTTACTAGGTAGCTAGCCATGATTTAAAAAAAAAAAAAAATCCTGCAGAGACTATCTGCCAGCTTCATGCTCAAAACCCTTAAATTGACCAAATCTAAATTAAAATACATGAAGTTTTCAGGGTCTCTGATTAAAAGAAAAAGTATACTTATGGGTAACATATACTTATTCTTTCTTTTAAAAATTAGATACAAACATGCAAGAATTAAAGACTGATTCAATTAAACCAGGAGCTAACCAGGTCTTGAGATTAAATGACAACTGTCCTAAGGGCAATGAGAGAGAGAGCACCAGTCAGTCCTCTTGCCCTCACCTGGCAACAATGTCAAAACATTTCACATGCGGATCTGCTAATTAAGGTTAATTTCCAGAAGTAACTGCACTTCTCAACAGAGTTGAGTCATATATGAAGTTAGGGGCTCATACCCCAAATAGTCACGGCCTATCCCTATGTGGGAGGCACTTTAAGCATAAAACTTCTTAGGAAGAAAATGACAAATGTAAAAGGAAATCTACCATTCACTGGTTTACATCATTGAAAGTGCCATCCAAAACCAACACCTTTCATTTTCAAAGGAAAAACAAAAACAAACAAACAAAAAAACCCCATAACATATAAAAACAGTAAACAAAAAGAAGTCAGGTTACAGCTAGTCTATATACAAAGAAATTTACAAGTTTGTCAACTTAGGCCTTTGCCACAAACAAATGCACATTTGTCCCTACAAAGCACAAGCGCCTGAACCAACAGTAACAGGAGACAGTTGGCCAGAGCTTTACAAAAAGCAGAAAAATTGCCCCAAATTGAAACTCACTAAACCTCCCTCATTCCTGCCATGTCTCCAAACAAAGGAGCCGCTGCACTCAGCACAGCAAGGCGAATGCAGAGAGTGATCTTCGTTGCTCTTAGGTGAGAAATGCAACCACACTGGATGCAGAAAATAGTGCTGACTGCATTTATTTAAGAACCTCTCCCTCTAGAGCCCCACACAAGAGGCCCTGGCACTAACACAAGACCCCAAGGAGCACACCACATCTGTCTCACACAGGACAAGCAGCGCACTATTCTCCCAGCCAGTGAGCAGGGAGAAAGTGAGGGGTGAGTTTTCAGTCATCTTTGTTTCCAATTCAAGGCTGATCTGCTGCCGCTCCAGAGAAGGAACTGTGTGAAGACCTCAACCACCAAGCACACGGTGGTGTTAAGAGACTTGGACAGTTCACAGTGCAAAAATGTCACAGGCTTCGACCAAGTATAACCACATCCTTTGGAAATCCTTCCATCTTTGCAATTTCAAAACAGCCTAATTTGCTGTAAAATTCCAGAATCCTTTTATCATCTGGTCTTACTTCACAGAAAGCCCCCCGGGAGCCTAGAAATGAAACAAATATTTTAAATATGAGTAAGTATATTATATATATGTGTGTGTGAATTATAATAATACAGATAACAGCTTTATTTCTAAACTTTATATTACAATTTTTATTAGTTTTTTTTGGTGGTACTGGAGTACTCTGAGCTATAGTCCCAGCCTAGTAATCTTTTGTTTTTATTTTTGAGAAAGGGTCTGCCTCCCGAGTGCTGGGATTACAGGCATGTGCCACCACGCCCGGCTTAAAATTCTTATTACTTAGCCAACAATGAGTGAGCAAAATTCTTCTCACAGGCTGGGCATGGTGGCGCACGCCTGTAATCCCAGCACTCGGGAGGCAGAGGCAGGTGGATTGCTATGAGTTCAAGGCCAGCCTGGTCTACAAAGCAAGTCCAAGACAGCCAAGGCTACACAGAGAAGCCTTGTCTTGAAAAACCAAAAATTCTCACAAAGTAAAGTTCTTGCAGGGGGTGGGGTGGAGTGGTGGTGAAGCACGCTTATTAATCCCTGCACTCAGGAGGCAGAAGGAGGCAGAAGGAGGCAGATCTCTGAGTTCGAGGCCAGCCTGGTCTACTGAGTGAATTCCAGACAGCCGTGGCTACACAAGAGAACTGTCTCGGAAAAAACCCAAACTAAAAACCGAAAAAGGGGGAAAGGGCTGGAGCTGGAGCTCTGTGGTGTCCAGATTCAGCGTCCTATGGTGCAGAGTGTGAACAAAACCACTTGGGGGTTTGCTGGAGAGGATTGCACCAGGACGTCCAGGCCGTAGCTTCTTTAGTGCTGGGATTCGATTCTTTTCTTTTCAATCCTAAGCTATAGCTCTAAGGGCAGACACGGTAGCACAAACCTGTGTGTGAAGCTGACACAGAACATTGGGGGATTCTAGGCCAGCCTGAGTGACACATAGAAGGTCAAAACTAAATGAAATGCTTAAAGCACAGGGCTGGTGAGGGGGCTCAGTGAATAAAGCTACCAAGCCTGCCAACTAAATCTGATCTCCAGGGTCCACACATAAAAGGAGAGAATCAATCCCCAGAAGGGTTCCTGGCTTCCACACGCACACCCACAGAATAAGTAAAAATAGTCTCACTCAAATACTGCAACAACACAACTGGTACTCACCATTAGCCTTCAGTGAAGACAGGAGGCAGGCCATCATGCTTTTGGCAACACTTGGGTCAGTGACTTTTTTGTGAATATCCATCTTTATCAGAGAAGGGAAGTTGGCAAGGAAAGTTTCTGGCAACACCTCTTGCTCTTCATGGAAACTCAACATTATTTTCTGCAAAAAACAGAATCTATTGACTTTCAGGTTACTTTTATAAAATCAGTATCTTAGACTCAAGAAAAGCAAAGCAGTATTTATTAACTTTTCCAGCTGAGAGAGAATGATTAGCTTACAATTCTAAAAGGTGTGGTGGTGCTCACCTTTACTTTAATTCCAGCACTCAAGAGTCAGAAACAGGCAGATCTGAGTTCGAGGCCAGCCTGGTCTACACAATGAAATGCAGACCACCTACGGATAAAGGGCAAGACCCCATCTCCAAAAATGAAAGAGACACATAACACCCCCAAGACCAAGTTACCAACCATCTAGAGGGCTTGACGGGTCAGCAATGAAGAACACTTGCTGCAGTTAGGAGGCTGTAGTTCAGGATCCCAGCACCCATGTAAGCCACCAGGCACCTGACACATGCCTATCACCCTACTTTGAAGGGAACAGATGTAAGGCTGCTGGGCCTTGCTGGCATCTGAGAAAATGTGAGCCCTAGGTTCAACCCTGCCTCAAAGAAATATGCAGGGAGTGATAGAGGGCACCCTATCAATGCTCAGCTCTGGCCTCCATGCATGCACACAAGTGCACATGTGCACATATACTCAAGATACATACAAGTATAAAATAGTTTAAAAAATGGTTTGTTTAGAGCAGTCATGGCTGTTCATGCCTGTAACCCTAGAGTCCTGTGATTTTAAAGACCGCCTGGTCTGCCATCATAAGCTCCAGGAGTGCTAGGTGATACAGAAGACTAGACTGTCTCCGAAGACAAGTTGTAGATTCAATCCTCAGCAACATAGACTTTAAAATAAAAATCAAAGTACTGGCAATGACAGCACACATCTTTAATCCCAGCACTCAGGAGATAGACCAAGGTGGATCTCTGTTGAGTTCAAAGCCAGCCTGGTCTATACAGTGAGTCCCAGGACAGCAAGGGCTACATGGTGAAACCCTGTCTTGAAAGAACTACAATAAATAAAAATTAAAAAACAAAAACAAACAAACAAACAAAAAAAAAAAGAGGAGGGGGGGGCCTGGAGAGATGGCTCAGAGGTTAAGAGCAATAGCTGTTCTTTCCAAACTGGCTGAGCTCAGTTCCCAACCACAGGGTGGCTCACAGACATCTGTACTGAGATCTGGTGCCCTCTTCTGGCCTGTAGGCGTATGTGCAGGCAGAGCACTGTATACATAACTCAATCTTAAAAAGAAAATCTGCAAGGAAGAGCTTAGCCAGGGCAATATAACATAATAAAACCCCATTTCCAAGAAGATAGACAAATATTCATGTGGTATTCTATATTAGGCATTGGAACAAGAAAGATCGTTAGTAGGAAAGTTGGTGCATATTTTAAATTTGGTTAATAATGATGTACCAGCAGTGGTTTTATAAGCTTGAGAAATGTTGAAAACAAACATGGGACTGGAACTCTATACTACCTCAATTTTTTCTGGAAATATACAAATTAAATTACAACAATATTATTAAAATAACCTTTTAAAAGTTTGTACACTATACACAAAAATGTGAATATGTTTATAACAGAATAAAAGAGTCATGGTTTCCTGTCAAGACATGGATCTTTTTAACTAAGCTTTTGTTTAAAGAAAAAAAAAATGGAGGGGGAAAAAATGGAGACTGCAAAAATGGACACTGCAGATGTAGGTCAACGATATAACACCTGCCTAAAGTATCCAAGATCCTGAATATAAACTTTAGCACAGTTAAAAAAAAAAAAAAGGCAAGTCTTCCTTGGGAAAACACCAGATGGTGGGTGACGAGACAGATGCCAGCACAGCCAGGGGGCCTGGAGGACCTCAGGGCCCAGGCGCAGGAGGCCAGGGCAGCTCCCACCTAGGATTCAGCCACATGGCTACTAGAGTTGCAGGGCTGAAGAAAAGGAGTGGATGTGCACAAAGAGCAACCTGGAGAAAATCAACCCATTCCCATCAAGAAATATGGAAATTACTGGCTTTTTTTCTGGGAGCATGCATTAAAGATGAAGGGGTTTTTGCTTACTTCTGTCAGCAGAAAACCAGATCTGGCCTGACCAGACTAGACTTATGGCTTATGTCACGACTGGGGACTAACTCCAGTCATGCTGGTCCTATGTTGAGTGCTGCAAGGAGAGCTGTTGCTATCCAAGAGGCCTTGGGCATACTGTCCATGTCCATGTGTGGAGGGGATGCAAGGAGGAGTGAGACTGGCAGCCCCAGAGTGTCCCTTGCATGGGAACAGGGTTCTGTAGTCCCAACAGGCCTTGTATCATTCATGCTCCGGTCCCCCAGAAGCTGTAATAGCCAGTACAATGACTACTGTACATCAACTGGGGTCTGTATTGATACCCAGGGCAACTTGGCCAGAGCTTACTGCTATCTCACCTCCCCAACCTCCCTAACGAGACTAAATCCACCAAGTCTCCTTAGCAAGAATTCTCCAACCACCTTGTGAACACCCATACTAGGATCTCCACTCAAAAGACCCAGGCTCCAGCTGTAGCCACCACACAGGATTTTTATTCAAGAAAAATAACCTGGCCAGGGATGGTAGCCAGCACCAGGGAGACAGAGGCAGGTGGGTCACTGAGTTCAAGGCCAGGCTGGTCTACAAAGCAGTCCAGGACAGCCACGGCTACACAGAGGGACTCTGCCTGGGGGACGGGGAGACAACCCTCCTGGAATTCACCATATAAACCAGGCTGGCCTCAAACTCACCTCTGCCTCTTGAATGCTGAGACTAAGGATGGTGTGTATGACCACACTTGGTGACTTTCATACTTCTAAATGATCACAATATAATTATGATATATAATCTAGTAATGTAGGCTGGAGAGATGGCTCAGAGTTTAAGAGCACTGACTGCTCTTCCAAAAGTCCTGAGTTCAAATCCCAGCAACCACATGGTGGCTCACAACCACCTGTAATGAGATCTGGTGCCCTTTTCTGGTGTCCAGAAACACATGCAGGTAGAACACTGTATATATAATAAATAAATAAATCTTTAAAAAGAAATAATTTAGTAATGTATATAAAATAATCTCTTAACCTTAAAATGATCACAATGTAATTCTCAACAGTGTATTACCTCAGCCTCTGAGAGTTCTTTGTCACCATTTGGCTTGGTGTACTTCTCCTGCATGAAGGGAATCCAGGAAATCTTACATTTTTTAATGAAGGGGGTCACATCTACAGTGCCTAAGGCATAGCCACAAATGCCATCTTCATCTTCTAGGACAAAACAGTAGTCCAGGCTTAGAGAAAGCAGCCCTCCTACTAACCTGCTCAGAAGAAAAGAAGCCAGAGTGAGCTTGTAAACAACACAAAAGTCACAATTCAGTGATATAAGGTCCACAGTAATTAACTTATGAACACTACCTTTGGGATAAAAGAAACTGAAAATAGACATACATTCATTTTCATGTTTAAGACTAAACTAGACTTAAACCAACCTCCCAGTCAACCCCTCCCTTAACCTAAAAACCCTCATATGAATGTCTATTCCCCGAACCAAACAGGCATCACATACTTGTCTCCAATCAGGTCAGGCTGACTTTGAAAAGGCAAACCCACTCCATCATCATACATTTCTCTGCAAATCTTATACACGGAGGCCTGAAAATACAGTTAGGCAACACACCAAGAAAAATGTCAACAAGAATGAATATAAGCAGCCATGTGTGGTGGTGCACATAGGAGGCTGAGGCAGGAGAATCTCGGGTTTGAGCCAAGTTGCTTAATGGGCTACATGCTGAGTTTGAGACAACTTTGGATCACAAACTGTCTGTCTTAGAAAAAGAATTAAAGTCTAGAAAAAAAAATATGTGTGATCTATCAGAAACATTACCTCTGGGGAGAAAATAAAATCATCTTTGTTTTATTAAATAGTATTGGGTTGGGTATGTAGCTTACTGGTACAACACTCACCTAGCACATACAAGGTACTACACATTTGATCCCCAGTACTAACATTTTATTTATTGGGTCACATGTGTAAAACTAGTCAGAAACAGCAGGGCACAAATCAAGACTGAAAACTTGCCAAAACCCTTTAATTTTTATTACTTTTAAAAGTGTGCATAAACTGGGCATAGTGGCACACACCTTTGATCCCAGCACTCAGGAGGCAGAGGCAGGCTTCTGTACACCAGCCTGGTCTACAGAGCGAGTTCAAGACAGCCAAAACTACACAGAGAAACCCTGTCTCGAAACAAAACAAACAAAACTGGGCTGGAGAGATGGCTCAGTGGTTAAGAGCATTGTCTGCTCTCCCAAAAGATCCTGGCTCGATTGCCAGCACCCACAGGGCAGTTCACAACTGTCTGTAACTCCAGTTCCAAGGGATTTGATATCCTTATAACGAATGCATAAAATAAAACCTCAAAAACAAACAAACAAAAAAACTGTGCATACATGTCCATGTGTGGGATACATGCATGTAGGCACATTTGCTCTGATGCTCAGGGAGCAGGTTAGAGGCAGTTGTGATTTATTTATATGTGTATGAGTGCTCTATCTGATGGCCAGAAGGATCACATGACAGATGGTTGTGAGCCACCATGTGGTTGCCAGGAATTGAACAGACAGTGTGCTTAACCTCTGAGTTATCACTCCAGCCTGACCAGTGGCCTTTTTAAGAGTCTCTCAACCTCTGTTTTTTGAGGACGGGGTCTCTTACATAGACAATGCTGGCCTAGACTAGATCCTCTGGTCTCAGACTCAAGTTCTGGAATTAAATGAAAGGGTCACAAAGACCTGTCATCTGTCACTTTTTCGAACAATAGTTCCACAATACTTTAAACATATTACTGTCTTCAACACATTTCATTACTTTCTTTAAATAGCTGATTGTCAACAGCCAGGAAGCATTTTACAACAGAATATTAAAGGACATACAAGAGAAAAATCAATCAAAGATAATATAGTTAGAATACACTATTTTATAATTTGTATTGTGAGTCTGGATTTTATTTATTTATTGGGCTTTTTAAAGATAAGTTCTCACTGGACTGTGGTGATGCACATCTTTAACCCCAGCACTCAGGCAGAGGCAGGTGGACTTCTGGGAGTTTTAGGCCAGCCTGGACTACAGAGCAAATTCCAGGACAGCCAGGGCTATCCAGAGAAACCTGTCTCAAAAAAACGAAAGACAGACAGACTGACAGCAGACAGACATGGTCTTACACCATTGCTCAGGTTGTCCTAGAACTCAGTAAGGCCCAAGCTGACCTTGAACTTGCACCAATTTTTCTGCCTCAACATCTTGAGTACCAGGATTACAACCTGTGCCACCAAAACCCAGCTGTCATTTGACTTTTGAAATAGATACTTCTCTGCCTACCAGAACTGCTAGAGATTGAACCCAGGGCATTGTTATGTGCTAGGCCAGAACTCAATCAACAGAGGCTTGCTATCTATCACTAGTCCTCATTTAAATTTCTTAAAGTTTAGAGTTTATTTATGTGCGTGTTTGCCTGCATGAGTATGTGTATGTATGCAGGAGCCAATAGACCAAAAGATGGGCTCTGGACCCTCTGGACTGGGATTAGGCAGTTGTGAGTTGCTGAGAACCGATTCTCTGCAAGACCAGTGTGCTTAACTAATGAGCCATCTCTCCAGTGCAAACTTTATTCTTTAGACAAGGTCTCACCATGCAGCTCTGTCTGGCTTTGAATTCACAGAGATCTGCCTCTCAAGTACTGGGATTAAAGGTGTGCACCAACATATCTGTCTCCATTTTAAATTATTAAAGGGGAGAATTAAATGACTCAAGTTATTAAAAGAGGGGTTATTAAATTTAAGTTTAAATTTAAGGAAAATTTATTAAAATTAAGTTATTCTAAAGAGGGGCTGGAGAGATGGCTCAGAGGTTAAGAGCACTGACTGTCCTTCCAGAGGTCCTGAGTTCAATTCCCAGCAACCACATTGTGGCTCACAACCATCTGTAATGTGATCTGACGCCCTCTTCTGGCCTGCGGGTGTGTATGTAGGCAGAGCACTGTATACATAATAATAAATAATAAGTCTTTAAAAATAAACTTCTAAAGAAAGGCTGGAGAGATAGCTCAGTGGTTAAAAGCACTGTGTTCTTCCAAAGGACCTGGGTTCAATTCCCAGCACCCACATGGCAACTCATAACTGTCTGTGTATCTCTAGTTTCAAGGGATGCGACACATAACAATTCACATAAAATTATAAAAGAAAAAAGTTCTAAAGGACATAAATGCCTTAGGCTCCTCCTCAAATTTTCCCTAAATTTACCCCTTGATGTTTTAGTTTAGAGTTCAATATTTTAGTTAACTTCTTCATCAATCTCAGGGTGGGCTTTTAAGGGCTGGGAATTTTAGTTACAATTTTGATCTGAAAGGGCCCTATGTTTAAAGCCTGGTGGGCCTCTAGAAGATAGTGGAAAACATAGGTGAGACCCTGTTAGAAACAGCAGGGCCTACTCTGGAAGGGTGCAGTGCAGCTGCGACTGACTCCTGACTCTGGCAGTCGTGGGGTAAGCTTTGCTGTGCTCTGCTCTGCCACACCATGATGTAATGACAATGGTGGAGCTGACTGTGCGCAAACTGAAACCACGAACCAAAACAAATTCCTTCTTTTTCTTTCTTTCCTTTGTTCCCTCCCTTTCCTTCCTTTGGTTTTTCGAGTCAGGGTCTCTCTGTGTAGCCTTGGCTGTCCTCGACTCTGTAGACCAGGCTGGCCTCGAACTCACAGCCTGCCTCTGCCTCTGCCTCCTGAGTGCTGGGATTAAAGGCGTGCACCACCACACCCCACCTTCCCACCTTTCTTAAAGACAAGGTCTCACCATGTAACCTTGGATCAACTGGAACACACTATGAAAACCAACCTGGCCTCAAAATCAGAGATCTGCCTGCCTCTGCCTCCCATGACTGATTTTCTTGAGTATTTTAAAGGAAGGCTGATTAATACAAGGCTGAAGCTAGTGGCAGCTCTGAGTCTGACCCATGGTCCTATAAACAAACAAATAAATGGCCACCACTCAGGGAGGCAGAGGCAGGTGGATCTCTATGCGTTCGAGGCCAGCCTGGTCTACAAAGAGAGCCCAGGATAACCAAGGCTACACAGAGAAGCCCTGTCATGTAAAATCCAGCCAACCAAACAAACAAAACAGAGTAGTAATTTAAGACACAGAAGCAATTCTTTCAACCATCTAGTTCAAAGGAAAGTTGTAAATGCACATGTAACTATATACCAAGCTGATAGGCAGAAAATTACCTCATCTTTAGGGAAATATGGTCTGATAGTGTAAACTTTGGAGGTAGGAGTCAGTGGGGGTGGTTGAAAAAAGAGATCATTTGCCCCGTCAATTGGCAGCAAACGCTGTAGGAAGGAAAAAAACAGGAAGACAGATTAGTGTTCAGAAGACATCCGTTTCTTTCATGAGTGTGCACTGCAGAATACCAACTAACATTAACTGGCTACTGCAGGCAGACCTAAAGGAGAGGGTGTACTACACTTAACTAATATACCACCTCTTTCCTGGGGGAGGGGTGTTCAGAATAGAAGTTACCCAAACTGACTTACACAGCTTTAATGGTATATCAATAGAAATTTAACTTTATAATCAAAACAAACAAACAAACAAAAAACTACTCCAATTATGACATACATATGTTTAAAAACCAATCTTAAATGAGCCATCTTTCTACAAGATGGCAGAACAGAATGTCAGGAGGAGAGGTTTGGTCTGAAGAGGGTTATCTGTCCAGGAGACGCTTTCCCCCCAGCAATGCGCTTCAGTTTGCTGTGCGCAGCAGAGCACCTGTGGGGGGAGAAAAGCAGAGCACCTGAAAAATCCATGAACAAATCCCAACAGCAAGAACACGTCGTGTTTTGTTCAGACTGTCACTGGCAGACAAGCGTTTGTTTTCAAGTATGCTGTATTTATTAAGTAACCAAGGAACTGCCCTTTAAGCCCTTTGTCATTTATTTGCATAATCAGCCATCTTTTTTGCTCATGGAGTTTCCTCTGGCAGACAAGCATGCGCGCATTGTGCATTGCGGGCGCAGATTTAAATGCTGTGCGACCTGCAAAGAAACAATGTGAACTGTGTACCTAGAGCCGCTGCGCTTCGCAGGCGCGGGGGGATTGACAGCATCTCCTTCAGAAATTACTGTGAAAGAGGAGGAAAATTTGATTTAAAATCCAGCTATGTAACTAAATTGAATTTGGGACTAGAAAGCCTTCGGCAGACCAATCCTTCCAGCCATCTGATGCGCAACATAAGGTTTCTCATAAAACAAAGAAAAATGTCAATTCAGTTGTGAATTCGTATTGATACCTGGAACTCTCCTGCTAGACCACCTCTAAAGGCCCAGGGTTCTTGGTCTCCAATTAAGAACTGTGCTGAAGAATGACTACGACACCCTGTTGAGATCAGATCCAAGCGGAGAACGTTACGTGAAAGGGGATTTCCTGGGGTCTCAAATGTCCAACAAACGAACACACTGGAAATAACTCTCTAAAAGTACTAATCCAGGGTTTCAAGGCAAGGCTGTGATAATAATTATTTTTAAATGTATGATGGCATTTCAATACTTCTATTCCTTCCTGTGGTTAATAAAAACCACTATTACCAGTTGTACATTTAATTATTGGAAGGAATAATGAGGTTATTGAGGTAAAAGTTTCCACATTCCTTATATACAGCAATAAATCAAGATGACTATGCATCTACCATGGATTCTGTTAACTACAATCTGGAATACGTGAGATATGCGTCTTATTATCACAGCCCAGGAAGGAACTGAGTTAAACCTGTCTGAAGTCACATTTTACATTGTGAGGAAATATACAGGACAGGGAATGGGGGTTAATCTTGTCAGAAAACCTGAGGTGAGCAGAACACTGTGGACAGAAATGAAACATAAAACATTTGTTTTTTGTTTTTGTTTTTGTTTTTGTTTTGTGAACAAGGGCAATCTAAACCCAGACACGGCCAGGGAGAACACGACTAAGAGAATCTGAGAACTGGGGAGAACCAATTACATTTTCTATTTTGTCCAGAGATAAAAACACACTTTTCTTCAAAGTATGACATGTGTGTTCCATGAACACAGGCATCAAACAGCAGGCTGAGGCCTGGGTGTCAGTTTTTGAGGTCATCACTCAGCCAACATCACAGGCAGTAAGGCCAACAATTAATGGATAGTTAACAGTTAATGCCTGGAATCCAAATACAAATGACCTGCCTAGTTTTCTGACAAGATACAGCAGCGCAATATGGTTCTTTTCCATTGGAAGACAGCATTCTACCTCCTGTTCAAGTTAACAGTCTCATCAGTACAAGACACAAAGTGTGCTAGTCAGACAGTCCCAAAGCAAACCAAATTTTTGTTGACAATTCGGCCCATTAAGAGATCATATCTAGGTTTGTTATGTTTTAAGGGTAGGGTTATTTATTCTTTTAAAAAGCAGAACACACACACACCAAAAAAAGAAAAAAGAAAAGAAAAAAGGGGGGGGGAGAAACACAACCCTTAAAATGCAGTATTTGTAAAATAAGCATGAAATGGGTCAAAATTTAGAATAAAACAAAAGCTGGCCCATTCCATAATTCAGTGATTTACACTGTAGGGAAAAAAGGGGGAGAAAGGGACAACAAAACAAAGCAAAAAATGAAAAATATACTTGTCAAACTTTTAAGTCCAGCCAATTTCCCCTACCCTCCACTTTGAGACTCCAGCATAACTAGCACTTCCAACTAGTACAGTAAGAAGCTGCACGTACGAAGAGCTGTGCAAATGAAAACATGGTTAATGCCTCAGACGCTGCGCAAACGTGACTTCAGTTCATATCTCCTGCCCTAACTTATTCTACCTGAGCTACCTCACAGATACAGCCTTTCAACTTAAACTAATAAATCATGACGCGCTGTGAACATCTGCCGCTGTCCGTCCAATAGCAGTAGACACTTGTGCTGAGGACTCTCCCATCTGTACACAATGGGGAAGAAGATAATACAGGTCGTTAGTAATCAAAGGTACTGCATAGCCACATTCTTTAAAGGACTGAATGCAAGCTGGACTGGAGAAAGGAAGAAACAAAGGATTCTAATGACCCCTGAAATTGGTCACAAAATACTACTGTTCCTGTCATGGGCATCTGTACAGCTACACAGGTGTAAGGTAGTTATTTAAAACTACAATGCTCTGACCATGAGACTGTACAAATTAGAAAAATTACCTCACTGTTGCCTAAGACAGAGATAACTTGAGAAATGAATAATACTGGATATAATAAAATTTAACTTTCAGGGCTGGAGAGGTGGCTCAGTGGTTAAGAGTACTGACTGCTCTTCCAGAGGTCCTGAGTTCAATTCCCAGCAACCACATGGTGGCTCACACCATCTGTATTAGGATCTAATACTCTCTTCCGGCCTTCAGGTGTACGTACAGATGTAAGTAAAATAAATAAATCCTTTTTAAAAATGTAATCTTCAGTAATTCTTGAATTTTGGGCAGAGGGGGCGTTGATACTGAGGACTGAACCCTCAAATATAATACTTTACTTAATTTCAGGTTTAAAATCCCTAGGAGCCTCAGAAACAATGTAAATTCCTATAAGGATTAACAACTCCTTGGCAAGAAGCCTGGACAGCAAGTGCTATCACCCAACAATCAACACAGATGTTTTTTCCCCCGAGCCTAAAAAGAGATGCCTCCCACCCTTAATAAGTATCTTAGCTAGAGCCCTTTAATAAGGCTCCTGTGCCAATAGATACAGGAACACAAAGTATTTCTATATTTTTAAATCAGTAATCAGAAATTCTTCCTTTTTAATACTGAAAAGCTCAAAGCCATATGGGCAGAATTGAAATCTGACTACTCAGGAACTGAATGTATTTCAGAGCATCTACTTCATAGCTGAGACCATGAAGTCCCATGGCAGTATTTGCGCCTCCTATGAAAACAGACCCGTCAGTTAGCTTTGCTGCCTGCTGTGTGCGGTAAGTCCATTGCACTGAAACCTGGAAATGAAATGAGATCCCTGGAGAAACTTGGCCATGCTGGTGCTTTTTTTTTTTTTTTTTTTTTTAAACCAAGTTTGGGAATTTCAAAAAGAAAAAAATACTAGAGGCACACAAAAGTCCACTGGATGAAGCAGTTTATGGGGGACTGTAATTTCCATCCCATGCTAAAATCAGTTACTTGGTAGAGGGATAAAGAAACAGCCACAGGAAGTAGCAGCACCAGAATAGCCTTCCACTAAAGCTCGCATGCGCACAGGGCTGGGAGGACACCTTCCTCTTGCCAAGCCCCTGGGGTAATTTCAGCAGTTGTTCTATTAAACAGAGCACTAATGTTATCAAGACACAGCAAGCAGCAGAAAGCTTAGAGAGTCACATTTCATAGAGTCTCATCTCCAAATCAGGCCAATGTACGATTCAGGGTTCCATCCAGGAAGCATTCAGTCAGTGCATGTTAAAGTCAGGACTTTCTAAGATAATTTCAAGGTATGTATAGAATTAGCCCAAGGGAGAAAACTTAACATGCTCAACAAAATCACTAAGATTTTCAAGTTTTTCAACTATGTTCACCTTTAAGAAAAATCAGGCGAAGAGCTGAAAAACATGGAAATTGGCCAATTCTCTAAATGGCTTTCTCCCTGTGGGATAAGTTTTCTTAAAGAACAATATATATGAATAAGGAAGAGGACCGTTGCTGGTGCACCTACCTAACCACTGTACAAAAGACTTCACCATAGACATTATACTCTTGATATCCCACACATAGGAGTACATGTCATAAAGGATTGTCCTGTTTGCACAGTTGGAGAGCCGAGTGAACATTCCCATCACTAGTGCACACATCTCTTCAAACTTTGCTGCTCGTGACCGCCATTCTTCAATCTATACAGAATTAAAAAGAAAATTAAATTACTCAAAAATTTCAAGTTTAATAAAATGTTCTAAGATTTACAAACTAAGCTGGGCGTGGTGGCGCATGCCTGTAATCCCAGCACTTGGGAGGCAGAGAGGCCAGCGGATCACTGTGAGTTCAAGGCTTGCCTGGTCTACAAAAGCGAGTCCAGGACAGCCAAGGCTACACAGAGAAAGCCTGTCTTGAAAACCAAAACAAAGAAAAAATTAACAAACTGAGCTGTTTATCAGACCTAGGCAATTTACCTTAAACATTAATGAATCATTGGTTCTAACTAAAAGTCAAGCTAAGGAAGTGGAGGCTCCAGATGTAGAGAACACCCTCATTTGTTGTAAAGAACACACTGTAACCTACGTCAGGTTCACATCAGTGACCACTGTGTCCATTTAAGAACCTCAGGGGTGGAGAGACGGTTCTGCAGTTTGCTGTGCTTGTTGCTCTTGCAGGGACTCCAATTTATTTCCCTGCCACATGGTGGCCTCACAAACACCCACAAATCCAGTCCTAGTAAATGTGATGCTCTCTTCTGTCCTCAGGCACCAAGCACAAGTGTACACATAGGCATACGCATACACACACACACACACACACACACACACACACACACACACACACACACAGATAAAACATTCATACATATGAAATAACAAAAGAAAGAAATTTCCTCACAGCAAGTGGATGAAGGGAGAAAAGGAAGAAATCAAATCTGGTCACTTTGGGGGTGGGGGGAGGCAGGGGTTTTGTCATTGTTCTGAGACAGGACTGCCTATAATCCAGGTTGGCCAAACTCATGATGGAATGGAGAACCTTCAACTCCTGGACCCCCCTGCTTCTATTATCGCTGTAAGTGCCGGAATCACAGACACGAACCTCTTTGCGGCAGGTGTGGGGTCTTGCGCAATCCCAACACTTGGGAAGCTGAGGCAGCAGGATTGCTGTGAGTTATAAGCCCCTGGGGGAGGACCTGAGAATCTATCTCAAGCCCAGCAATGGCTCCCAACTGCTTCTAACTCTAGCTCCAAGGGATCCAATGCCTCTGGCCTCTGGTAACCTGTATTCATGTGGGTGGGGTGGGGGAAGCATGCATACCAGCACCTAATTACAAGTAAACTTTAAAGCCAGGCAGTGGTGGCCCACACCTTTAATTCCACCACATGGGAGGCAGAGGCAGGTGGATCTCTGTGAGATCCAGGAGCATCAGGGCTACATAGAGAACTCTTTCTCGAAATACCAAAAACAAAAGAACACTGAAATAAAATTCTGAAGGCACTATAAATCTCTCCACATTACAGTAGCAGGTGAGGAGCCAATGAGGACAAGGAGCACACTCACTTTTTCAGAATCTTTCCCTTTGCAATTGACACTGACAACACTACTGTTTGCTCGAAGCCACTGGAATTCCCGTAACATCTGGGCTCCTTTGGGTCCATGCTCATAAGGAAGGTAGAAGAGATCAGCAAGTAACTGCAAATCCTCCAGAGTCACTGGTTCTGCAGTGTACAAAGGCTTTTCATTTGGACCTGGCACAAACTGCTCCTTGTTTGTTTGTTCATCAGTCTGCATAGGAGCAATGTCATTAATGCAATCTTCTTGCATAGACATCTCTGGGGATTTTGACTCAGCGATGCTCTCCTTATCAGTGTCCATTGGTTTCAATTCCTCTGCCATTTTAGCTTCAACAATTTCAGTTAGTATTTGATTGTCACTCTTGTGCTCTGATTCTTCTTGCTTTTCTACCACCATGTCCATGGGTTCCTCGTCTGGCTGTTTCTTTTCTTCCTCCTTGGTCAGAGCTGAAGGTTCACCACTCAAAGCTGCTCCCTGGCTCATAATGGGCTCCTGGTAAACTGTTGTGACTACAGTCGTGGCATTTAAAGACGGTGCTGCAACTAAGGGAGTCCCATCAACTACACTTGCCTTAGCTCCACTGTGTGCAACTTGCCTACCTATCAAGGAGAGAAGGGAGAAATAAAAGCAACCAAATTAGAAACAAAACAAACTAGACTTAACAGGCGTTTAAGAAATGCCTTTTCTCACCCCTGAGGACAGGCAGACAATTCAATGGGCTGAGATACTTGCCTCCAAGCAAATATGACCAAGATGACATGAGTTTGACCCCTGGACCTGACATGGAGAGAACTGACCCTTCAAAGTTGTGCCATAGTATATACATGCCTGAGTGTGTTCGTAATAAATAAACTTAGTAAGAAATTATACAAAACGTGGGCATAATCCCAGCACTCGGGAGGCAGAGGCAGTTGGATCACTGTAGGTTAGAGGCCAGCCTAGTCTACAAAGCAAGTCCAGGACAGCCAAGGGTACACAGAGAAACCCTGTCTCGAAACAAACAAACAAACAAACAAAAAGTAGGCACGATAGCACACCCCTCTGCACACTGTAGACAGGCATGGTAGTACATCTTAACACCAGCACTTAGGAGGCAGAGTCAGGATATCGCCCTGAGTCCGAGATTAGCCATGTCTATATAGCAAGTTCTCAAGATGACCAAGGCTACCAAGTGAGACAGGTGTTTGTCTCAAAAGAGAAGTGTGCACACTGTGTTTCTGCAGAGCCTGAGCTCAGTTCCCAGCACTCACATCAGGCAGCCGGCAACTAGCTGTAACTGGAGTTCTGAGGAGCCAATGCCTGTAGGGCATATTCACCTGCAAACACACACGCACAACAGTGTATGCATGTATGCACTTTTTACATTTTTAAATAAAACTTTTAAAAAACTCTACGTGCGAGTGGTTCACTGAATGTACACATATGTGTATGTATGTGTACCACGTGTATGCGAGGTGCCCTCAGAGGCCAGGAAAGGGGATCTAATCTCCTCAAACTGGAGTTACAGATGATTGTGAGCTGACATGTGTGACCTCTGCAAAAGCAGGAAGTGCTCTTAACTATTATGGCATCAAAGCTTACTCTTGCAGGGCACAGTGCAAATATCTTTTATTTCTAGCACATGGAAGGCTGAGGCAGCAACACTGTTAAAGGCCAAACAAAGCCATATACCAAAAATCAAAACCCTGGCCCCAAAATGTTAGTAGAGACATAACGTACAACACCACCCGTACACATAGAGTAATTTTTTTAAAAGCTGGGCATAGCTGGGCAAATCGCTGAGTTCAAAGCCAGTCCAGGACAGCCAAGGCTACACAGAGAAATCCTGTCTTGAAAAACCAGGGGGAGGGGGGGAAATCTGGGCATAGTAGTACTTGCCTAAAATCCCAGCACTTGGGAGGCAAGGCAAGAAGACCAGCAAAGTGCTCAAGGACATCCCTAGCTACACAATAAATTCTAGGCCAACCTGGGATACACACCAGCTTTTTTTTTTTTTAACCTCAATTAAATTTACTTAGTGTATCTAAAGGGATCTAAGGGGCATGACTGCATCTCTGTGACTCAGCTCTGTGATTCAATCTCCTTATGAGAGCTGGCTAGGCCTGTGTGGTGGCACAAGACTACATTCCAAGAACTCAGGAAGTGAAGGCAGCAGGGTCACAAGTTCAAGCTCGAGTGAGTGGTGGTGTATACCTTTAATCCCAGCAGTGGGAGGGAGAACTATCTGTGACTTAGAAGCCAGCCTGGTCTACAGAGTAAATTCCAGGACAGCCAAGGTTACACAGAAAAGAAAAACAAAACAAAACAAAAAACCCTGTCTCAAAACAAAAGTTTACGCTCATCTTTGGCTACATGAAACCGTATCAAAAAGAAAAGTGCCCCAAGGTGATCTGTTTCTGAGGAATGACACCCAAGGTTGACCTTTGGTACCCACATGCATAGACAAATGTGCACCCACACAATCACTCATACATACACATAAATGTGTATATACACACAAATGAATATAAAACTCCAAAATAAAGATTGATGGGGAGGATATAGTTAAATGCATGAGACTATAGCTTCAATCCTCAGCGGCACCCCACCTGCCCCAGCCCAACTCACTGCTGTACTGATGAGGCACACCGAACTCCTGTAACCATTCTGATAAAGCTAGCTTTAAAGCCATCTGCGGACTATAAAGGACGTCAGTTTCAATATCTTCGTCACTGCCTTCATTTTCCAACTTTATCTGTATTGATACAGTACTGTCTTCACTGTCAGCTAGAGGGGGTAAAGAAAAAAAAAGTTAGTAGAAAAACCTCCTCCCAAGTGCAGATGCATAAATTTTACTTGCTGCAGTACAAGCAAAGCAGCAAAAACCTAAAACAAACCTCACACATAAGAATAAGTCACCTATTTGCTCAAGGTTCCAACTATTATAATCATTGGGAAAACTGGTCATAAATGTCCACTGAATACTAATAATGAGATAACAAGATTAAAAGCATTACTCCAGCCTCTGCATAAAGAAATCCACACCTGATTCTTCAGGCACAACGTCATTATTAATAAATCACTAAGGTAGAAGAGAGTACTCAGTAGTCTGCTTTTGAGCACAGTCTTTTCTTTTTTCTTTTTTTCACTTTTTTGAGACCAGGTCTTATTATTTAAGGCCTCACTGCTGTCCCTGGAACTATGTAGACCAGGCTGGCCTTGACCGCTGAGATACCTGCTAGGACTAAAGATATGCACCACTATTTTCAGGCTGAGTCAGGACAGGCAGAACGAAGAAGATTAACACTGAACTTGTCAGTGAGGCATTCAGAAACTCTGGTCTAGTTTTCCTTATTTCCCTGTACAGCTGAGTTTGGCTAATCTAGTATCTATCACTTAGTGTTGTATATCAAGCTCTGTCTTAGAAAATGGAGTTAAATGCCATGCATGCACAAAGACTGAAGAGTATACTCCAAACTGTGTCTTTTACTGGAGTGAAAGGGATACCAATGACCAGGCCATAAAGGACTCTACTCAATAAAAAAATTGGAAGCTGGGGCACAAAATGAGAAACAGGCTGCAGCTACATACCTCCAAGTGTGATGCGATACGGCAGCCCTACAACAAATTTCATCAATAACCCTATTTCAGGCTAACTTCAAAATTTCTTTTTTTATTTTTTATTTCTCAAGACAGGGTTTCTCTGTGTAGCCTTGGCTGTCCTGGATTCACTTGTAGACCAGGCTGGCCTCGAACTCACAGCAATCCGCCTGCCTCTGCCTCCCGAGAAAGAAAATCACCATCAAGCCAAGGTGCCAGAACCAGACTAAGATGGCAGGTAACAGGCCATATAATGGGATGTAGGCCAGGCCGGTATCATTGGGTTAGAACAGCTGAGTATCTGCTCAGCTATAGTGTCTAAAGCTTATATAAATATAAAGGTCTCCACGTCATTATTCAGAGCAAGGGCAGGTACAAAACAACCATACGGTTACAGTCAAACTGTTTATCAACACCAAGTTATCACTGTTTCCTGTTACCACTGTAAATAAGCATCACAACATTAGGAACACTATAAATGCCTACATGTCTGCTCCAACTTAGGATCCTTTTCAAAAGCAGGTACACTTTATTCTTTCCACCCTCAATACGCAGGAAGATACACCTGCCGTACGATATAATTAAGTGCAAACCAATCAATAGCCAACAGTCTCACATGAAACTCTAGTACTAGAGACTTTGCATAAAAGTGACTTGTCCACGGCCACTCAAGCTTTTCTTATATCTGACCGAGAGAAACAGAAACACATTCTAAGAAAAGCTGTAACTGTGATGATAAAGAAATGCATACTTACCAAAAGCTGCAGCGGAACACACCACTCCCACAGAAGCCTACCATCGAATACAGGGTACTTACTCATCACTACGTCCTTCCTCACTCCATTCATGTTTGATTTATACCAAGTGGCAAGGGTGTGGATAGCAACATAGTTAGCTTCAAATTCACAGTTTGGATTAGTCAGCACTCCCTTTAGCCGCGGGATGAGTTCTGTGGATCTTCCTTTGTAGGGACCCAGAAACAACCTCTTCTGATCATAATCATTAGCATGGATGTTATCCCAGATCACTGGAGCTCTTTTGATAATCTTAGAAACTTCCTCAATAGACTCTACTGGAATTTCTTTTGAAACAACTTTTGGACCTAGAAATAATTTGTTAAAAGAGCTTCTTTACTTACAGAAATTTCCATATGGTTCTTTAAAATATCACTATAGCAGGGCAAGAGAGATGGGTGGGCCCAGTGATTAAGATCATTTGTTGCCTTTGCAGAGGATCCAGGTTGAATTCCCAGCAGCCACATGTTATGGTCACAAGCATCCTTTAATTCCAGTTCCAGGGAATCTGTAGATCCCTTCTAACCTTCATGGTCACCAGGCACACACTAGGCACACATAGATGCATGCAGGCAAAATATACATAAAAAACAAACCACACTTGGGAGGCAGAGATAGGCAGATCACTCTGAGTTGGAGGTCAGACTGATCGACAAAGTGAGTCCAGATCACAGTCAAGGCTACACAGAGAAACCCTGTACCAAACAAACAAGCAAACACCAAAAAACCAAAAAAACCTAAAAGTCAAGTTTGACCTGAGTTAACCCCCACAACTTACAGGGTAGATGGAGAGAACCAAGTCCCAAAAGTTGTCCTCTGACCACAACATGAGCATGTGCACATGTGCACACACATAAAATAAACAAATGTAAAGAGAAAAAATAAGGGCTGGGAAGGCCAGTGACATGGCTCAGTATATAAAAGCATTTGCCCAGCCAGGCATGGTCGCCCACGCCTTTAATCCCAGCACTCGGGAGGCAAAGGCAGACAGATCTCTGTGAGTTCAAGGCCAGCCTGGTCTACAAAGTGAGTACAAGACAAAAAAGCACTTGCCCATGAAGCCTGATGACCTGAATTCAACTGCCAATATCCTCGTAGTAGATTGTTTCAGCTCTCATCAACTGTCCTCTGGCCTATAAACATATGCTATGGTGGGGGTTGAGAGGATGGTAGGACACACATATACACTCTCATAAATAGATGTAATAAAAAATTTAAGTAAAACAAAGTCTGGGGAGATGGCTCAGCTGGTGGTAGGAACCTGGCCACCAAGCTTGATGACATGATCCCTAGGACACTCATGGTAAAAAGAAATGGTATCAGAAGTTGTTCTCATTTCTACACATGTGCTATAACACGTGCAATTACACATACAACATACACAAAACAAGCAATAAAAAATTTAAAAATAAACAGCTTTCATGTATAACTTTCGTGCAAGTTTCTCTCCACCATCTCATTGCCCCAGGTTTTGCAGCAATGGGATAAGCCCAGGGTTCCGTGTGTGGTAAGCTGATGGGCTACACTACTGAGCTACCCCAGGCCCCGCCGCCCTTCCCTCCGCTCACTCGTGTACCTATGCGGGTGGCTTTAATCGCACGATCCTCCTACTTCAGCCTCCAAGAGCTGGAACCACCAGTGTGCAAGCACCTCACTCAGCTGCCCAATATTTTTCTTTTTGGTTTTCAAGACAGGGTTTCTCTGTGTAGCCTTGGCTATTCTGGACTCACTTTGTGCTGGGATTAAAAGTATGTGCCACCACACCCAGCTATTAATTTTTCTGTTCTTTCAAGACAAAGTCTCTATGAAAAGTCCTGGCTATCCTGGAACACACTATGTTCCCAGTGCTGGGACTTAACGGTGTATGCCACTATGCCTGGCTTCAACTTTCCTTCCTAAACTAGCACAGCTACACATTCTGTTACTCACTTTACACAACAGAAGTCTCCTAGGAGCCTAGTGAGGTAGCTAATTGTTAGTCTTTGGCATACACGATGCCTTCAGCACCACATAAAGTGGGTATGTGGACACAGCTGTATGCCCAGCAGTCAGGTAGGGAAAAGGAAACACTGGGAAGGAGAAAGAGAAAAGCTTTTTCACCAGGAGACAAAGAGGAAGACAGATGTGCTCACAGGCCTGGGAGGACAGCTGTCCATATAGCTGGGTGAGGAAAGGTAGGTGACACAGTTGAGGGTCTGCCCAGCTAAGGCCTAACTTTTGAAAAATTTAAAAGGTCCTGGAATCTTTCTATGGTTTAAAGGCTACCATGGGTCTTAGGGTTTTTTTTCTCTAGGACATATAAGCTACCGGTTATCAACACAAGGTCATCCTTGGCTACTCAGCAAATTCTAGGCCCGGAATACACAAGACTCTGTTTCAAAGGATAGAAGTATTCACCCAGTAAGAGCAGCTAGTTTCTCTAAGCCTGAGTAATCCAAGTTTTACTACAGAGTCTTGAGGACTTACCTGTCCAAAGCACCTCAATGCCAGGTAGAAGCTTTTCACCCACTGTCCTCAAGTATGGAGACTGAGATACATTTGGATAACAGAAAGTGCCGCAATATTCTAAATGTAAGCAGAGAAGGTAAGTTAGGGCTAAAATGCTCAGAGACTATAGCTGGGGAAAAGGCTTACAAAAGGCTTACATTATTTTGATACAAATGATAAAAGAAATAAACATAAGCGTATGTTACATATGTAATCAGATATTCAAACTGGGTGGTGTGCCTGCCTACAATCTCAACTCCCAAGGCAAGAAGTTCACACACAGCCTCTCCAGGCTTGACAATACCCATGTTACAGACCAGCCTTCATTAGTTCTTTTTTATTTTATTGGGGGAATAGGGTCTTAAGAGGCCTACATTAGCCTCAACCTGGCAGTGATTGTCCTTGCCTCTGATCTGTACCTCCATACCCAGTTTTTAAAAACACAACAGGGCCTCCTTATGTATCACAGAATGTCTCAGCATTCAGATACCTTATATCTCAAAAACAAAACCCTGAAAATTTCAGTAGTAGGACCAAGTAATCCCTATCATCAGAAACAGTATTCAATTCATAAAATTTTACATAAGTTTAAGTTTTTTAAAAAACAAGCAGGCATGATGGAGCACACCTTTAATACCAGCGCTTGGGAGGCAGAGGCAGGCGGATCGCTGTGAGTTTGAAGCCAGCGTGGTCTACAAAGCGAGTCCAGGACAGCCAAGGCTACACAGAGAAACTCTGTCTCAAAAAAAGGCAAAAAACAAAATTAAGGCTGCTGCTATAGTGAAGTATGAAAACCTGCAATCCCAGACTTAGAGGGCTGAGGCAGGCTGGCACTCGGAAGTTTGAGGCTAGCCTGTGACACACGACCAAACGCGAACGCCATCACCAAAAAAGAATTCTGACTCAATTATTTCTTATAGCTAACGTCTCTTCCTGAACAAGACTCGAAATTATGAGCAAAGTTTCATCAAAGTGAATTGTGAGAGGCAACTTGAGAGACTGCGACATTTTCGATGGAAGAAAATGAAGTGAACTGGACTGAAACAGAGCCCAGAGGAGAGCAGGAGTGCGAAGGGGGCAGAAACTCACGGGCTGAAAGGACGAGGAGGAGGAGTGAGACACCACTAAGAAGCATGTCAAGTTGATATTTTTCCAGTTTCCATTTCAATACTACTACTCTCCTCCTTAATTTTGACAATGTAATATTTATACATTTCAAACACAAAAAACACATAATATCTCCAGCCCACATCTTTGGTATTATAAGATCCTAAATTTTTCCTATATACGACTTCAAGAAATATCCTTTTTAAAAGTATTCTTCCTTTTATTCATAAAGGGAGGAGGGTAATAGGTCCAGTACATGGATCTTGTTTAAGTTATTTATTTCAAGACTAATTAAACATAGTTATTATATACAGCACCTGTAGGGCAGAAGAGGAAAGTCTCTGGTTCTCCTAGGTACTGATAGATTTCATTTGTGATGGAGACTTGTGCATGTGCGAAAGAACTGAACACCTCCTTGTCAGCTGCACACATATTATGGTCAATATCATCAAAAAGCAAAGCAAATGACCTGCACCCAAACTGAGAAACCTTAGAAAAGAGAAAAGAAAAAACAAAACCCCACAATTATTAGTTTATCTCAAGAGGGGAAAAACATATTTTTTAATTTTACTAACGACTACCTCAAAGTCAAAGAATTTCCTTGAAACATCAAAACATTTCTATCTTTTTACGTTTTCAGTGGCAACAATTCTAAGTTAATCTAGCTAGTGTTTTGGGACTGAATTTTAATTTTTGACTGAATCAAGTGTATGTTCAAACAATGCTTATATGAGGCAGCCTATCAGGTGGCACACACCTTTAATCCCAGCACTTGGGAAGCAGAGCCAGTTGGGTCTCTGAGTTCGAAGCCAGCCTGGTCCATAGAGTGAGTTCTAGGAGGATCAGAGCTACATAGAGAAACCCTTGTCTCAAAAACAACAACAGGCTCTGAGTGGTGGCACACGCCTTTAATCCAAGCACTCAAGGAGGCAGAAACAGACAGAGGTCTTGAGTTCGCGGCCAGCCTGGTCTACAAAGCAAGTCCAGGACAGCCAGGATGACACAGAGAAACAAAAATAAATAAAAAGCCAGGCTAGAGAGATGGCTCAGTGGTTAGGGGCACTCGCCATACGCTCTTCCAGAGGTTCTGAGTTCAATTCCCAGCAATGACATGGTGGTTGACAAAACCATTTATATGTGATCTGATGCCCTCTTCTGGTATGTGGGTGTACATGCAACTAAAGCACTCATTCACTCTATAAATAAATCTTTGTTTTGTTTTTGTTTTGTTTTTTGAGACAGGGTTTCTCTGTGTAGCCTTGGCTGTCCTAAACTCACTTTGCAGACCAGGCTGGCCTGGAACTCATAGCGATCCGCCTGCCTCTGCCTCCCAAGTGCTGGGATTAAAGGCATGTGCCACCATGCCTGGCCCCCATAAATAAATCCTTTAAAAAAAAGAATAAAAAGCCAGCCAGCCTGGTCTACAATCAAGTCCAGGAGAGGCAAGGCTACAAAGAAACCCTGCCTCAAAAAAACAAAAATAAAAATAAAAAACTGGGCCCAGTGATGCACGCCTGTATTCCCAGCACCCAGTCTCGGAAAAAAGAGAAAAGAATCTGAACGGAGCCTCCCAGCCAGCATAAGTTGTAGGGCTACCATGGACTTTGTGTGGTATCCTCACCCTGCAATTTCCCTCCTAGGACCTACAAACAGAAATGTGAGCAGTACTGGTACATCTAGTTAGGTTTTTTTGATTGACAACTATTTCTTTATCCAGAATTATGAAGCCAGCATGGTGGCACACGCCTTTAGTCCTAGCCCTCAGAAGGCAGAGGCAGGCGGATCGCTGTAAGTTCCAGGCCAATTTTGTTTACAAAGTGAGTCCAGGACAGCCAAGGCTACACAGAGACCCTGTCTGGAAAAAAACAAAACAAAAAAACCCCAAACAAACAAAAAAGCCAAAACAGAATTATCAAAGTAAAAGCTAGAGAAACAAAGTACTAATCTGAGGTCCTTTTAACATCATAAAGCAATAAAGAAAACTCTGTTTCAATACTGGGTGAATAAAAATAGAAAATAATTACCTGGTCCAATTTGCGTTTCAATGTTGATACTTCCTTGGGGTTAGAAAAAGTGATATCTAACCCTGGTGAGATGGCATAGATGAACTCTATCTCGTATTCTCGTGCAGCAGAGATCAAAGTCATAAGTTGCTCTAGAAAACAGAGTCCATAGTTTTAGAAAGGAACACAGAACAAACACTACTTTCTTTTTTATCTTTTGGTTTTCCAAGACAGGGTTTTTCTTGTAGTCCTGGACTCTCTTTGTAGTGTAGACCAGTCTGGCCTTTACTTTCTTTTTCTTTTTTTGAGACAGGGTTTCTCTATGTAGCTCTGGCTATCCTGAAACTCTCTTTGTAGACCAGGCTTGCCTCGAACTCACAGCAATCCACCTGCCTCTGCCTCCTGAGGTGCTGGGATTAAAGGCGTGCGCTGCCACATCCAGCCTTTCTTCCAATTTACAGTAAAGGAAAAGTTCTTTAATTGTAAGCATTGAAATTTAGAAAACATTACATGCATGTCAGGTATTTTGGGACATCCTGATTAGCCTCAGAAAATGGGTAGTTGAAGCAGGAGGATCAGAAGTTCAAGACCAACCTCAGCAATATAGCAAACTCAAAGCCAGCGTGGGCTACATAATGTCTCAAAACAACAGAAAGAAAGAAAGAAAGAAAGAGAGAAAGAGAGAAAGAAAGAAAAAGAAAAAAAAAAGAATTCCCACATTTAATGTGTTAACAGGCCATATAAAATGGCACAGCTTGAAGTGACCCATCATACAAAGAGAAAAGAACAAGTTTTACAAGCCCAACACGGTGGCTCAATCTCTAATGACAGGGCTCATGAAGCTGAAACAAGAGAACAATTGTGAATTTAAGCCCAGCCGAGGCTACACACTACAGTGAATTTACTTGTAAGTATAAGATGTTTATTCATTTACTAAGTCTCTAAAGAACAGTGCCATGTGTCTGATTTCATAGAAGTTCTAGGAGATCCAACTACCTCTGCCTCCTAATGCTGGAATTAAAGGTGTGTGCCACCACACCTGCAGTAGTTCAAGTAATGGCCCCCACAGGCTCACATGTCTCAATACTTGGTCCCCAGTTGTGGAACTGTTTGAGAAGGCTTAGGAGAGAAAGCCTTGTTGGAGCAGGTGTCAAAGCTAGTGGCCAGCTTGGAGCTGTCAAAAGCCTTATCACTCAGAGTTGCTATCCTGACTCATGCTTGTGAATCATGATGTGGTCTCTCAGCTGCAGCCTGCCCGCTGGTCCCCATCAACATGTCCTCTTTTGCTGTTGTTGTTTTTGTTTTTTGGGTTTGTTTTGGGGTTTTTTTTTTTTTTTTTTTTTGGTTTTTTTTGAGACAGGGTTTGATGTATAGCTCTGGCTGTCCTGAAACTCACAGAGATCCACCTACCTCTGCCTCCCAGAGTCTGGGATTAAAAGTGTGTGTCACCATGCCTGGCTGGACACGCACACTTAACCCTCTAGAACTGTGAGCCCCAAATTAAACCCTTCTTCTACAAGTTGTCTTGGTCTTGGGTTTTGTCATAGCAACTGAAAAGTAAGACAGTGCCCCAAATTAACTACACAAAATATAGTTTATCTCTGTTACTTAAACCTAAAGAATCTCTTAAATTTGTACTCAAGGCAGGTGTCCAAATCCTATCCCTGGATTCAGTACTTTGCCTTCTAGAACTCTGTGGTCCAAAGATCACTAACAGAAGTAAAGAAGGGCACACACAGGCTCAGAGCAAGGAGAGGCTGGCCTCCCTGTGACCCGTCCTCAACAGCTAGGGCCTTCTCAGCGCGCACTTCCAGTCCTCTACACTTCACAAAGCAGCAGTTTCCAGGTAAGGGACACTACTCACACAGCAAAATACAAGTTTTTATAAGAGTCTAACATAAACTACATTAAAACAGTCCTCTCACTCACATATATATTCTAAATTCATAGATCAAAATTTTTAAATTGCACCAGGCCAGCAGGGCACCTAAGGAAAGAAGTGTAGTCTGACAGAATTCCGTCCCTGGAACCTTCAGCTGGATAGAGAAAACCAACTCCATATTTTAGCACCTGCCTGCACACATGTGCAAGACGTGCGCGAGCGCGCACACACACACACACACACACACAAAGAGATTACCAGCTTCTTCCACCGAATACATCTCTCGCCAAAACATCCTATGTTTGTAGTCATCTTTTGGAGCATACAAGTATGTATTTAATTCCCATTTCTGAAGCCTTAAGAAAAAGAAAATTGCATATACATAAGCAGGTAACACTAAGCTACAAACTTCAACTCTTACATTTTTGGTGTACCTCTATCCCATGACAAAGTAAAACATTCTAATTTTAAATTTAAATTACCAATGGAATCTTAACAAATTAAATATTACAAAGTATCTCAACATGTTAAGCCTTGAACAAAACCACAGCTCTAAATAAAGTAGGCAAAGCCCCAGACTTGTGCAACATCCTCTGGAAAACCACTAGCCTAGGCAAAGATATAAAGACCACAACAGGGCTGGAGAGATGGCTTAAGAGCACAGCCTACTCTTCCAAAGATCCTGAGTTCAATTCCCGGCAACCACATGGTGGCTCACAACCACCTGTGATGTGATATGATGCCCTCTTCCAGCCTTCAGGTGTATATGCAGCCACAGTACTATATACATAATAAAAAATAAATCTTTAAAAAAAAAAGATCACAACAAAATAACTCCTGCTGTGACACCAGCTTGCTCCTGTCTAAGGGTCTCCTTTGTTTCTCAGAACAACACTTACCTTCTAAAGAGCTCTTTTCTCTGCTCCATAACCCATGGTCTTCCATAGAACCCTAGATTTAAAGAAAAATAAACATTTTCTCAGGTTTCAAAATGGAGTACAGTTTAACTGAGAAAAAGGAGATTACAAAACATGGAATCCCTCTTTCTAAGAAATGTGTAGAGGTGCTGACAATGTGGCATGTTGGGTAATCAGACAGTCTAATCTACCAAAGGCCCCAAGTCTGAACCCCAGCACTGCTTAAAAGAAAGAAATGCCTAGTACACATCAGGATCTGAAAACCAACCCCGCCACCTTTTTCACTGCCCGTAAGGACCAAAGAGTCTTCATTCTTGCTGAGGCTACAGTTCAGTGACAGAGCACTTACTAGCTTCATATCCACGAGACCCACATTCCCAATATTCACATAACAAAAATCACACACATTTTTTTACAATGCTGGGAACGACCCCAGAACCTTGAACATACTAGGCAAACACTCTATCACTGAGTAGAGCTTTAAAGAGTGACTCTATCACACAACCAGGGATAAAGTAAAGCAAACCCAAAATTAACACTACAAGGGGGACTAAAATGGGCATGATGGCTCTGCCAGGGGTTCCAACGTAAGAGGCTGAGGCAAAAGCAGCCTCATTTTGAAGCCAGGGCTACATAGTTCCAGGGTAACTTAGGCTACAAAGAGGGGAGGGGTTCAATTACTTCTAGAGATGACTTTAAGAGCTATACAAGAGCCCCCCCTACCTGCATGTACGCGCACACTTTTTTTTGCAGCAGCTGCTCTTTAATCTAGGCTGGTCTAGAACTTGTAGCCACCTCCCTCCCTCAGCTTCTAAGTGCTGAAATTCCAGGTGTGAATCACCATACTATTCACCACTCGGGAGGCAGAGGCAGGCAGATTGCTCTAAGTTCAAGGCCAGCCTGCTCTACAAGCTAGTCCAGGGCAGCCAGGGCTACACAGAGAAACCCCGTCTTGAAAAACCACCAAAAAAAGTTTCTACAACAAAAGAGGACCAACAGCAGGTGTGCAATCACATTGACAGACCAACATGATACTGACCTGAACAGAAAACCTTCAAGCCCTGAGTTCCAAGGTGTGAAATGAGAAGGTATGGATGTAACAGACATCATCCTATTGTCCACTACAGGAAACACACTTCTACAGTTTTTCTTGTCACAGCTGTGATGATGGAAGCGGGCATTTGGAGCCAGCTTCCTAACACACTAGGAACCCTGCTTTAGATCTCAGAGCCTAGTCAACTTCTTCACCATGCCTCGGTCTCATCACCACCAAGACAGACTACTCAGAAACACAAGAAGATGGTAAGAGAGCACTTCCCACAGGCTGGCGGGCCAGTAAAGGAGCCAGCCATCCTCCTGACAACCTTGGGGACCCACATAGCAGAAAGAGACAGGCTCCTGCAAACTACCCTGACCACCACAGGCATCCTGTGCCTGTCAAGCCCACCTGCCCTGCAAAATAAGATTTTTTTTCTCTAAACTGCAATCCTAGGCAGATATTCTGTACCCCCCCCCCAAAAGAATGACCCAACAATTATTCATTTCTATTTTTTCTTTGATCTTTTTTTTTTTGAGACAAGGTTTCTCTCTGTGTAGCCCTGGCTCTCCTGGACCTCCGCTCCTGAGTTGGGGGGTAAGGGTGGGGGTGGGGTTAAAGGCGTGCTAAACCACAGCACAGCAACAGCACAACTATTTTACCATGCTTTAAGAAGACTCGCTTTTAGTTCTACTCAAGAGAAACCAATTTAAGGCACAGGATGCTATCTCCTTTCATTTCTGGTAACACCCCCCCCCCATGCCACGCTTCCTCACATTCGCCCTAGCCTAAGCCCATCTCAGCGCTCCACTTTTTGTGGTTGCTGAAACATGATCTTACTTTGTAGCCCAGCCTGGCCTAAAACCCCTAACCCCTTCTCTTAGCCCCACCAATGCTAGACTACAGACAGCACCAACACACATGGCTGGCGCCCCATTTTCTGTATCCCCCCACCCCATAATTATACTCTAGAATCTTAGACAATGCAATACAGACCCTTGGCTCAGGCCTCAAGGTGAGTGACAGCCTGGGATACAAAGTGAGTTCCAGGCCATGTTGGGATAGTGTGGGGAAATTAAAACAAAACAAAACATAACAACCAACTAAATTAGGATGGCCTGCAATCCCAGGCACAAGGATCAGAAGTTCAAGGTCATTCTGTGCTTCAGCCAGCTCCTGGTCCACCTAGGCTACAGGAGACCCTGTCAGCAAACAGGACTTACATCATTGTCGCGTTTATAGAAGATTGCAGAGCCTAACTAAAGGAATTCATGCAGATCTTAACGATTTGTATAACCTGTTTCAGGCCCACGGTTTTTGTCAGAAATAAAACTGTTCTGCCCTCTCTCTCTCTCTCTTTTTTTTAAAGCACCATTTTCCTAAAAATTCTCTACACTCTAGCAAATCCCAATGTACAACACACAAAGCACTCACAATGTTTTCCCCCTGCAATCAATCTTCACCTAAATTAGCATAACGATTATCTTTTATCTTTCAACCACTCTGGAAAAGCCAAAGCTCTCAAGCATGAGGGGAATCCTACTGTAAGCCTTTTTGGTTTGAGTATTAGTTTTTATATTCTCCAGTAATGAGAGAATTGAAAAATAAAAATAAAAAAGACAAGTAGAAAACCTTGTATTTGCCAGAAATGTAAGAAAAGTCAAATTACCAAAACCTCAATTTATGGTGTACTTAAAAGGTAATGTGCAAAAAATAAAAAATAAAAATAAAAAAGGTAATGTGCTTTCCTGAGTTCAGGATCTGCCCAGATTAATTCAGAAATTGCATTTAACATCTCCTGGCAATCTTCCCTCACATACCAAAATGCCCCTCGTCCAAGTGTAAACGAAAAGACAGAAATAATAAAAATTAAACGGTTCACTGTTCTAACTCCACATCACAGATGCTTTGTGAATGTTATACTCAAATTTTCACACACCATCCTCCCCAATTCAAAAAACAGCAACTGGTAAAGATGACGCTTTTCTGGGCTGCAAAAGAGTCCTGAGGGGGGAAGAAGACTTTCAGGCCAACAACAACAACAAAACCTAAGCCTGAAAGAATCTGTAATACTATGAGCCGTCTGCGCTCTCCTTCACTTGTAAAAGCATGCTCGGGTAGGCCGACCCCCACCCCATAAAGGTGGGGATGGGGAGAGCTGCACAAATTTCAAAGGAGCAACCCTGGGGACCAAGATCCCAAGGTTCAAAAACGTGAGAAACAGCCTGACAACAGGCTCCTTGCCACCGCCGCCTCCTCCAACAGTCCGCCTGGCTCCGAGCCCAAGAAGGGTGGGGTCATGCTCCCGGATGGCCAGGAGAATCGGACGCCGCTGAAGACCGGAGACTCACGCTAGCCGTCTCCCCTCGCCCGCCTCCAAGCCCAAGTTACGAGGACACCTTCCGCCCTGGGGCGGGGGCTAAAGAGCCGCCCAACACGCCCCTCCCTGGGGGCAGGTGCCGAGCACCGGGGCGGGGACGAAAGGCGAACTCACCTTCCACCACGCCACACAGGAACCTGCGGGCCCCTCCGGCTGTCCCGGCCCCGGCCGCCGCCCCGGCTCCGGATGGGTTGTCTTCCCCGGGGGCCGGAGCTGCCGGCGGCTCCAACGAAGCCCCCGAGGCGGCGGCAGGATTGGCGTTGCGCTCGCTCTCCCGCTCCTCCAGCGCCGCCTGGCTCTCCTTCTGCACCATCCTCCTGCCGCCGGCCGCCGCCGCCGCTCGTCTCCGGCCTCGGTCCGTTGGGCCACAGGCCCGGAGCCCTGCAAAGGGCCGCGGCTCCGAACGCGCGCCTCCCGGGCTCCTTCCCCTCCCCCTCCGCCCTTCCCCCTTCCTCTCGGCGGGGGCCCGGAGTGCCCGGATGAGAAGGGCGGCGGCACCGGCTGGAGCCCTTTGTCAGCCGCCGCGTCCGCCCGGGCTGGAAGCCGGGCGCCTAAGCGGAGGGCGAGGCCGCCAGCCGCGTCTTCACGGAAGGAGGACCGAGGCGCCTTCACCCGTCCTCAGTGGCCGGCGCTCCCCCCCCGCAAAACGGGCAGTATCTCTCGGGCTGTTTCCCCACCGGAGCGCCTAGGCTGCCGCTGCCTCTGCCTCTACCGCCCGCTTCCTGTTTATCCGCACTGCGCCTGCGCCACAGACCGGCTCAGACCGGTCCCTAGCCCGGTTCCCCCCCTCCTCCTCCTTTGGGATCAGCCCATTCCGCTTTATTTGCTAGGCGGGGGGGGGAACAAGAGGAAGGGAGCCGAGAAACGCTGGCGGGTGTGCGGCGGCGGGACGTACCATTCTGTCTTGTCACCCTCCAGGATGAGCGCCACACTCTGGGGCGCACCATCGCCCCGCCCGCAGGAGGGGAGCTTGGGAGAACGCGGCCGGCTGGGGAGTTTGGGAGGAAAAGGGGTGGGGGGGGGGGGGAGAAGAGAAGGGGGGGAGCGGAAAAGAGGCGTTTACTCTCTCCGTGCGCAGGCGCTGAGACGATGCCTCTGGCTCTTAAAGTGGTAGGAGACACTGACCTACTTTAGAGATTCTTGTAATAGTTTGGCTCATCGTGGCTGCCCGACCCACGTTCGGTTCTGTGAAGACACCATGCCAAGGAACTCAGCTCACCCCTCTCTCTTGAGTCATTTTCTTCTACTCCCCCTTCGGAGTTAACCCCGTTTCAAATTGTGCAGGCAACTGTTTATTGAGTGCCTCATCCTGGGCTCTGTGACCATTATGACCTCACACTATGGGTAAAACAAGCCAGTACACAGTTTCTGCCTGAGATACCCCTTGGTTTGTTTGGGGAAGTCAGGGGAGAGCTCCCCGTTTTGAGGAGAGGCCGTACGTACGGAGTAAGGAAAGACTGCATTCCAAGCACATGGAAAACAGAAGTCTAATAAAGGTAGAAGAGAGTGGAAAGCGGGTATGTGATGGCGATGGGGAGTGTGCAGTGTGTGTAAGGGGCATGGTCCTTTTAGCCTCAGCATCAACGTTTCCTAGGACAGCCTGCCTCCAGGAGCTTGGCTCCTCCTGCTGTGTTCCTTAGAGTTCCCTGTAGTCCTCTAAGAGCATACTTGACATTTATGTTCCTTAAGAAATCTGAAAAAAAAAAAAAGAAAGAAAGAAATCTGTCTCGGTTTGGGAACAAATCTCACATATTCAATATTAAGTAGTTTATTTTATGCTTGAACGTGGTATTCCAACATGTAGCTTCAGGGACGTTGAGGGGGTGTTGCATTAAGGGTGTGAAATACCATCCTAGGTTTATTCAGTGCTGGGTACTTGTACATGCTAGACAAGCGATCCAGGGATTTTGCTTTTTATTTTGGGTAAGTTCACAAGCCATTACCCATGTGGCAGTCAGAGGACAACTTATGGAATTACCCACTGAGATATGTGTGTGTGTTGTGGAGTTGGGAACTAAACTCAGGTCCTCTGGACGAAAAGTATCTTAATGACTGAACCATCATCTCTCCAGCCTCCCATTCAGGGACTCTTCATTGTTCTTTTCAGTCCTGGATTATTGAGATGGGAGTAACAAAAAAGAAGTTTTTTCAGCCAGATGATGGCTGAGGCAGGCGGATCTCTGTGAGTTCGAGGCCAACCTGGTCTACAAAGTGAGTCCAGACCAGCCAGGGCTGCACAGAGAAACCCTGTCTTTTTAAAAAAAAAAAAAAAAAGTAATTTCTTCCCCTCTCCTCCAATCCTCTCTGCCTCTGCCTTCATACTGCTTGGTTGAGAGGCATGTCCCACCTATGCCTAGCTTGGGTTTGTTGTCTTGTTTGGTTTGGTTTGGTTTTGTCTTTTGTTCATTGGTTCAGGGTAGTCTGAAAATCCTTTGTGTCAGCGTTCGCGCCATTGCCAGCTGAAAAGCATTTATTTTTCCTTAGCTGTGGTAATGAAACCCAAAGCCTCATCTATGCTAGGCAAATGCTCTGCCCCTTAGGGGTTTCTCTGTGTAGCCTTTGTTATAATAATGATTAAGGCCACCGCAACGTATCTGTTATAAAGGAGGTTTATTTGGGGGAAGAGAGAGGGGGACAGGAGTTAGGGCAGAGAGAGAAAGAAGGGGAGGGGCACCCATGACGAAAAAGAAAGAGACTGAGAGAAACGGAGAGCTGAGGAGGCTGGCAGGCTCCTTTTATCCGGCACACGTGGGGGGGGGGGCAGGTGATGATGTAATAGGTTGCCAGGGTCCTAGAGGCAGGCTGTGGCATCCCCTGAGTACTAACATTCCTATTTTTGTTTAATTAAAAATGACAAATTTAGCCGGGTGTGGTGGCGCACGCCTTTAATCCCAGCACTTGGGAGGCAGAGGCTGGTGGATCGCTGTGAGTTCGACAAAGTGAGTCCAGGACAGCCAAGGCTACACAGAGAGACCCTGTCTCAAAAAACCAAAAAAAAAAAAAAGACAAATTTAGCCAGCCTGGTCTACAAAGCAAGTCCAGGACAGCCAAGATAACATATAGAAACCTCTAAAAAAAAAAAAAAAAAAGACAAACTTGCTGAGTGGTAATGGTCCATGCACCCCTTTGATCCTAGCACTTGAGAGGCAGAGGCAGGTGGATCTCTATGAATTTGAGGCCATCCTGGTCTACAGAGCTAGTTCTAGGATTGCCAAGGCTACTCAGAGAAACCCTGTCTCAAAAATCTAAAAAAAAAGACAAGCTTAGGACAGGAGGGTGAGGCAGGAATGAGGACTCGACAGTGTGTTCAGAAACATCCTGCTGACTTTGGAGACCCTAAAGAAATTGGGATGTGGGCTGGAGAGATGGCTCAGAGGTTAAGAGCACTGTCTGCTTTTCCAGAGGTCCTAAGTTCAATTCCCAGCAACCACATGGTGACTCACAACCATCTATATATAATGTGAGCCAATGCCCTCTTCTGGCATGCAGGTGTACATGCAGGCAGAGCAATGTATTCTTAATAATAAATAAATAAAATCTTTTTAAAAAAAAAGAAAGAAAGAAATTGGGATGCTGGTGAAGTCTTGGGAAAGTCGGCTGTTTCACCGCTGTCCAGGATCTGTGAGAACATCTGTGGCTAGGAGAGAAAGTACAGGCCCAGCTGACACCGTCTGGGAGTTCAGCTGGAGCACCTGTGGGTAGCTGCTTTGGAGCTGTCCCGGATGTAGGATACACCTGGACTTGCCCGGCTACTGGAACATGTGTATGGGCAGAAGGCAAAGTTAGGTGTTCCAGAAATGGTTCAAGAGGATCTGATATCAGTTCCCAGCACTGGACAGTTCAGAACCCAGCACCTGCACGCACACACACACACACACACACACACACTAAAAATAGTTAAATGCAGCCAGGCGTGGTGATGCACGACTGTAATCCCAGCACTCGGGAGACCAAGGCAGGTGGATCACTGAGTTCAAGGCCAGCCTGGTCTACAAAGTGAGAGCTACACCAAGAAGCCCTGTTTTGAAAAACCAAAAAAAGAGTAAAATGCTAGTGGCTGGGTCTAGGGAAGGTCAGCACTGGAGATGGTGGCACATGTGTGCAATCCTAATACCCAGGCTTAGGTAGAAACATTGGGAGACCCCTTCCTTCTGGACTTGAATTCTATGGGTCTTTTTTGGTTTTTCTTTCTTTCTTTTTAAAATTTTGTTTCTGTTTTGTTTTTCAAGACAGGGTTTCTCTGTGTAGCCTTGGCCATCCTGGACTTACTTTGTAGACCAGGCTGGCCTCGAACTCACAGCGATCCGCCTGCCTTGGCCTCCCGAGTGCTGGGATTAAAGACGTGCGCCACCACACCCGGCTGCCTCTCACAAATCTTAACTCCTCGGCTACAAACTTCCTAGGCAGCCTTGAGCCAGTCCACTTCCTCGGCTGAAGAAAGGAAGACTGCAGCCTGGGCATGATGGCTTACACCTATGACCCCGGCAACCAGGGAAGCAGAGGAAAGAGAATCCTGATCCCTCAGTCAGCCTGGGCTCCGGAAAGACTGATTCTGTTTGGTAGCCCCTGAAGATGGACTGTTCCCTCATAGTCGGCTTTGGATCCCACCTCCTGTTGCCCTGGTAACACTAGGATGTGTCACAACTGCCTCTCCTAAAGAGTCAAAATACCAGGGCAGATGAGATGGCTCAGGGCCTAAAGGCGCCTGGGCTCCTGTGGTAAAAGGAAAGAGCTGATGCCTGGCAACCTCCACAGGTGACATCGTCACACGTGTGGGTCTCACGCAAACAACCTTTCTGAGGTGTAAAATGCCATACGAGAAGGAAGAGGTATCGGGACTTTGCTGAGGCCCTTTTAGGGAAAGCTGCTTTCTCCAGGTCAAAAGAACAGACTGTAAGTTCTGCCTCTGGCCTTGGGTGGAACATTCCATTCCAATCTGCCTTGCAGACTAGAACATTGCACACTGCTCTCCTCCCTAAGAATTAATCCATCTGGAAGTGAATCATAACTTTTCTGTTTCTTCATCAGATCCTGGCCCTGACACTCTAGGCCTCGTCCCGCTTTCTCTGAAACTTACCTCCCTCCCTCCCTCCTGTGCAGCTCCTTGCCAGCCTCCTCTGCTGAGCCTGCCAGCTTTCTCAAAAAAGCCATGACTTGCTTTTCTTCTTCCCCATCTCTTTCCTCCCAGTAGCTACAAATATTTACAACTTGCCTGCCCGGATTTCTTCTTGTTTTTATTTTTCAAACTAATAAAATGGTCCTTGAGCTTAAAATTGAGACGAAGAAGAAGAAAAAAGGAAGGGATCTAATTGGGTCTGAAAATCATCTGGCCAGGACCACCCCTGAGAAAAACTGACTCACCTGAAGACATAAGAAAATGGGGAAGCTGGGCAGTGGTAGCCCAGGATTTTAATCCCAGCACTGGTGAGGTAGAGGCAGGTGGATCTCTGAGATCAAGGCCAGCCTGCTCTACAGAGCGACTTCCAGGACAGCCAGAGCTACACAGAGAAACCTTGTCTTGAAAAAAACAGAAACAAACGAAAATAAACGTATCTCTCCTCCTTCAGGGCAGTTGTGTACAGGTCTCTATTGAGCCTGTTTCTGAGTTTTAACTCAAGCTGAGTTTTAACTCAAAAAGCTTTGCTGTTTTAAGTCGGGCGTGGTGGCGCACGCCTTTAATCCCAGCACTCGGGAGGCAGAGGCAGGTGGATCCCTGTGAGTTCGAGGTCAGCCTGGTCTACAAAGTGAGTCCAAGATGGCCAAGGCTACACAGAGAAACCCTCTCTCAAAAAAAACAAAAAAACAAAAAAACAAAACAAAACAAAAAAAGCTTTGCTGTTTCTTCTTCCTACCTTTCATTAGAACTCTGAGCAATCAGGGCTGCCCCAAAGACTCCCTCCCCTGCTTTCTACAATTTGCAGACCATTGCTGGCCCTAATTCAGGACTTTCTTCCTCTTCCCTCCTCCTGGCAACTGAAGATTTACAGCTTGTTTGCCCTGTTGTTTTTCTCCCAAATGCTAATAAAAAAGGGTCCTTCTACACTTGCTTCTGAGTCTGTTTCTAAATTCATTTAACAATGAGACTTAGAACTTGCTGATAGAAGCCCCAGTCCCCCCTATAACAAATCCAGAAACCACGATCAAAAAAGGAAATCTGGTTACATAGAGAAACCCTGTCTGGGGGCAGGGGGAAAGAAATTGGGGAAATACTTGGAACTAGGTAACAGGGGTTTTTTGTTTGTTTTATTTCATTTGATTTTTTGAGACAGGGTTCTCTGTGTAGCCTTGGTTGTCCTGGTCTCACTTTGTAGACCAGGCTGGCCTTGAACTCACAGCAATCCGCCTGCCTCTGCCTCCTGGGTGCTGGGATTACAGGCATGCGCCACCATGCCCGGCTGGGCCCACAATTTTGATCAGATCTTTAATTTGAAGCCAAATGATCAGGGTTCTCAGATGGGAATGCAGGAAACATAGACAACAAAACAACTCTAAAGTTAGATGGCACTTTCTAGATGCTGGGGACTGACCCCAAGGCCTCAAACATGCAGAGCACTCACTGGAATCTAGCCTACAAAGGAGCTTTTGCTTCCTAGTAACCAACCTCTCCCTTGACCTGGTCAGTGTGTGGAAAAGGAGAAGGCCTGACTTCCTCCTTCCGCTGAGTCAGCACACAATGGGGTTCCAGAAAAAGGATGGGCGGGACCTACCACTCACCACGCCCAGCCCAGGAATCTGGAGTAGACTAGAAGCACTCAGGAAATCTGTTGTTCTTGCCTCAGGTGGTAGGCACTGAGCCACACTCCGTTTGATCCCATGATGACGTAATAATAGTGGCACTGGTTTACATTTGGTAGAAGAGAAAAAAATTTTTTTTCGAGACACAGTTTCTCTATGTAGCCTTGGCTGTCTGTCCTAGGTTCACTTTGTAGACCAGGCTGGCCTCGAACTCACAGCAATCCACCTGCCTCTGCCTCTGGAGTGCTGGGACTAAAAGCATGTGCCACCAAGCCCGGCCACCAGAAATTCTTGATTCAAAATGTAGGAATGTTTTGCCAAAGCTGGGAATGGGAACATGCCTGTAAGCTCAGCAATTGGAAGGCACAGGAAGGTCAGGAGTTCAAGGTCATGCTTGGTGATGAAAGGAATTTGAGACTACCTACAAGAGATCCTATCTCAGACGTTAAAAAAAAAAAGTCCTGGTGGGGTGGCACACACCAGTAATCCCAGCACTCAGGGAGGCAGTGGTGGGCAGATCTCTGTGAGTTCAAGGCCAGCCTGGTCCAGGACAGCCAAGACTATGCAGAGAAATCATGTCTTGAAAAACCAAATAAAAGAAAAAAGAAAAAGAAAAAAAAAAGGTATTAGCTTACCTCTGTGAAAACAGATGCATAGTGGCCATTAGGAGGGAAAGCTGAATTTCCTTGCCCATTGGTGTGATGAGTGTTTCTGTTGTGTGCACGTAGCCAGAACAAAATAAAACAATTTGAACCGCTCCCCATATATACCGCCCCACCCCGTTGTTCCGGTGGAAACGAACAGCCTTGTCATTTGCGAGTAGACAGAGTCCGTCCACAGCAGCTGCTCCTTTCCAGGTGCTGCAGGGCATTTACTCAGCCATAAAACAAGGAAACAACAACGGTACCACCTGGCTGTGACCCCAGCACTTAAGATTCAGAGTTCAAGATCATGGCTAGCTATAGTGTGAGTTTGAAGCCAGCCAGGCTACATGACATCCTATCTCAAAAAACAATGCCCCGAAGGAAGAAGAGGAACTATATAATTTAGATGTAAAGAAAGGGGGAAAGGAGGAAAAACAAGTGTACAGTTCCTCATATGCAGAGTCTAGAGTTTTTTACACACACACACACACACACACACACACACACACACACCAAAGGAAAAGGCACACTACTGGGATGGAAAGGGGAGAGCAGCCAGGTGGGTGAGGGAAGGTAGCAGAGGGGGCATGTATGAGCAAGGAACAATTACATTGACTTAGGAAAATCAGGGTTGGGGGAGATGGCTCAGCTGGTAAAGTGCTGGCCTCCTGAGTTTGACCTCCAGCACCCAATGAAAGCTGGGTTAGGAGTTGGGCATGGTAGCGCACGCCTTTAATCCTGGCACTCAGGAGGCAGAGGCAGGTGGATCTCTGTGAGTTCGAGGCCAGCCTGGTCTACAAAGTAAGTCCAGCACAGCCAAGGCTAACACAGAGAAACCCTGTCTCAAAAAAAAAAAAAAAAAAAAAAACAAAACAAAAAAACAATAAACAAATGAAGCTGGGTTAGGAAGGGGGTGCTGTAACCCCAGGCAGCTCTGGGCAGGTGAGGACAAGGGCATCCCTGGGGACTGTTGGCCAGCAGTCTAGCTGAAGAGGGAGCTGAATTGTCTTTCTTTCTCATTATATGAGGTTTATTATATGAGCATGGGGAGAGAAGGAAAGGGGTGAAGGAGGGGTGCCCCAGAGAGAGAGGGAGAGGGAGAGGGAGAGAGAGGTAAGACAGCATGAGCTGAACTCTCAGTGAGAGGCCCTGCCTCAAAACACTGGGGCCTGGCGTGGTGGCGCACACCTTTAATCCCAGCACTCGGGAGGCAGAGGCAGGCAGAGCTTTGTGAGTTCAAGGCTAGCCTGGTCTACAAAGTGAGTCTAGGACAGCCAAGGCTACACAGGGAGACCCTGTCTCAGAAAAACGAAAAGAAAAAAGAAAAAAGCATTGGTTGGAGGAAGACATTCAAACATTTGACCTCTCCATGGTGGAGCACACCTTTTTATCCCAGGGGAGGCAGAGCCAAGCAGATCTCTGTGAGTTCGAGGCCAGCCTGGTCTACAAAGCAAGTCCAGGACAGCCAGGGCTCTATTACACAGAGAAACTTGTCACAAAACAAACATTGACCTCTGGCACAACAGAAGCAAGAACAACCCCTACAAAACACATACAAACAGGCACACACAAAAAAGAAAGAAAATGCCATAGGAAACCAAATTATTTTGTATGCTAAAAACAACAACAACAACAACAATTCTAAGAAAAATAAATGTTTACTTTTCTAGATGGGAGTGATAGCAGTTTCAGGATCCTCAGGTTTAGACCTAAGAAAACAATTATCTACCAAGCTCAAGGCAGCAACCACTGCAAAAATTACTTGGAAAGTGGCCTATGTCGTAAGCCAGCAAGTTTCAGGAGCTATTAATCATCATGAAAAAAAAAGCAGCAAAAGAGAATCACTCCCTGAGCCTATAGGAAAAGCAGTTAGGAAGAACTAATGAAATAAAAATACCTACAAAACAACTCCTGTCCTGAAACGTCCAACATACCTGCCAACAGAGCTCAGCTCAGAAAAAACACCAAACCACGGACATCACACCAGGCACGTTCTACTTCGAATTAGAAATTTGTGGCTGGAGCAGTTGTTCAGTAGCTAAGAGCACTTGCGACTCTTTAGTGGACCATGGTTTATGGATGGCTTACAACCCACAGTCACTCTACTTCTTGGGGATCCAGAGCTCCCTCAGGCATCCGGCACTTGCATGGTAGACACATACATGTATACAAAGCATGAGTACATGATGTGCATCAACTTGACATAAGCCAGAGTTATCTGAAAAGGAGGATCCTCAATTGAGAATGCTTTCATAAGATCTGGGCCCATATCGCTGTGAGTTCAAGGCCAGCCTGGTCTACAAAGCTACTCCAGGAGAGCCAAGGCTACACAGAGACCCTGTCTTGAAAAACATACATACACACACACACACACACAGACACGCACACAGGCCCATGTCTTTAATCCCACACTTAGGGAGAGTCAGATTTCTGAGTTTAAGGCCAGCCTGCTCCTCAAAGTGAGTCCAGGACAACCAAGACTACACAGAGAAAACAAAAAACAAAACAAAAAACAAGCAATGGGTGACACACAGACCAGAGCTTAAGTTTTTTTCCTGACAGTCTGGCCAATCACACCAGTGTTCAAAGCACAATTATGAAAGCAATCCAAGCAACATTAACCAACTAGTGGAGCAACGTAAGTGGAAACACGGGAATGCGTGGGGTGATCTGTAGACATTTGGCTAAGCAGGAATCAGGATGAGCTGGGACCTTCGTCCCATGTGGTGGCTCATGCCTGCAACCCCAGCACAAGAACGAAGGTTCAAACATGAGGGAAGCTGACATCTGGAAACACACATTATATATATTTATGTGCATATATATTCATATGTGTGTATTTGCTTTAGTTTTCCAAATTCATATTCATGTTGAATTGAAGTGGTAAATTTTCCATTTTCCAGAATTGGAATCAAATACATTTATGGCAAAAGGAAAAAAAAAAAAAAAAGACAGCTTGCTTGGCACATCCAGTCTCTAGACAGCATCCCTTCTTTGCATGTGTTCTCTCACGTCACGGAAGGAGATTCACTTAGGGGCCACAGTCAGATGGATTTCCAACCTGAGTCTTGGTCATGTGCCAAGGCATGGCCAGATTTGGAAAGACAAGCACTTTCCTAGAAGTTTAAAGGGCTCTAGACAAATCATCCAGACAGAAGGGAATTTGTAGAGTTGGAAGATAAAAAAAAGCCAAGACAGCCGGGCGTGGTGGTGCACGCCTTTAATCCCAGCACTCGGGAGGCAGAGGCAGGCGGATTGCTGTGAGTTTAAGGCCAGCCTGGTCTACAAATAGAGTCCAGGACAGCCAAGGCTACACAGAGAGACTCTGTCTCGAAAAACAAAAACAAAAAACAAAACAAACAAACAAACAAAAAAGCCAAGACACAGGCTGGGCATGGTGGCACATGCCTGTAATCCCAGCACTCAGGGAGGCAGAGGTAGGCAGATCTCTGTGAGTTCAAGGCCAGCCTGGTCTACAAATAGAGTCCAGGACAGCCAAGGCTACACAGTGAAACCCTGTCTCGAAAAACCAAAAGAAGAAGTCAAGACACCAGGCTGTGCATAGCCATGTGTTTTATTGGATCTGGTCTTATTTTACAAAATATGTAGAAGAGCCCAAAATGCAAAGCAGTCACCAATGTCTGACAGGATGCAGGGCCCTGTGAGGCCTTCCCCTCAGACTCTAGCTGACTGGGAAGGTGAGCCGAAGGAGACAAGCAGGTGTTCAGAGGGGGCAGCAGCATGGCAGGGTGCTTACAATAAGGTTGGACCTGGATCCTATGGTCCCTGCCCTCTAAGTGAGCTCAGAGGCATCTCTGGGTAGACTAAATAGAGGGAGGGGGCCCCTAGGGAACCCGAGGGCACTGTGGGAGCCGGGCAAAGATTCTAATAAATGCACCCCCACATTGTGTTCAGACATAGTGCCTGCGCAAAGATTCTAATAAATGCACCCCCACATTGAGTTCAGACATAGTACCCGCCTTTCTCCTCCCACTCCCCTAAGGAAGCCACTAGGAGGAGTGGTAGAGCCAAGTTCAGGAAAATCCCTGACTCCATCAAAACAAGTGACAGGCCAGAGGGCACCATCCAGGACACCCCCCCCCCATGTTCCCCTGGCTACCACCTCCACCATACCAGCAAGGAGGAGGGAGAGGATTCAGGGATGGACCAGACACCTGGATCCCAGGCTCTCCTAAGACACTGAGACGTGTATGGTGAATTTCTGGGACATTGCTAAGGACATAAGGCCTTCTGGAAAAGTCTGGAAGCTCATGGTCTGCTGGCCCTGGACAGCAGACCCCTGGGAAGCTGGCAGTGACAGCCCCTCCTCAGCTCTCATAATCTGCCCAGGCTTTCTGTTTTGCCACTTGAGCCAATTCTTAGGCCCTAACCACTGGCTCAGGGCCACTGTTTTTCTGCTTTCTTGTCCCCTTCCCACAGGGCCCTCAAAGGCTAAGCTGACAAGCAAGCCCAGGACAGGGCATGTTCTCTGAGAAGGGAGTCTTGAGGGAAATCTACGAGGTCAGGGACGGGGAAAGCACCATAGCAGGAGGACGGTCTAATGTGGTTTCCTAAGTGGGGTTGGGAGGTGGAAAGCCATTCAGTCCCGACCCCAGGGGTGTCCTCAGTACTGGGTATCAGGTGAGAAGGGGGTGAGAGCTGTCGGGAGTGGGACCCAGCCCCCCAAACCCCAGGTATAGTCTGCCCGCTCTTGCTGTTTAGCCCCAGGGATCTGCACTACCGAAGCCCCCGGGAACGCGTAGATGAGGACAGACCTGCAGAGAGAAAGATCTAGACTAGGACTAGAGCACGGTCACCCCCGGAAGCACTGATCCCTCTCCCTGGGGGGCTAGATGACATTATCAAAGAGTTGCATGGACCTCATGATGTTCTCGTCCTGTGGTCACGGCAGCGTGAGGAAGGCAGATGAGAGAGAGGGGAAGGGAAAAGCTTGTCAGACACAGAGAAAGACACCGAATCAAAGATGGGGACCCTCAGAGGTTAAGGAGGAGGATACCTAGGAGGAGTCTGAGGTGGGGAGGGGGTTAATGTCCTGGGCAGGATGGGGGGGGTTAGGGGTGGGGGAGTGGGCAGTGTGACATAGTTGAGAGGAGACTTTCTCCGGTTCACTGACTGAGGTCTAGAGTTCAGACCAGGGGACTGTAGAGAGTGCAGCCATACCTGTTGACAAGACTCAAGGAATTCCTCAATGGTCACCACGCCATCCTTGTTTCTGTCCATCTTCTGCAAGAAAGGGAGGGGGGGGGTCAGGCAGGGAGAACAAGGGAGACAACGGGGAGCGAGACAGTTGGGTAAGTGCCCTGTTGGGCCTTGGTCTCCTTCCCCCGTCCCCCCTCCCTCCCTCCCCCACCCCCTCCCCCTTTTCCCCCCTCCACAGCCTACCCAGCCCCAGGTACCTGGAAGAAGCTCTCCACATGCTCTCTCGGGGCCTCCTCCCGGAGCGCAGGGTACGTGTACTTGCCCATCATGTCATAGATGGACTTCACGATGTCAAGCATTTCCTGGAAAGCCAGACGAACTTTGTGAGCTCTCAAGAGCCTCTAGCTTCCAAATTTATGGGCCTAGGGCCAAGGACAGGCCTCACCCCTCACGGGTGACAACATACGATCCCTTCCCACCATCACCACCCGGCACCCACACACCGCCCCTCTTGCCCCCCTCCCCCCAGTGGCCCTGCACCTCCTTTGTGATACAGCCATCCCTGTTGAGGTCATAGAAGTTGAAGGCCCAGTTGAGCCTATCGTCTATGGTTCCCCGAAGAATCACCGACAAACCAGCCACAAAGTCCTGGATGGAGGTGGAGAAAACATTGCCAACCCACTCTTTGGGTTTGGCATGGAAATCTTGGGCCCCCGAAGCCCAAGGAAACAGGCTTGTTTGACCCATTTCTCCTAGCTCACCTCAAAACTGACAGAGCCGTCGTGGTTGGTGTCGAAGGCGTTGAAGAGAAAAGTAGCATAGGTGCTGGAGTCTGTGGACCAGTTTGGGACATGAACTTCGTCTTCCATCCCCGGTGCTTATTTCTCTACAGCTTTCCCAGCCTGCATTTTCTCAGCTTTCCCAGACCTCCAGAACCCTCTTCCTACCTCAGCCTAGGGACGGACAGCTGCCACCTCATCAGTGTCTGTCTCCTTACCTCCTTGGGGAAAGAACTGAGAATAAATTTGCTTGAAGTTCTCCTCGTTGACAATTCCGCTGGGGCATTCCTGGGTGGGGAAAACAAGTCTGAGCAGAGACAGGAACCCTTCATGCTTTCTACTCACCACCCTTGGGCCAGAGACTCCCAGGAGGAAAAATCGTCTTGCCCCCGAGTTCTGGGAACGACTGGCAAGCAGACTTCTTCCCCGGGTACAAGTAACCTTGAACTAAACCATCACAAAGCCAGCTTGCCACCCCCAGGGACCTGAAACCTCAGGCTAAGAAGTTGGGTCTGCCGGCCCTATCTCCCACCTCAAAGCACCCAGACCATGCTTTCCCGGTGATTGCAGGTCAGCCAGGCCTCTCAGATTCAGCCCTTGCTTGCCAAATTGGCTACACCCTCCACTCACGTTCTTGAAGCCTCGGTACAGGACCTGCAACTCTTTGCGCGTGAACTTGGTTTGTTCCTGGAGCTGCTCCAGACCCTCAGGCCGGTGACACACCGTAGACAGTTCAAACTCATCCTCCACGCTGTCTGCGGGGAGTGGTAGCGGGATAGCCTTGCCTCAGGTCAGGCCTCTGAGATCACGTGGGTAATATCCAAGAAACTAACCCACCCCCTCCCCCAACCCCCTTCTCCCTTGTCCCATCTTCCACACCGGAGGACAGCTTGCCAGACTCAGCTGAGAAGGTTGAAGGGAAAAAGACACTCACTGGTCGGTCAGCTTAGAGGTCTGTTGGAGGCTAAGGTTACGCCTAGCTCCAAAGCCAGAGGTACCGCCTCAAAACTGGCCCCTGGCCCTTGGTGGGGGACAGACTCTTTTCAGTAAAGGGATAGAGTGGGGCACAGGCACCTTTATTGACCAACTCCCCGCAAGCCTGAGAGAGCCCACGTCCAACAGGGTCCCATCAAGCCCCGCCCATCCCAGCCATGCCCGAGCCATGCTCCGCCCAGCTCCAGCCAATCTTCATCCAGACCCCCATCCTGACTCCACCCTCAATCCCACCCTATCTCCCAACGTCCAGCCCCCAGGCAAGTACCCCCATTCCCGCCCCAACCAGGAGAGTAAGTCACCTGGGTCCAGCGGGCGGGGTCTGTGGGGGCGGAGGGAGGCTGGGGCAGCTAATGCTGAAGGGAGCGAATTGTCACCGAGAAGGCGCCAGAAGACCAGGCAGACACTCCCCTGGTCCCACACTCACAGGAAATCTCACAGACCTGAGTGTTCCAACACACGAACCCCAGGCCCACAGCAAAGACACACACACACAGTGAACACAGACATCCATGATGAAGTGGGCTTCTCACATACAAGGCCCCCCTTCTTTTTCGGAGCAAAGCAACTTTAGGTGCTCAAATAGCTACCGAGTAGGCCTCAAGGGCTTACAAAATTCAGTATGCTTTTCTAAAGTGGGCAAGGCTCAGCTGAAGAAATGGAGCCTGTAGACGAAAGGAAATCACTCAGTTGGCGGCCACTCAGTTGAGGATCAGGCTGAGACAGAAAAATCTCAGAACCCTGACCTCTGGGAAGGCAGGCTCTAAGCTCTACACTTGCACCCTATTGGGCATAGGTGACACACATTCCAAAGCAGGAGGGAGGTCCCAGAGTTGAGACCAACCTCATCAGCTAAGCCACCCCCTTCACTGGCCGTGCTTACACGACTCAGGCTTTAGGCCTGGTCCGTCTGCCATTTTGCAGGTCAAGGATGCCCACGGGTTTTCATGATCTGGCCATACATTCCAGTTTGCAGTCACACCCCTTAACACTCAGACCCAGCCAGTTCCTACCCCAAGTCCAACACTTCACACACACATGCGCATACACACACACACACACACACACACACACACACACACACACAAACGCCCCACCCCCGGAAGCATAGGAGAGGCACTTGCTTTCACTGACTGAGGGCAGGGCTTGGGGCCCGCAGCATGGCAGCAGCTTGAGGAAACGCTGCTTCAGGGCTTTTTTAGTGGGCCCTGGAGGGTGGCCTGGGAAGAGAGAAAGACCCCAGGAAGGCACATTAACTCCCACTGTCCCTCCACCCATCACAGATCAATACTGGCTGGGGGTGGGAATAGGAAATGAAGGGGGCCATGTGGCTAGATGGGCAGGGCAGCCAGGGCCAGGTTCCCTATTGGGTCTCACAGGCGTGGAAATCAGTCGTATAATGAGAGATGGCTGGCAAGAGCTAACTGTTAACTCCACTCCTCAGGGTAATGTCTAAGGGATTGCCTGAATAGGATTCTGTCTCTGTCACTGTTCTCTCTCTCCCTCCCTCCCTCCCTCCCTCCCTCCCTCCCTCTCTCTCTCTCTCTCTCTCTCTCTCTCTCTCTCTCTCACACACACACACACACACACACACACACAACCAACCACATACACACACACACACACACACACACACACACACAACCAACCACATACACACACACATATACACACACATCCATCCACACATCCATACTCACACACACACAGAGGTATGTTGTATAGTAACAATTTAAAGTGACATATAGATGATAGGCCAACACTTGATGGCCTAAGTGTGTTGCAAACACACCAAACATATGCTTTTGCCTAATACTATAATATATATAAACATGACCAAAGTAAAACATGGTTACACATATGGAGACCCACAGAGACTATCTCATGTACAGCATGACCACAGAAAATGCAAAAGGGCCCTCAGACATCATAACACTATGTATGAAGGGTCTTAAGACACATACCAAAGCTATTATGACTTGTCAATGGCATTATGAGCTAGAACTCAGTGAAGGTTAATATCCATTGTTAACTAGGCTGGATTTAGAACCATCTAGAAAGCCAGGCACTGGTGGAAGACATCTTTGATCCCAGCGCTCAGGAGGCAGTGGCAGAGGCAAAGCAGATCTCTGTGAGTTCAATGACAGCCTGGTCCAGGACAGCTAGGGCTACACAGAGAAAGCCTGTCTTGAAAAACCAAAGAAAGAAAAACAAACAAGGAACAACAACAAAAAATCACCTAGGAGACACACCTCTGGACAGTTAACTGAGGAAGAAAGAACCACCCTGAATGTGAATGGCACCATCCCATGTGGCAGGGTTCCCGACGGAACAAAAAGGGAAGAAAGAGTAGGTGGGCTAAGCACCAGTCATAATTTCTCTGTTCTCTGACTATGAATGTACCTTACTTACATGATGGACGATACCTATAAACTGTCTCCCAAAATAAACCCTTAAGTTTCTTTAGCCAGCAAGAAGTAACTGATACAGAAAACTGGTACCAGGAGTGGGGTTGTTGCTATCCCAAATCTGAATGAGTGGCTTGTAGGCCTTCAGAGAGTGTTTGTGAGAGAAACAGTTTGAAGCCATGGAATAGAGAGGACCTAATAACACACTATAGAGTTCAGTGGGCCTGTTTGGTGAGACTATGGAAGACAAGAATGCCAACAGAAATGTAGACAGTGGGACTCAAGACATAGCTCAGTAAAAGAGCACTTGCCCTTGAGAGGACATTACATGAGCCTGTGAAGGTGAAGCCTATGCCACACTGGGGCCCTGAGGATGCTGGAGATGCCAGAGCTATGGAAAAGCTATCAAGGAAAGCACAGGTATTAAGTACAATAGACCCATAAGAGACAATATGTGTGGTGGGCATGGTGGCACACGCCTTTACTCCCAGCACTCAGGAGGCAGAGGCAGGAGGGTCACTGTGAGTCCGAGGCCAGCCTGGTCTACAAGTGAGTTCAGGACAGCCAAGGCTATGCAGAGAAACCCTGTCTCAAAAAATACAGAAAAACAAACAAACAAACAGAGAGACAATATGTGTGCCACAAGAAACAATTAGAAGGGCTACCCAAGATTTACTTATTTACTTGTGCCCAGATAATGCCACCAAGACCCCCCAGGACCAAGCATGGCACTGTAGAACTTGCTGTTTGCTTTGTTGGGTTTGAATCTTGATTTGGTCCAACTTTTCCTGGCCTTCCCTAATTCATTCCTCTTTTAAAAGGAGAACAGTTGCTGTGGACCAATTTGCATTGGAATCTCATATCTTCTTTTTACTTTTCTGGGGCTCACAGTTAAGAGATTGCCTTGAGTCTCAAAGACTCTAAGTTTTGGACAAACTTAGAACGGACTCTCGGAAATCAGGGCTGGAGAGATGGCTCAGTGGTTAAAAGTACTGTCTGCTCTTCCAAAGGACCTGGGTTCAATTCCCAGCACCCACATGGCAGCTCACAACTGCCTATAACTCCAGTTCCAAGGGGTCTCACACCCTCACACCAATGCACATAAAATAAAATAATTTTAAAAACAAGATTCTAGGAAATCTTGGGCCAAGGAAAAGGCTCAGTGGGTAGAAGTATTAGCTATGCAAGCCTAATTAGCTATGCAAGCCTAGTTAGGTATGCAAGCCTAACGAACTGAGTCCAGTCTCTAGAACCCAGATTAAAAAGTGGAATGCGGCGGCACACATTTGCAATGCCAGGGCCTCTCTGTGAGATGGGAGGCAGAGACAGAATAATCACCCAGAAGCCCACAGGCCTAATAGCCTAGAGTATACAACATAGCAGAAGAAACCTCATTCAGTCATAAGAACAGACTCCTGAAGGGTGACCTCTGACCTTCACATCATGGCCTGTGTATACACACACGCTAAAAAAAAAAAAAAAAAAGGGTGGGGGGACTCATACAGACAAACTAAACACATTTTGCATTATGAGATGAAGACCAGGGATGGAATGCTGTGGTTCAGTGTGATGTACTTGACCTTTGAGTTGACAAAGGGATAGACTTGTGATGGCCAGGTTTACAATCACCTAGGAGACACACATTTGTGTCTATGATGATTGGAATGAGATTGGCTCCCAGAGGCTTCTATGTTTGAATACTTGGCCCCCCAACTTGTGGAACTGTTTGGGAAGGATTAGGAGGTGTGGCCGTGTTGGAGGAGGTGTGTCACTAGGGGTGGTAGGCTTGGAGGTTTCAAGAACTCACACTAGGCCTGATTGCTTTCTGTCTCTGTCTCTCTCTGTCTCTGTCTCTGTCTCCCTCTCTTTCTCTCTCTCTCTGTCTCTGCCTGATGCCTGTGGGTCAGGATGTAGAGCTCTCAGCTACTGTTCCAGGGCCACTCTGCTTCCCACCTGGATCAAGCCTCCATTTGCGTGCTTCTCTTCACAGCAAAAGAAACAAAGTGTCTTCGAGGAAGTTTCTGGATTGGTTTACCCAGAAGGGAATTCTCACCATTAATGTGGGCAGTAACATCACATGGGCTAGGAGCACAGACTGAATTAAAAGTTAAACAGGAGAAACTGCGCTGAGCATCCACATTTATTTCTGTTTTCTGACTGAGGAGGATACAGTGTGACCAGCTGCTTCAAGTTCCTGCTGGATAGCTAAAGACAGTTCACCACAATGGCTTCCCAATATGGTGGACTATACATTCAATCATGCCTTCCCTGCTATGGTAGCCTATATAGTCAAACCTTGAGCCAAAATAATCCCCTCCCCCTACCTTTTAAAAAAAGATTTATTTATTTATTTATTATATATACAATGTTCTGCCTACATGTATGCCTGCCACCAGAATAGGTCACCAGATCACATTATAGATGGTTGTGAACCAGCATGTAGTTGCTGGAAATTGAACTCAGGACCTCAGGAAGAGCTCTCTTAACCTTTGAGCCATCTCTCCAGTCTGCCCCCCTTTTAAATATTTATTATTGCGGGGGGGGGGGACTGGTGTCCTCTTCTGGCTGCAGGCACACATGCAGGCAGAATACTGTATAAATATTAAATTTTTAAAAAAGTTTTTTATGTGCACAGTATACTTCCTCTATGTATTCCTGCAGGCCAGAGGAGGGCACCAGACCTTGTTGTAGGTGGTTGTGAGCCATCATGCGGTTTCTGGGAATTGAACTCAGGACCTGCGGAAGAGCAGATGGTGCTCTTAACTTCTGACCTAACTCTCCAGCCCTAAGGCCTTCTCTTAAGTTCCTTTTGTCAGGCATGTTGCCACAGTAATGAGAAAACTAATACAGTCCCCATATATATTGCACCTACAACCTAAGACTATACTTCATCCATAAATGCTTAATTTGTCTGGACACATCCACTTTTCTCTCTTGAAATTCCCTCACTCCACAGCACCCTCAACTTCCCTTCAGAGGAACAAAAGCCCTCCTTCCTGTTAGCTAACTCATCTACGCCAAAAACCGGCACTTTCTGTTTTGTTTTGTTTTGTTATTTCAAGTCCAGGCTGTCCTGGACTCACTCTGTAGACCAGGCTGGTCTCAAACTCACAACAATCTGCCTGCCTCTGCGTCCAGAATGCTGGGATTAAAGGCCTGCGCCACCGTGCCCGGCTACTTTCTGAGTTCTTTATCATATGACCAGCTCTTTGGGGGTGAAATGAATAGCAGACTTTCACACAGTAACAGACCTTAGAGAGCTGGGTGTGATGCCTCATGCCTATAATTCTAGCACTTGGGGGGCTCAAGGCTAGCCCAGTGATTGTGTCCCACTCGTTGTGCCCTCAGGGGACCCTTAACTCTATTACATGTGTCTCACAGCTGCATTTACCTACAGATAACAGGACCACACCCACTGGCCTGGTCTGCTGACTAGGGTTGACTTCATGCCTAGTGGGGCCAACTTCCTTTAGTTTTGTTACCCTCTGTCACTGCCCTCTATAACACACTGTCCTCCCAAACCAGGCTCTACCCACAGGACCAGCCCTTGCTCCAAGTGTGTGTGTATGTGTGACTATAAGGTTACAGTCTTCTCCCCTCCGACCCATCCCATCTCACCCCCGGAGCTACTGAAAGGTAGGAGGGAGGCATTGGGCCAGGCAGGGATCGACGGTGGCCTGGCCCTTGGCCCGGGCCTCCATTAGCCTAGACTCTGGTTTCCCTGAAGCCGGATTATACCCAGGGCCTCTGATGGTGGTGTCAGTCACTCAGGTGGCGGGTGGCTCTCTCCTGCTCATCCACCTTGGGTGCTCCCTGTGTCTCCTGCTTGTGGACTCTCTTAAGAGGCTGCCTTGCATCTTCTGTGATGCAGGGGTTTTCCAGATGGGCCCCTGCTCACCACCACAGTCTCAAAGAGGCGGTGAGTTAGAGGCAGATGCTTGTTGTCTACAGCTGACTCCTTGTTTCTGCCTCAATAGCCGCAGCAGGATGATGGCAGGTGCTCTTGCTGAGCCCAGAACAGGCAACTCCTAGACCTTGCTCTTGCCACTGGCTCCCTTAACACCTTTCCAGTTCGCCCAAGTGTCCAACCTGCAGCCTCCTCGTTTGTCATGATCCTTTCCTTTCTGTAATACCATTGGGCAATAGTGTGCCACAGAGCTACAAGATTCTTGCTGGGAAGAAGCGGGGTGGGGGGTGGGGGGGTGGGGGGGGGAAGGGGCGCAACTCCGGGCAGGTGGCGCATACGTGTTCTCTTGTGCATCATGAACGCTAGTCTCCTAACAGGACATACAGCAGCCGGAAGCCCTACAGACCACCTTGCCCTTACTTCAACGAGTTGGTGTGTGTGTGTGTGTGTGTGTGTGTGTGTGTGTGTGTGTGTGTGTGTAGGGGTTTAGCTACCCCAGGCGCTGATCTGACCCACTCTTGATTCCCAGTCTGGGCAGAGCCACAGTCGTGCTGGTCACAATGTCCCCGCTCTTGCGTCTCTGAGTCCACTCCCACCTTATGTGGGAATGCCGAGAACAGTTACACACCCAACCCACTACCCGAGGAGGCTGAGCCACGCGTCCTGCCCAGCCCCGGGACCAGTCACATCCACTACCTCACAAAGCCACAACTCTTGTCACTTGGACACACGCAGTCACATCTGTCACACCCACAAGCTTACACACCTTGCCTTCTCTTACACCTGAACACAGAGTGCCACCCCATGTCTCACACGCTGAATTTACACACCCCAGAAAAATCTACCCATAAGTACCCAGTCCTGGAGTCGCACATCTGACTCCAAAAGGGACTTACCTTGCTGTTACCTCAGGCTTCCTTCTGTAGTCTAGACATTGTATGCCCAGGTTCTCAGCATCCTCTCCGTCCTTTCACACTTCCCAGAGACACCCTGCCTCCCAGATGCCACCCTCGCCTCCCTCAGACAAACACCTTAGAGACACCCTTCTTATCTCCCATAAATCCTGTTCTCAGGATACACTTGTCACTTCTCCGAGAGGCCCCTCACTCCCCTGCTCGACCCTGCCCCCAGACACGAAGATAGAAGATAGAGCACCCCAGTCCCCAAATAGTTAGCTACTCCCATATGCCCAGATACCTGGGTTACCTTCCAAGGAGACAGGCTCAAAGAGGCCAAACTGCTCCAGAACCTTGACAAAAAGAACCAGGACCACAAGTACAGCCACCATCTCCAGCCCTTCCAGGGTCATGGCAGTCCTGGGGGCATGGCCCCCACCTACTGACACTCAGATGGAGCACATTGCCCCACACCACTTCCCCCTCAGAGTCCCCTGTCTGAGAAAGACTGAGTAAGACCGCCCTGCAGTCTCCGGCTGCCCTGGGTCTCCTCCCTTCCCCTCTCTCCCCGCCTCTGCCCCACACACCTCCCAGCCACAGCCTCCTCCGCCCTTTTCTTTTCTTCGGGCCACTTCAGCCTTTGGACCAGCACATTCTCCTCAGGATCTTTTGGTGTGAGAGAGATGGGCTTAGAAGAGGGAGGCAGTGACCTGCTCCAATTGAGAAGAGCTTCCCCTGACGCTGTGTGTCACAGGGAGGGGAGGGACAGTGAGAAGAGCTGTGCTTAGAAAGAAGGCAGGTAGCAGGGTAGGATGCGATGTGTGTGTGTGTGTGTGTGTGTGTGTGTGTGTGTGTGTAAGAAACAACGACCTGCACCCGGGTGAGTAACACATGGGTAAGAATAATACACTATGAGTTCTGGATTTATCAGTATGTGAGCATGTATGTCCTCTTCTATGTGTGTCTGTGTTCACGTGTGATCGCGCACATGTCACAAAGTCGTGCTTGGGTGTCTATGGGATGTGTGTGTCAATATGTGTGGGGATTTCTGAGTGTATGGGCTGACGTGTGTGCTTTAGGAGGCTCCTGGGCTGGGATCCGAAGTAGACATGGCTGTGCTGTGTAACTGGGAAATGGGGCTACGGTTATATTAATATACTGATATAGAGCTGAGTGTGAGCGTCAGGGAAGACAAGCGACCTCTCCTGTCAGAAGGACACTAACAGCATCGATCGCGGTTGTCATGGAGACGTGAGGCGGGAAGCACTCTCTTCCCACAGGCCACACAGGCAGTGAAACTGAGGCCCAAGGGAGGGAGGATCAGGTCTGACCACGGAAGCAGGAGAAAGGCCACTGGCCCCCTCATGACCCTCCAGGAAGGGAACTTACTGAAGCTGCTTTTGGGACTCAGACAACTAAAGCTCCTGAGGGGAGGTGGGGAGGGCTGTGTTTTCTCCTTCTTCAGGCCAGAGCCTCATCCTGGATCTGCAGAAGCCTGCTCCCTCCTTGGGGAGAAGTCAAGGATAGAAGGGTACCGTGAACTTCCCACGGCTTCATCCCCCACAGCATTTCTGAAGTCTCTCCCTGTCTGGTGTGGGGCAGTGAGTGGGGGTGGGGAGGACATCAGCGCCTGTGAACCACAAGGCAGGGGCCATCTGTGTGAACACCATTACGGTGGCATTGCACTTGAGCACTCGCTTTTACTAGATGATGCATTATAGCTTACTGATGCTATCAAGCCAATCTTTCTCTATAAATCTTTGACGACATTCCCTTAAGCTAGAGCCAGTGTAAGCATATGCATCTCTAACATCAATGCCTCGGTTTCAACCCAATCTGATCGAGCGGATCCTCTGTGCCTACCTTCTTGCAAAGCTACCACTTTCGTGGGCGTGGCCTTCTCAGGGCTCCCACTCTGCAGCACCCGGTTTAGTCTCAGTTGGGTGTGAACCAGTCCTTTTGCGCCCCTTGAAGGTCCAACTGCAGTTCTACGAATCTACCACTGGGGGTCAGTGTCTACCTCATACACTATCTTACCCTTGCGTGAAGGTTGGGGGCAAAGATAGTTGTGCTTACTTCAGTCCATTGTGGCCCACCTCCCCTGTGTCGTGGCAAGGGAATCAATTTGTAAGTTGACTGCAGTTTCTCATACCTAACAAGTTATTGCCTGACAGATGAAGACAGTAAATATCCCAGATCTACACACCACCCCTGGCATGCAAAGCCCTTTTTTAATTTTTATTTTTACTTTGGGTTTTTGAGACAGGGTTTCTCGGTGTCAAAAAGCCCTTTTACCGTCATCGAGAGCCCTTTGTGGGCTGGAGAGATGGCTCAGTGGTTAACAGCACTGCCTGCTCTTCCACAGGACCCGGGTTCAATTCTGAGTACCCACATGGCAGCTCACAACTGTCTGTAACTCCAAGAGAGAGAGGAGAGACAGAGAGCCCTTTGTTTCAGCCAGTTTGTCTGTTTCACTGTCCCACAGACGCAGGCAACCTCGGGCTGTAGTGACTTATCCTAGAGGCCTCACCTACCCTTCCCAGGCAGCTTCCTCTCCTTCCTTTCAGAGCCTTCAGCCTTCAGCTGACCACCTGCCTGTGGTTCAATTCCTTGAGCTGGGGTAGCACATTCCTGTAATCCCAGCGCTTGGAAAGCAGCTGCAGGGCGGTTAGGCATTCAAGGACAGCCTTAGCTACACGGGGAGTTTAAGGCCAATCTGGGCTGCATGACAGCATGTGCCGAATCCAGAAAATGTTAACACCTAATTCCATAATCTTAATGGCAGAAACAGAAGGACACAGAGGTGGTAACAGGGGCTAAGATGACAGACTCCCTGGGTTCAAATCAGTTTGCAACTTGCCCTTAACTGGGTGAATTCTACTTGCCCCCCACACTAAAAAAGTATTATTTGAACTAGGCACAGTGGTGCATGCCTTTAGTCTGAGCACTCAGGAGGCCAAGATAGGCAGATCTTTGTGAGTTCGAGGCTAGCCTGGTCTACAGATTTTGTTCCAGGATAGCCAGGCTACACAGAGAAACCCTGTCTCGAAAACAAGAACAACAAACATTATTATTTGGGGGCAGAGGTCAGGGAGCTGTCACAGCGAACACGCGGAGGTCAGAAGACAGCACACAGGAGTCAGCTCTCTCACCTCAGGTCCCAGGGATGGAAGCAAAGTCTTGAGGCTCGGTGGCACTGGCTGCTACTGGCTGAGCCACTGATGAGTGTGGTTTTCGTTTTCGCGAGTTTTGTGGTTTTTTGTTTTGTTGTTTTGTTTTGTTTTTTATTCTTCTTTTTCGAGACAGGGTTTCTCTGTGTAGCCTTGGCTGTCCTGGACTCCCTTTGTAGACCAGGCTGGCCTTGAACTCACAGTGATCCACCTGCCTCTGCCTCCCGAGTGCTGGGATTAAAGGCATACGCTACCATGACCAGCCGCCTCTTGATGGATTTTTTTTGTTGTTTTTTGTTTTTTGTTTTTGGAGACAGGGTTTCTCTGTGTGGCCTTGGCTGTCCTGGACTCACTCTGTAGATCAGGCTGGCCTCGAACTTGCAGCGATCCACCTGCCTCTGCCTCCTGAGTGCTGGGATTAAAGGCGTGTGCCACCACCGCCCGGCTTTTTTGATGGATTCTTAACGTGTGTGAGTATGTGTATGCTTTAGTTTTTCTTTTTCTTTTTCTTTTTCTTTCTTTCTTTCTTTTTCTTTTTTTAACTTTTTTTGGCTTTTCGAGACAGGGTTTCTCTGTGTAGCCTTGGCTGTCCTGGGCTCACTTTGTAGACCAGGCTGGCCTCGAACTCACAGCGATCTGCCTGCCTCTGCCTCCCGAGTGCTGGGATTAAAGGCGTGCACTGCCACCGCCAGATATCTTTCAGTTTTTCACCTTACAAAGGTTTTGGTGGGGACAAATGAACTAAAACATGAAATAGTTGGTGTTGAATAGGCGTTACCACTGTCAATAATACAACATTCCTCCCATAGTCCCCGCACTCAGTAGCTTACAAAAGTTTTCACATTTGCCACTATGTTATCCTTTACTTTCAGATTGGACCTTTCCTTTGCTTTTAGATTTATTTTATTTTCTATGTATAAGTGTTTTGCCTGATTGTGTGTATGTGCACCACATGCATGCTTGGCGCCTGTGGATAAGAAGGGGTCAGATCCCCTGGAACCAGAGTCATAGATGGTTGTGAACCATCATGGAGCTGGGAACCAAATTCAGATCCTCTGCAAGAATAACTGCTCAGCCGGGCAGTGGTGCGCACGACTTTAATCCCAACACTGGAGAGGCAGAGGCAGGCAGATCACTGTGAGTTCGAGGCCAGCCTGGTCTGCAAAGCTGGATAGACAAAGTCTAGGATAGCCAAGGCTACACAGAGAAACCCTGTCTCGAAAAACAAAACAAAATGTTCTATTTGTATGACCACCACGTGGCAAACTGTTCTAAACAGGCTGTCCAATGAGTTATTTAGCAAAAGCTTTCTAACTGGGAGGTCAGGAGAAATCTAATCTGATTTTGTGGTACTGACGATCAAACCCAGGGCCTTCCACATGCTAGACAATAGTTTTACCACTGAGGGGCTGGAGAGAGGACTCAGCAGTTAACAGCACGTACTGCTCCTCCAGAGGACCTCGGTTCAGCTCTCACACCCAACAGCTCACCGCCTCCCGTAACACTAGCTCCAGGTGCCCTCTTCTGGCCTCTGCACAAACACTATATACAGACATAATTGAGAAAATAGTTGTGTACCATTGAACTACATCCCTAACCTTTGGGGTGTTCGTTTGTTTGTTTTTAAGGCTACATCCTCAGCCCAGGGTCTTCTTGCTGTGGAGCTCAGGGTAGGCCAGCTTCTCTTGCCTCCACCTCCTGGGTGCTGGAATTACAAGAGCCCGTGTGTCCAACTTTAAACTGAGCACACATGCCTGCAATTCTAGCACTCACCAGGCGGAGGCATGCAAATCGGGGAGTTTGTGGACAGCCTGTCAGGCTACCCAGCCATGGCTATATAGTGAGAACCCATCTATAAATAAATAAATGATAAAATGCTGGTTCCACATCAATAGTCCACCTTAACAAAAGGGATCAGCATTTGGGACTTTGGCCACAACCTACTGCCTGCCAGCTCTCTCAACCAACTCTCCAATGGGCTTGGGAGTGTCAAGAAAACAGTGCATGTTGGGAAAGGTAAGGGTGACAAAATTTAAAAGGGATGGATTTTATAAATGCTAAGCAGAGTATTGGGAGTGAAAGAAGAACCGTCTTTTTTTTTTTTTTTTTTTTTTTGAGATAGGGTTTCACCATGTAGCTTTGGCTGTTCTGGACTATTATGTAGGCCAGGCTAGCCTTGAACTCACAGCGATCCACCTGCTTCCACCTCCCGAGTGCTGGGATTAAAGGCGTGTGCCACCACTGCCCGGCTAAGAAGAACCATCTTTAATTAAAACAACAACAACAACAACAACAACAACAACAACAAACAAACAAAAAAGGCATCATATCAATGCTTCCTGCTTTCTGCAGCTGGAGAGACAGACAGACCAACCACCCTGAATACAACTGTCCTGTCCATGTGACCCCTTTTTTCCTTCCTCAGAGATCTTGATCCAGCCTCACACTGATTCCTGGTTCTAAATCAACCAGGCTTCTTGTGGAAGGGTCTGTGGGAAGTGAGAGAACTCTTCTCCAGAATCTTCCTCCTACGAAGACTTCTCGGGTCTTCGAGCCCAATGAGACAGTGACGTAGACTGGACTTTGCTGTTCAACTGGCTTTAGCTTGTCTCTGCCTTCTGAGTGCTGGGATTAAAGGTAAACTCCTGAATTTTCTTCCTTCCTTTCTTTTCTTTTCTTTCTCTTTTTTTTGGAGGCAGGGTTTCTCTGTGTAGCTTTGGTTATCCTGGAACTCACTCTGTAGACCAGGCTGGCCTCGAACTCATAGAGATCTGCCTGCCTCTGCCTCTTGAGTACTGGGATTAAAGGTGTGCATCACCATGCCTGGCATCCTTTTTCTTTTTAGAGTCAGAATTTCTCTGTTTAACATCCCTGACTGTCCTGGAACTCACTTTGTAGATCAGGTTGGCCTCAGAGATCTGCCTGGCTTTGTTTTCCCCCCACGTGCTAGGATTAAAGGTGTGTGCTATTATGCCTAACGTAAGGACAGGGTCTCTCTATGAAGCCTTGGCTGGCTTGATACTTAATACATACGTAGCCTAAGATCGTTTCACACTCACTGCAATCTTCTAGCCTCAGCATCCTGAGTGCTAAGATCGCAGGTATGTGCGGCCACACTGGCTATAAAGATGTTTGTTCGATTTGCTACTGGGGATTGAACCAAAGGCCTTGCCGATTTGAGGTTAACACTCTCTCTCCTACTGAGCCATCCAGCCAGCTCCAGAGGGACATCTTAATGGAATTGCTCAAAGCTAAACCGTTAGAGTACTGGGCTGGTCCATTGCAGACATCTCAAGTCTCAACAGAGATATACTGCCGTCATTCAGCCATTTACTCTGCACAGTTCAAGTCTGGAAAAACACTGCTTTGTGGAGGAACCCACACCCTCTGCTATTTGCTCTCCACTACCACTCTGTCAACAAAGACCCCAAAGCCCGTCTCTCAGCCCCCTAGACCATCCCCTCCCCAGCTAATCAAAAAGATACCACAGCCCCCAGCTGCACCAGGTGATTAATGACCTCCCTAGGCGTTGGGGCTATTTTGGGTCCTGGAAGTCATGCCTACAGTGATTGAGAGCTGGCCCTGCCTGGCTCCAGCCATCTGTCACTGGAGACAAGCCCAAGCAGGGGGCTTGGGGGATGCATGCTCCCCAAGAGATTTGTGAGCATGGCTCTCACTGGGCCCCAACTCTCCCCCTCCTGAAGGTACATGGCAAGAAGTAGCCACAGGCCTTGACTGTACTGGGGGGAGGCGCTCAGGTGGAACCTCATGTAACAAAGCAAAGAACTACAGATCCCGGAATGCCACGGGGCCAGGTTGTTTCAGCTTATCTGAAGCCAGATAAGGAAAATATTCAGGTTCTGTGGGCCCAAGTAGCTGTAAGGAAACCTAAGTGGAGGTGTGCACACACCTCAACAGCACCAGATGAAAACCAACAATTTGTCCATGATTCCCACAAACTTCATGCCAAGGCACAACTTCTTGAAAGCTAGTTTACTGACTCAGGGTCCTCAAACCGAACTCCAAAGCCTATAAACCCTGCAATCCTAGGGATTGCACCTTAGGGATGCACAGCCTTGGAGACACACAACTTAGTGCAAGTGACGTACAACCCCATCAGCACAGAGACAACGCGGTGACAATCTGTGTCACCGAGTTCCATCTGTCTGGTCAGGCATGAACTCACTAGCGAGCTCAGCTTGTTCTAGCTTCAGCTTTTCCTCCCCCCGCCCCCGCCCCCCTTTGACATGGATAGGTCACTGTAAGACACCCTCCAAAACCCAAGTAATGCAACGCAGGGCTGTACCTCTCGGGAGCTCAGCAGCAAGCTTCTTCCTTCCATCCCTGCCCTGCCCATTTCTTGAGGCTGTTCACCCTTCAGTGAGCAGCCCTACCCTTTCCAGTGTGGTGAGCCCTGATGCCCAAAGCATCCTTTATCTTATCCCGATCCCTCATGAGTGATCCTTAGTCCCTGCTCTACTCTGTCAGAGACCTTGCCCTCATCTTTCCGTTCTCTGTGAGCAGCCCCTCTCTCCACCTCTGCAAGTCTCCAATCTTGAGCCACTCAGTTTTAGAGGGGTTCGTAGCCCTCCCTTCCCTTCCTCATACCTGGCGACAGCGACCCAGTCACCAACTGGTAGAGGGACCTTGCTGCCTGCCCCAACGGACTCCGGCACCTGCGGGGGCAGCGGTTCATGGCTGGGCTGAGAACACAGTGTCCAAGCTCCGCCCCCAAGGTCCCTGACAGAGGGCGGTGCCGCCCCCATTAGAGTGGGTGGTGCAGAAGGCAAGACAGGCAGGCGGGGTGTTTCAGACCCTGAGCCTCTCATCTGTAGGTTGCTGGCCTCACAAGAGCACCTTGACCTCTGCACCCACCCCAAAGGCAGGGGTGTGGCGGAGGGGGCAGGGCGTTCTCTCCTCAGCTTTCTCTCCAAATGTCTTCTGGAATTCTGGTAAGGAAAAGAGGTACACACGAATTTTGAAAGAAAAGCTGGATGACTGGTTGATGAATGACTTTTTTTTTTTTTCCTTAATCGGGTCTTGTCTGGCACTTGCGACATGATTCAGGCTGGTCTCGAACTCATGGCAATCTTGTCTTATCGTCCCAAGTGCTGGGATTACAGATGTGAACCACTACAGCCAGCAGATCTTATTTACCTTTTATTGCTCCATTTCAACCCCTCTTCTGGCTGTCATCCCCACCCCCACTCCTATATTAGCATAGGGACGCTACAGGGGTGATAGGACACAGTTGTCATGGCAACTCTCCACACTTCCTGGGCCAATGGGAGAGAAAGCAGGAGGGAGGAAAAAGGACAGTGTATTATCTTGGTGAAGAGGCGGCAGGGCTGCGTGCCTAGTGCTGCCTCCTGGCTCCAGATCCCTTTCAAAACTGTCTGGTGTTGTCTTTCGAGTCTTCGTTCTAAAAAGCTCGACCATCTTACGCTGTCTCCCAGCCAACTGCAACAAGCACAAGCCCCCTCATCCATCAGTCGCTGTCCAAACCCCTTTCTAGGATGTACTGTTGTCACCAAAGTCCTACGTAAATCCTTCCAGCCTACTAACACTTGAGAATCCTGGGAAAGGCCATACAAGATGTATGCTCCCATTTCTTCTACTGTGTGAGGGAGGGGTAGGGGAGCGAGCCTACATTTAAGAGGAGACAATTAGCCCCAAACTCCACACCTTGTCCACTTGATCCTACTGGCAACAGTGCCCTTAAGGAACTAGCTTCATACTCCGGGCTCTTTAGCCACACGGGGGCGCTCCATACCCAGAAACGATACATTTATTGCCAAAAGAACAAGCTCCTGGACCGAGGCCCTGGGGCATGGCCAGTCAGAACCCAAGTCTCTACTCAGCTTACGCTGTTTTTTCTCTGCCTCCCTCCAGATGGGGTCGCTGCTGATCGAAGTCTTTCCCCACTAAGTAGCACTGCCCAACAGCCCCACCGGGCTAGTAAGATATGAAGGGGAGGCTGGAGGGGAGCAATAAGTAAGAAATACTGCTTCCCAACTGTTTTGAGCTTGGGGCAAACCTGGGACAGTCAAGGCGTATCCAAGATGCTCTGAATCATAACTTTTAAGGCCACTTTTCTGCCAGCCTAATGAACCAAAGATAATAGAGATACAACCTCTTTAACCTCCCCAACTCCAACTGGGGAATCTGGCCTGCATAGGAAAGGGGAGGGCTGGAGCACGCTTCAGCACCGTGGACAACGACTCCCCTCCGGGCTCCAAACTGCCCACTCCAGTTACAAAGATAAGCCTCTCTTTACAAAGAGGTCCTGGTAGCTCATTTTTCTACTTCTCCAGTCACATGCGAAGGTCATCAGCGACGATGCTGATGCTGATGACCAAGAAGTTTTAGGTTTGGGTCCAGCCTGAGCTACATAGTGAGTTCAAGGCCAGGACTATGTAACAAAACACTATCTCACATAAGTTAATGAAAAATAACCAAGGTGGGCTGGTGGCACACCCCTTTAATCCCAGCACTCAGGAGGCAGAGGCAGGAGAATCACTGTGAGTTCGAGGCCAGCCTAGTCTACAAGGCGAGTCCATGACAGCCATGACTACACAGAGAAATAAATAAATAGCCCAGCAAGGAGGAGGCCAGGTCATTAAAGGGGAGGAGTAGGGCAGAAAGCAAACTGTTTGTTTTTGTTTTTCGAGGCAGAGTTTCTCTGTGTAGCCTTGGCTATCCTGGACTCACTTTGCAGACTAGGCTGGCCTCGAACTCACAGCGATCTGCCTGCCTCTGCCTCCCGAGTGCTGGGACTAAACGGGGGCGCCACCATGCCCAGCCAGAAAGCAAACTGTTAATGAGGTCCTGGACCCTGACTACTGCAAAGATCCTAAGTTGATAGTGGGTACAGAAGAGAACTGGAGAGCAGGGCCTCTGGACTCCCATGGGTAAGCGTTCTCCCCCCCCCCCCGGGGTCTTGACATTGAATGAGGGTCTTCCCAAAGGCAGCAGCAGCAGGGACTTGTTCTCAAAGCCTAAGATCCTGGTGCCCTTGCCTGTTTCCCAGGTCTAACCCTGACTCCACTAAGGAGGGGCAAGGATTATTGACTTCCCCACTTGCTCAGCTTTGTTTCAGTCTTAGGAGAGACTTAGGAGCCGCTCCCCTCCCTCGTAAGTAGTCTTGGTTGGGGTTCTTAGGTAGCCTGCACAACGAGACACACAAAGACATGTATACTTGTGTACAAAGGTGACAGTCATTTACATAAATGCACGTCTCCCTACCAAACTCCAAACTCTACAAGTACCCAGATGTACTAGGTCTCCCAGACCCTCCCAAAGTGGGCAGCAGAGGGATGGGGGGGATAAGGGGGGGATAGGAGGTGGGGGGGGTGAGGGGGGTGAGGGGAGCCTTACTGCACTTTGTAGTTCGATAGCTTCTATCTGTGGCTCTGAAGGAGGGAAAGAGATTGAGGTCTGGGTGAAGTTCTAAAAGCGTTGCTGCTGTCTGAAGGAGCTTTGCACGTCAAGAATGACCTGAGTAACTATTCTCCTGGTGGGAACTAACAAAAGGCTTTCTACAGGGGCCAGGAGCTGGGGCCACAGGGTGCTTCTGCAAGCCATACTGTTTGGGTGCTGGGTCCTTGAGCTGTCTGCAGACAATGAAGCGGGGAGGCGGGGGGGGGGGTGGTGGTGGTGAGGGTGGGGACCGGACACTAAAGCCCCTCACCAACACAAGGAAGACAGAAGTGAAGAGGACAGAAATGGCATCAACACTCACTGAGCCCCCACTGCAATATTCACACATGACAGCAGACAGCACCAAATGCTAAAACAACCCATTGCCCACAATCACAAACATAATGAGTGCTCATCCAGGAAGTCTTATAGAGGGACATAGCAACATAAAGTGACACCCTCATGTACTCTGGTAATCACATGCCACGTCATACAGAATCATTCAAAGCACATATGCAACACACATGCAGCAGACAAAACAACTTTTCTAGTGCTGCCAGGGTCCTACGGAACCACACTCAAACATCTGGGAAGACCATAAAAGAGCACTGTCCCATGCAATCACATTCAGCCTAGCTGTCACCAAAGCTCAAGGCACATGGCAACTAGCTGTGGGAGGCACACACATACATACACCACACACACACACACACACACACACACACACACACACACACACGACAGGTGCGCACGCACGTAACACCTCCCACTCCAAACACACTCTTAGCCCTGTGTTACACACGCCTACACCTGAGGCCTCTCAACACCTGCCCCACCTGTTCTTCCTCAGCACCCCCCCCCCCGACTTAGGGACCCAAAGCTTTGAATCCCAGGGTCTTGCTGCCCAGACCAGCCTAGGAGGTGCGTGGGAAGGGGGCAGTGTGTGAGTAGGGGTCAAACTAGGGCGAGAGAGGTGGGACAGTCTAGGGGGATGGAGTCCGCCCACCCCACCAAGGACCCCTGAGCCACCGACTTACCAGTAAGCTGGTCGTAGGAGCCGTCCAGATCTCGGGATTCGGACAAACTCTCCTTTCGGCCTTGGCCCCGCATGGCCCCCGGCGCCCCGCTCCCGCCTGGGCTATGGGAGGGGGCGCCGGGTGGCCGGGATAGGGGGCTCACACGGCGCCCCCTGGCGGCGCAGCGACCTGCCGGGGCTGGAGGTCGGGAGTAGGGGCTGGCAAGGCTTTTGTCTGGGGACGCTTGGGTTTTAGGGCCCACCTCTGGGTCCTGGGGCAGGAGCGGGAGCCTTTAGCGGCAAGTGAGAGCGGAGCGGAAGGCAGAGTGGAGCTGAGAGCTGAGCCGGAGCCCAGCCGCCTCTCCTCCGCCCCCTCCCCGCGGCTGTCACTGCCGCCTCCCCCTTTAGGCGCTGCCCGGATTGGTTCCCCCTACCCCCGCCCCCCCACCCTCTGCAGCTCGGAGGAGGCACTGGGTAAAGGGGTGAACAGGAAAGTGACAGAAGGGAGAATAGCTCTCCAGCTACACCACCCACTAAACTGCGGGGCTTCAGGAAGAGGGGGCCAGAAAAGCCCCACTGTGAAGAAAACCCGCCTCCAATTCTAAGGCACTCCTAACCCCCACAGTCAGTCAGTCCTACCCATCAGGGCAGGAGCCTAGTGTGTGTCTGCGCCCCTTGTTCCCTCTGGTCTTCAGGTCAACCTTATTTTCTCCGCTGTTCCTCCTGCCTCATGTTGCGTGTTCCCAACCAGCAGCCACCATTCTCTAGTGGGATGCGCTCGCGCTCACTGGTGGCATTGGGTACATTTTTCAAAATCCAGGAGGGGCCTCACTTTCTGAATGATCTCTTCCCTGATCTGATGACAACCGCAGCCCCCTCCTTCCCCCAAAAGGAAAGGGAAAAGAACGTGAACCGGTCAGTGTCTCAAGTCTTCACTGCTCCTGACTGCCTTTTTTTCTCTTAACTTTTCTACCCTTTTCTCTTTTGCCATCTGCTGTCCGAGACTTTGTTTTCCAGATTAGGTGACTTTTCAAAGGACTGGGGATCCAGGTATGACACAGAAAAGAGATGTCTCTCACCCGAAGCCACCGTCATTTTCTGAAGGCAGGGCCAGCTATGGATAGCACTGCACAGCACTCCTTCCATCTCATGGGCCTCATGTCTCCAGAAATGCCTGCTGAGACCAAAAGCCTCAGCTACAGTACCTCAATACATTTGTTTCAGCCAGATTTACTTTGCAAACATGGAGTCAGTGAACTGTGGTGGGCATTCTAGACCATGTTGATGCCTAGGGGAGGATGTAGACTAAAGGTCTTAGGTGGACAGGAAGGAAATGGACAGGAGGCGAGCTTTCAGTCAGGGGAGGAAGGAACACTTTGCTTAGGGCTCCTCATCCTAGACTGTTTCTCTGTAGCCCAGAAGGCACCCAAGGGACTACTCTCTTCTTTCACCCAGAGGCAAGGGAGGCCATAGTTTTCTGAGCCCAGCTGTCCTCTATCAGGGCCAGGAGACTGAGAAGGGAAGTCTCAAGGAAAGGCTCCTTATCACACAGGACCAACATGTAAAGGGGGGAAAAAGACACTAACAAGACTGTCCCACATAAATCAATTTTTAATAGCTTTGATTTGCCACCAGCTCAAGATCCAGCTGTTTCGGGGGTTTATCACCACAGAAAACACACACACAAAAAACCCTCAGGCCAAGTTATTCAAAGGTGACCAGTGATCAGAGCCGCCCCAGCACACGGTGGCTAAGATTCTACCTCTAAGCGCGTCAGTCTGTTCGCCAGTTCTCTAGAACTATAGCTCACTTCTGCTCAGTCAGAACTCTGGCTTCCAGGGAGGGCGAGAGTCCCGTGGAGAGAGATGCTGAGTGGACAGGAGGTTAGGAAGCCCCACAACTACTCTCAGCCTCCCTCAGCCCCTCACTGTGCTGCTTGCCCCTGCCATCCTGGGGCTTTACAAAGCTTTAGACTGGGGGTATCTTAGAGCAGCAGCTATTTCAGGGGCAGCTGTGGGAAGGGAAAGCCTTACAGTGGTCCTATGGAGAGTATCCAAAAACAGAATCCACAGGCCAACTTCACGAAAGGTTGGGTGTGCCCAAGGCCAGGTAGAGATGTCTAGACAAGATGGAGGCCTTAGGCACGGTGCTCACCTATCGGGTCTCCATGAAGAGCACCCTGCCCCAGCACGCTCTCACCCGCCAAGCACCAGACCACAGCAGGAACAGATTCCTCCCCAGAGGAAATTCTTAGGCAGGCTGACTGTAAACAACAGCAGGCTGAGGGGGTGGAACACGTGGAGGGGAGCTCTTCTAGGCTCCCATTGGAGGGGGTGGGAGGGGAGGGGGAAGCTGCTGGAAAGGGAACCAGCAAAGTAGGCACCTTGAGGGCTCCAGAAAAACCTGTCAATGTTTATTTCACACACACTCTTTTAAGACAGTTTAAACAGACTAAGAATGAAAGGCTAAAGTTGTGGGCCTATTGTGCTGGTGAGTCAACGGTTGGAAGGCAAGGGAAAGCGAACAGGTGCGCCTAGTGCCAACACTAACATCCAGAAAAAGGTCGGATAGCAGAGCACCAGGCACATCCAGTCTCCAGTTTCTCAGGTGTCAACTTTGAACTTAGAAAACAGAAAAGGGTGCCAATCCCTGACCTGCTAGGTGCTAAGGACTGGGCAGACTGCAGTGGGGGCAAGGGGTCTTGCTCAGCTCCAGGTCCAGAAGGAAATAGGATGTGGCATCAGCCAAGAACAGCCATTGGCCTTCAGAATGCTGGCACCAGCTGAGGCCTGCCTGACCAGCATGTGAACAATCAGAAGCCAGAACTTGGAATCTCAACTGGAGTCATGAGGCAGAATCCAGGGACTGCAGCCTGGAAGCCCCACACCTGCTGTTGCCTCTTCCGTTGCCCACCCGTTTCTCCCCAAACAAGAGCATCCTGGGCTTGCCCCTGCTGTCCAAGCTCACTGAAGCATGGCCTTCACCAAGAGCCCCGGTGTCTGCTTCTCTCCAACCTTGAAGGCAGTCCCCACTCCTTGTGCTCGCCCTCCAGCCCAGGAGCCTCATGGGTAAGGCAGTCAATGGCTCTCAGGCAAGTGCAGCCTCAGGAGATGGTGGAGAACTCCTTCAGGAGGGCTTCCTGGCTGAGGGTGTGGAAGGCCAGATTCCTCCGGACGTTGGTACTAATGGACCGAACCTGGGAAAGGGTTGTGGAAAGTGAGAGGGAAGAGGCAGAGACAAAACAGTCCGTTACAAACAGCAGAGGGCAGTTCCTGATGTGTTCACTGTTGGCAGGAGAAAGACCTGTGAAAGAAGGGCAGGAGATCCAAACTTTGAGCTCTAGAAGGCTTTATAAATTCAGCAGCTCTGCAAGGAAGCTTGTCCATGAAGTATGGTTTGCTGTTGCTGTTTTTTTGTTTTTTGTTTTTGTTTGTTTGTTTGTTTGTTTTGACAGGGTTTCTCTGTCCTGGACTCACTTTGTAGACCAGGCTGGCCTTGAACTCACAGCGATCTGCCTGTCTCTGCCTCCCAAGTGCTGAGATTAAAGGTGTGCGCCACCACTACCTGGCCGTATGTCCCCAAGTTCAGGAAGCTTTTCTTTAATTTCTGCTTTGTTCTAAGAAAGTAAGTGGAGTCATCAGGCAGGAAGCAAAGGAAGGAGCAGCAGGGCTGACACGAGGCAAATCCAGTTCGTTAGCTCCTAAGTGGACTAGACCTTTGCTCCCTGTGCCAGAGGTACAGCCAGGAGTGAGGAGAGCAGAGCAGTGCTAAGGAGCCCACTGCAGAGGCTCATGCCTATAGTCCCTGAGGCAGGAGGACCACTGCAGGTCCAGGCCAGCCTAGGCTTCATAGTGAGATAGAGAGAGACTGATTCTAATTCTCTTTTACAATCCCTCTCCATAACCTAAAGACATTTTCTATTGTTTCTGGCTCCCAGTAAACCCCCACTGTGATGTAAAAATCACCATTCATCTCATTAAAAACACTCTGCCTACTTTCTAGTTACATGATGGTCTTCTTGTTCACAATAACTCCCCACAGAAAAAGTCCTGAGGCGTTTCATGTCAGGGTTGGAGCTGGACTGTGATGATCTGAAATCTAGCACCTCTGCCACAGACTTGCTACATTATGTAAAAGCTTAGTGGGTTTAGAACCTCTGTGTCCTGTTCCATTCACTAGCAGGGTTTGTGTCAACCAAGAAGTCAGCATAGCTACAGGGAGGCAGAGCTTTCCTGGAATGGCTGAACAGGAAAGGGACAAGGGGAGAGGCCAGCTTGGAGCCATGCCTGAGAGAGCCTGGATGGTTGAAAATGGGATCCGGCACACACAGTGAAGACTGGGGAGCTACAGTAGGGGGCTTTTGGCACAGCAGGGGGACTCTGAGGCCAGGGACCAGATAGGAAGTAAGGAGGAAGTGGCTGCAAAAGGGGAAGGATCAGTTACTCTCATTATTGTTCTGAGGACAGGGAAGAGTAATACGCCATTGCAGCCATTGGCCATGCATGCTGCAGCCGTGGAAGGCTGGCCCTGCAGCTGCAGATGGGGCCGGTGCTGAAGATGGGGCAGGCAGTGCTGGCCCTATGGCTGCAGATGGGCAGGCAGTGCTGGCCCTGCGGCTGCAGATGGGCAGGCAGTGCTGGCCCTGTGGCTGCAGATGGGCGGGCAGTGCTGGCCCTGTAGCTGCAGATGGGTGGGCAGTGCCGGCCCTGTGGCTGCAGATGGGTGGGCAGTGCTGGCCCTGTGGCTGCAGATGGGCGGGCAGTGCTGGTCTGGACTATCTGCCTCTCACCACCTCATTCCAAAATGCTTTGGTAGCAAAGCTGAATACCAAACCCTTCCAGTTCTATTAATCTTTAGCAAACTGCAAACATACCTACATTACAGCAGATCCCAGTGTCTAAAAATGGGTCCCCCAAGAGACACAGGCAGAGTTGGGGATGGGGCACTCACCAGCTCTTTGAAGAAGGCAGCCTCCTTGTGTTGCTCGGAGTAGCGCTCATACTGGTCCAGACCATCTTGCAGCTTCAGTGTGAGTGTGTCATAGTTGGCTCGTACCACCTCTAGTACCTGAGGGGAGGGAGGGCCAAGCAGGTGTCAGTCCCTGGCAAGAAGCGAGGAGACAGGATGGCAGGGAGCAACTCTTTCTGGTTTATGAGAGAGAGGGGGGGGGGAGGGAGGGAGAGAGACAGAGAGAGAGAGAGAGAGAGAGAGAGAGGGAGGGAGGGAGAGAGAGGGAGGGAGGGAGAGAGACAGAGAGAGAGGGAGAGAGAGAGGAGAGTGTGTGTTTGTGTGTGAGCCTTCGTTGTCCTGGAACTCATGCTATAGACCAGGCTGGCCTCAAACTCAGAGACCCACCTGCCTCTGGTTGTGCTGGGATTAAAGGTGTGCGCTACCACTGACACCCAGCTGAGGTTATTCTCCTCACCTCTTCCTTTTTGAGCTGGGGTCTCAGGTAGCTGAAGCTGACCTTGAATTCTTTATCCTCTGGCTCCTGCCTCCCAAGTGCTGAGACTACAGACATGTACTATCACACCCAGCTTCTGGGACCACTTTTAAATCTCTTCTATTCCCTGCCTGTCCTGACCAGCCCAGCTGGACACCAAGGCTGTGTACGCTGGTCACCAGTGTCCCTGATACACCAGTGTATTCTTAGTCTCTGTGTGAGGTCTCCTTTGGCCAGGCTGTCCTAGGTGCTGAGTAAAGCTTTCTGTCAATGTCTTGCTGCTTTTCTCCTTCTGGAAACACATTTCTTCAGTCCTGGGATGTTCCTTAGCACCATCTGCCACTTGTTTTCATCTCTCAACAGCAACCCCTCATCCTTATCCATCTCTTGGAGCACACTTTTGGTATCCAAGCATTGAGGTACAGTGGACACTCAAGAATAAGCCACAACTGTTATTCTGATGGGGCATAGAGGGGTGTGTCTCTTCAACAGTGTTTCTCTGACTTTTGTTTTTTGAGACAGGGTCTTGCTATATAGTCTAGGCTGGCCTGGAACTCACTGTATTTGTTCTACAACTTTTCATCTTCCTGTGTCACCTCCTGAGATCTGGCTTCTGAGTGTCTCCCAACCACACTTGACCTGACTATGGATGAGGATTCAAAATTCAATTGTCCTTGGGAATACTGGATATCTGAGGTTAATAATAAAGGGACTGCCAGGCAAATTTTCTAAGACCCTGAATCAAACAAAGGCAAGAGTATGGGCAGGTGGGAGGTAAAGACACTATCAAGTTAGCAGAAGTGGACAGGCCAGGGAAGAAGGACCAGGGAAGGAAATGACTGCTCACTCTGCAGCCTGCCTGGAGGTGTCCTATGGGCAGGAAGACCATGACATCAAGGAAAACCTTGCTCATGGGACTGGGAGGGTAAATGTGAGGGACTTGGCTCTGACAAGCAGGAGGGCAAAGGGAGTCAGCCAGGTCCAGGACATAGCAGTGGGACAGATTTACCTAGGAGCAAACGGTCCTGCTTCCAGGAGAGAGGTAGAGGAGGATCTGGGGAACAGTGAGAGGGTTGTCCTAATGGGAGGAGCTCTGAGTTTGGGTTTCAAGGGAAGAGGCAATGAGGACAAAGCCCTATCCCCTTTCTTCCCTCTACACATCCAGCACACCAGACTGGGTCCCACAGTGTAGGATTGTTGCTTGGCTTCTGGGTCCATAAGCAAGGGGACTGGTACCCAGCAATGGCAGGCATACAGTAAACCAGGTCTTTCATGCTGTGGGCAGCAACCATAGCTAGATTGGCTGCAGCCAAGGTTTTGGCTCAAGGCCAAAAAGGGAGCAAAATTCCTCTAAGATGGTATCAGGCCCTAGAAACCAGGCAAAACAGAGTAAAATCTGGGCAGCTTCAGCAGTGCCTAACACCTTGGCTTTGTCTTCCCTGAGGAGAGTCAGATACCAAATGACAAAATCACACTAAAGGCAGTTGCTGAAGAACAGGTGCTGCACAGGAGAGATGGCTGTAGCCCCAGAGCCTCAGCCTCAGAGGCTTTCTGCATCGCCTGGATATTCTCTTTTTGCCAGGCCAGAGTGGGAGATAAGCTATGCTTAGAGCAGGGAGGATGGCCTGTCACTTCATGTAGGCTCTGCTGGCTCCTGCCACCACCACTGCTGTTTTACTTCCTCCCCCTTCTCTTTTTATTTAATTTATTATTATTATTATTATTATTTTATTTTTTTTTTGGAGGCAAGGTTTCTCCTAGGCTCACTTTGTAGACCAGGCTGGTCTCAAACTCACAGAGATCCACTTGCCTCTGCTTCCCTGATTGCTAAGGTTACAGGCATGTGCTACCACACCTGGCTTGCTCTTTTACTTCTAATAGAAGATATTCTTGGCTCAGATCTGGGTAGATTGCACTTGGCAACCCTCCTTTGCTGTAGGAGTATCTTTGGTTTTTGTTTTTGTTTTTGTTGTTGTTGTTGTTGTTTTTAAATGTAGACCAGGCTGGCCTTGATCTCAGAGATCCATCTGCCTCCCAAGTGCTGGGAAGAAAGGTATGTACCACCACCATCCAGGCATTAGTGGCTTTCTTATTTGAGCCTCACCGCTGGCCTGGGTCATGGCAAAGGTAGCATTTGGGCAGACAGCAATCTCACAGACCTCCCTGTACCTAAAGGCGTTAAGCTTTACCATACATGCACCCTCTGTACCTAGCTTCTTGGCAGCTCCAGTGGCCCTTCATAGGCTGAGATCCTTTCTCTAGCTTTGTGGCTCAGGCCTTGGACTTGCAATTTCCTGACTCAGATACCTGAGTAGCTGGGATTATAGGCCTGTGTCAACAGGCTAAGCTCAGATCCCCTCTCAAACTATTCCAGCCAAGTGTAAAGGCACATGCTTTTAATCCTACCACTAGGGAGGCAGAGGCAGACAGAGCTTTGTGAATTTAAGGCTAGATTGTCTAGATTAGGAGTTCCAGGCCAGCTGGGGCTACAGAGTAAGACTCTATCTCAAAACAACAACAACAACACATAAATAGCCTGTTCTCTAAACACAGGCCTACCGTCTTTTATTAGCTTCTGGGTTGTAGGCTTCCTAGACCCATGCCTACAATTTAGCCTACAGTAGCTTCAATGCAAAAAAACTGCCCACAGACACACGTTTTCTAAGGCCCCTTCACCAACCACTGCGACCCCATGTGCCTAGGAAACTGGATCCTGGAAGGGCCCTGATGGAGTGCCTGGAGTTATTAAGAATGACTGTAGCCCTGCTGCTACAGGAATCCAGAGAACACGTGCCATCGTGTGTGTGTGTGTGTGTGTGTGTGTGTGTGTGTGTGTGTGTGTGTGTGTGTGAATGTATACGCACGGATGAATGCGGGAGAGAACGCACGCCAGTGGGCTTTGTTGGCAGTTAGTACCACAGCCTCCTGTCTCTGACCTCACGGCACTGGGGCCACAGTGCGAACACAGCCACACCTGGCTTCCTAAGTGGATATATACAATCCTAACCCCGCCCCTCACAGTGCAGAACAAGCAATTTTTACCCTCAGTCCTGTCACCAGCCCCAACAGCTGACATCTTTGAGCCTCAACCCTTCTGCCTATGAAATGTAACTTGACTTTTCCCTCCTAAAATGACCTAGCAATAGGGTTCTGTAAAGTCACTACAGCTGACAGGAACACTGCCATTCAATGGCTACACAGCTACTGTGACATTTCCTGGGTCTCAAGAGCAACTGCCTTTACAGGCCAGGAAGTACTTTTTCCCCCCCCAAGACAGGGTTTCTCTGTGTAGCCTTGGCTGTCCTGGCCTCATTTTGTAGACGAGGCTAGCCTCAAACTCACAATGATCCCCCTGCCTCTGCCTCCAGAGTGCTGGGATTAAAGGCGTGCGCCACCACTGGCTGAAGTCTAAGTGATTATCACAAAGGAATGCTTAAATTCCAGGAAGATGAGATAGACAAATGGCTTCAGTTTCTAAGATCATATGTCTGCTTTGCTTTAGAACACTGTCTAAAATAACAAAACAAAACAAAACAAAACAAAAAACAAAGAAAGCCGAGCCTGGTCTACAAAGCAAGTTCAGAACAGCCAGGGCTCTGTTATCCAGAGAAATCCTGTTTTGAGAAACAAAAACAAACCAAGAGAAAGCAACTGGGCACTTGTTCCTCAGGTGTCTGGGGACAATGGCACAGGAAACAGCAAAGTCATTAAGAACATTGATTTTAAGGTCACAGGTGTGAATTTTGATTCCACTTTAAGTACTGATTAACTATGTAAATCAATTATGAGTTTCTGGTCTCTTAGTCTCAGTTTTCATACCTATAAAGGAGTGTACATCAAGTGTACACTTCGTCAAGCTGATGTGGAATGACATGAGACAGTGACTTTCCAGGATCTGGCGCATAGTGAATGGCCAATAAATAGCCATTTATAATTTTATAAGGGAAGGTTTGGGGGCAAAGGTTTAGGTGTTCTTGCTATCCCCAGACAACACTAACCACAGGCAGGAGAAAGGCTCTGCTCATCCTCATTTAGCTGATGGGTTCTGCTACTAAGGACACCAGACTCTCCTATGCAACGTAAGCCCCAGGACCACAGTGCACAGTCAGAGAGTGCCTAGATCCCAGTGCTGAGGCATTACATCTTGGTAGTGTAAGGGGATATAGGTTATAAGAAAGAAACATTGAGCAGATAGACCCATAAAAGCCTGGTTTTGCAGGCTGGAGAGGTGGTGCAGCGGTTAAAAGCACTGGCTGCTCTTCCAGAGGTCCTGAGTTCAATTCCCAGCAACCCTATAGTGGCTCATAACTACCTATAATGGGATCTAATGGCCTCTTCTGGCATACATGTGTACATATAAATAGAGCACTCAAATAAGTAAAAATCTTTTTTTAAAAAGCCTGGATTTGCATGGGTTATAGGGTTTTCCTTTGTTTTATTGTTTTCACTCTTCTTCTTTTTTTTTTTTTTTAAAGTTGATCAACAGGCTTTGTCTGTTTGTTTGTTTTTTGTGAGATTCTCTGTGTATTCTTGGCTTGACTGTCCTGGACTCACTTTGTAAGCCAGGCTGGCCTCGAACTCACAGAGATCCACCTGCCTCTTGTTTTCACTCTTTAAACAAAGCCTTTGAAGCCTTTAAAACAAAAAATGAAACTACTGAATCACCAAGTTAGGTGGAAGTTACTTCAATGGCTGACTTTTTTTTTTTTGAGACTGGGTCTCTCTGTGTAGCCTTGATTGTCCTGGGCTTGCTTTGTAGATCAGGCTGGCCTCGAACTCACAGCGATCCCACCTGCCTCAGCCTCCCGGGTGCTGGGATTAAAGGCGTGCACCACTACCACCTGGCCAATGACTGACCTTCGAGTTGGTTCTGGTAAGAGAAACCAAATGCCAATTTCCCCCCCAGAATTCACATTACAGTTCCAAATTCAGGACATTAGATTAAGGCTATCTGAGCACTGAAAAGACGATCCTTATATGAGCAAGACCCTGCTGCTGGGTGTCCCTGCTCATGGCACTGAAGAAGTTTCAGTTAACAGCAGTGTTTGGAAAAGTAATGCTGCATGTAAGAGCAGGACTTGAAGGGCCAGAGAACTGGCTCAGTGGTAAAGGACTTGCCTCCAAGCCCGATGACCCAAGCTCTACCCTCAGAACCTACCAAGGAGAGAAGTAACCCCGAAACCTGTCCCCTGACCCCCACAAGTGTGCTGTGGCATTGTGCATGCTAGTTTCCTTGGGTCCTTTGCTTTGCTTTTGAGACACCCCTGGCCTAGAACCAAGCTAGTCTCAAATTCACAGAACTGGCCTTGTAGCTGGAATTAAAGGTGTACATTAGCACACCTGGTCCAGTTTTCTTATTAAGTCGGGTAATGATACTCTTACCAAACAGTGCTAATTCTGGTGACTGAATAGGGTGATGAGAGGTGGCAAACACCATAACTGTATCTACTCCACTATTGCTTTCTTCCACCTGCTTGAACCTATGGTGGTGGTTGTTTTTATTATTATTATTATTATTATTATTATTATTATTATTATTATTATTATTTATTTATTTATTTATATTTTTTCAAAACAAGGTCTCTCTATGTAGCCTTACCTGTCCTGAACTCGTTTTGTAGACCAGGCTGGCCTGGAACTCACAGGGATCCGCCTGCCTCTGCCTCCTCAGTGCTGGGATTAAAGGCATGCACCACTACGCCCAGCTATCATTTTTTTTTAATGATTCCTTTTCTTTCTTTCTTTTTCTTTTTTCTTTTTTGTTTGTTTCTAGACAGAGTTTCTTTGTGTAGTCTTGGGTGTACTGAAATTCCCTCTGTAGACCAGGCCAGCTTCGAACTCACAGAAATCTGCCTGCCTCCTTTTTATTTTTATGTGCACTTGTGTTTTGTCTGCATGTATGTCTGTGTAAAGGTATCAGATCTCCTGGAACTGGAGTTACAGACAGCTGTGAGCTGCCATGTGGGTGCTGGGAATTGAGCCAGGGTCCTCTGGAAGAGCAGAACTCTTACCCTCAGAGCTTTCCCTAGCTTTACCTGTAATTACTTTTGAGAGCCTGAAGTTCCCTTCCACCCTTTCACAAACAAGCCCCTGCTACCCTCCTCAGCTCCTGCCACCTATATTTTACAGGTTTCCTAAGGAGATTTTCTGGCAGGCCTTCTCCTGGGACAATAAACATGGGACTATTACCATTAATTTCCTTACTCAAAATTGCCATTAGTGGATGCTTCCCTCTCTGAAGAGAGCCAGTGTTATTGTGTGGATTTCTTACACTGCCTAACAGAGTCCAAAGAACAGTAAACACTCAACATGCTTGCAGAATTAATTTAGTAACACAGGCTCAACTAAAAAGGTAAGGAATCTCTCATTAGGGTCACATGGTAAGATCAGAATTAGCCCCGACACTCTAACACTCAGCACTGGTCAGCACGCTGATACGCTTCTAACCCCCTCAGAGCCAAGTCCAGCCTTCATGAAGCCAACTAACAGAACTAGGGAATCAAATACACACCGAGCTGAGCAAGGTCAGGTGTGAAACAACAAATGGGCCATGAGGATGAGATGTTGCTGCACAAGTGCTTGAGAGAGGGTTTTAAGTAACCTCCAACTCCCTATATGACAGAGGCTGTCTTTGAACTCCTGATGTCTTTGCCTTCCAAGTGCTGAGATTACAGGCATGTATCCTTATGCCTGGCTTCACAGGTAGGAGGAATGAAGGGGCTTAAGGTTTCTTCTCTTTAAAACAAATAAAAACGTACATTCAGAGTGAGTGTGTGTGTGTGCCCACTTGCCATGACATGTAGAGGTCAGAGGGTAATTTGTTTGAGTCTGTTCTCTTCTACCATGTGAGTATTAGCGATGAGACTCAGGCCATCAGCCTTAGGGGCAAGTGTCTTTACCTCTGACCATTGAGTGTCAAGGTCTCTTCCACTTTATGCTACAGTAACAATTAATTTGAAGTGTAAATTCTAGCATGACAGGACCTTCAGGAAAGGCCATTTGCTTGGACCTCACTGAGAGCTGAAGCTCCCAATCTGAAAGGCAGACTTGCAAATACAGAGAGTGAGGAAAAGAGCGGAAGGAGACTGTCCCTTCGTTCTGCATATGCACAAACTATATGCTAGATTTCTCAGGAATCAGACTCAGCCCATTCTGAAATGTCCTAGTGAGGTGTGCTCTAGTTAGCGACAATTTTCACAGCATAAATTCAACTCAATTGTGCAGTGTACTCATTAGATAACTATGCCAGCAAGCTAAGCAGACACACATGGTGAGCTCTTAGCAGCCACGTTCAAATACTTGCTTAGCTATTTTTAGCATTTGTTTACATAGAACTAAAAGATTTGCACCTCAAAGGACAAGAACAAACAAGGAGATCCATGAGTTCCAGGTCTAACTACTACCCAGAGGAGACTAAGTCCTTCAGACAGTGTGTGCTCTGCACTCCCTCTAGCACTCTCTCTCCTCTCATTAAAAAAGTCAGTGAATGTATGTGGTGGTATTTATGAGGCCAGAAGACTGTGGATCCCTTAGAGCTGGATACAGGCAGCTATGCATCACCCCATGTGGGTGCTGGAAACCAAATGCCAGTCCTCCTCAAGAGCAGAAACCAGAGACATTGCTCCAGCCCCATCTTAAACAAAAAACAACAAAAAAAAATTTTTTTTGGTTTTTTTTCAAGACAAGGTTTCTCTGTGTAGCCTTGACTGTCCTGGACTTGCTTTGTAGACCAGGCTGGCCTTGAACTCACAGCAATCCACCTGCCTCTGCCTCCCAAGTGCTGGGATTTAAAGGCATGCACCAGCACTGCTTGGCTAAAAAAAAAAAATTTTTTTTTTGAGACAAGATTTGTCTGTGTATCCCTGGCTGGCCTGGAACTTTCTCTGTAGACCAGGCTGTCCTTGAACTCACAGAGATCTGCCTGCCTCTGTCTCCTGAATGCTAAGATTAAAGGCATGTGCCACCATGCTCAGCTCCTCTTTACATTTTTTTCTTTTAAAAATTATTCTATTATTTTGTGTGTATGAGTGTTTAGCCTGAATGTATCTGCCATGTATGTATGTGACTTTGAAGAGCAGAAGAGGGCACTGAATCTCCTAGGACTACAGTTATTGACAATTGTGAGCCAACATGTGGGTGCTGAGACTTGAACCTAGTGCTCTGTAAGAACAGCCTGACTTGGGCTGGAGAGAGATGGCTGAGTAGTTAAGGGCACTGACTGCTCTTCCAGAGATCCAGAGTTCAATTCCCAGCAACCACATAGTGGCTCACAGGCACCCTCTTCTGGTCTGTGGGTGTATATGCAGGCAGAGCACTGTATACACAATAATAAATAAACAAAACTTAAAAAAAAAAAAAGAACAGCCTGGCTTTTAACCACTGAGCCATCTCTCCAGCTCCTGATTCATTATTACATGTATGTGTGTGTGTGTGTGTGTGTGTGTGTGTGTGTGTGTGTGTGTGTGTGTGTGTGTGTACACGCGCGCGCCTGCCTGGGCATGGGCATGCCATGGCCTGGCCTAAGTGTGAAGGTCAGAGACAACTTGCAACTTGCAAGAGCTGACTCTGTCCTTTCATCATGTGGTTTCCAGAGATCAAATAGGTCGTTAGGCTTGGCTGTAAGCACCTTTACCCAGTGAGCCATCTTGTCAGTCCTCTGTTTTTGTTATGTCATGCTATTTCACTGTATTCCATGTCCTCATGAATGTGGCCTAAAAACAGTCACAGGATCAAACAGATGGTTAAAAGGACAGAATGTAGAGATTTAAGAGCTTCATGTTTCAACTCTCTTCCTGACAAACACACAGACAGACAGACAGACAGACACACACACACACACACACACAAATGTAAAAAAAAAATCCATACTGCATGTATGTTAAGTCAGGCAGACAAGAGGGATGGGATCTCAAGGTGAACAGTTCTGAGAATGTACAGAACAGAGAGCTATCTGAATTTCCCTAACCAAAATAGAGTCCTATTTTCCTAGAGTCTAAAAACTCAGTACCAGGTACCAGGCAGCAATGGGACATGCTTTTAATGCCAGAACCTGGGAGGCGGATTAAGGGAGATCTCTTAGTTTGAGGAAGTCCAGGACAGCCAGGGCTATACAGAGAAACCCTGTTTCAAAAAACAAAAACAAAACAGAAAACAGTAGCAGGCAGGTTATACTCTTAATAGGAGCAGGCCCACGTGACGGCTACCCCAAGCCTGCACATCTGAAGACTAAGAGAAGCTTCAAATGGATCACTGTGCTCCACAAATGAGTCACGTGCCTTCTTGACTAGCAAGCCAACAGGACTGCTAGATAGCTCAGAGGGCAAAGGTGCTTGCCACCAAACCTGAGGATGACCTGGGTTTCATCCCTGGGGTACACATGTTGAAGGAAGAAAATCGACTTCCTCAAGTTGTTCTCTGACCTTCACACCAGTCTGTAGCACAGGACACAACCCTCACCCCAAACAGGCACACGTAAAAAGAAAACAGCAGGCACTAAGAGCCAACTTCCATGAAGAAGGGATCAACTCACCATGAAGACATGACAGCTCAGCATGTATGTGCAGATAAAAGCTGAGCTTCAGAACTGAAAGAGCGAATGTGGCAGACAGAAGGATGGAAACAAGGGGATTGCAGTTACAGCCGCAGGCTTCCCTGCTGCCGTCAGACACTGATGGGACAAGCAGACAAAAACCAGGGGCGACTGTAGGACTGTAGGACTACCAAACCTAGGCGAGCTAAAGGGCATTTACAGAAATTCTACTCAGCTACAGCAGAGTGCATTCACCTCAATGCACACAGAACACTCAACAAGCAGACAATATGCTGGGTCATAAGCCAAAGCTCAGTACATTAAAAGAACCGGAATCAAGCCAGGCATGGTGGCGCACGCCTTTAATCCCAGCACTCAGGGAGGCAGAGGCAGGCAGATCCCTGTGAGTTCAAGGCCAGCCAGGTCTATAGAGCGAGTTCCAGGACAGCCAAGGCTACACAGAGAGACTCTGTCTCGAAAAATGAAAAACAAAAACAAACAAACAAAACAACCAACCAACCAACCAAACAAACCAAAAAAACCAGAATACAGCAAAACATTATTTGACCACCAGGGAATTAAATAAATAACAAATATATTTGGAAAATTTTCAAATAACTGATATAAAATGACACATTTCTAAATGTCACAAAAGAAATGAGAAAATATTTTGAGCTGAATGAAAATGAAAACAGAATTTATGGGCTGTTGTCAACCACAAAGAAAATTTAGACCACTTAACCTCTGTATTAGAAAACAGTCAAGCAGCTGGGCAATGGTGGCACATACATTTAATCCCAGCACTGAGGAGGCAGAGGCAGGCACATCTCTGTGAGTTTGAGGCCAGTCTGGTCTACAGAGTGAGTTCCAGGACAGTAAGGGATACACAGAGAAATCCTGTCATGAAATGAAATTTAAAAAAAGAAAGAAACAAAGAAAAGAAAAAAAGGAAATAAACAAGATCTAAAAATCACTTGTTTCTAACTTAAGAAAAGCAAATTAAATCAAAGCAAAGAGGAAGAGGTAAGATAATCTTATAAATGGATGCAATAGAAAAAAAATCAATGAGATTAAAAGCTCATTTTTATTTTATTTTTTTAAAACATTTACTATTTTTTAAAAATTATTATTTATTTATTTATTATGTATACAGTATTCTGCCTGCACACCAGAAGAGGGCACCAGATCTCGCCATAGATGGTTGTGAGCCACCATGTGGTTGCTGGGAACCGAACTCATGGCCTTTGGGAGAACAGTCAGTGCTCTTAACCTCTGAGCCATCTCTCCAGCCCTAAAAGCTGATTTATTGAAGAGATTAATAAAATTGATAAGCTTCTGGACAGACTGGTAAGGAACAAAAGAGAAAAGGTAATCCTTTACCCACATCCTAAATAAGAGAGATAGCGGGCTGGAGAGATGGCTTAGTGGTTAAGAGCACTGACTGCTCTTCCAGAGGTCCTGAGTTCAATTCCCAGCAACCACATGGTGGCTCACAGACATCTATAATGAGATCTGGTGCCCTCTTCTGGCTTGCAGGTGTACATGCAGATAGAGTGCTCATATACACTAAATAAATACCATGGCTGAGAAATTAAAAACTACTACAAATGCCAGGCGGTGGTGGCGCAGGCCTTTAATCCCAGCACTCGGGAGGCAGAGGCAGGGGGGATCACTGTCAGTTTGAGGCCAGCCTGGTCTACAAAGCCAGTTCAGGACAGCCAGGACTGTTCTGGGACGGAGGGAACAAAACAAAACAAATAAAAAACAAAACAAACTACTACAAGCATAAAGTGTTAAACCCCTGGGCTGAGGGAGGATGGCTCAGCAGGTAAAGGTGCTCCCCACCATGCCTGACACTAGGTTCCACTTCTGGGAACCACATGGTGGAAAAAGAGAACTGACTCAGGCAAGTTCTCTGACGTTCCAAAGCTGGGACAAGCAGTTGAGGCACCTGTCAGTGCACCTGCCCTCCAGGTCCCCCAGCATCCCTCAGCTCTTCCCTGTTACAGGACATGGCTGCCACGCTCCACCCTCTCCCCTAGTCCCTCCCCAGCTCCCCAGCCTAGGGGCTGGGCTGCCCTTCCCCCAGAGGCTCTTCCTTATATAATCCAGTCATTTTTGTTACCCACACTCCTGGCTGCTGCACCTAGTTGCCCTCTCTGCCCTCTCCCTATCTCCTCACATGGCTCAGGGGCATGACCACTCTGGAACTCTCCCAGATGTGTCTGATTCTGGCTATGCTCTCTCTTTTACCTCCCATGAGCACCAAGACAAACACACACATGCACACAAAAAATAGATGTTATTAAAGCAAAAACAAAGTAGACAAGCTATACCTAAATCTATTAGGAAAACTGAACTATGGGGAGATGACTCAGTAGTTGAAAACACTGGCTGCCTATCAGAGGACCCAGGTTCAATTCTCACTCCAGTCTCTAGGGGCTCTGATGCCCTCTTTTGGCCACTGCAGGCACAACACAGACATACATTCAGGGAAAACAGTGCAAATAAAATAAAAAAATAATAAAGCCAGACATGGTGGCTCACGCCTTTAATCCCAGGACTCAGGAGGCAGAGGCTGGTGGATTGCTGTGAGTTCAAGGCCAGCCTGGTCTATATAGTGAGTCCAGGACAGCCAAGGCTACACAGAGAAACTCTGTTTCAAACAACAACAACAACAACAACAACTAAATAAATTAAATGCTGTGAGTTCGAGGCCAAGCCTGGTCTACAAAGTTCAGGACAGCCAAGATAACACAGAGAAACCTTGTCTCAAAAACAAAACTAAACTAAACAAAATAATAAAATGAACAGTGAGTCATAATGAAGAGTTATTTATCACAAATAGGGAAAATCTACATGTTCCTCTCACTAGACACAGAATCATTAGCACAATCCAGCACCTCAGCTGGGCCAGTCTTACGGTAAACATCTATAACCCTTGTGCTTGGGAGGCTGAGGTAGGGGGTCATAAATCTGAGCACATAGGAGGCATTGTCTCAGAAGGGAAACACATTGCTGAAACCTTTCAGCAACCATGTGACAGCAAGGAGCTTCCCCAATCTGAGCAGAGAGTATGAACACCTAAGCTAGACTCACACCTGCATTCTCAGAACATGCATGGCCAGGGCAGGAGGCTCACCACGAAATCAAGAACAGCTGGGGCTATAGAAGGAGACCTTTTGAAAACACCAAGGCACTAGGCAGTGGTGGCACACACCTTTAATCCCAGCACCGGAGAGACAGAAGAGGCGTATCTCTGTGAGGCCAGCCTGATCTACAGAGTGAGTTCTAGCACAGCACAATGAGACTCTCTCTCAAAAAACAAAACAAAACGTGAAACTGAAAATACCACTTATAGGGCTGGAGAGATGGCTCAGGGGTTAAGGGCACTGACTGCTCCTCTAAAGGTTCTGAGTTCAATTCCCAGCAACTACATAGTGGCTCACAACCATCTATAATATGATCTGACAGCCTCTTATGGCCTGCAGGTGTACATGCAGGCAGAGCACTGTATACATAATAAATAAATAAGTAAATATTTTAAAAAAGAAAATACCACTTATATAATGTAAAGGTAAGATATCATGGAAGAAATAGAACAAAATAGGCGAAAAACAGTATACTAAAAAGTATAAAACACTGGTAAAAAAATCTTAAAAGATCTGGTCATGAGATATACTTATGAATTTGAAGACAGTATCATTATTATTACTATTACATTCTGGGTGCTGAACATTAAGCCTAGGATCTTGCGCATGCTAAGTACACGCTCTATCATTAAGCTGCATGCACGTGCTTCTCGAGGCAGATGCAGCTTTGGCATCTGTGTGGCTCCTCGACTGGAACAGCAAGTACTTCTGTACTTTCTGCACACAAGAGATCTGGGAAGAGTCAGCCTAGGCAGGCACATATTTCCTGTCTTGTACCCAAGAGGCTCTGAAACAGGGAGTCCTCAGATCAAGCAGGTCCTGAGGTCCCTTTAGAGGTAAGAATTGCTTCTTCTTCAGAGTACCTTAGTTAGAATGGATGAAAAAGAGAGAGAGAGAGAGAGAGAGAGAGAGAGAGAGAGAGAGAGAGAGAGAGAGAGAGAAAGGAAAGAACAGAGGGGCAGGGGGAGAAACATAGCCCACATGCTCAAAGAACCAAACCCAAGGCCAAGAGATAGACAGCAACAACCAATTACAAAACCAGACTCTCACTGACCATCTGTCTCTCCACTTGGTACTGCAAGTGACTTTCTACCTGAGGAACTTGGTTTCCTCTAGGAAACGTCCACTTTATATGAATTGTTTGGAAACAGGGTCTCAAAGGGTGGAAGCCACCCCCTGGCTTTCAGAGAAATGGTCTGTTTGAAAGGCAACCACTGTCTGGCTGCAGCCGCCTGCACACAATATGCACATGTTGTTGTTTTGCTCTGCTTCCTCTCTATTTTCATCTCCTATACTGCAGGACCAAACTAATTTTAAAACCACTTTAAGCTGCCAGGTCTCGCAGTTGGTCTAGGGCTCTCTAGTGCCTTGAGCCTGACTGAACTGACAGCCTGTGCCTGCCCTTCAGCAAGGCGGACCAGATAATGAACCTCACAGTGCTGATTAAGTAAGAGGCCATCGCTTGGTTAAGGATTGGTGACAGTGACTTTCCCTAATTTCCCTGGGCAGTCACTCATGTCTATGGCTGAAGCCACAGACAGCCCTGTGAAGATTTTCTCTGAACTAATTAAGGCCCAGCACATCCAGACCCTGTACAAGCAAGGCCTTGGACCATGTCTGGAGGTGCCAAGGTAATGGGAATGGAGGAAGCACAGACACACAAATACTCCATCCCGCCTTCCTGACACTATCCGGATCCACCACAGGCAGATGTGTCTGAACTCCCAGCCTGAGGCTGTTTTACCAGGCAACTCAAGAGAGCTAAACTCTGAGCTGATGCAATCACCATTTCTTGCCAAATATAGTGGCGCACACCTATAATCCCAGCACCGGAGAGGTGGGCGCAGGGGGGCTGGGGAAGAGGTCAAGCCCAGCCTTCTCTGACTCTAACCCTAACCCTGACCCTCCTTGCCAGGGCCTCATTTACTTCCCACCCCTAACAGGCACAATTCCATTTGTGAGCTAAGGTGAGAGTCCCATTTAGCTAAGTAAGTTATTTTTCAGATTGCAATTATCATGTGACCATGATTGTTATGAAACATCAAAATACTGTTATGGGTCCTAAAACTATTTCAAGGTGGAAAGATAGCTCAGCACTTAAGAGCACTTGGTTGCTTTCGCAGAGGACCTAGGTTTGGTTCTCAGCACCAGAATGGGGGCTCACAACCATCTGTAACTCCAGTTCTAAGGATGTACTATCCCCCTTGGGCACATGGAGCTCAAACCTGCATGCAAGCAAAACACTCATATACATAAAACAACAACAAAATATTTCAAGAAGGAGAGCATGGTGGCGCACGCCTTTAATCCCAGCACTCGGGTGGCAGAGGCAGGCAGATCTCTGAGTTTGAGGCCAGCCTGGTCTCCAGAGTAAGTTCCAGGACAGCCATAGCTACACAGAGAGACCCTCTCTCGAAAAACAAAAACAAACAAAGGAAAATCAAGTCAACATAACTGTAACAGAGATGCAGCTTTGCATAAGGGCACTTCTAGTCTCAGCCGTCACAGTGGCAAGCCAGGCTCTTCCACACACATCTTGGAAAAATTCTAAAGAATATCCTAAAAGAGGTGGTAGTGGAGATAAAATAATCTTCCCAAAGATCAAATGGAAGGAAGGAAGTGGTTTTAGTTTTTGTTCTTTTTGAGACAGGGTTTCTCTGTGTAGCCTTGGCTGTCCTGGACTCACTTTGTAGACCAGGCTGGCCTGTAACTCACGGCGATCCACCTGCATTCACCTCCAGAGTGCTGAGATTGAAGGCGTGTGCCACCACACCTGACCTGGAAGTGGTTTTAGAAAAGCTTTTTTTTTTTTTCAAAAAAAAAAAATATTTATTACATATATAGTATTCTGCCTGCATGTGTGCCAACATACCAGAAGAGGGCACCAGATCTCATTCTAGATGGTTGTGAGCCACTACTATGTGGTTGCTGGGAATTGAACTCGGGACCCCTGGAAGAGCAGACAGTGCTCTCAACTGCTGAGCCCTCTCTCCAGCCCTAGAAAAGCGGGAAGTGCTCCTGAATACTCCTACCTAACAAGCAGAAGGGGAGGATCCTTCTTAGTTCAAATGCAGAAAGCAGGAGTGCTCTGCTGCCCACCTAGGATGACAAGGTGCTGTGGTTCTCCCATGCACTGAGAAGGTGGCTTCAGTGGCCATACTGAGGAAGACCAGGCATGCATGTGGTGGCCATTTCAAAATTCTACCTCAATGAAGAAACGTCTGACAGTAGCAGACACAAACTACCCTGAGCTCTGCTATACCAGTGAGTGACCTTGCCATCCACCCAGCGCGGCTGTGAATGTGATTGTAAACTTTTGAATAAAACAGACACGCTACTTTAAAAGCAGTTAAGAGGAGCCGGGCGTGGTGGCGCACGCCTTTAATCCCAGCACTCGGGAGGCAGAGGCAGGCGGATCGCTGTGTGTTCGAGGCCAGCCTGATGTACAAAGTGAGTCCAGGACAGTCAAGGCTACACAGAGAAACCTTGTCTCGAAAAACAAAAACAAAAACAAACAAACAAACAAAAAGCAGTTAAGAGGCTGAAAAGAGATATAGTTGGTAGGACGCTTGGCTAGCAGGCATAAAGCCCTGGATTAGATCCCTGGTACCATATAAAAGGGGCCTGGTAGGTAGCATATGCCTTAGTTTTTTTTGTTTATTTTTGGTTTTTGGTTGTTCCCCCCCCCCCCCCAGACAGTGTTTCTCTGTGTAGCCTTGACTGTCGTGGACTCACTTTGCAGACCAGGCTGGCTTCAAACTCACAGCGATCCGCCTGCCTCTGCCTCCCAAGTGCTGGGATTAAAGGTGTGCGCCACCAGGCCCGGCTGCACATGCCTTGCAATCAGAGCACGCAGCAAGGCAGAGTCAAAGATCAGAAGTACAAGGTCATCCTTAGGTGCAAAGTGAACTCAAGGTCATCCTGGGGTATAAGTCACAAAGGGGGTGATTAAACTTTAGTGTGATATAATTTTGATATATTATCTACTGTGGTATAAATAAAAAATTTTCATAGACAGTCACCATATGCTAGGCCTGGTGACACACACCTTTAATCCCAGCACTTGGGAGGCAGAGGCAGGCAGACCTCTGTGAACTTGAGGCCAGCCTGGTCTACAAGAGAGTCTAGGACAGCCAAGGCTTTGTTACACAAAGAAACCCTATCTTGAAAAACAAAAACAAAGTCACCACATCCCTCTGGCATGTAGAAAAGCATTCCTGGGATATTTGTTTGGAATAAAGGGACTCACTTCATTTATGAAGTTATACCACATTAGGACCCTCTGGAATGGATTGGTTCTTCCCTCTAAGACTTTGGCCACCTCCCAAAAAAAGGCCTTGTTACCTACCGTTACTCTCCCTTGTAAAAGTAACTTTATTCTCCTGACTCAGTTATTGTCTGGGAGGCTTACTGCCTCCTTCTGCTAACCTATGCAGAAGCTGGTTAGTCCTGGAAGTTTCTAGCCTCCATACAATCTAACCTAGGCCTAGAATGTTTTCAGCCTCTGAGACTTACTGCTGCATAGCTCAGCCTTACTTGTTCTTTCTGAACAGTTCAACTGTTCTGGCTCAAGCACTTCTCCCAGCTGACTTATTCAATCTGGCTTCTCTCTTGGCCTGGAATTGCTCTGCTTGGCCTCAGAGTAACTCAGCAATCTGCTCTAACCTTTTGACTTCTCATTTTTTGGCTCATTCAGTCTTCACTTGAGTCGTCTATTACTGTCCTGGAAAAACTGTTTCTTTTTCTTTTCCTTTTTTTTTTCTATTTTGTTTTTTCAAGACAGGGTTTCTCTGTGTAGCCTTGGCTGTCCTGGACTCCCTTTGTAGACCAGGCTAGCCTTAAACACACAAAGATCCACCTGCCTCTGCCTCCTGGCATACACGACCACGCCTGGCAAAAAACTGTCTCATAAGTAGTTTCTCTTTCCTATTCTGTCAAATCTATGATTTGTCACCTTTTCTGCCACTCAATTAGACATTACTTTCTTCTTTTTTAAAATTAATTTATGAAAAGGGCACCAGATCTCATAGATGGTTGTGAGCCACCATGTGGTTGTTGGGAATTGAACTCAGGACCTTTGGAAGAACACAGTGCTCTTAACTGATGAGCCATCTCTCCAGCCCTAGACATCACTTTCAAACATAGGTGCTTCCTTATATAAACTAATTTTACCTTCATTGTTTGGGATTAAAGACATGTTTCACCATACCTGGACCTAAGCTTTTCTTTACCAGAAATTTGCTCTATACCAGGCTGGCCTTGAACTCAGATCTGTTTGCCTCTGTCTCCTGGATTTAAAGGTGTGTTTGTATTCCAGCTGGATCACACAGACCTAGAAGATTTTTTTGGATGTGATCTCTTGCCAGAAAAGCCATGTTCTGAATTAACATTCCTCTCCACTTCCTACTTCTTGTTTCTTCTTCATAGCCCTGGCTTACCTATTCCTTCAACATATCTGACGGACTCAAGTTATCATGCATGGCCCAGCCTGACAAAATAGAGAAGCTTAGACTTTGGAGTCAGGCTTGCCTGGCTACAACTGTAGCCCTGAACAAATCAGTCTTTGTAGTGTTCTCATCTATAAGATAATAATTGTTGGGGACAATAGGCCATATGGCCAATGTTCAGCCATCTTGTCAGAGCCTGCACCTCTAAGTCTCTGTTTTTCCCAGAGCTTGCTTTTCACCAGAAACTAGCTGACTCTGTTGTGGGTCAGCAGTTAGACTAAAGACAGATAGAGATGGAGCGACCCTGTTATGGTTTAGCAGTTAGACTAGACAAAGATGGAACCAGATACCCTGTATGGCAGGACATTATGACTCTGCCTGGAATTCCCTATGTTTTGAGAAAAGCCTGCAGCTGGGTTGCTATAGCAATATGCTGCCCTGCCTTCTGACTTATAAAAGCTGATGCCTGACTAATAAGTTTGAGAGTCTGATCATTCAGACTTGCTCTCCTTCTTTGTGCCTTGCACTTTCTTTTCTTTCTTTCTTTTAAAATATTTTTAATTTAATTTTAATTTATGTGTGTTGGTGTGAGAGTGTCAGATCTTGGAGTTACAGACAGGGGTGAGCTGCCATGTGGGTGCTGGGACTTGAACCCAGGTCCTTTGGAAGAGCAGGCAGTGCTCTTAACCACTGAGCCATCTCTCCAGCCCATGTCTTGCATTTTCTTTCTTTCTTTTTTTTTTTGTTTTGTTTTTTGAGACAGGGTTTCTCTGTGTAGCCTTGGCTCTCCTGGACTCGCTTTGTACACCGGGCTGGCCTCGAACTCACAGTGATCCGCCTGCCTCTGCCTCCCGAGTGCTGGGATTAAAGGCGTGCGCCACCACGCCCGGCGTGTCTTGCATTTTCAACAGGTGAACTTCCTCCCGAATTTTAGTCAAACCCCACAGGCCAGGGCAAATAATTATGTCTATCCCAAATAGTTGACATAAGATATAAGTAAATAGTGCCTCTGAACAAAGATAGAGTGTTCCTGCACTTTGTGCATTTGAATCTAGTTTAAATCCAAGATACTTTCTCCCCTAGGCAGGTCTCAGATGGTACAGTCAACTCCCTGGTCCAACTAAGAGTAAGCACCCCAGCAGCACATGATCTGGCAGCTGGCTGGCTTCTGTGGGCCTTCTCAAGATGCCAGCTGAGTGTAGGCACCATGCAGGAGCCGCACCCTTCCTCTGCCTTTATGGCATTCTTGCTTTAGGGAATGAATTCAGCAAACAAACGAACAACTCCATTGAAGTGTTTTGCTGCCGAACAGGTCAACTGAAATGCCAGAACACAAATAAAGACAGCAAGGCAGGCAGGGTCAGACAGCCAATGCTTGTGTCATGTGTCTCCTTCAATCAGAGTTCCCACAGCAACCATCACTCATGGCTACAGAGAGGCAGTGCCCAGCTACAGGCTGTTGTAGGAAAGCACACACTGTCAAGCACAGGAAGCTGAGCTGTGGCTATTGTGGGAGTCTTACATCTTAACTCCTGAGCATGTGTCTCTCTGCCAAGGTTGTCTTGCATAACGGTTAAGACCCTGTTCTACGACGAGGACACAGCACAGGGCACTCAGGAGCATGCTTCTCAGAGGCCTCAGTCACCCTGTTTGAAATGCAAAACTGCCCCATAAGATTCTTTTTAGCTTTGTTTTGTTTTGGTTTTTGGGAGACAAAGTCCGAATAGCACTGGCTATTCTGAAACTCCATATGTAGACCAGGCTAGGCCTCTGCCTCCCAGCCTGGGATCAAGGGTGTGCTCAACCAGGACTGCCTAGAGAGGGTTTTTACAGAGGTGGCTCTTATGAGGAAGTGAGCCATGTGAACTTCCTGCCCAGAAAATCCTGATGGTATCACAGCCCTTCTCCTTCAAAACCACCAGCATGCTGGGATAGGTCTGGTCTGAGAGCGGACTTTAATTTCAGTGACTGTAGGAACATCTGGCTCCATATTGTATCCTTGGTGGGAGCTTCATACCAACCCCCCCCCCAAACCAGCCCTCGATGCTGTTCACACTCTCAGAAACTGTTACACACTCACACACAGAGGGTAGCAACAATTATGAAGAAGTCTCAGGCTTGGCTTTTCTCAGAGGACTCTTAAGTTCTTAGGGCTCTCTACCAAGATTTCTGTGAGAAAGTTTTCTCACGCAAAGGCTTCTACGTGGCCCTAAAGACACAGTGCCACACAAAGTGGTGCTCCCCTATTAGTAACATCTCAGTTGTCACTCACTGGAAATAAACTAGGCTGGGCCTGGAGGTTCAACTTCTAACTCTAGCACCTAGGAGGCTCAGGCAAGAGACAGACACTAGCCAGAGGCCACATGATGAGTTCCAGGTTTGTTTCAAAAAGACAAAACAAAACAAAACGAAAAGAAAGGGAGTGAAAAAAAAGCTAGGTATCATCTGGATTTCTAACTACTTATCAGCCATTTGTAGTTATTCGTTTTTTTTTTTTTTGAGACAGGGTCTCTCTGTGTAGCCTTGACTGTCCTAGACTCACTTTGTAGACCAGGCTGGCCTCAAACTCACAGCGATCTGCCTGCTTCTGCCTCCTGAGTGCTGGGATTAAAAGCGTGCGTCACCACTGCCTGGCCATTTGTAGGGTTTTTTTTGTGTGTGTGATTTATTTTTTTTTTTCTGTGCATTGGTATTTTACATGCATATGTGTCTGTGTGAAGGTGTTGAATCCTCCATTGTAAGCTACTATGTAGGTGCTGGGAATTGAACCTGGGTCCTCTGGAAGAGCAGCCAGTAGAGTGCTCTTAACTGTTGAGCCATTTCTCTAGACCCTCATTTGTAGTTTTTAAAGAGTTATTTTCGCTGGGCGTGGTGGCACATGCCTTTAATCCCAGCACTCAGAAAGCAGAGGCAGGCAGATTGCTGTGAGTTGGAGGCCAGCCTGGTCTACAAAGTGAGTGCAGGACAGCCAAGGCTACACAGAGAAACCCTGTCTTGAAAAACCAAAAGCCAAAAACTAAAAAAAAAAAATTTCTTTTCATTTTATATGTATCTGTGAGTATCTGCAAGTATATCATGTACATGCTGGTGTCTGTGGAAGGCAGAAAAGGGTGCTGGGTACCCGGAGCTGAAGTTTCAGGCTGCTGAGAGCTGCCTAATGTGGGTTCTGAGAACCAAATCCAGACCTGCAAGAGCAGTGAGTGTTCTTAACCACTGAGCCATCTCTCCACCTGGCAGCAGACGTCTACAATAGCTCTTAGGATGGGGAGAAATCAAGCCTGTTTAGAAAGCTCACTGAAGTAATAGTACTCAGCAGCTTTCAACAAACTCTGCTTGTAATATTTTTAAAAAATTGTCTTGTGGGCTGCAGAGATGGTTCAGCCAGAATAAATGTCTGCCACCGAGCCTGACCATCTGAAAGCCCACATGGTGGAAGGAAAGAACCAACTCTGAGCATGCCCCCACATAATATGTGTATATGTGGTATGTGCATATATACATGTAAAAAGTGCCGTATACAATTTTATATAGGCTTCCTCTGGGTCTAAAATCTAAAGCTCTAAGAAGAACAGAAACTTGAAAAGAAATGATAGGAATTAAAACCTCAGTAAAGAGGCCGGGTGTGGTGGCGCACGCCTTTAATCCCAGCACTTGGGAGGCAGAGGCAGGCGGATCTCTATGAGTTGGAGGCCAGTCTGGTATACAGAGTGAGTCCAGGACAGCCAGGGCCATTACACAGAGAGACCTTGCCTCAAAAAAGGAACAACAACAACATCAATAAACCTCAGTAAAACTGCTAATACAGCTGGCTCACACCTACAATCCCACAATCTGGGAGGTGGTGACTTCCACAAACTCAAGGTCATTCAGTTACAAGGGAGTTAGTTCTGGGCTAATCTGAACTATATGAAACTTTGACTCAAAAAAACAAACAAACAAAAAACTAAAGCAGGAATGTGGTGCACAGATACACATGCAGGCAAAACACTAAAAATAAATAAAGTAAATAAACTGAAAAAGACAAACTGATTTTGATCATGTCATAATATTGAAAATAACAATAATTCCTAATGTAGTAGACTAAAGGGTTTGACTGCATTGCCCTGTGTTCCTATGATATTGTGGGTCCCAGTAGAATGTCTTTTTCCCTAAACACCTTTCTTTGGGGGGTGTACTAGGAATTAAGCCAGGAGACTCCAGTGTGTTAGGCAAAGACTCAAATTCTGAGCTATATCCTAATGCTTAAGATTGTCTCAGAAAATCCATGACTTTGTATGCAAAGGAATTTTTAGCAAGCTCCAGGCCACTGGGGTGAAAGTAAGCTTGAAGATAGGCTTGTCTACCCTTAGAAACAGAAAGTAGGATGGTGGTTGCCAAGGTAGCAGGGGAGAACAGGAAGTTGTTCAGAGGATGAAGAAGCCTTAGAGAGCTGTGGTACAACAATGTGCTTACTGTTAAGTATACTGTTTCAAACACTGAGGAATGGTTATGATGGCAAATCTTTTTAACCACAATTTAAAAAAAAAAGGAAGGTTTGTCCATTAGGCCTCATCACATGCCTGCCATTGGTAAAGCCCTTAATAAGTCTGTGATTGAATCAAAGGCAAAAAAATCAGGAAGAGACTATGGGCATGATGGTGCACACCTGTAATCTCAGCACTCGGGAGCCAGAGGCAGGTGGATCTCTATAAATCAACCCAGCCAGGGTTACATAGAGAAACTCTGTTAAAAAGAGAAAAAAAGTGGGCCTGGCGTGGTGGCGCATACCTTTAATTCCAGTATTCAGGAGGTAGAGGCAGGCAGATCGCTGGGAGTTTAAGGCCAGCCTGGTCTACAGAGTGAGTCTAGGACAGTCAGGGCTACACAGAGAAATCCTGTCTCGAAAATAAAAAACAAAAACTGTATGTGTATGTGTGTGTGCGCGCGTGCATGGTGGTGAGTGACTAAAGACTGACTTGCACTCTAAGTCATGTACCTTCAGACTATTTTTTGGTTTTGTTTTTTTGAGGCAGGGTCTCCCTACAAAGCCCTGCCTATCATGGAACTTAGTATATACATCATGTTGGCCTCATACTCACAGCAATCTGCCTGCCGCTGTCTCCCAAGTGCTGGATACAGAGGCATGTGCTGCCACCCTCCACCAGGCTTCAGACTGTTTTGTGACCCAAAGACATGGCATTCAAAACTCTGGAACTCTGCATTCTCCTGACTTGTTCAGGTCCTAGTTTGATTATTATCTAAGCTCTGTCCTGCCCTCTCTGTCTACTCTGACCACAACTGCAGAGACCGCACCTTCACAGACTTCTCACACTTAAACCATTAACTAACTGCAGTCTCTCTCTTTAAAACTACCTTATTTTATATGTATGAGTATTTTGCCTGCATATATGTCTGTGTGCCACATGCAAGCTTGTTACCCACAGAGGCCAGAAAGGGGTACAGGACCCCTAGAACTGGAGCTACAGATGGTTGATGTGGGTGTTGAACATCAGCTCCCCAGGGTTCCCCTACCCATCACTAAGGTGTGCTGGCACAGGCATGTGTTCTCAGGCACCCGGGAGGCTGCAGCTTGCCTGAGCTACAGGGCAAGGTAAAGAAGTCTAAGCAAGTTAGTAAGCCCTACCAAGATAAAACTAGAAAGGGGCTGGAGCTCAACGTCAGAACACTTGTTTGACTAAGTGTGTGAAGCCTCGGGTTTAACTGCAGTGCAGAAGGAGGGCTTCTCGGACATCTTCAATCCACATTTACTGAGTACAGATAGAGTAGTCAGTGGAACAAAGGCTGTATGACTCAGCTGTCCCATGGAAATGAAAACCAGGGTCAGCGCACTAGTGACAGAGGGCTGGAGACTAGAACTTACAATGACTTCAAAGGGTAAAGGTCTGAGGCTGCTATTTTTGTCCTTTTAAAAGGAGAGAGTTCTAGAAATGAACACCAAGGAAAGTAGCCATGAGAAAGAAAGGACCGAGAGCAGACACTAACCTCCTTAAGTCAGAAAGTCCTTCTGCCAACAGCATCTACAGCTCACGCTGACCTCAAACAACCATCCTCCTGCATGCTGGGATTATAGCGTGAAGGGCAGCGACAGCGGCTTAGATTCATCTTTTCCTGGGTGAATCAAATGGCTCTCCTAGGCAGGCATGGATGTGTACTACCAAGCTACACTGCACAGAGACAGGAGCTGAATCTCGTTGAGGGTAGATAATGAGCCTGAAGGTTAATTTCTTGCATCTCATAGTTTCACTATTGACAGCACATCCTGCCTCCACCCCACTCCCCCTTTTTGGTTTTGTTTTGTTTGAGATAGGGTCCTTCTATGTAGCTCTGGCTGTCCTAGAACTCACTATGTACACCAGGCTGGCCTTGAACTCAGACATCTACTTCCCTTTTGGATTAAAGGAGTGCACCAGTACACCCAGCCTTAAAAAATATTTATCTTGGTTTTTTGAGACATGATTTCTCTGTGTAGCCTTAGCTGTCCTCACAGAGATCCACCTGCCCCTACCTCCCCAGTGCTGGGATTAAAGGCATGTGCCACCATGCCAGACGTGTGTGTGTGTGTGTGTGTGTGTGTGTGTGTGTGTGTGTGTTTGAGACAGGGTTTCTCTGTGTAGCCTTGGCTGTCCTGGAGTCACTTTGTAGACCAGGCTGGCCACAAACTCACAGCGATCCACCAGCCTCTGCCTCCCGAGTGATAGGATTAAAGGTGTGTACCACCATGCCTGGCTGCTAAAAATATTTTTAATTTATTTATTTTGAGATAAAATCTCAATAGCCAAGGCTAGCCTTGAGCTCTTGACCCTCTAGTCTCCTCCTGGGATTACAACAATGTTCCACAATGCCTACTATGTACAAAACATTTAAATTTACAAAAATAAATAAATCTTCAAAAATCTTCACAAAGGTAGGTGGCCATGGAGGCTTCTGTCTCTAATACCAGCACCTAAAAGGCTGAAGCAATAGGATTCTGTGAGCTGAAGGCGAGCCTGGGTTACATACTGAATCCCAGGTTAGCCTAGGCTATATTGAGTGTAACCCTATCTTTCAAAAAACAAAACAAAACAAAACAACAACCCATAAATCTGTTGTAGAAACAAAATGGACAGCTGGGCTGCAGGGCCTCCCTGCCCTCAAAGCCAGCTCTTGGGGAAGTGCAGATACTCTTGACTTCGTGACATGAGTACTAATGTGCAAAAGTGAAGGCAGACAAGTGCCCCACATGCTTGAGATAGACAGGCCAGTCAAAGGCCTGATAAAACAAGTGCACTATAATGCTCTCACTTAGCAGCCTGCAGAGGCAGTTGGGGAAGAGACAACTGTTTGGAGAGCAGAGTCCTGTGATAACAGCGTCTGTCAGAGGTAATGAGCATGTGAGCGCAAGAACTCTAGCACTGCAAGACCATACTTTGCCTTTCCACTAGCGACCCTGAGTGCCCTCTGTAGTGTCACAGGCATGTAACTACTTAACAGTGAAGATCACTGAGGACCCCTCCCACTTTGGTGGTGCTAGGGAACTTCGTACCTTAGCCAAGCACTCCCGGGCACTCTATCCCCAGCCCTCTTCCCCATTATTGAATAAACTCTTTCCCTAGGGACTGCCTCACTTCTGGCTTGTGCACTAAACAAACCCTTTTCATCATCACTTTTAACCTTTAAGAAGGCAAAGAAGGGTGAGCATCCAGCTTGTTCATCTTTCTTTTCTGACTTCCTCAGGCATCACAAAGGGCCTTTACTATTGGTTGGTGGCTGCAACTTCTAGAGAAAGATCAGCTGACCTCCCCAAGCTGCTGTGGGATGAATGTTGCTGTGGTTTTCATGCTGTCCAAGCTACAGTGGTAGGAGGACCATCTTCTTCCCTTCTACACAACACAATACACAGAATGTTCTGTATAAAAACAACACATGAACTGGTCCAACAGGAAAAAGGAGCATCAATAAGTACTTCACAAACTGCTCTAGTATCAAAAGAACAGGAATCTGCTTTACTCCATAGGCAGAGCAAAAAAGGAAATGAAAGGCATTTATAAAGGCAGCTGTAAGTGTGAGGATGGAGTCACACAGCTGGCTTCACAAAAGAGAACAAATATTTCACAGGAAACAACTGACAGATCAATAGAGTTCTAGCCATCTGGCTCCAGGAGGGCCACACAGGGAGCACTGAGAGGGCTCAGGGAGAAGACAGCTTGCTTGCTGCCTCTGGGGGAAACTGGTCCATGATGCACTGGCAAGAAAGGAAAACACACAAGGTTTCAGTAGTTTAGAATTTATTCCTTGGTTTTTACAACTTAGAAGAAGGATGTGAAGCAAGAAAGGAGAATCAGGCGTGCAGGCATGCATGTATATTTAGAGTGAGCATGTGTGGAGGACAGAGGTTCACAACTGCTTCTATCTTCTGCGTGTGTGTATGTCAGGGCCTCTCACCTATTCACCTAGACTGGCGAAGCCATCAAGCTCCAGGGATCCACCCACCTCTGCCTTCCTGCTGCTGGAATTACAGGCATGCCTAGCTTTTTTATGTGGATGCTGGGGGACGCAGCTCAGGTTCCCAAGCTTGACCAGCAAGCACTTACCCCAACTAAGCCATCTCCTCAGCATCTTATTTTGAGCTTTTGATACAAGACTCAAAAGCCTCAGAATGAAACAGCACACACACACTGGGAGGTAAAGGCAGGAGGGCCAGGAGCTAGCTGAAGGTCATCCTTAGCTACCAGTGACCTGAGCTAGATGGGCTAACAGGCTATATGAGCCTGGTTTCATGTCTTTTTTTTTCTTTGTAGCAGCAGTTTTATAAAAATTTATGTACTTATCAAGCAGTACTCTAATAAAGACCCTAATTTTTAAAATAAGAAAAGAAAAAAGAGAGAGACTCAGAGCGAAATAGTAGTTTCAACTCCATGCGCTGCTGAATCCCAGTCTGTACTTTTATATAATGCAGAGCTGAGTACAGGCGCTGAGGGAGAAGGGGAACCAGGCCAGACTCAAGGAAAACAAATGTACAAGGCTATCTGCATCTTCAAATCAGTCAGTGCCACAGAAAAACCTTCTCAGAAATAACTGTTCAAGGCAAAGATTGCACAGTTGTTGAAGAAAATCTAGCTCAGTGAGAGAGCATGCTTTAAGGAGCCAAACACTTGAGATCAAGCTGAACTCAGTTTTCCTGTGGCTGAAATTTATGTTCCTTTCTAAGATCTCATGTCTTTTTTGTTTGTTTGATTTTTTTTTTTACAACAGGGTGGCATATAGCCCAGGCTGTCCCTGAACTCACTGTATAGCCAAGGATAACTCTAATTCTTGCTTCCATCTTCCAAGTAATGGGATCACAGCTGACATTTCTCACTGAGTGAGCACTTAGAAAGCAAAGCCTTATCACTTGCTAAGACACTAACTCACCATATTCTACATAATTAAGCAAAGCCTTCACATGGCACAACAGAAGCCAGTGTTACTCTATTTAAAGATCCAGCAGGCAAGCCTGCACTAACTCTTCTCAGCAGCTGGCTTTACCACTGCCCCTGGTTCAGTCACAGAGTCCCCCCAGAGAAACAGCCACGTGATCCACACCACCATCAAGGTCATTCTGGGGAGAGTATTGACTTACCTGTTCCTCTGACAGTTGAGATATGTGATTCACAGCAGCGTAGGACTCAATTTTGGGATTAAAGTGATTGATGATGGCTCTGAAATAAAGAATTAACATTAATGTGGTCCAAGATGGAAGATAATAATAATCAGTTACTAATAAGGAGTGGGTAGCCTTGCATTAGTTTTGGTCAACTTGACATAGGTACAGTTACCTGGGAAGAGAAACTTCAATTGAGAAAATGCTTCCATCAGATTGGCTTGTAGGCAAGTCTGTAAGGAATTTTCTTTCTTTCTTTTTTCTTTTCTTTTCTTTTTGGTTTTTCCAGACAGGGTCTCTCTGTGTAGCCTTGGCTGTCCTGGACTCACTTTGTAGATCAGGCTAGCCTCGAACTCACAGAGATCCACCTGCCTCTGCCTCTTGAGCGCTGGGATTAAAGTTTGAGGCCAGCCTGGTCTACAAAGTGAGTCCAGAGAAACCCTGTCTCAAAAACAAACAAACAAAAAAATAAAGTAAAATGCCTCTGATGTGGAAATAAACTACAGAGAAAAGCATAAGTAAGAAACAAAAATCAGGCCAGCTTGGTCTATAAAAGCTCATCCAGGACAGTCAAGGCTACACAGAGAAACCCTGCCTCAAAAAAAAAAAAAAAAAAAAAAAAAGCTAAGATTTCTTGAGATGAAAAAGGACCCGGGGGTGGGGGTGGGGGGGCGGTGCACACCTTTAATCCCAGCACTCGGGAGGCAGAGGCAGGTGGATCGCTGTCAGTTCGAGGCCAGCCTGGTCTACAAAGTGAGTTCAGGACAGCCAAAACCTGTCTCGAAAAACAAAAACAAACAAACAAACAAAGACATATCAGCTGGGTGGTAGTGCATGCCTTTAATCCCAGCACTCCAGATGCAGAGAAAGGTGGATTTCTGTGAGTTCAAGACCAGCCTGGTCTACACATCTAGTTCGAGGACAGCTAAAACCACAGAGGAATCCTGCCTAAAAAAGGAAGAAAAAAAAAAAAGATACATCAAAGTCAGTCAGTCTCTGTGTTGATAAGTGCACCATGCTGACAGAAGAGACTATGCTAAGCTGAGGAGATATAGGAAGTCTGTATTTTTTTTGTACATATCCTGTAAATTCACAATACTTGAAAATATGTTTATTAAAACATTGTGTGCAGATTGTATGCCAGTATTTTCTTAGTATAGGTTATTGGGAGTAAAGAGAGAACTAGAGAGCCACGCCCTCTAGTTCAAGTAATCAGTCTGACCACTTATTCTGAATGACTTCTGGCAAGTGATATTATCTTACCAGAGTACCTGGGAACACTAACAAGAGGCATACAATACATATTTGCTGCTGAAAGTGACTGAAACCTTAGAGGGTTCTTACAATAGTAAACATAGATGCACAATATTCTTTTTTTTTTTTTTTTCAAGAAAGCGTTTCCCTGTGTAGTCTTGGACTCACTTTGTAGACCAGGCTAACCTCCAACTCAGAGATCTGCCTGCCTCTGCCTCCAGAGTGCTGGGATTACAGGAGTGCGACACTGTGCCAGCTAAACAGGAAAAAAAATTGTGACCAAGTTTGGATTGACTGTGTTTCTCACTTACAGTATGAGGTTCATATACTGGCAGCGCTGACCACACTGATATTTCAGGGAAAATGTACAACAGTTTAGGCTTCATCAGGTAAGTAATGTATGTGTGGGTGTGTGTGGGTGCACACCCAGAGGACAACTTGTGGGAGCTGGTTCTCTCCTTCCACCATCCCTGTAGCTTCTAGGAAATGGACTTGACCATCAAGCTTGATAGCAAGAGCCTTTCAGCCCTGACATCACCTTACTGGTCTGGGAAGACAATTCTCAGCAAGCCTCCAATGTTCCATAAAGGGGGGGAAGCTTCATTAGTATGCTCCCTATCGTCCTAAGCCAGTAAAATGTCTAGTACACCAAAGGATTCAAGTTTTTAAAGTGCATGAGGCGGAGGCAGGAGGACCTCTGTGAGTCCAGCCTGGCCTACACAGTGAGTTCCAGGACAGCCAGAGCTGTATAATAGACTATCTCAAAAATACCAACCAACCAACCAACCAACCAAGCAATCAACCAGCCAAATAAAAGTCCAGAATGGCTCTGTCTATCTGATAAGTAAACACTTGCTTCTGAAGAATTTTGATCACCAATTGTCCTTGCATACTATAAAATAACAAAATATTTTATCCCCATTTTAGGAAGAAAAGCAGCTAAAATGTAAACAGACAACTCTTCAAAGAGGTAACCTAAGTTGCCGTGGTAGAGAGTAAAGCCTTCTCTTCCTTCAAAGTCATACTAAGTAAGGGACTCCAGAAACGCCTGCTGGGTCCTATGACTAAATGACACAGTATCCTACAAAAGTAAGCGTCATTTGTTTTGTTTAGGAGTTGGGAGGATGAGTGAAGGAGAGAAGTGAGAGGTGGCAGAGCGTCCTATAATCCAACAACGGGCCTAATGCTACTGGACTAAAGGAAAAGAGAAACAGATCATGCTAGAAGGGAAACGGCTTAAACAGCGCAGTGAGAGAGGACCCTCAGCTCCACGAGCATCTTCTCAGCTTCTTTTGCTTTTTCTGTTTTAAGACAGGATCTCACTTTGCAGCCCTGGCTGGCCTGGAGCCCACTATGTAGACTAGGCTGGTCTTGAACTGACAGAGATCTGCCTGCCTGCCTCTGCCTCACAAATGTTAGAGTTAAAGCTGTCCTCTAATCCTCACATGTGTGCTGTGACACACACATACATGTATGTATATCTGGATGTGTGCATGTATACATACAATAAATGAGTGTGATTTTTTAAAAAAACCCATAGGGTTAGGGAGATGGCTGGGTGGATAAAGTGCTTGTTATGAAAGAATTAAGGATCTGAGTTTGAACCCCAGAACACATGTAAGGCCAGCACTTCAGCAAATACACATTGGTAACCGCAGAACACACGTAAGGCCAGCACTTCAGCACATACACATTGGTAACCGCAGAACACACGTAAGGCCAACACTTCAGCACATACACATTGGTAACCGCAGAACACACGTATGGCCAGCACTTCAGCACATACACATTGGTAACCGCAGAACACACGTAAGGCCAACACTTCAGCACATACACATTGGTAACCGCAGAACACACGTATGGCCAGCACTTCAGCACATACACACTGGTAATCGCAGAACTTCTAAACTGAGCTAACAGGTAGAGACAAGAGAGTCTCTGGAAGCCAGTGGACCAGCTCCTCTAGTACACATAAGCGCAAACAGTAGGAGGCTGTGTCTCAAAGAAGGCAGGCGGCAAGGACTGGCACGTAAAGTTGCCTTCTCACTACCGCACCTGTGCCATGCCATATGTACGCCCACATTAACACTCACGTGCATGCACACACACAGACCCTCTTGGTTTGCTTGTTTGAGACAGGGTCTCACTGTGTACCCCTGGCTAGCCTCAAACTCGGAGAGATTTACCTGCTTCTACCTCTCAAGGGCTGGGGCTAAAGGCACATGCCACCATGCACCCCATTTGGCTTTAATTCTTTTAGATTTATTTACATGCACAAATGAGTATCATGTGACTGCTTCATTTGTTTTGTTAACAAGTGATTAAAGGTGATTGTGAGCCACCATGTGGTGCTGGGAACTAAACCCAGGTCCACTGCAAGAGCTCTTCACTGCCAAGTTGTTGAGCCATCAGCTCTCCAGCTGCTCAAATTTATAAAGAAATGTAAACATCTCTAGTCATGATATACTGTTATAGTCGTGAATTCACAGAAACTGTGATATTTGCACATGAGTAGGCCCATGAGCGCTGCACCAGGGAAGCAGGGAGGGCTCAGGGGGCCTCACCCACCCCTGAGGATGTATGCAGTTAGAAGCTGGTGGGGAGGGAGACACATTTCCTTCAGTGGCGTTTCCACTGGTAAGGAGCCCGTGCTCCTAGAAAATACGCCTTCACCCATGCTTACGTAAGTGGCCCTAATTAAACTCAGTGGGGTCACACACACCAAAAGAGGCCATAAAAATAGAAAGAGGACTGGGTAAAAAACAGAAGGGGATCCATGGGAGTGAAAGGGGGTCAAGAGAAAGTAATTTGGGCATGGGTATAACCAAAATACATCAAATACATGTATGAAAATATCATAATGAAATCCATTATATTAATATACTAATAAAAATAAAAGTTAAATACAAAACTGTAGGCAATTAGTTTAGTGGGAAAATGTAGGCTGCTCCTCATATCATATGAATGTAAAGCAACTCTTCATAGATGGAACGTTCCACGTCTAAGACATATCCCATGGATGAAACATACACAAGCCTTTTATGAAACAATAACAACCATAGTTTCATCCAGGAGCCTGCTTCCATCACTGAGCTCCCTGGGACAAGCAGGCTGTGTCTAAGAGCCGCTATGTAAACCCTTTGAGCAGGAAGGGAAACGAAGCAAAGCAAAGGTGTTTACTGGCAAGATTCTTCAGCTTCACACTAAGATGATCTCTTTAAGGCCCAGACTTATATTGAGAGCTGAGGAAACACGGGTGTGGCTTATTGACAGCGCACTTGCCTAGCATAGTCAAGGCCCTGGGTCCAATCCTCAACGCAGCAGAAAGCAAACCCCAAGTCTTATTTTGGGTGACTGCCTGATGGTGGTAAAAGAATGGGATCTTAAGCTCCACCTTTAGAAGAGGGACAACCCTGATTTTCAACTATGGTATCAGGGGGAAGGTTTCCATTTTGTTCCTGGGTTTTGGCCGTATGGAATGCTATTTCTCTTCACCGTAAAAAGCCTGAATCTTATTTTTCCCAAAAGGCCTAGTAAAATAACTCTGCTTCTTTAAACAGTACATAATGGAAAAACCAGGATTTTAGATGTAGAGAAAGTAGGCCCCTAGCTAAAAATCATGATTCCTCATTGAGCACTGTGGCGCTACCTATGATCCTAGCACTCAGGAGGCAGAAGGAGTAGGTTAGAGGACTTAAGGACTTAATGAGACTCTGCCTTAAAAAATAAAAAAATAAAAAATAAAATATATATATATGTGTATATATGTATGTATGTACGTATGTATGTATGTATGTATGTATGTATGTAGATAATCAATCTCAGATCATATCTCAGTGGCAAAGCACCAGCCTAGCATGTGCAAGACCCTAGGTTGGATCACTTAGTAATAGAAAAATCCTAATTTGTCCACTTAGTTGCTGTAAGAAAACAATCTTTTTAAAGCACTGGCCTTTTTATCTGATTGGTTCCTCTCTAAACTTCCTTTCATGTTTTCTTGTATCCCATCAAACTAACTTGCCCTAAAGATAGGTGGTGCTGGTGCTGGTGCTGGTGCTGGCGGTGGTGCTGGCGGTGTGTGTGTGTGTTGCTACTGATTATCATCCAAATCCTCGTTTGGTTTTTTGTTTTTGTCTTCTTTTAAGCAAGTTCTCCTTTCTAGACCACTCTGTGGCACAGTATACAATATACTGAGTGTATTCCTGGGTACCTGGTGATTATAAGTAGGGAAACTATTCTATGCTTTTAAACAGGCTTCAAAGTAGGAGCCTTCCCACATCCTGGCCTCGGGGAAGAGGGGAAGGCGCAGAGAGGTAGGTGCCAGTGGATAAATAGTTTGTCTAAGGTTTAGTTATTTAATTTTACACTAACTTTTCCTTTCACCTTCACAGTTGTCATACACACTCCCGTTTCGTGCATTAATATGCTTCTTACCTTATGGAGCCAATGAATCTTTAGCCCATACAATTCAGTAACAAAAGCAACAAAAAAAGCAATTTCCCTTGGTGCCTGTTAACAGCGGTGCATTACAAGCCTCAGAGACTCTGCTGATTAACATTTAACAAAATAAAACCTCAAATAAGAATTCCTCCCAACCTTTTCACTTTGAAATTATCTAATCAAAAACTTTCTGGGATAACCTGTTAGGGCACTCCTCTGAGTTACCCCAGGTTGTGCCAACTCATGCCAGGGTCCCTTTCTTACACTCCTGTCCACAGGGCCATTCTTTTCAAGACAAAGACCAAAATAAATAAACAAGTGCATACATTTTTAAAAATAAAATGAAAAAAGGGAACCTTAGTTCCCTAAGGAAAGGCATTTTGACAAATATAACGAAGAAGAACATAAAAACAGAAATAGGGATGTGAGAATGGGGGTACAGGATAAGAAAATGTAGTAAAGGGGCTTGGGGATGAGGCTCAGTTGGTACTTGGCTAGCACAAAAGAAGTCCTCAATTCAAACCCCAGTACCATAGAAACTAGGCGTCGGTGACTCCAGCACATCGAAGGTGAAGGCACGAGGGCCAGGAGTTCCTGATCAAAGTAACATCCTATTTCATGCACATGTGAAAAGGTCATAATGAAGCTCCTTATTATGTGTGATTACCAGATGTAAAAAAAAAAAAAAGGCATTTTGCCAGCTGACAAGAAGAGTAAGACATTGGCTGGGACATCTAGTTGCTTGCTTGCTTTACTTATTGACCCAAGTTTGTCATGTGGCTTAAGAAACTATTAAAGAATCTGACTACTTTGTGCAATAAATTTGCTGGCTGGAAGAAGTGAGCTGGGAATGTGCACCACTGACTGCATCCTAGCAACTCATACCCTTCAACATGGAGGAATGACTTGAGCCAGCGTTGTTCTTGATTTCTAAGTGAAAAACAGAAGTGTCACACACCAAGGAAATGATTTACGTACTGCCTCCGTCTTATGCAGCCGAGTATCAGGTGAATGACTGGAAACAGCAGAGGTTAACATGTACGGAACGCACAGGCACACGGCCTCTGCGCAGCCGCCTCCTCTTCTGAAGCTGTGTGCATGGTTATCTGATTGGGGAGGTTATGCTTTCTACCTTGATGCATGGCTTCACCTGACATAGGTTTCCACCTCATCACCTGCTGGAAACTAGGCAATAGGTTATAGCTACTTTCCTTGAAGAATGAGTTCATTTACTCTCATTCCCTCTGTCTGGTGAAAAACAAGCTGAGCTCTAGTTCTTGTATCCTCAAGACATAGATTTCAGCCACATCAGACACTGCAGGCTTTCTACTTGGCTAAGTCATCTCCTGCACTTCCATAGGGAAGGAATGACATTTTTTCCTGCTTTAGCTGCTAGCCTAACATTTTGTTCCTAGTTTCCACAGTCACAATGACTGTAAAGAAGAGTTAGTTATGGGAGCTGAAAGAATGACCCTCTTTCTATAACAGACATCAACGATCCATTCCTGTTAGGTATGTCCACTTTGTCGCAAAGCTTTCCCTCAATAAGTGAACAGAATGAAATCTTCCTAAAGATAAACTATTCACATGATGGACCCAGCCTGCTCAGACCCTATTACACTACTTCAGGGTTATATCCCCGACCCCTAGTTTCTCTGTGTAATAACCCTGGCTGTCCTGGAACTCACTTTGTAGACCAGGCTGGCCTTGAACTCACAGAGATACAGCTGCCTCTGCCTCCTGAGTGCTGAAATCTTAACGCAAGTGCCACCACTGTCTAATTTCCTTTTTTAAATACTACTTTTTAAATTTTATTTTTATTTTACGTACACTGGTGTTTCGCCTGCATGTATGTCTGTGTGAGGGTGTTGGGTCCCCTGGAACTAGAGCTACAGGTAGTAGCTGCCATGTAGGTTCTAGAAGTTGACCCTGGGTCGTCTGAGGAGCAGCTGGTGCTCCTCACTGCTGAGCCACCTCTGCAGCCCTCAGGTTCCCTGTCTCTATCTCTATGGGCAGGTCAGGAATTGTTGACTGAAAATGTTCCTGGGGCTAGAAAATAAAACCTTTGGAGCCTGGCCCTGGGTTTCCTATCTCTGGAAGCAAGATTCTTGCTTTACTCTCAGAAACATCTACCAAAAGTAAAGAAACAAAATAGGTCATTTGAAATTATATATTAAATTCTTATGTTTCCCTTGAAAAAACAAAAATCCCCAGACTTATCTAGAAGAAATTCTTAAGAGTGACAATCAGCTTAAAATCCTAAGAAATAGCCTAATTTTAATTAGTGGTAAACATTTTTAACCTTTAGAGTATGTTGAACATGTTCCAAAATTGGCATGAGACAAAAGCCTAAAATACTTTAATTACATCTTACTCTCATTAGCCCAATTAATCTATTATTATAAGACAAATTTTAAGCATGAAGAGGGAAGGAGGCAGAAAAATAGGATTATAGCTTCAAAGATGGAAGCAAATTTTTAGTAGTTTACAAGCTGAGGATGAAGGGAAATATTCTGTGGGTCCTGAACCAGCCAGTATGAAAAAAGAGCCACTGGGAGCCACAGTCATCAGGAGAGCTGAACACTCACTTCAGTGGTAGAAAAGGATCTTACTACTGAGCCAGTCATGACGCACACTTGTGGTCCCCGCACTTGCAGGCAGAGGCAGGCGGATCTCTGTGAATTCGAGGCCAGCCTGGTCTACAGAGGGAGTTTCAGGACAGCCAGGCCTACACAGGGAAACCCTGTCTCCAAAAGAAAAAAAGGAAAAAGAAAAAAATGTAAAAAGGATCTGATGTGGGCAAAGGAGGAAGAATGCTGCCAGGCTTCTGTACTACCGCACTGGTCCCAATGCTCATGCACAGGAGAAATGGGATGACGGATCGTATGGATCACATACTGCTTTTCAAGGGCGCTAGGAAAAGAATGAAAGGAAAAGACACGGAAAGAGGGTTATTTTCTCTCCCAGGGGAACCTTTCAGAACTCCTCAGGAAAGGCAATCAGTGAGACTGCCAAAGTAATTAAGCAAGTGAGCACTCACCATAAAGTGCACATCAGTTAAGTGAGCAGAGATGAATCTTATTACAGCGCACTGCCAGCTCTGCCTGCAGGTGCTAAGCACCGAGATCTAGTGCTGCTCTGCCCTGGATGCTCTCTGCTCATGGTGACAGAGTGCTTTGCCCTTCCTGCCAGCTTTGAAGACTGTTTTCACCTGCTTTGGCAGTGACATAATCCCTTTAGATTCCTGACAGAGTGGTTTCCAATAAGGAGCCACAGTGTCGCTTCTGTGAGCAGATGAGCTGGCTAGAACAAGAAAGAGCCTTGCAAGGTAACGAAGATGGAGAGAGGGAAAAGGTGAGGAGCTGGATGGCAGATCTGCTAGTAAGAACGGGGCAGTCTACATTAAACTACCAATTGAGCTGAACGAAGGACACGCTACACAAAACTGTCTCAAAAGAGAAAAAAGTTACAATTATCTTTTGCAAACTACCTTCTTGGAAAAAGAAACAGGACCAAGGACACTTTTTCCAACACTAAGGAAACATTAGCTTTACTAATGAGCTAACATCAAAGACTCAGATTTTCAACAGCCTAATCAGTATCATTGTTTAATAAAACTACTGTTTGTGAGAAAAAACAGCTATTTATCCTAAGATTTACAAATAGCATCTGAACACCTTTTGGTTCTATTTTGTTCTATGAATACTTTGGCGAGCTAAAATGAAAGCCCCAAACGGAATAAATGGCAGCTTATTGTCAGACTCAGCAACAGAACTCCTCAAAAGGAAGCAGTATAAAAGTAGCTGGGGAAACAAATTCAAACATTAATGAACTCATTCTAAAACCTTACCAAAGATCATACATCAATTACTCCAAGGAGAAAGTTTGAATAGACAGAGGTAGGGAACCAATATTCTCCTTACTCACTGTAGAGCAAGCCTAGAGTCACTGCTGGTGACAGACATGGCACCTACTGAAGAAGTGTCACAGACTGGACTTCAGCATGACACTGCTGCTGCAGAGCTGCCTGCACATGCAAGCACACCAGCTTCTCCCCTCCATGCTCTCAACAGGAGCAAACAAAGAGCTGTGCAAGAGAAGGGTTTGCAGCCAACCGTTCTCCCACGGCTCTTTGCAACAGGGCCTGCAGTTCCCCTTCAGTGCAGGGCAAAGGGACAAGCAGGAGAAGCTGCGCAGTTATGACTCAGATCAAGCAGTGTGGCCCAAGAGAGGACTTAGGGAGGATAAATTTGGGGCACTGTTCTGTGACAACACCGTCAGTAATAGCTGGCAAAGCAGGGGTGAGAGCCAGCTCCAAACATTCATCATCATAGTGCGAGATGAAGGTCTTTAGGGGAGCATCTATAGACTGCAGAGTAAGAAATGGAGCTGGGGGGGAGGGGCTGCTGGCTCTGGCACAGTGTCTCTACAGGAGGCTGACGTAACTGTTTTATGTTCACAAAAAGGCTATTAACTTTTCTTTCCAATATACTAGGAATTGTGGGTTCCCTCTCTTGAAAAGGTGAGGCCATAAAAGGAGAAATAAACAGTGATTTGAGAATGTTGAAAAAAAAACAACCTTGCATTTTCTTCTCCTTCATTGCAGTGACTACTTTCTACAGTCATGCAACAAGGCCCTGTCCCCAGGAGACAGTCCTGTGGTGTCTGAAGTGAAGGGCTGGTGGGACCAGCAGACTCTTGTTCATCCAGACTGTCCTGACAGATATGTGAATATCTGCTATGTATATGGACCACGCCAGGACACAGGATACCCAGGCGCGTGCAGATCGCTGAGAGACACACCACAGACACTGTTTCACTGGGATGTGTTAAGGACTAAGATAAAGAATAACACGTTCCATACAGACAGAGGGGCACTTGGGCCCTCTTTAGGGAAGGCCCGCGGAAGGATGGTGCCTGAGTAGTTGAAGACACAATTGCTTTCATCAGGCATGGATGCACTCTTTCTTACAGGGCTAGACTCACACCCACCTTTTTACTAGTTAAGCAGAGTAGGCTTGCTAGTCAGTTAGAGCCACACACTCAATAAACAATTAAAATTGCCCACTACACAAAACAGAGAATGTGGACTACCTTACCTCTAAGGTCTCACTTTAAACTTCCTCTAACTTCCTAATGGGGTTCTTTCTGTTAGTTCAGTGCTAACTCATATACTCCAGAAGATGCAACACATCTGGCCTCCACAGGCACCTATACTCATGTGCACACACCTACACAAACACATCAAAGAAACAGCTGCAGGGCTAGAGAGATGGCTCAGAGATTAGCTCTTGCAGAGGCCTTACTTCAAATCCCAGAACCCATATTGAATAGTTCATAACTGTAACTCCAGTAACTTCTGGTGTTCACAGGCACCTGCACCCAATGCACATCCTCCACTCATATACACATAATTTAAAATAAAAATGAGAGATCAGACAGGCACAATAGTGCATGCCTGTAATCCCAGCACTCTGGGGGACAGAGGCAGGGAGATCTCTGGAAGTTGGAGGCCAGCCTGGTCTACAAAGCAAGTCCAGGACAGCCAGGGCTGTTACACAGAGAAACTCTGTCTTGAGAAATCGGGGGGGTGGGGGGGGAGATCTTTTTGCTTGTTTTTTGAGACAGGGTTTCTTTGTGGGGTAGCCCCTGGCTTTCCTGAAACTCACTCTATAGGTGAGGCTGGTCTCAAACTCAGAGATCCACCTGCCTCTGCCCCTTGAGTGTTGGTTTAAAAGCGTGCACCACCACACTCAGCTAAACTTTTGTTTTTAATGTTTCTTTGGTTCTCTGGGGGCTTATAAGAGTATATATTTGGGAGGCAGCCAGATGGCTCATCTTGGGTTTTTTGTTTGTTTGCTTGTTTTTTGAGACAGGGTTTCTCTGTGTATACTGGTCACTTTGTAGACCAGGCTGGCCTCAAACTCAGAGATCCACCTGCCTCTGCTTCTGCCACCACGCCCGGCTTTGTTTTGTTTTTTACATTTGTTTACTGTGTATATATTAGGGTGTATATGTGAAGGTCAAAGGGTAACTTGAAGGAATCCATTCTCTCCATCCATCATGTAGGTCCTGGTGGATACTTAGTGGCTTAGAGAGCTTTGCCCATGAAGCCGTTTTGTTGACCGCAATGATTAGTTCTGATTGTCAACTTGCCATATTCCAGAATATCTGGAAAAATTCTCAGTGAGAACCTGTCTAGATTAGGTTGGTTTATGGGCATGCCCATGAGGAACTGAGGAATTGAGGTGGGAAGACCCACCCTGAATGTGAACAGCACCTTTTCCTGAGGTTGGGTCTTGGACCATGTAGAGAGAGGGCTGGGCATAAGTAAGCAAGCTCGCATTCTCTGGTTGTTGGGTGCTTTTTGCAGGTTGAGTGGGTAGGGACTCACAACGTAGTCCTGGCTGGCTGGAAACTCACTATGTAGACAAGGCTAATGTCCAATTCATAGGAGCCTACCTGTCTCTGCGTCTCAAGTGCTAGAATTAAACTGTGCACCCTCCAGCTCTCTCTCTGCCCTTTACTGTGGACACGACTAGCTGCTCTGACTTCCATGCAGTGGTACTACAACAAGGAACTGAGAGCAAATAACCTTTTTCTCCCTTAAAGTTGAGTTGTTAGGGTGGATTATCATAGCAACTAAACGAAAATCAACACAAGCAGATGAGGGTGCTTATCCCCAAGCCTGAGGACCTGAGCTTGATCCCTAATATCCATGTGGTGGAAGGTGGTGCTCTCTGACTTCCATGTGCGTGCCCTCCCCCACCTCTCAATAATTTAAATTTAAAAATTTAAGAGAATGTATGACTGGGAAGGTCCTCAGTGAATGATGACAGAGAACCATTTGCTCCATAAGGAGCCTCAGCAAACACCTCACTGCTCTTGGCAGTAAGATGTCTAGACACCTGAGCCAATGGCCCATGACACAGTACAGAACACTGGTTCCTTCCGAAGGGCCTCTAGTTTACATAAATGACAAAAACTTAACGACTCGCCAATGAAGGATTTTAAAGGCACTCTTAAAATTGCTTATAATTTAGTAAATCTAACAAAGATAAAAAACAACATTAAGTGCTTTAACTTGTTACTTAAAAAAGGATGAAAAGCAATAAACAGTCCTATCAATAATTTACTTCCAAATGGCTTTAGTTATCTCAAAGCCTTCATTTGGATAATTAAAACCTTCTGGCTATCCTCTCATTGTTCTGGAGGGATTAGAAAGTAGTAAATTCAACTTATCACCAGGAAAAGAAATCTGGTGACAATTCCAAAACACACATCACGTTTTGCCCATACTAGGTTAATACGACACTACGTTAATACAAGGATTGTCGGCACTACATTTCTTACTGTGTGTTAAGATCTAAGCAGACTTTTTTCTTTCTTGTTTTTGTTTGTTTGGTTGGTTGTTTTTCAAAACAGGGTTTTTCTCTGTGTAGTCTTGGCTCTCCTGGACTCACTTTGTAGACCAGGCTGGCCTTGAACTCACAGAGATCTGCCTGCCTCTGCCTCCCGATGCTGGGATTAAAGGCATGTGCCACAACACCCAGCCTAAGCAGACTTTTTGTTGTTGTAGTTGTTGTTGTTTTTGTTTTTTGAGACAGGGCTTCTCTGTGTAGCATTGGCTGTCCTGGACTCACTCTGTAGATCAGGCTGTCCTTGAACTCCCAGAAATTTACCTGCCTCTGCCTCCCAGAGTGCTGGGCTTACAGGCATGAGTCACTGTGCCCTGGCTCTTAGAGTTTTTTTTTTCTTGAGACAAGGTTTCTCTTTGTAGCGTTCGCTATCCTGGACTCACTTTGTAGACCAGGCTGGCCTCGAACTCACAGTGATCCGTCTGCCTTTGCCTCCCGAGTGCTGGGATTAAAGGCGTGCGCCACCACGCTTGCCCCCTAAGTAGATTTTTATAATGCAGCCTGCAGACATTTGTGGAGCACAATCACAGGGGAGTATTCTTTAATTTTTAAAAAAGATTTGCTTATTTTGATTTATAAGCATAGGTATTTAGCCTGCATATATTCTGTGTACCACATGCCTCCCTGGTACCAGGGGAGGCCAGAAAAGGGTGCTGATCCCTTGGGACTGGAGTCACAGAAGCTACCACGTGGGTGCTGGGAATTAAACTAGGTCCTCTGGAAGAAGTGCTCTTAACTGCTCAGTCATCTCTCCAGCCTCCTATAAGCACTTCTTGATATTTCGATATCTATTTCTCTAGCTCAGGTCTCAGGTAGGATAGTGATTCTGGAACACAGTATTTTGGTTACTTTTCTACTGTTGTGATAAGACATATAACCAAGGCACTTTATAGAAAAAGAGTGTATTTGGGACTTAAAAGTTTCAGAGTTAGAGTCATGAGCACGGTCAGGAGAGCGGCTGCAGGCAGGCATGGGGCTGAGGCAGCAGTGAGAGCCCACATTCTGAGACACAGAGAGAAGGCTAACTAGCAATGGCACAAACCTTTTGAAAGCTCAAAGCCCACTCCAGTGACACACCTTCTCTAACAAGGCCACATTTCCTCATTCTTTCCAAACAGTTCCACCACTGGAGACTGCATATTCCACCTATGAGCCAATGGGGCCATTGTCATTCAAAGCATCAGAATCATGGCAATTTAAAGACCCTGGAAGATGAAAGCATTCCTTCCAGCTCTACATGTATTGTCCTATACTGTTCTATGCTAGGAGCAGGTTACTGAAGTCAACAAAGATCACAAACATCAGGGTCACTGTCCTGAGAAGTTGGCTACCTGTGACCAACAGCCATGAACAGGCATCAAGGTGACAAATGTTTTAAGTGAGAAATGTACAAAGTCCTATGAGCCATTCTGCCACAAAGAATCCAGGATATTTTTAAGACTAGTAGTAGCTAAGCTAAATTTTGAGACATAAATAGAATTCTGCTGGGTAAAAGGAAGATTGGCAAAACATTCTAGGTAAAAGCATGTACACAGACAGAGGTACTGTGTCAGACTCTCTGGCAAAGTCTGATTTGGCCAGATTTTGGGATAGGCAAACGAGTGACACTGATGGTAAGATGACAAGTTAGAATCATAATGACCTGTGAGAAAATCTGGACAATATCCTATCCTTATCAGTGGCAGAGAATAAAGGAAGAATTAAAAGCCAGGTTCTTCCTAATGAAATACTTCAGATACAGGAAAAGAACATACTGAACCCCACAAGTGGATGGGACCAACACCTACACCCACCAGCAGTGTCAAGACCTGCGCTTCTCCAGCGCTTGTAACTGAATAGATGAAATGGTGGCTATACAATGGGACAAAGTCTGAAGACAGAAGGACTATTCTGAAAACTCTTGCCCTATGTGGAAGCTTACAAGGCCTTACATAAAAACGGGGGCTGTAGAAATGGAAAGTAAATTCAAAGAACTTACTAGGGAGGGGCAAGAAAGAAAAATCTCGTCACTTTTAAGATTTCTACTTTAGGCACTGAACAGATGACAGCACCATTAGCTGAGAGAACACAGAGAAGGAAAAGATCCTTATGTTGTGAGGGCAACACCTACTCTTTGTAAGGTCACGCTGGAAGTACTGTGAGTCACATTAGGTGGCATAGGAAGTTCAAGAGGCAAGGCTATGTTAGTAGTAAAAATTGAAGCTACAAAGAATCAAATATGTAGACTCAGAACATCTAAGGACAAAATAAAAACAACAGTACTCTACTAGTTAACATTTTCTCTCCACTCCAGAGTAGAGGGGACCCAGATGCCCACCCCATGATACCAGATACTGTTCTAACTTTGATCTATTTCTATATTACTTTTTACCTGTCTGGACTAACACCTCCTGCTTAAGATAGAATAGCAAGGGATGAAAGAAGGCAGGTTTGTGCCCTAGACTTTTAGACCTACCAAGTTGTACTTCAAATATTCACCAAAGGGGAGAAGATGTAACATCCTACTTGACAAAGGAAATAAGTCTGGTTCTTCTAAGTATAGCCTGCTTATAGATATACTAAGATATTCCCATACTTTTGAAGAGTTTGAACTGGATCACTGTGAGTTCGAGGCCAGCCTCGTTTACAAAGCAAGTCCTAGCATAGCCAAGGCTACACAGAGAAAATGTCTCAAACTAAACAAACAAACAAAGAAGTGTGAACTGTTGTTTTTCTAGAGCTATAAAAAGGTCCTTTTTGAGAGAGAGAGAGAGAGAGAGAGAGAGAGAGAGAGAGAGAGAGAGAGAGAGAGAACAAGCAAGCATTTTCTGAACTGTGCTCCTGACTACTATTGTTTTGTTTGTAAGCGGCTGGGTCTGTATTAGTTACTGTTCTCATTCACTGTCATGCAATACCTGACAAAAAGCAATTTAAGGAATGAGGGGTTTGTTTGGTTCGATGTGTATGAGGTGATAACAGTCCACCGTAGAGGAAAGTCATGCAGCAAGAGTTTCTGGGGTGTCCAGATACATGTCTCCTTGGTGACACCAAATCTTGACAACTTGGCATTTGTGGTAATTTAAATGAGAAATGGTCCCATGGTTTTGGGGATTAGAATATTTTGTCTCTCATATATGTTTTTGCTTGGCTAGGCAGACAAAGGAAGCAAACCATCTTAACAAATTCATAGGCTGGGCTGGAGAGATGGCGCAGAGGTTAAGAGCATTGGCTGCTCTTTCAGAGGTTCTGAGTTCAATTTCCAGCAACCACATGCTGGCTCACAACCATCTCTAATAAGGTCTGGTGCCCTCTGTTGTACATGCAGATACAAAATTGTATACATAATAAATAATTCTTAAAAATCACAGCTGTCAGCCTCTGGCAGTGCTGTCTGCACTGTGGCTAGTGCAGCCTTGCTGAAGGAAGTCTGAGGACAGGAGTGGGCTTTCAGAGTAAGAACTCCCCTGCAGTTGGCTCGTTCTGCTTTGTGTCTGTGTCTGTGGTTCACAACATGAACACTCTGTTTCCTGCTCCTGCTACTTTGCTGCCATCTGCTAATGCCACCCTGCCACATGGACTCTAATTCCCCAGGACCATAAGCCAAAATAAACTTTCTTCTATACAAATTAATGAAACTACTAGCTTATGATGTTTTATCACAACAGAAAGTTCCTAATATGGCATTCAAGATAAACTATTACAAGTCTTACTATGTTGCAAGGACAGACCCTGACTTCCCAGGCTCAAGTAACCCTTCTGTCTTACCCTCCTGAGTAGCTGGGTCTTCAGATATGAGTCATTATACCTAGTTCTGTAAACCATTCTTGGCGGGAGGGGTATTGAGACAGGGTTTCTCTTTTAGTCCTTACTGTCCTGGACTTGCTTTACAGACCAGACTGGCCTTGAACTCAGAGATCTGCCTGTCACCTGCCTCTGCCTCCTGAGTTCTGGGATTAAAGGCAGGTACCACCTTGCCTGGCTCAACTATTTAATTCTCTTCCTAGTTTCATCAAACATGAACAGAAACCCAAGAACTGGGGCAACCCTTTCATGTCATATCCCTTTTGTGAGGTTTGAATAAAAATGGCCCCCATATGCTTAGAGACTTGAATGCTTGGTCACTAGAGACCAACACTATTAGGAGATGTGGCCTCAATGGAGGAAGTGTATCGCTGGGTTAGGCTTCTGGGCTCAAAACCTCAAGCTAGGCTCAGTGGCTTGAGCTTCTTCCTGCTGCCTGTCTATATGGCTGTAGAATTCTCAGCTACCTCTCCAGTACCACCTCTGTCTGTGGGTCACACTTCTCACCATGATGACTAAACCTTTATAAGTCAGCCCCAATTAAATGTTTCATTTATAAGAGCTGCTGGGCTCATGGTGTCTCTTCACAGCAATAAAACACAAAAACACCTGTATACAGGAGCAGGGGAAAATCTACTATACCAGCAATATCAGGCCTGGTCTTCAACCATAACTGACCTTGGAAAATACAGGATTAAAAGTCAGGGTTATAGGGCCAGAGAAGTAGTTCAGTGGGTAAAGGAGTTGCTACCACAATTGACGTCTTCAGTTCAGTTTCCAAAACCCACATTATGCAAAGAAAAAACTTATATTTGTGAGCTCTGACATGTGCACCTCCCTTATATACAATAAACAAGTACATTTTAAAATCAGGGACACAGTTGGGAGTAGTAAGCTATTTCCATAACACACACTGGGTGTCTGGAAGGACACCCAAGACAGAAGAGTGTGTTGTTGCTACTTGTCAGGACAGACAGAGGAAACAGGATATCTTCACAAAAGTCAAGACAACATGACTCTGGTAGGTAAAATGGCCTCAGCAGGCAGTCCTGTTTCACTTACGGAGTAAAGTAAGCTTCTTTCTAAAGTGGCCAAGACTGCACAGAAGGGACCAATCCAGAAACTGTAGAAGCAAATGCCATGTGGTATGCAGTAGTCTGTGATCTCCTGGAGCGTTTCAAAGGAGGTATAATGAGAAACAGAGGTCACGATGGATTTTAGTTATCGTAGGATGGTAGCCTGGCCTCCATCCATTCTGTCAAAGTTTTCACTCACTGCCCTGGCATGCCTATGCAGGCTTGTCATGGAGTATTTATGCTATTCATGTGATCAGAAGCTAACGATAGAGTTAGATACACAAAAATACACAATAAATAAATAATCACAATTAAGACTTAGCCAAGATGAGCCTTCATTTTCCAGATACATGGAAAGCTGCTATGTCCCTATGAATAGCCAGGAAACTGCATTTTTAATCCCTGATTGGGACTAAAGGGTCACAGACTGGGTTCAGATCTGATAAACTATTGACAGAAGCCTTTATCTTTTGCTGTTCCATTATCAGTTAAGATAGGCAAATGTGGTGGCTTTGATACTTAATATTGGCTGTCAATCTGGCTGCATGTAGAATCCGTGAGGGGATTGGGTCCATGGACATGGGAATCAACTATGGGTAACACCATTCCATGGGCTCATATATTTGAATGCTTGGTCCCCAGTGGTGGAACTGTTTGGGAAGGATTAAGAGGTATGGTTTTGCTGGAGAAGATCCATCATTGAAAGTGGGCTTTAAGATTCCAAAAGCCCATGTGTGCTTGCCCCCCCCCCCTTTCTGCCTGTGGATCAGGACTTAAACTCTTAGCTACTGCCATGCTCTTTTGTCTGCTGCTGCGTGCCCCATTATGATGATAATGGACTTACTCTGAAACTGGAAGCAAGCCCCCATTAAATGCTTCCGTTTATAAGTTGTCTTGGCTATGGTGTCTCATCACAGCTATACAATAGTAAATAAGACAGTTGTGGCCCCAACTAAGTAAAAGAGAAAATCACGCTGAGCATTGCCACGCATCACTCTATGCTTCCTGCCTGCAGACAAAATGTCACCAGCCCCTTTCCACTCCTACCGCCATACTTCTCCTCCCATCATGCAGTGTGTTCTCTTGATCCATCAGCCCTAACAACTCTTTTTCCGTTTAGTGGCTTTTGTCCCTGACACAGTGTAAACCTGCTTTCACGTCCATGATATAACAGTCTCCTGTTCTGGACCCAGTATATACAGAGGGAGTTCTCAGTGAGGTTAGTTCTGAGTCAAATATTTATTATCATTATTACAGGTCATATAATAAGCAAAAATGGGGAGGTCTAAGATACTGATAGACTTCATATAGCTATTATTTGCTGTTCTATTGCTGTATGGACTCCAACCTGCTGCATAGCTAAGGCTAGCCATGAACTTCTGCTTTGCCTGTCTCTATCTTCTACATCCTGGAATTCAGGTATGTATAGGCCATGAAGTTTGGTCTTAATAAATAAAGCTTTAGCTGGTGGTAATGGTGCACTCCTTTAATCTCAGCACTTGGGAGGCAGAGGCAGGAAGATCTCTATGAGTTTGAGGCCAGCCTGGTGTTTAGAGTGAGCTCCAGGACAGCCATGGCTACATAGAGAAATCCTGGTCAATAAACTAAACTAAACTCAAATAAATAAAATAAATTAAGCTTTAAGAGAGAAGCTAAACCTGCCATGATGACACATCCCAGCATTCAGCAGTAGTGGCAGGAAGGTAACCATGAGCTTGAGGTTAGAGTGCCATGTACAACCAGCTCTAGGTCAGCCAGGACTACAGACCAAGAGCCTGCCTCAGGACAAACAAACAAAGCCTAAATGATATTAACAAACTCAAATAACTGGATCTAGCCCATAAACTAGGGAAATGACCTGTCATCTGTGTAGGTGGCTATTAGCAAGATGCAGCAGCTCTTTAGGAGAGCTTCTTCCTCAGAACAACCCCTGTATGATTTATATAATGCTCACACTGGAGAAAAGCCACATGGCCTCTATCCTTCTACTTCTGCTCCCACTCAAAAATATACAAAACCTTAAAATCTGAAGAAATGTGAAGAAAGTCTAAGCACTCCAATTCTAACTCTTCCACTCCAATTATTTTCAAAAGGTGATCACACACAAAGTTCGGAAGTTCACCGTCCCAATCTGGACTCAGGGCCTCACGCCTACAGTGGAGAGTGAAACAGGACAAGCAGGTGCTCAAGGTTACCCTTAGTTACACAGCCAGCTCAGGACCAGCCTGGGCTCCACTAGACTGTCTTAACTTGTTTTCAAAGATAAGTCCCTTTTATATCTTTTTCTGAAGATCTTTTATCCATGGTTTTAAAAATTAAAGTAGTTTTCATCAGTAAAATGTACCCACTCCAACGATATGATGGCTCACTTTTAAGTATGTGTGTGTGTGTATATATATATATATATATATATATATATATATATACACACACACACACAATATATATATATATTGAACTTAAAGACTTTGTGGATTGCATGTGTATGTGTGCAAATGTACATGCATACAATGTGTGTGTGGGGGCCAGGGTTTAACCTTGGGTGCCACTCCTTAGTGTGGTCCACTTTGTTTTGCTCACAATAAATCTCTTCATCTGTATATATGTCTCTTTTATTGTCTGGCTGACTGCATAATTCCAATCACCACGCCAAACATACAGTTCCCCAAGTTTTGAGAAAATGCATACCTGGTCTACAAAGTGAGTCCAGGACAGCCAGGGCTACACACAGAGAAACTCTGTCTTTAAACAGTTTCATCCAGGCTGGAGAGATGGCTCAGAAGATAAGAACACTATCTGTTCTTCCCGAGGTCCTAAGTTCAATTCCCAGCAATCACATAGTGGCTCACAACCATGTATAGTGCAATCTGGGACCTTCTTCTAGTGTACAGGCAGAACACTGTATACATAATAAATAAATAAATCTTTAAAAAATTAAAATCAGTTTCATCACCCCCAAAGTTCTCAGTGCCAACTTGCAGTCAACGTCTTGTCTCAACTCTAGCACCTAGCAACTGATCTAAATTGTCCCTTCAAGACTGCCATTTCTAGGCCAGGTGTGGCAGCCTATGCCTTTAATCCCAGCACTCGGGAGGCAGAAGCAGGCGGATCTCTTTGAGTTCGAGGCCAGCCTGGTCTACAAAGTGGGTCCAGGACAGCCAAGGCTGTTACATAGAGAAACCGTGTCTTGAAAAACCTAAAAACAAACAAAAGAACAAACAAACACAACAACAAAAAGACTGCCATTTCTAGAGTGTAATATAAATGGAATCATATGATACACAGTTCAGGTTTAGATTCTTTCATTATGTATAATGCAATCTACTTCATCCATGTTACATGTATATAGCGATTGCTTGATTGCTGAGTAGTATTTTGATTACACGGATAGTCCATAATTTGGAGACAGTTGGGTTCTTGCAGGTTTGACAGTTTATGAATAAAGCCACTGTAAACATCTGTCTAAGCCAAGCTTTTACTGCACTGAAGTAGGTACTTAGGAGTGCACTGTTGGAAGATCTGATTTAGAAAATATATTTCAGGCAAAAATGTTTTGCCTGACTTTGCTCATGCTGTTTCTATATGGCAGGGCTTTTTTTTTTTTTAAAGGAAACAGTGAAGTTGTTCTTTGTGATGCCTCTCCTCCTGACCTGTTCATGTCAATGCTCTGACATTCTGGGTGTAGGAAACATCTGAGTCTGGATCAGTTTCAGATCCCATTAACACTTTCTTACTTTAGCTCCAGATCATCAATAAAAATGCTGAACATGCCTGGCTGTCTCGTCAGCACCCTGCAGCACTCTAGGAAACAATGCTCTCTCCTCACCCACACTCTCTGCTTTACACACACTTCACAGCTCGGGTCTCCACAGGGTCTCCACACAGCTCATACTGGCCTTAACCCCTTATGCATCCAAGGATGATTCTGAACTTTTGAGCTTCCTGCCTTAGCTTTCTGAGTGCTCAGATTACAGGCGTGAGCACCACATTTACTGTTACCATTTTTGATAACTACAGAAAAACCAAGCCTTTTTTCCCAACCCACTGGCAGTCAGTGTGCTTTCATAATCATGAATATAAACTAAAGCTAATGTGCAGTATATTCAGAATATTCAATGTGCTATTCCCTAACATCAGCTTAAAAGCAATTGTGGGCTTTGCTACCCCTAAAACAGACAGCACCCAGTCCTTTAAAAGTCTCTTAAAGAAATGCTATATTAATTAAACTAGAGGAAAGGGGGGAAAGTCAGCATAATTAACATACAAAGCAACACTATGGCCCAATTAATCACTATGAAGAGCAATCGAATAAAATACTATGCATTTTTATGGAGCAATTTAATCTGGCAAGTAATTAATCACAGGAACACTGAGCAAAACAAATGGATTTCCCTTTAAGGAAGTCACATTTATCATCTCTAATGTATCCCAACCCCTAATTTGTTATCCCAACTCAAAATTGTCTAGCAGACAATGAATTGTCAGCCGTACCAGAAAATGGGTTTCTAATGAAAAAAGAACCCTTAGCTTTTCAAGCGAAGCCACAGTTCCAGGCACCCAAACTGCTAATGCATGAGGGATAGAAGCCTCTGACAATGGGCACAGATGGCTCAACCTCAGAGTTCTAAGTCTAGATCAGTTCAATGAAACTGACAATCGCTAAAGGGATCAAAGAGAAAGCATGTAGTATTAACAGTAAACATTATGGCCACAAATATTACCAAAATCCAAAATGGATCTGGGTGGTGTTGGCGCACGCCTTTAATCCCGGCATTTGGGAGGCAGAGGCAGGCAGATCACTGTAAGTTCGAGGCCAGCCTGGTCTACAAAGTGAGTCCAGGACAGCCCAGGCTACACAGAGAAACTCTATCTCGATTTAAAAAAAAAAAAAAAAAAGGAAGGGGTCGGGGTGGGGAAAGACGAATGTCACAGGGTTTCTCTGGGTAGCCTTGGCTATCCTGGACTTACTTTGTAGACCAAGCTTGTCCCAAACTCACAAAGATCCGCCTGCCTCTGCCTCTGGAGTGCTGGGATTAAAGCTTTGGGTCACCATGCCCAGATGAAAGTAGAGAAATTTAACTCAAAGAAATTCCTTTCTTCCCTAGCTCTGTAGATCAGGCTGGCCTTGAACTCACAGAGATCTGCCTGCCTTTGCCTTCCAAGTGCTGGGATCACACCAGTGCCTGGACCCTTACTGTTTTAAACAATTCCCCATTTCTGTTGGTGTGGTCTTTTTGTGCACTGTGTAGACGTTGTCATTATATTCAAATGCTGATTTCAGTCCGGCAGAGTTCTGATTACAGGCCAGAATTTGATATTGCTATTCTCATGGCTGCATCATATTTTGTAAATACTCCTAACACTTTCTGATTGGTTTAATAAAAAGCTAAATGACCAATAGCTGAGGCATGATTTCCGGGCAGAGACGGGAACTCTGAGAAAGAATGAGTCTCGGGAGATTTACTAGCCTGACACAGAAGAAGAGACAGGTGCCGGGACTGAGAGACTGAGGAAAGGTAACAAGCCACATATATGGTAGAATATAGATTAGTATGAACACGTTAATTTAAGTTATAAGAGCTAGCTAGGAACAAGCCTAAGCTAAGGCCAAGCTTTCATAATTAATAAAAGGTCTCTGTGTTTCATTGGGAGCTGGCAGTCTGAAGAAAGTCCTCTTATAGCTGACACCCAAGCCACTCTTGCCCTCTGGACTTTAATTCTTACATCTTATCCTTTGTGCAGGTATCTGGCTTATAGCACTGGCTTGATCTGGATTCTACTTTGCCTAGTCTTTCAGTAGATTTCTTGGTGGTAGAGTCTGCTGATCTTTCTGTTCAGACTTTCTCTGAGCTGTTGTCTCTGAACTGTCTTACCGCTTCCCTTCATCACCTGAACTTCCAAGTACCATCACTCCCTGTCTGTGCCCTGTCAGGCCTGGGCCCTCTCCAAAATGTCTAGCTGTAAGAAAAACAAGCTCTCTTTGCTGCTCTATATTCAACAAATAACCACTAAACCGAGGCATAGATGCCACCTGCCTTCAACAGACTCCTGTAAAAGACAAGAGAAAAATAGCTGCTCTGGATATGGTCAGGCTTGTCTCAAAAGATGAGTTGAGGCTGAATATGTACTCTCAGGAGACAAGCTGACAAGTTGGCTAAGGACATTCCAGAAAAGGATGAGACCTATAAATAGTTTATCCAAAGAAATGCAGATTGCTCTCTGGCTTACCCACAAACACTGGCATAGCAGTACCTTCCTTTTCTAGGCTATTAAAGATGGGGCTGGGCTTGCTGGTGTATGCCTATAATCTTTCCAACCCCTCTTTATATATCAATCAAATAGATCATACCTTTACATTAGAAATTAGTTCAACCATGCATGATGACTCATGGATATAATCTCAACATTTGGGTGGCTGAGCCAGGACAGCTGTGAGTATCAGGGCAGCCTGGGCTACATGGTGAGACTATCTCAAAAAAGAAAAGAAAAAAGCCAAGGGGTTGTAGAGATGGCTCAGCTGTTAAGAGGGCTGGCTGTTCCTCCAGAGGACCCAGATTCAATTCCCGGAACGCACAAGGTGGCTCACAACTGTCTGTAACTCCAGCTCTAGATGATCTGACACCCTCTTCTGGCCTCCACAAGTACCAGTCATGCACATGGTGCACAGACATACATGTAGGAAAACACATATACATAAATCTCAAAATCAAGAACCTATAAAGTGCAGTGGCACAGGCCTGCAGTTCCAGCGCTGGAGGGTAGAGGGAGAATGATCAGGAGTTCAAGGCCAACCCAGTATGAAGAGAGAGGAGAGGGGGAGGACACGGAATGGGATAAAACACTTGAATCCATCCCTATCGGCCAGTCCCACTGTGTTGACCACTACTGTCCCTGCCAACCTGACAAGATCGCATCACTGAAAACCCTGGGCATATGTGGACAGCACCACTGCTGGACTGGAGTCCTGGACTGAATTTTAAAGGAGAAGAAGGCGACAAGCTGAGCAGCCGCATCGAACACGATGCCTCCCAACTGTGGACGACAGGAGGCCAGCAGCCTCATGCTCCTGCCGTCGCACCTTCCCCAGCTGCTCATACTTCCCTCTGAACTCTGAGCCCTTCCTCCCTTTAAGTTGTTTGTTTTCAGGTATTCGTTCACAGCAAGTCCATTTAATAAGTTATCCCCAAACTGAGCTGAGGTACAGTAAAAAACTACCATAAACCTGGACTCCAACAACACGAGTGAGGCCTGTGTTCTCAGGCTACTACGGAGCTGACTGCATGTAAGGAGCCATGTGTGAGGACTAATTATCTCTGGAGTTTGCTTAACGCTGAGAATTCCCATCGTGTGAAGACACAAGTGAGAAATGAAGTTCCTTGGTGTGAGGGTCGTGGAAAAGCATCAGCACATCTTGAGTTTGACATCCTGTTCACATGACTGGTTTTCAAAGAAGTGATATGGAAACCAATTACAGCAAAAAATCTCATTAAACCTGTTACTACAGGAGCTCACTTTGCTAGAGCATGCAAAATATCTGAGCTCCGGGGAGAAATGTACAATTGAGGTAAAATTAATCAAAACCTACATGAAAAGAACTGCAAGAGATAGTGTAAGAAGAAAATCTCTGCCTCAGAAACTCCTGAAGTCTGATCAGCAAGTGCATAATTCTGTTTATTATTATCTCATACAATGAAAACCTATACGTATAATTATGCTGATGGTATAGTAAAATGACAGTAACATGCAGACACAATTCATTTAACAACTAATCTACCAGAGCTAAAAATTCTTAGCATGCCATTAATTGCCTGCTTATTAAAGCACTGCGTCAGTTTCAGTTGCAGACTATCACACCCTTGTTACAAACCCAGGGGAAATGCAAGCACACTCACGGGATAATTACAAGTAGCGGACCCCAACTCTGAAGACTGCAGACAGCCCAGTGAAGGGCTCAGCAGAGCTCCCACTCTCACTGCCCTTGACCTGGGCCTGAATCCTCACTTCTCAAAGGAAGAACTGATGCCTGCCACAACCTTTTGCTTTTTAGTTCTTGCTCTAAGAGAGCAGGAGACTAGAGGAAGATCTGAAGCACTCCATGAAGGTCACAAGGCTGATTTTTGTTAAAGCAAGGATACTGTTTTTCTAGTCTGGCCCTGGTTGATGACTCTCTGGCCACGATTTTTCTTCCCAAATTCATTCTTCACAAAGAGCTTTGTGGTTGACTCTTCAGGAATGTTTTCAGACTTTGGGGCCATTTTATATAACAGTAGCAAACCCGAGCCCAGAACGGAGAGAGATTAGTCCCAAATCATCCACCAAATCAGGAGCAGAGTCAGGAATAGATCAAAGCATCTGGACAAAGATTCCGAAGACACATTTACCAAATGTGCTGACGAGACAAAGCTACACAAGATCCCAATACACAGAATGACACAATCAGGAACTGAAATATACCCTGATAAGCTAAAATGGTGGGTGGAAAACATCAAAACGAATTAGACAAGGATAAAGTATTGAAAATAGGTTAGATAGAAAGGGGAAAAAAATAAGCTGTAGATATTGAGAAAGGGATTCACCAAAATAGTGACAGGAGTTATCTCGAAGGGTTAAGATTTCAAGTTTGAAATTATTTTTCCTCTGTTCTTTGTAGTTTTTTCCTAAGTTTTTTTTTTAAATAAGCAGTAGCATTAGAATAAAATTAAAGGAGCTGGAGAGATGGCTCAGAGGTTAAGAACACTGGCTGTTCTTCCAAAGGTCCTGAGTTCAATTCCCAACAACGACATGATGGCTCATAACCATCTATAATGAGATCTGGTACCCTCTTCCGGCATGCAGGCACACATAGAGGCAGAATACTGTATATATAATAAATAAACAAATCTTTGTTAAAAAGAATAAAATTAAAAATAAGTACTACATAACTAGGAAATGCTACTACCAACAGAACAAGTATGGGGTGAGAGAGAACTAATGAGGAGAGGCCACCTGATGCAGATTTGAAGGTTTTCATGGGCTCTGGGTCTGCTATAAACTAGCAACACAATTTCGCTCCACACTCTACTGCAGGTCAGGGTGTAGCTCACTGGTAGAGAGTTTGCTGGTGTACACAAAGCCCTGGCTTCGGTCCTCAGCATGGTAGAAACAGCAGGTACACTTTCCAACATTTTGGAGGTAGAAAGATCAAAAGTTTAAGGCTTCCGAGCACGCCTGATGAACTGAGTTTGATTCCTGGAGGTGAATGTGGAAAACAAAACAACCCCTGAACATTATGCTCTCACTTCCACATATGCACTGTGCCAACACATCACACACACAGAGAACTGCAGCAAAGGTAAAAGGAAGTTCAAGGTAATGCACAGCTAGCTATATTGAGAGTTGGAGGCCAGGCTAGACTATGTGAAACCTAAAAGGGAAGGAAAAAAATGGACTGGGGCTGAGGTCAGGGATTTGCTCTCTTGCCACATGGAAGTAATTTATTCTCATCTCTGGGACCAAGAACATTCTGCACCAACCTACCAATCAGCCACTTCTCTAGTGCTCTCTGCAACTTGAGCTGCAGCAGTGCTCAGAGCACCACCCTTTAGTTTTCCTCAAAGCACAGGATGATTTTACCTTGTTACTATCACCAGTTCAGTCACAAAGGTATTTCATGTCAACTACTACTCCCCATCCCCCAAAAATCAAGCAAATATTTGTGATAAGTCATGAAGCTAGAAAAAATGTCAGCATAATTAATAAGCAAATAGTTTGCCAAAACAACAAAATAAGGTTTCCAGATTGAAATACATACACACATTTCTTTGAACTACATCATGACAGTCAAATGCTTTTATAAGTGTCCTGAAGTTGGAGCTAGCAAAATGTTTCAGTGTATAAAAGTGCTTATGTGCAAACCTGATTGCCCAAATTCAGTCTCCAGAAGCAATAGTGAAAAGAGAGAACTGACTCCCACAAGCTGCCCTCTGACCCCCACAAATGCTCTCAGCATCATGCACATGGCCACCCTCAAACTCATCTCTCTCTCTCTCTCTCTCTCTCACACACACACACACACACACACACACACGATTCCCCAGATTGGCTAAGGCCCTGTGCACTGTTTGGGCGGGTGATGGCTCAGTGCCTGCTGTATAAGCATATAGATGAGAGGCTGGATCCCAGCACCCACAGAAAAGGCAGACACAGCAGCGTGCATATATAACCCAGCGCTCAAGAGCAAGAGTAGGGAGATCTCCGGACTTGGTGGCAAGCTCCAGGTTCAGTTAAGAGACCCTGCCTCAAAAATTAAGGTGGAGATCAATAGAATACATCTGGTATCCAGGTGCACACAGGCAACATGCACATGAACACCTGCACACCTCCTGCACGCACTGCTGTCTGAGATATCATCTTAGGGAGTCCAGCTACATGTTACTGAAACAAAGTATTCCAGGGGGCTTGTTGACTGCATACAACTCCCTGTGGAAGGGTGGATGGCAACTGTGGCTTGATTCCTGTGCCTGTGGGGGTGGAAGAAGATAGAGTATACAGAGGTCTGGGGGTGTGGTGTGTGTGTGTGTGTGTGTGTGTGTGTGTGTGTGTGTGTGTGTGTGTGTGTGTGTGTACACATACATAGGCTGACTTCAGGAGGGAAGATCTATGTATGTAGCTTCAGGGAAGCCCTCATCCCTTGTTGGGAAAAGACTTTTCAGGTGTTGTGGGTAAGTAACCCCTCACCCATGTTCTCTAAGGAAGCCCACTAAACTCATTGGTTTTCCAAGAGTAAATTTTGGCAGAACTGTTCTTTGGTTCCTCACTGAGATCTTAGGAAAAGGGATAGACATTGCATGCATCTCCCTTGGGAAAGAATTTTACACACACACACACACACACACACACACACACACACACACACACACACACTAAATAAGCCTGTGCAAAGGATTGGCCTTTAAGTGAGTGTCTCAGAGTATGTATTTGGACCCTGCTAAGAAGAGCCTTCTATTTCAGTCCAGCAGCTTGATTCAGGCTCAGCTCAAGATTCAGTCCTTTTCTCCTAGGAGCAATACTCCAGAAATAGCCCCTTACCCGAACCAAAAAAAAAAAAAAAAGAAAAGGCCGCAATCAGTAGCCTTATTGGAAGAAAATGAGATGCAGAAGGCAGGGCACACAAGAATATCTTCTATAAACCAATGCTAACTCCAGACATTTAAAAAGCACACTTAATAACTCCTCCGTCACTCCACATCAAAGTACTATGGCCTTTCAAGATCATATGGTCCCCAAACAAATGTTCAGTTAGTCCTGTTACTTTTGTACCCGCACTCTTCTTTGTTATAAAGCTCAACATGCAGGCATCAAAAGCCAATGAGCTTTAACTGCTCACATCCTGAATACAGCAAAGTAGCTGTGGGCTATTAGCTCACCAGGGAATGCTGTGTTTAACACCTACACGTGAGAAAACCTCCCGCAAAGGAAATGCATGGATGTAAAATCCACATACATACTTCTCTCCACCACTGCGCAGCTCCAAATACAGTAAAGGGAACGGTAAAGAGTTCAGAAAATAAGAAATCCCCTTTGTCTGTCTTTCTTTCATTCAAGGTAATAAAGTTTACTGAGATGAATGTAGTATGTATATGTTATTTAGAGCTGCACAGAAATTTCTATATTTTACTGCAATTAAATTAGTATAAATATTTTCTGGGCATAGTGACATGTATCTATAAAAAAAAAAAAGAAAGTACAGGAGCTAGAGTGATGGCTCAGAGGTTAAGGGCACTAACTGCTCCTCTAGAGGTCCAGAGTTCAATTTCCAGCAACCACATGGTGGCTCACAACCATCTATAATATGAACTGATGTCCTTTTCTGGCCTGCAGGTATATGTGCAGGCAGAGCACTGTATACATAATAATAAATAAATAAATCTTTAAAAAAAAAAAAGTACAAAACCAGGCATGTCCAAGCACTCTTGTAATACCAGCAGAGACAGGGGACTAAATACAATCCCTTACAACTCCCCCTTTCTTCCTTTTACAGTAAGCCAGGTGTGGTAGTGAGTGTTTGTAACGTCAGCACTGGGGAGTGGACCCTTGGTGCTTATTGGCCAGGCAGCCTGAGCACCTTGGTGAGCTCTTGTCTCACAATACAAAGTAAAAAGAGAAGGAGGAGGTGGTTTGGAGGTTAAGAGCATATAAGGCCCTTCCAAAGGTCTGGGCTTGGTTCCCAGCACTCACACCTAGTTCACAGGGTCTGATGCCTTCTGACCTCTTTGGGCACCTGCACAAACATGGTGCACATAAGCTCATGAAGGTGCACACACATACACATAAATAAAAATACATAAATCATTTTTTTTAAGATTTATTATTATGTATACAGTGCTCTGCATGTACACCTGCAGGCCAGAAGAGGGCATCAGATCTCATTATAGATGGTTGTGAGCCACCATGTGGTTGCTGGGAATTGAACTCAGGACCTTTAGAAAGAGCAGGTGGTGCTCTTAACCTCTGAGCCATCTCTCCAGCACCCCATAAATCATTTTTTAAAAGTAAATATAGAGCTGTAGGTAGAACTTAGCAGTGTACTACTTGCCTAGCACATCTGAGGCCCTTGCTTCAATCTCTAACACAGCATAACAACAAATAGGAAAGGAAAGAATTAAAGAAAAGTGTTGCAGCAGATGAAATCCAGCTAAATCAGCACCAATGTTAAACGTGAGAAGAATAAACACTCCAGGCAAAAGGCAGAAACTGTCATACTAGATAAAGAATCTAAGTATTTGCAGAAAACAACAATGCATATCTTTGACCCCACTTCTCAGGAGGCAGATTTCTATGAGTTCAAGACCAGCCTGGTCTAAACGGAGAGTTCCAGGCTAGCCAAGGCTACACAGTGAAAGACTGTCTGCAAGAAAAGAAAGAAGCCAGATCCAACTACTTATCACAAATAGTTGAGGTATAAACAGATAAAATATAAAAGAATAGAAAAAGATACGTCATGACAGAAAATATGATTGACATGGAAATTTACGATTTAACATTATATATATTTAAAACATCTATAAATGCTTTCTACTCCACTCTCTGTGTAGACCAGGCTGGCCTTGAACTTCTATTTTCCTGCCTCCACCTCCAAGTGCTGAGACTACAAGCATGTGTGACCATGCCAGGTTTATTTAGTACTGAAAAAATGAATGCAGCCAGAGCTTTATGCTGGGCAAGTGCTCTACCAGCTAAACTGCATCCCCAAGCCTCTCACATCTAAATGAAAGTTTATATAAGATTTGTTTTTCTACCTACAAGAACATCATGATGGGTGGATCTGAACCTAGGGGGGTCTGTTCAGGCTACTGCACCAACCAAGGACAATACATGCAGGAAATATTGAACCCCTGCTCAGATCTAGCCAATGGACAAGACATTCTCCACAGTTGTGTGGAGAGCAAGGACTGACTCTGACATCAACTCCGGAGCCTTGGCTGTCCTAGACTCGTTTTGTAGACCAGGCTGGCCTCGAACTCACAGTGATCTGCCTGTCTCTGCCTCCCGAGTACTGGGATTAGAGGTGTGTGCCGCCACGCCCGGTTCCAGTCTTTATTTTTAACCATTTTATTACATGGTCACATAAACTACACCAGAATGAGCATTCCTAAAAAGAAAAAACCAGCCGGGCGTGGTGGCGCACGCCTTTAATCCCAGCACTCGGGAGGCAGAGGCAGGCGGATTGCTGTGAGTTCGAGGCCAACCTGGTCTACAAAGTGAGTCCAGGACAGTCAAGGCTACACAGAGAAACCCTGTCTCGAAAAACCAAAAAAAAAAAAAAAAAAAAAACCAAAAGAAAAAACCAAGGGACATGTAGAAAAAACTATAAAGAAGCTACACTTACTTCTCTTATCAGCTAACTGAGGATGAGACGTTAGAATGGCTGGGAACGTGCAGGGCAGCTGGAGGACCGACCTAGCATGCGTAAGGCCTTGAGCTCCATTCCCAGAAGCTCCCCCAAACATTATAGAATCAAAGCTAGTATTTCCTTTAATAGCAACGCAGGTGCTGGTGAAACTTCCTTTCTACATACAAGAAAGTAAAGCTGGGTGCTTACTTGATTTTACCTATGAATCAGATAGAGTTCAGCGGCAGAGTGCTTACCAAACATACGCAAAACCCTGAGTTTCATCTCCAGCCCACATGACCCTAGTGTGACGGTGTTCATACGTGGAGGGAGAGGCTAGGAGAACAGGGACAGAGGCAAGGGCACCAGGCATTCAAGGTCAGCTTCTAATACACTAAGTTTGAAACAGCCTCAGCTATACAAGACGCTGCGTTAAAAGAGAGTGAGCAGACACAGTGGTACCCGCCTTCCATACTCAGGAAGCTGAGGCATAAGGATCACCTGAGTGCAGAAATTTAATCATTCGTGAGCAATATAGCTTAGGACTGACCACATATAAAGACCAAACAAACACTGCTGTGCATCAAAGGACACTTTAAAAAAAAAAAAAGAAAGGCAACCCATGGAATGGGAGAAAGTAAGTTCATCTATCTGATAAAGGATTGGCATCTACATTAAGTAAAGAATGCCTAAAATTCAACAGTAAAACCCAACTCAATTAGCTGAGCGTAGTGGCACAGGCCTTTAATCCCAGCACGTGGGTGGTAGAAGTAGGAGGATTTCTGTGAGTTTGAGGCCAGACTGGTCTATATAGTGAGTTCCAGGAGAGAGAGGGGTGTGTGTGTGTGTGTGTGTGTGTGTGTGTGTGTGTGTGTGTGTGTACGTACACACCCTGTCTCAAAACTAACCAACAAACCCAGCTCAATCAATTAATACCCTGGAAAGGGGAGGGCTGAGGCTACAGCTTAGTGGTAGAGTATTTGACTAGCACATATGAGGCTCTGAGTGTTACCTCAGTACTACAGAAGGCAGGGATGGGAGAGTGGTGGACACAGTGTCACATGCCTATAATTTTAGCACCCTCAGGCCAGGCTGGGTTACACATACAGTTAGTCACTGTCACCCTATCCCACACCCCCCCCCAAAAAAAAAAGGAAAAAGAGAAAGCTGTCTGTGTGTGTACTGGAGGGAAACAGGATTTGAATAGTATTTCTCCAAGGAAGAGATATAAAAGCCTAAAATTAAAAAAAAAGTTCAATCTTATTATTAGTCATTAGAGAAATGCAAATTAAAACTATAATGAGATACATCTTCACACTCGTTTGGATGGCTAGTACTGAAAAGGAGAAAAATATTAGCAAGAATGTGTAAGAATTAGAATGTAAAACAGTGCAGCCACTTTGAGAAATGGTTGGCAAGTTCTCCAAATGTTATACATAAATTATCATATGCTGTAGTAATTCCACTTCTGAAGCAAGGTACTGAAGAGATTTATGCATAAACCTGCTCATATAAGCATCATTCACAGCATCCAAAAGGTAGAAGCAATTCAAGTTTTCTCAACCTGACAACAGCATGTGATAGATACACACAGTGGAATTCTGATCAGCTCACACAGGAGATTCTAACACATATATACTACACATGCTGAAGCTCAGAAACAGTCTATTGCATGAACTAAGCCAGTCCCAAAGGACAAACCCGACTCCTCTAAGATGGAGTTCACTTCTGATCATAAAATCAGAAAACAATGGTGACTGCCAGGTGCTAGAGGAAGGAGGAAAGGAGGACGGGAATGTAATGAGCACAGAGCGTGGCCTTGTAAGGTGCATGTCTGATGAGCACAGGTTCTACTTTCAGTCCCCAATGCCACTCATGAATACATAAAATTCTGGAAGTGGATGCTCGTACTGGTTGCACAACAATGTAGATATACTTAATGGCAAGGAACTATAGGGTTAAACATAATTAAAATCTGGGGTTGCAGAGACGGCTCAGCAGTTAAGAGCTCTAGCTGCTTTCCCAGAGGACGTGGGTTCAGTCCCCAGCACCTACACGGTAGCTCACAACTATCTGTAACTCCAGCCAGGGAATCCAACTGCACACACTTGGTGCACAGACATGTATACAGGCAAAACATCCATACACATGATGATGACAATGACAATGTAGAGGAAACAAAGTGCAGTACTATTCCAAGGGAATTGTAAGCTGAGTTTAAGAGAGTTATATTAAAATCACCAACACCTACAAATCATTACAGACTCAGATAAAAACCTCAATATTTCATTACAAATACCTGAATTTCCTAAACCAAGATTCTTTACTGCCCAACAGTTAACCAACCCTAGCTACGACCTTATGCAAAACCTCACTTTGCAGTGTAACCCAGATAAGGGCAAAACAGATGATTAACCATCTGGCATTCAATGTTTGGTTTGCTCCTAGCTGTGGTCTTAGAGGACTGGGAAACATTGACTACTAAGGTAAATAATGCTTCCAATCAGTGAGGAGACAATATTACTGGGCTTCATTCTAGTGCTTTGTAGAAATGTTCACAATGCTTCTTAGTCTTTCTAAGCATGGACTGGGGTCTAACTAGCAAAAGTAGGGCTCCTACTGATGAATTATAACTCAAGTGATAATCTAAACCTAGGGCAGACAACAAGAAGGTTATGGTCATATAGTCCCCGCTACTTAGAATTCATTAGTTCAGTGCCCTGCTCTTATCTTTTACTTTAGTCTGTATTTTATCCAATACTTTACTCCAAATTCACTTCTCAGTAAACTAAGTTGCATCTTTCTGCTGAAGTTTCTGGGCATCAAACTGCAACTCCTCTCACTTCATCAGTGTTCATTTTACTGAGAACTTCTACATAGGCGGCAGATACAGAAGCCCAAACAAGTGCCTGAGCAGTAAGAGTTGGAGAGACTTCAAGGGACTGAGAGCTCATATTTCCTTCTTCTCAGCTCTAACCCTGCCTCCATTAATAATGATTACTAGGCTAGGGATGGTGGTGTGCACCTGTAATCTCAGTGCCACAGAGAGGGAGAGGCAGGAAAAGTAGTACATGTAAGGCCAGCCTGGACTTACATAGTATTTTCAAGCCAGCCTTAGCTACTAGCACTTGGCAGGTAGCAGCACAAAGATCAGGAATTCAAAAACAGCCTTAAATACAAAATAAGTTCAAGGCTAGCCTGGGATACCGAGGCCTCTCTCATATAAACAAATACCCCAGAGTGCACAGGGAAAAGGGAGGCAAACACTCTAAAGGAACCTTAAAGTCCACAATATATTTTACTCTTCTTACGAAAGGACACAACACTTGCTAAGGGAGGAACAAGCATGGCCCTTTTTGTTGGTGTCTTCAGATACTCCAATTAAAATAACAGCTCTAAGCAGCTGTATTTTCAGAATCTGCTGAAGATCAAACAGGAAGAGAGGCTTGTTTAAACACAAATTACTTGGATAACTGAAGAACTCATATGACTACACCATGAAAGGCAGAGAAAAGCAGAGAATGTCATAAGCACTTGAAACTCCAAGCTGTGGAAGTGCTCTAACTCACACTGTGAAAACCTAAGCTCCAAAGAACAGGAAGGTCTGCGCTCATCTGCTGGGGAGGCTCAGGGTAACGGTGCTCGATAGAGCTGCCCTACCCAGGAGATGCAGAGACAGCTTCACACTGCCATCAATTGGCTGGATGCCTCCCAACACAGACATCTGACCTTCGGTTCATCTCTTCCTGGGGATATTAAAGAACATTCTACAAGACAGTGATAAGAGTTTGCTCACACTACCTTAGAAATCCTTCTCATGTGTACATCAGCACAAATAAACTTTGGAAATAGCTAAAATGAATTGTGCATACCAAAGTTTTCCTGCTAGCTCTGAGCCCCACAGTATCCCTCAGAAACTCAATGGTCAGATTTTCTGACACAAGTTCTTGTTTTCTCAACCACCCAAAGTCACAGATGCACAACACAAGCTTTAAGAAAAAGACAAACGAACAAAAGGGAGCCTGTCTCAGTTGTGCCTTTTTTCCTCCCTCAGGCACGAAAATACTGAATATGAGACAACTTCCTTGATCACACTCACTCAAAGCCATCAGTGTCCATGTTCAAGGAAAACCAAAACATTTTAACTTTTACAGAACAGAAAAATAAAAGGTAGCAAGGAATTATTAACCAAAGCTCCAAGTAAAGGTCAGGTGTTGTGGTACACGCCTTGAATCCCAGCACTCACAGGTAAAGGCAAGTGGGTCTGAGTCTGGGACATGCATGGTCTGGGACTACTGAGTTCCAGGCCAGTCAAGGGTACATAGTGAAAGTCTGTCTCAAAGTTAAAATGGGTGAGCTGGGGTAGAGAGATAGCTCAGCAGTTAAAAGTACTTGTTGCTTTTGCAGAGGACCCACGTTCAATTCTTAGCACCCACACGGTGGCTTACAACTATCTGTAGCCCAGGTCCAAGGTATTCAACACCTTCTTCCGCCCTCCAGGGTCACAGGTATGCACATGCTATACATACATGTAACATAAAAACAAATAAAGAAACCTAAAAATCCAGCATGGCAATTCTTCAAAAAAAACAAAACAACACCAAAACTAAACTCAGAATTAGCACATGATGCAGCAGCTCCTCATCTGCACCTATACCTCAGTCCTTTTAAGAGTCTTACTATGAGGCCGGGCGTGATGGCACACACCTTTAATCCCAGCGCTCGGGAAGCAGAGGCAGGTGGATCGCTGTGAGTTCAAGGCCAGCCTGGTCTACAAAGTGAGTCTAGGAAAGCCAAGGCTACACAAAGAAACCTTGTCTCGAAAATTAAAAAAAAAAAAAAAAGTCTTGCTATGGGGCTGGGGAGATGGTTCAATGGTTAAGAGTGTTGTTTGCTCTTCCAAAGGACCCAGGTTCCACTCCCAGCACCCACACTGCAGCTCACAACTGCCTGTAACTCTAGTTCTAAGGGATCTGACACCCTCACACCAATACATATAAACGAAAACGAAAGGCACACACCTTTAATCCCAGCACTGGGGAGGCAGAGGCAGGCAGATCTCTGAGTTCAAGGCCAGCCTGGTCTACAATGCTAGTCCAGGACAACCAGCCGGGGCTACACAGAGAAATCTTGTCTCAGAAAAAAAACAAACTAAAACAAACAAACAAACAAAATGTAGGCCAAGATGGGCAAGAACTGCTGATCCATCTGTTTACCCTAGTCCCAGTATGCAGCACCACAATGATGCACAAGCAAGCTCTCAAACACAAGCTGTACTCAAAGCAGCATCCTGTGCGAACCCCAAAAGGTAACGATAACTCAAGTATCCATCAGCAAGTGAATAGATAAAATATGGTATAGAAATACAATGAAAAAAGTAGTTAGTCTAAGAAGGAGATTAGAGAGTGCTATAAGATGCATAAAACTTGAAGACATTCTATATGAAATGACTGCAATTTTATAGTTTATCACCATTCCCATTTAATAGGTGGTAGAAGAGGTTCAGAGAGGGTAACTTGCTCAAGGTCATACAGCAAGGTTATGGCAGCAGCTCTTTTTTTTTTTTTTTGGTTTTTCAAGACAGGGTTTCTCTGTGTAGCCTTGGCTGTCCTGGACTTACTTTATAGACCAAGCTGGCCTTGAACTCACAGTGATCCACCTGCTTCTGCCTCCTGAGTGCTAGGATTAGAGGCGTGGGCCACCATGCCCGGCTGCAGCAGCTTTTCTAACTCAATTTCATTCCATGTCTTCTAGCCCATAGGGAAAGTCACGGTAGCATTCCGTGAACATGGAACACTACATCCTCAAAGAGACTGGGCTCTCAACTTTGCCATATTACAAAAGCAGAGCCTGCCAAAACTCACTGTCTTTAGGAATTAGTTTCTCTACTATAAAGTGTATTTTGAGGAAAGTGTGGTGACAAACACGTGTGATCCCAGCACTTCAGTGGTAGAAACAGGAGGAATAGGAGTTCAAGGCCACCACTAGCTGTGCACTGAGTTCACAGCTTACCTGTGCTATGTGAGGATCCGGCTCAAGGAGAGAAAAGTAAGGACATTTTAAGAAGCATATAATAAATTCCACAGAACTAGCACATGGAAGAAGACACCATTTAGTCTGACACTTTGTAAGTGAGAGAGGTGTCAAGGAGAAGCAAAGGTGAGCTGCTCTTGGCATGTGCAGTATGTGCCCTTGCTCTGGACTCAGTGAAAATGATGTACTTATTCTCGGCAGGAAGCCAAGTTTGAGAACTAAGAATGAAAGGAGAGTCTGGCGGTCATGTGAAGACACGGAAGTGGCCATGGTGACAAGTATCTTTTTCAGGCTCAGCTCGATCCTTTTAGTTATTCAGAGAAGGCAGAGAAATGTATATGCTGCCTGGTGGCCCTTGGGAGAAATGAGGGCAGCAGACAAGGCAGAAACTATTGAACGCAGAAACGGTGAAACAGATAAAGCAAACAGGCCCCAGATGAAAAGGGGCTGCCTGAGAAGCCTGTGTAAATCCACGATAAACAGCATCCACTATATTCTCATGCATTTCACAGCTAGCCCTGATGTACCTTCAAGCACCCATGGCTGTCTTACTGCCCTTGGGTCACAAAGGAACCTGGGAGAAGAGCCTCTCATGCCAGATTCTCTTAGAAACTCACATCTAGGAGGACCCAGGACAGTATCTTGATTGCTTGCTAGGTACAGAACTCATTTATTGGTGAGATTTATAAAACTGCGTTTGCTGCAAGTGTCTCCAGGGGCAGGCGGGCAGCCCAGCCTCTCCACTGTGTCTTGTTAGCACATCTCACCTCATGCTATCGTCCCAGTCCACCTAACACACACATTTCACAGCTTCCCTGTTATTCCCAGATGTGAAACCCTGTAGTAAATCACTGAAGGACAAGAAAAAAAGATGGGAATAAACAGCGCACCCTGCTCCCTCACACATTAGGCTCTATACAAAGTTGTAAGTATGCATTACTATTATTGGAGTGTCTGGCAGGCCTTACATCTGGAGCTAAATCAAGTTCCCCATCTGCTGGATTTGCCTCTTTTATACAGCGTTAACTTCTTGATTGTTTGCAAAAACAATTTAATAACTGTTGAGAAAAAGGAAAATCATAGGCACAAAGGAGGAAACAATGGGAGAAAAGTCAGACTGAGATCTAGCGTGCAGCCTTCCCTCTACTTATGGACTCACTGACTCCAGGGACACTGCTGCTTCCAGCCCCTGAGAACCCCACGTCTGAGACAATCTTACCGGGCACATGGAGAGCTCTGCTTTGCTACTTCATAAGGAACTAAAATGACTGAGCCCCAGGGCTCACGTTTGCTTGTATTTACCACGAATAGAGACAGTTATCTCGAGTACAATATGAGAGCTCCAGGTTGCCATGAAGAAGTCTTGGGGAAGAACTGAGGGAGCAAAGCTCTGGGTAGCTTATGCATAAACAACATCTTGGCAGCTAAGGTGCCTGCAACCATCTCTTGGGTAGAAAATTCACAAAACAGCCAGCAGCCCTCCAAGCTACTTCTCAATAGGACAAAATGAAAGCCTCATGTACTCCTGCTTTTCTTGATCAAGTATGACAATTTCTTCCACTCCTACAGACATTGGGGCTTAAAATAGTAGTAGTGCTCAGAGCATTCTCCTTGGGGAGGTGCAATAAAGCTCAGGATGAACAAGGAACTCAGACAGAAACTCTCATTCCTTACCTGATGTTAACCAACGCATGTGTCACCTTGCTAGCTGCTTCCTTCCACTGGCCTGCGTTGGTAGAGAGCCTAAGGACTGAGAAAGAAAACAAGCTCTGTCAAGCTCCTGACACAAAACATAAATGTAAGGAATGAAGACACATCTCAGAACAGCACTATTACAGAAAACCAAACAAAGCTCGTGCCAACCTTCTGTTTAAAAAGTCAACAAATAACATCTTAAAGAACCTTTCAACTATCTTCTGCAGGAATTTTTCTTTCTCTGACTTCTCACTTCCCATCAAAGTAGTCACTACTGCTTCTCTGCCTCAGGCTATTCCTAGTCCCTCCCCTATAATAGATTCAAAACACACAGCTTCTATATTCACTTAGTAGACAAGATGATGAGGAGATAGGTCAGTTGGCCATAAGAACATGATGGCCTGAGTTAGCTACCTCAAACCCATGGGAATGTCTGGTGTGGTGCCACATGCTTGTAATCCCGGTACTGGTGAAGCAGGGACAGATGGATCCCGGGGCTCTAGAGTGATGAGGTGGACAGCTCCTGAGAACTAACCTGAGCTTGACCTCTGGCCTCCATGCACACACATCTGCACAAACACATGCACACTCACCAATATCTAATATAGAAGTGGCAATGTGAGGGTAACCTGGTCACAATGTTTACCATTTTTCTGATGACTAGGGTTACACTTGGTTGACATGAAACTATGTAGACCAGGCTGGCCTCAAACTCATAGCTGGCTGAGTTGGTGTCCCTTCTTGCCCCACTATATCTTTATAAACTTTAAGTCATATACCCAGCCAAATAGGACAAATAACTTTTCCAGATAGAGAATGATCATGCTTCAAACAAGGAAAGAGAGCTGTTTTGCTCCTCTCACTTACATGGGTGACCTGCAAAATGAATCAATAGGAAACATTCACTATCTGACCAAATTCTCTTTTGTAAATGGGAGGCAGGCATTCAAGTATGATTTTGCTGTGTTTGTATGCATGTACACATGCACTCATGTGTACAGGAACACATGTATGTGCATATAGAGACCAGAGATTAACTTCTTCCTCTATCGCTCAGCACTTTTTTGAAATTTTTACTAACTTATGTGTGAGTGTGAAAGTGTGTGCTTATGAAGATCAGAGGACAAGTCAGAAAGTTGATGCTCCTCCACTATGTGGGTCTTAGGGACTGAGGTCAGGGTTAGAGGCAATCACTATTACCTGTCAAGGGGTCTAGGTGGCCCCTCCACCTTATTTTGTGGTATGTGGTCTCTTACTAACCCTGGAAGCCCTCAGGGACAAATATCCCTTCCCCCTTTCTCTCCTCTCCCTTGGTCCTCTTCCCTTGTCCTCTTTCTCTGTGTCCTTCCTGGTCTCTTATTACCTACTTTTTGTTCCTCTGGGGCAAGTAAATCTCCTTTGTACCAAGAACTTTGGCACAAGTATTTTGTGCCAAATTTGAGGTCCTTTCAGGGGATTGTCAGTTTAGAGAATTTTTGGGGTTTGTTTTCAAACATTTATTTTTGAGAGAGAGAGAGAAAGAGGGAGGGAGAGAAAGAGAGAGAGGGGGGGAGAGAGAGAGAGAGAGAGAGAGAGAGAGAGAGAGAGAGAGAGAGAGAGAGAGAGAATGTGTGTGTGTGTATGGGGGGAACTGATCTTGGCTTGACATCTGTTCTTGTAAGGTCTAGGTTTTATAAATATGCGGAATTTTATGAAAGAGAAGACAAAAAGAAGACTTTAGCAAACAAATGTTAAGAATGCTGCTTTTCCAGTGAATAAGGTTTAGCTAGTGCAACAGCAACCTGCAACAGTTCCAAGTTAGAGTTCTAGAGCGCCGACTCAGGGATAACCCAACATCTATGCAAGTTTAGTTCCATAGGAACAAAATTATTTCAGCAGATCAGACATGTATTTCTTTGTATGTACATGTTTATGGGTATGTATGAGTGCCTAAGTGTGGAGGCCAGAGGTGAACTTCAACTGAAGTTCCTCAGTTACACCCTTTCTGTCTTATAAAAATGTCTTTATTAGCACATATTAATAATACATGCATTTCATCATGACACTTTCAGACACGCACAGAAAGCATTTTAATCACTTACCCCTTCACCCTCTCTCCTTCCCTCCCACTCCTGCTAATCTCTTTGCTCTTCCTAACTAGCTCAGCTTCTACTTTGATTTTTGTATGTGTGATCCAGCAAGCTTCATCAGGCTTGTCTGCAGGAGCACAGATACCTTACTGTGGTTACAACACTGAAGAAAACGTCCCATCCACAAGTAACTGCTTATAAATCCTCATGGTGGAGTGGGACCACATGAGTACCTCCCCCCACCACTTACACAACAGGATAAATGGCCCCAACTTTGAGACAGGGTGTCCCTTTGAAATGGTGCTTACTGAGTAGGCTAGGCTGGGGGAGTAACCAGCTAGCACGCCCACTGGATTCGCCTCTTTGTCTTCCCAGTGCTGAGAACCACTGCGGCTGCTTGTGCTAGCACTCACACCTCCCCCCCCACCTCTCATTCTCTCTGTCCTCTTCTCTCTCTCTTCTTCTCTTTCTCTCCCTCCTCTCTCCTTCTCTTTCCTCTCTCTCTCCCCCTCCCTCCTTCCTTTCAAGTGAAACTGAACTGTGGTCCTCATACTTGTTTGACAAGCACGTTACCAACTGATCTATCACCCTAGACTTCAATTTTTTATTGGTAACTTTTTTGGTACAGTAACCCAGACATATTTTCTTTCTTCTTTCTTTTTTTGTTTTTTGTTTGTTTGTTTGTTTGTTTTTGTTTTTGTTTTCTTTTTTAGGACAGGGTTTCTCTGTGTAGCCTTGGCTGTCCTGGAACTCACTAGGAAGACCAGGCTGGCCACTAACTCAGAGATCCTCCTGCCTCTTCCTCCCTGAGTGCTGGGATTAAAGGCCTGTGTAATTGCTACTACACCTCCCTCCCCCAGCTTATTAAAGACATCTTAACAGGGGCTTGAGAGATGTCTCAGTGGTTAAGAGCAGGCATTGCTCTTCCAGAGGACCTGGGTGCAGTTTGTAGCAAAGTGTCAGGCGGCTCACAACCACCTGTGTGACTCCAGTTCTAGGGAACTTGATGCCTCTGGCCTCCATGGGCACCTGTATACACATGGCATATACTCACACACACACACATCCAACTAAAAATCATATAAAAGTCTTTAAAAATTTTTTAAAGATATTTTAAAGTAGATTTGAGTAGAGGACTAGGAGATACAAAGGGTCTCAGAAGAATTAAGACATAGCCATGTGTGGGTACACGCTTCTCAAGGAAAAGTTGCCTACTGATACTTTTAAATGTTTTCTTAAAGATTTATTTTATTCATTTGTTTGCGCGAGCGCGCGCGCGTGTACACATGTGTGCAGGTACCTATAGAGATCACAAGAGGACACTGGATCAAAGCTGAGGCAGCTGCCATGTCCTACCACATTGGGATCCTCTAAATGCTAGCAACTACTGATTTGCTCTATTATTTTAAGTCTCTCCTAGTTTAGACATAAACATGATTTTTATAGTATAGATGTTGGATTTTGCTCTGTAATACATTTGTTAATATAATATTAGCAATGTTCTGAAATGAATACTATGTGAAATCATAGGATCTTTTATGGCTTGCTTTTGGAGGTTGGAGAGAAGGAAGTTCAATAACTTTTTTTCAGGGTCTGGAGAAATGGCTTAAGCCTGGCTAAGTGTGACTGCTATGCAATCTTGCAGACCAGTTTACCTCCAGGGCTCACATAAGAAGCCAGGGATCTCAACACATCTGCAGCAACAGATTCAAGGGATCTGATGCCCTCTCCTGGCCTCTATCACATACCTGAGCACATGTGTGTGCATGTGCACATAGACACACACAAAAAACAAATGAAATATAATTGAAAACTCCATCCCTCAAGATAGTGTCTCCTGTAACTCAGGCTGCCTTTGAAGTTTGCTGTGAAGCCAATTATGACCCTGAACTCCTGATCTTCCTGCCTCTACCTCCCAGTTGCTGGGATTAAACCTAGGGTTTCATGAATATCAGGCAAGCACTCTACCAACCGAGCTATATCCTTAACGTCTCTTTCCTGGTTTTTGTTTGTTTGTTGTTGGTTTTTGTTGTTGTTGTTGTTGTTTGTTTGTTTGTTTTTAATATAGCCCAGACAAACCCTGACTCCAATTTCTCCTGATTAAACTTTCCTGGTACCTGGATTATACTGCTGCTTTATCCATGTCTGACGATTGGTCTTGGATAGGGTTTTTCTGCGTAGCCTTGACTGTCCTGGACTCGCTTTGTAGACCAGGGTGGCTTCAAACTCACAGTGATCCACCTGCCTCTGCCTCCCAAGTGCTGGGATTAAAGGTGTGTGCCACCACTGCCTGGCCTTGGTCTAGAACTCTTTATGTCATTGAGGATGACTTTGAACTTCTGATACCCTGTCTCTACCTCCAGAGTGCTCAGATTACAGGCATGTGCCAGCATATGTGCCCTGATATAAAGTGGTGGGAATTGAAGCAGGGCTTCCTGCATGCTAGGAAAAGCACTCTATCAACTGTATTATATCCTCAGCCTAAAATCACAGTTTGGGGTAAGTTTCTTCAGTCTTTCTCAAATAGTGTGTTATTTTTGTTTTCCATAATTTACTACATAAATAATAGCTTTAGTCTGAAGTACAATTAGTGTGAATGTTGGGGTCAGAGGACAACTTTTGGGAATCTATTCTTTGCTTTCACCATGGGTCTCAGTAGTTGAAATTAGGTCACCAGGATTGTATAACAAGTACTGTCACTACCAACTGAGCCATCTCACGTCTAAAAACATTTTGTTTGCATGGGTTTGTTCCTGCATGAGCTTGTATACACCATGTGCATGTACACATTGGCCTGCAGAGGCCAGAGGGCACTGGGTCCCCTAGAACTGGAGCTAGACATGGTTTTGAGTCACTGATATGTTTTGCTGGTAGCTGAGCCCAGGTCCTTTGCAAGACCAGTATGTGCTCCTAACGGCTGGGCCTTTTCTCCAGTCCCTGCTGTCCCTTTGAAAACATATTTTATTATTTCTTTTACCTCCTACTTTTTTCATAATACAGGACCCCAGGCAGAGGGAAGGTTTTTGTTTTGTTTTGCTTTGCTTTTTTTCAAAGGGTCATCAAGAGAAGGCATACAAAGGGAAACAAAAGAGACAAGGCTGTAGCTCAGCTGATGAGAGCACTTGCTCGTGCAGGATGCCATTCCTCAAGGGTGCTATCCACCTCGTACTTTGAGACAGGGTCTCTCATTGGCCTGAAGATCACCAGCAGGCTAGGCTAGATGTCCAGTAAACCCCAGGGATCTGCCTGTCTCCAATGCTCTACAGCGTGTGTCACCATGGTGCCTGAGGATATGGATACTGGGGATCAGACGCAGGTTTGTGTACCCATAAGACAAGTATTCTGATGACTAAGGCAATTTCCAAACTCTCCGCTCACTCTTTTACCAACATCTTACTGGCACTCACTGAGCCCACAAGCTTCTCTCTCTGTTATTCATTCTTTCTTTCTTCCTTTCATTCGTTCTTTCTTTTTCTGTCTGTCTGCCTGCCTGTCTCTCCCTCATGCCCCCTCTCCACATCACCAGAGGGCAGCTAGCTACAAGGCTTTCCATTGAGGTGAAGTCTGAGTACCTGAAGGCAAAAGGCACACATAGATTTTCCTGTTGCCTGAGGAGACAGTTTCTTTACTGTTTTTGAGACAAGGTCTCTCTATGTAACTCTGGCTGCCAAAACTTCACGGCCAGGTTGGCCTAGAATTCACAGAGATCTGTCTGTCTCCACCATTTGAGTGCTGGGATTAAAGTCACATACACTACCACGCCTAGCTATGATCTACTTAACACCCAAGGGTTCCATCCAACTAGAGAATCTTTTGTACAATTTTCCTGTTACTTACTGATGGGGACGGGGTACAGGGAAGGAGGAGAAAGACCAGAGCTTACCCATTGAGTAGAGGTTGTCAAAGCTCTGGTGCATGCGGATAATTTCATAGTAAAGCTCATCATAGCTGCTGGGGGTTGGCAGGAATGTGTCACCATACGTGATAAACATATTAAACAGGTTCACAATCTGAAAAGGAAGCAACAGCCCAAATCCAAGCATCAGGCTATGAAGACCAGGAAAACATTACTAGTGACACACTACACTCATCTCTTACTGATCTGTAAATATACACAACTGTAAAACAATTATTATTAAAAATTCACTGATATAAACTAACAAATTATATAAAATGAACATAATATACAAAGCTTCATACTTTTTAAAAATATATTTTATTAATTTATTCATATTACATCTCAATTGTTATCCCATCCCTTGTATCCTCACATTCCTCCCTCCCTCCCATTTCCCCCTTACTCCCCTCCCCTATGACTTTGACTGAGGGGGACCTCCTCCCCCTGTATATGCTCATAGGGTATCAAGTCTCTTTTTGGTAGCCTGCTATCCTTCCTCTAAGTGCCGCCAGGCCTCCCCATCCAGGGGACGTGGTCAAATATGGGGCACCAGACCTATTCTTTACTTCTATTCTTATCTATGCTCTGAAAACTAACTTATACATATAGAGGGAACACCATGTAACAGGGTGCTATCACACATCTCAACCCTGCGTCACTCTGGGGTCATGCTGAGAGCTGGAAATCGGCCATCTGGGGTATAGTTCTACAATTAGCAGTTACTACACAATCAGGAGTTTCATCCCCACCAAATACTGGACGTTTACAAGCTGGCTAAATAACTAAAAGGTTGTTTTTATATACCCTTCAGATGCCAAGTGCAGGGATAATGGAACCACTTACCTGGTGGGAGGTGTGATGGAAGGGTTAGTTTCTTTAAAAACTCGGTTATGTTATATAAGCAGGTTTTTGTTCTAATCCCAAGTGTGGGATATGGAGATGCTCTTAGTTTGTCCACAGCTGATAACAGCCTCATAAGACTTGGAAAGGGGCTTGGAGGAGATGCTCAGAGAGAGAGGGAGAGAGAGAGGGAACGACGCTTGGGGGTGCAGTCAGGGGTGGAAAGGCTTCAAAGAGAAAAAAAGAAGGCTGCTGGTTCTGGTTCTGCTGGACTGCTAAATATCCTAATGACTGAGACTGGTATTTTCCCAAAGAACTTGATGACCCTAAAACTGGCCAGAACTCAGTCTAAAGAGGTCTATGTCCCCTGTCCCTTCTAACCTTCTTTCTCTCCTACCTATGGCTGAGGGTTGGAAGGGAGGTAGAGGTATTAAGGAACCTCCAAATAAAAGTGTTTAAAAACTAGCGCCTAGGAGCTGGAGAAATGGATCAGAGGTTAAGAGCACTGCCTGCTCTTCCACAACCATCTATAATGAGATCTGATGCCCTCTCTTGGCCTGCAGGTGTACATGCAGGCAGAGCACTGTATACACAATAATAAATAAATAAATCTAAAAACAGAAACAAAAAACCCCTAGTGCCTACAGGGAAGCATCTAGAAAATGTATCTATTCACATAGAGACTGCAATAGTACAGTATAGTTTCTCAGCTGGGACAAACCTCAATATTCATACAGAGATGTGACCTGTATCCATGCCTCCCAGGCCAAATCAATAAGGAAAACACAGCTTAGATCCCAGATCCTTGGCTTCTACTACAAACCAGCCCATCTCTGCCTTAGCATATTGACTTCAGAAAAACAAGTATTTTTTATTAATACTCACCATAAGGGCCAATGTAAAAATGTTGTGTTTGGCCAAAAGTACAGTTTCATTTGACATAAGGAACTTCAGCAAGTTTATCAAAGCTTTAAAGGAAAAAACATCAAGTTATTCAAATCAAAATCAATATAATCAATAAAAGTAAGTAAAAGCCAGCAAGATGACTCAGGGGGCAAAGGTGCTTGCTTCCAAGTGTGATGACCTCAGAGGTTCCAGATGTACATAGGAAGAGAGAACTAACTCCTGCAAGCTGTCATATGACCTCCACACAGGACTCTACCTACAAACAGATACAGACACAGACACACACATCCAAATAAAGAAACAAACAAATAAATAAAAGCAAAATAGCTCTACAGAAATCCACAGGTCTGAAGTGAATCTCGGCAGCCAAGGCCTTTGTCATTATTAACATGTAAGAGGAGGACAGGAGGGAGAATGTCCTGACAGGAGAGGAGTGGGAGAGGCCTAAAGGGAGGGGGCGGGAAAACAAAAGACTAATGGACTCCATGTGACATGAAGGCAGGAGCAAGGCACAGCAGGGGAGGGAGGAGGAGAACAAAGTATAATAGTATCTATGCATGAAAATGCTACAGTGAAGTTCATTGTTTGGTGTGGTAACTAAAAACAAAGACAGAAAAAAACCATGCAATGCTTATATTTATTTATATGTGTTATTTTATTATGTCCAAAAAGAAAGAAATTGACCAAATCAGGGTAATTAGTATTTCCTTTTCCTTGTTATTTATGTTTAGAGCATTTAAGCTTTAGAGACTTGAAGTTATTACAAAAGCTTTTTAAAAGTTAAAAATTAAAAAAAAAAAAGCCAGGTGTCTTGGCCCATGCCTTTAATTTCAGCACTCAAGGAGGCAGAGGCAGGAGGATTTCTGAGTTCAAGGCCAGTCTAGTCTACAAAGTGAGTCCAGAGAAGCCAGAGCTACACAGAGAAACCTTGTCTCATAAAAAACAAATCAAAACAAACCATGTTTATGTAAAACATCGCTATTTCACTGTGGCATGAAACACTAGCACCTGTTTTCCTACCCAGTTGCCCTGTTGTGTACATTATCCACAGATCTCTGCCCTCCCCCAATCATCAGCGCCTAGTAATCACTATTTTACATTAAGATCAAGTCTTTTAAAACTTCCACGTCTAAGAGAGAATATGGGTTTTGTCTTCTTGCGTCTGGCTTATTTCACTTGACATACATGCTCTAATTCGATCCCACTTTTCATTTGGCTACAAATGGCAGGATTTATTCCTTCTTGAGCTGATATATCCCACTCCTAAGGGGGAGCTCCTGTGGTTTGAGTAAGAATGGCCCCAAGGAGGCTCATATACTGAAATAGTTACTTCAGTCTGTGGAACTGTTTGGGGATTAGACGATGGGGCTTTGTTGGAGAAGTTATGTCACTGGTGGTAGGTTCGTAAGGTTTCCAAACACTTGCACCATTCCCAGTGTGACTTTCTCTGCATCCTGCTTTTGTGTCAAGATGTGCGCTCCCAGATGCTACGCGTTTGCTCAGCCATCATGGACTGGTGCTGGCTAGTTTTATGCCCACTTGATAAACACTAGAGTCACCTGAGTGCAGGGAAGCTCAATCAAGAAAATGTCTCCATAAGACTGGGCTGCAGGCGAGCCTGTATGGAATTTGCTTAATTAGTGTTTGATGTGGGAGGGCCTAGCCCATTGTCAATGGGGCCACTCCTGGGCTGGTGGTCCTGGGTTTTATAAGAAGACAGGCTGAGCAAGCCATGACAAGCAAGCCAGGAAACAGCGCCTCTCCATGGCCTCTGCATCAGCTGCTGCCTCCAGGTTCCTGCCCAGTTTTGAGTTCCTTAAGCTAAATAAACCCTTTCCTCCCTAAGTTGTTTGGGTCATGGTGTTTCATCACAGGAGTAGTGATCCAAAGACAACAAAAGAAGACAGAGTCTGACTCATCCTCTTATCTCTGTCCAGGAGTGCTGCGATTATAGACACATGCTATCATAAACATCTTGTGTGTATATAACACAAACCCATACATGGAGGGAGTCCCGGCTGGCCTCCAACTCAATCTATAGTTGAGTAGGATGCTTGTTTTGAGTGAGCCCAGGGCCGTGTACACCTAAGTAGTGTCCTACCACTGAGCTGCACCTCCAGACCCCTTCCCCCATTATTAACTGCACCTCCAGCCCCTTCCCCCATCCATTTGTGAAAGAGAATTGCATGCAGCCCAGAATAGCTTCAAACTTGTTTTATATAGAGGCTGGTCTTGAATTCCTAATCTTCTCCCTCCACCTGACAAATGCTAGGATTACCAATTATTTTGTTATTTATAAATCTGTGGTATTAGTTTTTGTCAGGGGGTTAGAGAGATGTTAAGATGTTAAGAGCAGTTCAAAAGAGCCTGTACTGCTCTTGCAGAGGACCCAAGTTTATTTCCCAGCACCTATTGGAATGGGGGCTCTCACAACTTCCTGTAATGCCAGTTCCAATGGAATCCATCCTCTGGCCTCTGCCAGCACCTGCATTCACTTGCAAAGACCATCACACACACACACACACATAATTTTTTTTAAATAATAAAAAAAAAAATTTAAGGCAAGAGTCTCACCATGAAGCTCTGGCTGGCCTTGAGCTCACAAAGAGACTCCTACCTCTGCCTCCCCAGTGCTGAAAGTAAAGGCCTCTACCACCATACCCAGCTCAAAAATTAAATCTTTAAAACAAAAGTCTTCAATCGTTTGTCAAATGAACAGTTTGACAATTTCTCTCTCATTTTGTAGGTTATCCACACTGCTTTTATTTTTGCTATGCATAGTCTAATAATCTTATTTGTCTATTTTTGCCTGATTGTATGTGCTCTCGTAGCCTTTTGTCAAGGTATTTTCTTATTTGCAATAATGGAGGCCATACCTCGGGCCTTGGACCTGCTAGGTAAGTCTCTACTGCTCACTCAGCTACAGTCCTTTTTTTTTTTTTTTTTAAAAGGTTTTTCAAAACAGGGTTTCTCTGTATAACAGCCCTGGCTGTCCTGGAACTTACTTTGTAGACCAGGCTGGCCTTGAATTCACAGAGAGCTGCCTTCCTCTGTCTCCCAGGTGCTGGGATTAAAGGTGTGCACCACTGCTGCTCAGCTACAGTTCTCTTTTTAGTGTGTGTTTGATATGTTTATGTATGTATAATGTATGTTCAGGTTTGTACTTAACAGAGGATGATCTTGGGAGTGTGTTTCTTTGTTGTTTGCTACTGCATAAATCAGGCTGGCTGGCCTTCAAGCTTCTGGGGATTCTCCCGTCTTTGGTATCTCATCTCATAGAGGAGTGTTGGGACTATAGACATATGCCACCATGACAAACTTTTTTTTTTTTTGAGATAGGATTTCTCTGTGTAGCCTTGGCTATCCTAGGCTCACTTTGTAGACCAGGCTGGCCTCAAACTCACAGCAATCTGCTTGCCCCTGCCTCCAGAGTGCTGGGATCAAATGGGTGCACCATCACGCCCGGCTCATGTCAAACTACCTGGGTTCTGGTGATTCAAACTTAGGTCCTCACACCTGTTTGGCAAGCACTTGAGCCACCGAAACACATCCCCAGCTCTTCATTTTTTCTATTGCGATAGGGTCTAGGATGCCCAAGTTGACCTTGAACTTACTCAGTAGGATGACTTTGACTTGGCTTTTGAATAGATGGAATAACAGTCCTGTGCCACCATGCCCAAGATCTTTTAAAAGCAGATTAAAGACTGGATGCTGTATCTCAATGCTACACAGTTTGTCTAACATAGATGAGGCCCTGGTTTGATCTATGCCAGTGTGGTAGCACACCAGGGAAGGCGTGCAGCCTTCCCTCCACTTACGGACTCACTGACTCCAGGGACACTGCTGCTTCCAGCCCCTGAGAACCTCACGTCTGAGACAATCTTACCGGGCAGTTTTAGCTACACAGTTTGATCAAGACCAAACTGGGCTAAAAGACACCATGTCTTTAAAACAACAACAACAACAACAACAACAACAAAACCTACTGACCTTCCCAGGTGTATGTCTGCTCATCGGCTGATTTAAGGTTTGGGGTTTTTTGTTTTGTTTTGTTTTTTGTTTTAAATCTGCTTCTCTTTTCGACTTCTAAGCAATTAAGCTCAGAAATGTGACTGCTACACTGACACCTCAGTGTTCCAAATTTACTCCCACATGGTTATTTCCCTATCAAACTTTCTCAAGTGGCAGGTAAAAGTAGGGGCCCTTCTGCCTCAGACTACTAGCAGCTACTGTCAGCAAGATTTCATCTCACATCAGTTCAAACATCACTGCTAGAAGGGCCATGTAGCTATTCTACCTGGTGACCAGATATGGCAGCCATACTGCAGAACCCACAGCAGCATTGTGCGAACACAGCTCATAAGAAGATGGCAAAGTCCTGTCAGCTGTGGTGGCACACACTTGTAATCCCAGCTACTTAGGAGCCTAGGGCAGAGGCAGGCTGATCCAAAGTTTAGGCCCACAGAAGCGACTTAGTGAGACCCTGTATTTAAAGGCTTGGCCCTGAGAGGCAGGGGCAGGAGGACTGTTACGAGTTTCAGGGCACATGGGCTATATAATGAGTTATAGACCAGCACGGGCTGTTGACTGAGACCCTTTCTCAAAGAACAAAAACAAAAAACAAAACCAAAATCAACCAAAAAATAAACAAAAATGAAGTCCTGGCAATATATCTCAATTGTGAAACACTCACCTGGTGTATATGTACCTGTGCTCAATATCCAGTACCACAAGAAGGAAAAAAATTTTTTATTAAAAATTTAAAGTGTGTGTGTGTGTGTGTGTGTGTGTGTGTGTGTGTGTGTGTGTGTAAAAGCACATGAGTGCCTGCAGCTGGAGTTGCAGGCAATTGCTGGCTGTCCAACATGGGTGCTGGGAACTGACTTCCAGTCCTCTGCAAGAGCAGCCAGCATTCATAACTACTGAGCAACTCCACCCCCACCCCCGTGGGGGTCTTTTTTTTTTTTTCCAAGACAGAGTTTCTCTGTGTAGACTTGGTTGTCCTGGACTCACACTGTAGATCAGGCTGGCCTCACAGGGAACTCACAGGGATCCACCTGCCTCTGCCTCCCAAGTGCTGGGATTAAAGGCATGCGCCACCACGGCCCAGCTTCCCCCAACTCCATGGGGTCTTAAATGTTCTGGTTGTTCAAACAAAAGTGTACCTTCTCTACTCACTCTGACAGCAACAACATTTACCAGAAAGATTCTTCTCTGCCTGACACTGAAAGAAGAGAATGCCTAAGCTGAAACAATCTTGATAAAATAAATATAAAATACTGTCAAGTCCCTAGGATAAAACTGCAACTTTAACACCTTTTTGAAAAAAAAAAAAATCTGTTGTTTTGTACTCATTTACCTAGGATAGTGAGTCTCAATCTTCCTAATGCTGTGACACTTTAATACATTTTCTCATGTTGTGGTGACCCCCAACCATAAATTTTTTTTGTGCTACTTCATAACTGTAGCTTTGCTACTGTTATAAATCATAATGTAAATGTCTGTGGTTTCCAATGGTCTTAGGCGACCTTTTTAAAAGGGTCCTTTGACCCCTAAAGGGGTCTTGACCCATAGGTTAAGAACCACTGACCTAGGGCATCTGTCCGTGAATTGGATCTGACTTCTGTGCTCATTCCGCCTTGCCCTGTACCTTGACCTTCCTCATGCGCAACAAGGAAACCAGCTACAGTCTATAGTCCTCTCTTGCCCTAAACCTCTCTTGTCTCCATCCCTGAAGAAAGCCTTAGCTATTTCTTCTCTCTGAACCTGACATGTTTTTTTCTTGGCTAGGCAGGAAACAAGGTAGTTTCCAAGATCCTCTTGTCTCCCCTCGCCCGCACCCCTCCAGCCCCACCCTCAGGCTGGATTATAGCATGCATATGACACGTATCTGTTGTGTGGCTGCTGGGATTTGAACTCAGCCCATCATAATTGTGCAGCAAGTTCTCTTAACTGCTAAGCCATCCCTCTAGGCCCTAATTTAATTAGTTAATTGTTTGAGACAAGATCTCAAGGTAGCCCAGGCTGACCTGGAATTCACAGCCTTCCTGCCTCTGCATCAAGGACTGGGGATTACAGAAGCACACACCATGCCTGGCTTGACTTATTTTCTGAAACCACTTCTGTTTTTTTGAGTGTTCTCTCATGTTCTCACTTGGTTATATGTTCTTAGAAAGGTTACTGTTCTTAGAAAAGGACTGTGTGCTTTGATTTGAAACAGCAGGGAGAGATGAGTGCAAGTGACTTTGTGGAGGCTGCCTGCCATGTAACAGTCCTCGAGGAGTACAGGCAAAGAAGCAGCAGGCAAGGACAGTGCCAGAGCCCAGCTGCACCTTCCTTCTGTTCTAAAGGGTCACTATCCCCTCACACAGGCTGAAGATAGGCATGAAGAAAGCAGGCACCCGGATTCATGTAGTCTGCTCTTGTCTGGAGGAAGGTTCTCTGGCTTTGTGTAAGAAAGGCAAATGACAGGTAGACTGCCTTTTTGATGGTGTCTGTTAACAAGTGACCTACTGGACTGGACTCTACAGGGATGGGGCACTCCACAGGCACCCACAATAGATCACAGTCTTCTTAGCTCCTCTAATAGCTCTGGGAATAAACGCTGGATAAGTAAGAGCACATAAAAATGACTAACCTCTGTCCTTGCTGCAGATCACCTTGCTCAGCTATTTGTGCTGCAATTGTGGGGTTACAGCTGACCTTGCTCAGCATTCCCAAAAGGAATGCCTTTTGGGAAAACCTAGGTCCCAGGATAATCTGTCTTGCCTTGAACAAACAATTTCAGAAAGGAGACTGCAGAGCCACACAGGCCCTAGGGCTGCAGCAATCTCCCATCCCACAGCCTCTCACCCCAGCCCTATAAAGGGTGGTTCACCTGGCAGGCTCCTCAACTTCCCAGAGAGGCTGATCCTCACTGTGGGTGCTAATAAAGTCTCTCTGAAGGTCAAACTCTATTCTCTTTCTGCCTTCTGTCTCGTTACACTGCCTCAGGAACCTAACACCCTTTTTTCCCTCAATCCTAGCACTCACACAAGTACTGTGAATGAATGAAAACCTAGGGCTTCATAAACTCACAGGAGACACGAGAAAGAGAAGGGTAGAACATAAGGGGTAGACAAAGACACGGCCTTAACTCCTGTCCACAACGGCAAAGACGCAGCTTCAGCAGTGGCTGCGTGGGAACTAAAGGCAGGGAATCTGGAGATGGGAAGCGGGAACAACTTTGTTCTTGGGATAAGCTACTGATAGTCCTGATTCCTGGATTCAGAGTTCAGAATGACAAAGTAATAAAACGAGGGAAGAGAATAATTCTAGCACAAGTCAAAGGGCAACTTGCATCCAAACTGCTGCAGATGCAGGCAGAGCCAAACAGTATGGAGGGCAGTCCAGCACTGGGATGCTTTGCTTTGTGTGCAAGTGCAAAAGACATGTGTCTGACACTCGTGATTCAGGTCATATGTCATTCTCCTACCCCCCAAAGGCCACTAGGAAATGAAATAACCCCTAGAGCAGCAGTTCTCAAACTGTGGCCAACACCTCTTTGGGACCCTCTCATAGGGTCACCTAAGAGCATCAGAAAACACAGATATTTACATTATGATTCATAGCTGTAGCAAAATTACAGCTATAAACAAAACTAATTTTATGGTTGGGGGTCACCGAAACATGAGGAACTGTGCTAATGGCTCATAGCACTAGCAAGGCTGAGGACCATCGCCCCAGACAGTATTTCTGTCTGTCTGTTTGCTGCAACACTGGGGACTGAAGCCAGGTCTACTCACATACTGGACAAGCAGCTGAGCTACTAAGCCTGGCCTAGAGGGATTTTTCACAGGTAGCTAAAACAAAGCAACCTTAAACTGGGCTCCAGAAAGCCTACAGCAACAGTGCCTCTTCAGGAGAAGGTGCAGCTTCACCCATGAACACTGCTTTCTCCTCCAGCATCTCACTGACTTCATACACCAACTGCATGCGGATACCGCTAAACACATATCCTCTTTCCCCTTCAGCCTTTCGGCCTTAGAACTCCCCTCACACTAAGGCTAAGAATAAATTTCCAGAATTAAGGATCTTAAGAGGTCGTATAATACAATTTCTCATGTTTTAGAAAAGAAAAAACCCCATCCCACCCCCATTCCCACCCACTGATGGTTAAACAAATTGACAATGAGTCAATCTGACTGGATTTAGAATCACCATGGAAACACACCTCTTGCTAGATCTTATAAGGTGCTTCCAGAAAGGTATACCTAAAGAGGGAAGACAGAGTCTGAATGTGGGTGACAGCAGCGGGGCGGAGCCCTGGAGAAACAGGAGCAGCAGTGTTCACTTCTCTCCCTTCACTGCAGACACACTGCGACCAGCTGCCCGACACTCCTGCTGCCATAGTGAAATAAAATAACGCGCACACCAAATTAGATAGTGATAAAACCGGGACTAAAAATTGGTCTCTAACTTAGTGTTCTCAGCATCACCATGACAATGGACCAGGCCGAGAGTAAAGGAGCAAACTCCCCTTGCCATAAATGCCATGTTGGACTTGCTGGCCTTCTTTATAAGATGCTCCCGAGTATTTTTCTGGCATTTTGTCCCATTCACACTTCCTCCTTTTGCTGGCCTCTTTCATGTTAATTTGACAAAAGCTAAAGTCATGAAGGGGAGGGGATTTCAATTAAGAAAATGCCTCCAAGACTGGCCTATAGGCAAGTCTATATGGCATTTTCTTAATTAGTAATTGCTGGGAAAGGGCCCAGACCACTGTGGGTGGGGCCACCCTCGGTGGATTTCTGAGACAGTGTCTCATGTAGGCCAAGCTGACTTCAAACTCAGTACAAAGAGGAGAGGGGCCTCCAGTTTCCAAGTGCTGGGACTCGGGACCTATACCACTATACTGGCATAGTGTTTGTCTCAGTTTCTCCACACCTCCTCCTCTTCCCTCCCTCCCTCTGTGCATGCGTGCATGTGTGCGTGTACACTCATGCACATGTGCATTCATGTCTATGTGGATTACAGAATATGGCCTTTTTGAGAAAAGGTCTCTAACTGGGATCTGGAACTTGTTGATTAGGCAAGGCCGGCTGGTCAGTGACCTTAGGGATCCTCCTGTCTCTGCCTCCCAAGTACTGGGATCACAAATTTGTACCTTAGCTGGATGTGGTGGTGTATACCTGTAATCTCAGTACTCAAGAGGCAGAGGCAGGCAGATCTCTGTGAGTTAGAGGGCAGCCTATTCTACAAAGTGAGTCCAGGACAGCCAGGGCTCTGTTACAGAGAAACCTGTCTTGAAAAAACAAAAACAAGCAAACAAAATAACTTTACACCTTGACATCCAGCTTTTTACACGACAACTCAGGTTCTCATGCTCACACAGCAAATACTTTACTGATGGACACATCTTTTTTAGAAGCATATAATTATCAAGTGAAACTGTTTCTAAGTTCCTTGCTCAGAGTTTACTCCCAAAATTATGTCCTATACACAGACTATGATTGGAAAACGAACTTCACAAGAAGCCACAGTAGTAACCTTCATGCAAAATCAGAAGCAAAACAAATAAAAGTTGGGCATAAACAATTAATAACCAAATTTATTCCTATGCAATTAAGGCACAGACCTTTGCTCAGAGCTTAGATAGCAGGTCAAAGAAAATAGTGACCTTATGTCAGGGGCAGTTTCAAGGACAAGAGAGAACGGGCAGTTAGGCTCTTGATGCCAGCACACAAGCAGCAAAGAGACTGTACTGCCTGCTTCTGGCTCGCCCTCTCCATACGCATTCATTTTTAGAAAAACTGCCCTTGATTTATTTGCCCACTGGATACCAACTGGACACATGACAAAACTGTTTCTAGGAAGGGCACGGGACAGCAGCTCATGGACGCAATAATTAAGACAACACAAAAGACACAGGAGTGACTGAATAAACAGCACTGTTAGTAATGGGTCTGTGAGCATTTGCTATCACCAACTGTACATGTTGAAGCCATTGAGAAGACAAAGAGCAGAATGTGCTTTTTATTCCTTTGGTTTAACCCTTTAACTTATCATGTTTCTCACTGTTAAATACTTTTTAAGGAGGCAGGGATGGGAGGAGTGAACAAAAGCCTCTTCCTTACCAAAGGTCCAGCACTTCTGATACCCGATCTGAAAGGTTTCCAAACAACCTTATTCTCTACAGGGAGTCAAACGGGTTAAAAGTTTGGCCCAGTGCTTTTAGTCCCAGCTCAGGAGGCATAGAGAGGTAGATCTAAGTTCAGGGCCAGCCTGGTCTAAGAAGCACATTCTAGAACAGGCAGGGTTACCCAGAGAAACCTTGTCTTTAAAAAAAAAAAAAAAAAGGTTTGGTCCAATGGGTGAGCAGTTGTGTAGATAATGTCCTTTTGGCTAAGGACAGGCTTGGTGAATAGGCAGCTTAGGTACCCAAGGAGTGCCAGAAATCCTGGCAAGCACTACACTCTCTCCACTTTTTGAGAAGATGGTTTATTGTACCCATTTTAAAGAACTACAAGCTGAAATTCAGAAAAGTTAATAAATCCCCTGAAGCCACATAGCTGGCTGAGCTAAACTGAATTAGGGTCAACATCTTTGGGGAAAGATCCATAACTCCCCCCGCCAGTGTCTAGAAAGCTGTGCTGGGCTGAGCAAACATCCATCTGGGGACAGAGCTCAGCTCATCCTGTTCTACAGCCCTGGGTCTACACCACATGAAGCCAACATGATGGTGCACACTCGCAATCCCAACTCTCAGGAGGTAAAGCAGGAGGACCAGGTGTTATACAGACAAGCGTAAGGCAAACCTAGACCACTAGAGACCCTATTTAAAAATGAGAACAACAAAACCACATTTGCTTAGAGCCAATGTTTAGTTTACTATTAAGAAAATAATAATAAAAAATAAACACTCATCTGGTAGTGGCGCACACCTTTAATCCCAGCACTTATGGGCAGAAGCAGGCAGATCTCTGTGAGTTTGAGGCCAGCCTGGTCTACAAAGAGAGGCTACCCAGAGAAACCCTGCCTCAATCAATCAATAAATCACTCACTCAATCATTCAATCGATACCAATTTTCTCCAACTCCTAAAGGTCTGACGTGACTTGTGCAAATGGTTCCCCAACTCTCTTGATCCATAAAAATAATGAAAATCAAGAGGCTCAAACCTGTATGGTGCTCACTTTAAGAACGTTGTAAAATTGCCTAGGCTATCAAGTATATGTTCATCTGAAAAGCCGCCATGTATCTGAAAGACATCGCTTTAAGGAAGCAATGTGCTCTTCTGGCTGTACAATGCTGAGCTCGTAGGTGTGTGTCCAGGCCAAACAGTAGAGCTGGACATATGCTGCCCTTCCCAGCCCCCAAAAGCAGGTTTTTGCAGCATATACTTAGCAATACGCAGAGTAATATAAGGGTCTGAATATAGATCCTCTAGTCATTGAACATACCCAGAAGAACAAAGCAGCCTAGACATGCAAACCAAACCTTCAGAGCCCATTCACCCACACATGAGCTGCTAGACACACTCACTGATGACACATGAGCCCCCGTCACACTCACTGACCACACATGAGCTCCCAGACACATCCACTAACCACAGATGAGCTCCCTGTCACACTCACTAATCACATATGAGCTCCCAGACACACTCACTAACCACACGAGTTCCTTGCCATACTCATTGACCACACATGAGCTCTCTGGCACACTCACTGACCACACATACTCTCCCTGGCATACTCACTGACCACATATAAGCTCCCTGACACACTCACTAACCACACATGAGCTCCCTGACACACTCACTGACCACACATAAGCTCCCTGACACACTCACTGACCACACATAAGCTCCCTGACACACTCACTGACCACACATAAGCTCCCTGACACACTCACTGACCACACATAAGCTCCCTGACACACTCACTGACCACACATGAGCTCCCTGACACATTGATGCTCCTTACTGAAAAGGAACAAGAAGGAAAAGAAAAAACATATCTTAGAAGAAAGTGAAGAAACAAAACGTTATGGTATAGAAATAAATTTGCATAAAACAAATACAAAGGGAAAAAAAGCAAAATACTGTAAGTTCAGCGAGAGTTCCACTAATCATCCCTCACCAATTAAAGCTGCTGAGGGAAATCCAGCAAACTGAGAGTCTGCCCTCCAAGCATCTCAGGACTCCATTGTATAAGGTGGCCTGGGTATCTTAACTTGTACAATCTCAAAACAAAAGTTTGAAAGCAGGGACTTAGGTAATAGTACACGCCTTTAATCCCAGCCCTTGAGAGGCAGATGGTCAGAGCTGCACAGTGAGACCCTGCCTCAAAAAACAAGAAAAAAAGAAAAGGGAAAAAGGAAAAATAAAGAAAGAAAAGAAAAAAGTTAAACAGACATTTATATACCCATGTTTATAGCAGCATCATTCACAATGGCCAAATGTGGGAAGTTTCCCAAATGTCCAACAACAGATGAACAGATAAACAATGGGTTATTTACATACAACAGATTACAATTCTACCTTAAAAATGGGAGGAAAGAGTCTGGTGTTGGTAAACTGAGAAACATCCACATGGCAGAACCAGGTCTCCACCAGCTGGCCTTCAGCGACTCAGCACCAGCAGCCATGCCATAACCAACCACCAAATGTGACATATTGCCACTGTCCCTATGGATGAACTGTTCTCCCTATGCATGCGTACTATAACCCTTGTAAACCCTTGCTCATAGGCAGCCTTTGGTATACCCGCTCTCAATACATCTCTCATGTGAGGTGTGTTGCCATGTATGACTTTGTGGCATTCCTTGACCCTCTGAACATTAGGGGGTAAAGTTAACATTAGTACAAAGACTCAGTAGGATATCCTGGTATCTGTTCACCCTTTCAGGGGGTCAAAGCTGCAGCAGTACCCTATCCCTACCTTCTGGCACACTGATTGGCTGGCCCTCCATCCATCACCAGCAATTGGTGAGTGAGCCCTCGGTCACTATAAATGGTTCCATACTATCTCTGCTACTCTGGGAGCCAGAGGTAACCATCCATGCTGGACCCTTCTTTGTGGGTGAAGCTTCATTTCTGAGCTTGGTTTTCCACCTTTTGGCTTCACTAGAAAGGCCTGGTGCCAGGCACTAAGTTTCTGTAGGCTCTTAGCCTCTTATCCCCATGGAGTACAGTGACAACCCACTGAACAGCAGTGTCTTCCTTCTCTGGGTCTCCCTCACCCCAAGTTGTGGGATGCCTTGGACTACAGGCATTGGACCTTCCTCCATGGGAACAGCATCATCCATGGGAACAGCATCTTCTATAGAAACACTCTAGCCTCCCTACCTGGCACCCGGCCTGAAGGGCTCCAAATTTATTTGCTTTTGCAATGAAATCTGGCCTCAATAACCTTTAGATAATCAATCCAAATGGGCCAACTAACAGCACCCTAGATGCTAACAATTCCAGGCCTTTACAAACACTGCAGTCAATGACAGGGGATGGGAAGAGTCTCCACTGTCTAGTTCTCTTTCTTGGCTCCAAGCCCTGTTTGTTTTTGTCTGGTCTCCCCCCACGCTGTGTAAATGTCCTATCCTTAATTTATGGCTGCTGGATTTGTAAGTTTGTTGTAAAGGAGGAGGAGGAGAAAGCAAAGGAGCAGACCACCCCACAGCACACACACAGGCACACGCCCTCACTGGCCAGTCAACCTCATTGACTCCCCAGTGTCCTCTTCTAAGGTTGTACAGAGCTATTGTTTCTGCTGGATTCTATGCCCACAAAATTTGATTCCAAATTCTAGAATCTGATTCTTCAGCTACTACTTCTCTCTACCTGCTATGGCCTCCACATGGTTCCTGCAGCTTGCTGTACCTCTGGCCAGCTACACCCACGTGAATTCCCCCCTTTTTCCTGCTGTCTCACCTCCTCCCTCCCCCAGGAGCTCCCTCCCCAGCTCCCTCCTACCTGTGCAGCCTGGGACTCTTTCCAATGCTTCCCGCCCCTTGCAGCTACCTGCTCTTTCTCTTCTTGCCTCCCCCTAGGAGCTGCCTGCTAAGTCCTGCAGTTTCTCTACACCCTCAAGGCTTCTAACCCTCCCTTGGGTGGAGTTCCTGCTTGTTATTCTTGCCCCATAACCATTCCTCTCCTTGTCTATGCCATATGTGTCTCCCTGGCACCGCCCCCCCATGTGGGCAACTCTCTCTTTTGGCTCTGGCCTGCTACACCCATCTGGGTACCTGCTACACCATCCTTTTCCTTTGCTGTCCCATCGTGCTATCTCTTGCTCCAGCCTGCAGTCCCACAGCTTCAGCTCTCAGTTCCCTTTGGAGCTAATAGGCACATCCCCATTTCAGTGTTCCATTTTTGACCCCCTTTCTCTTCCTCCATGAACTCAGATTTCATTACTAGAGCTTGACCTTAGTATAGATCATGGCCAAAAATTGGCACACTTGGTTTCTGATTTCTCACAGATTGTAACAACTTCTGCCACAAGCAAATGATCCCAAAGTCTCTTATCTCTACGGCTCTACAACTTTCCACTCTTATATCTTACATCTTTCTACATCTTACATCTCTATGATTTCTCCGTGCACTCTGCTCTCAAAAAAAAAAAATCTCTTAAGACTATGCTGTAAACTCTATCTCAGGATTTGTAAGTTCACTGGGTATGATTTTTTAAAATTATGTAAGAAAACTTGGTTTTAATTAAAAATTAACTTGGCTTATAATTAAAAATCTATACATGGATTTATATGTGATTCAACTCTTGTCTAGAATATATGTATCTTAGATTCAACTCTGCCTGTGTGTGTGTGTGTGTGTGTGTGTGTGTGTGTGTGTATCTGTGTGAGAGACACTTCAGTTCAACTTTATATGTGTGTGTGCCTGTGACAGAGACACTTTAATTCAACTCTGTGTGTATGCACGTAACTTGGATTCAACTCTGTGTGTGTGTGTGTATGTGTGTATGTAACTTGGATTGCACTCTGTGTGTGTGTACCTGTGAGAGAGACACTTTAATTCAACTCTGTGTGTATATGTAACTTGGATTCAACTCTCATTCAAGGAAAAATATATCTACTAAGAAAACAGATGCTTTTAAATAGCAACCATGTGGTGCTTCTGCATCTTGGCTGATGACCTCATCAGGATGTAAGCAGCCACATGGCTGGCAGCCATCTTTAGTAAAGTTAAAGAGTGCATGCCATGTGACTTAATCACCATCTCAAGGTGACCATGTGGTATAGAACAACAATTGTAAAACTTACCCCTAATGTTTATCACTGAATCTCTTTTTAGACTAAGAAAGCAACAACAAGTCTCAAATATTTTAGATTGGTATGGATCTTTGTTTGATGATAAAAATTTAAGGTTATATTTGCTACCACATACTATATATATGTGATTTAACTGTAGTTTAGAATATACTGTATATTATGACAAAAAAAATTTTTTTTAAAGACAGGGTTTCCCTGTGTAGCTTTGGCTTTCCTGGACTCACTTTGTAGACCAGGCTGGCCTCGAAATCACAGTGATCCGCTAGCCACTGCCTCTCGAGTGCTGGGATTACAGGCATGCACCACCACGACCAGCCGATGATAAAATCTTAAGGGAATAAAGGTCTACTCAGATTAACAAACCTGGTTTAAGATGTATATCTACCTACTTATGTCTTTGCTACCTAGTCAATAACATGCTGCTAGAAAATGTAAGTAACAACATATGCTTGGTAAATAAGATATATTTGATAAATAAAATTTATAAATTCCTAAGGTCTAGCTTCTTTGTCTTTGCTCACCTTGTTAAGCTTTAGCTATCTGGATAAATGGAGTTATAAAAAAAAACAAACCAAAAAAAAAAAAACCAAACAACAACAAAACCCCAGTATTCAATAATGTTGGAGAATTCTCAACTCAAAATGTTAAGGCTCAAACTTTACAGGGATAAAGCTATAAAATTCTTAAAAGGCTACAAACTTATTGTAAACTGTTAAAGATAAGACATACAAGTTAGTAGTTTAGTCACTTTATAAATGACCTATAAATGATTCTTTAATGTATTCAGAGCTATACTTGTAGCTATACTAAGTCCTAATGTAATGAATTACAGGAATAACCTTTGCTTAGCCTCCTATATGTTTTCAAATTTTAGCCTAAAACAACTAGAAACAAGCAAAGTTTGTTTATTTAGATACACTTAATAGATAATGGTCCTCAAAACTTTTCAGAGATCTGCTGAATATGGCACTTAAAATGTTTAGTAGAAAACACTGACTATGGCAAAGACTCCCAGATCTTAGCAGTGCCCCCAAGGTCCCAAAGAAGGTCCCAAGTTCTGACTTGGCACAGAAGACTTCCAGGTGGAGCTTGCTTTAAATGTCCCAAATCCAGCCACTGGGTGAAAAATCCAGCTACCGCACTTCATCTTGCCCACCGCCAGGACCCTGTCCAAACTGTGGACAAGCAGGACACTGAGTTGATTGCCCCACTTTCCCTAGATAAGGTAGACTGGGTTCCCCAAGTTCCTACTCCACAGGACAGTCTCTGTTGGATCTTCTGGGCTGATGCTGCCCTAGAACCTCTGCCCCCAAAAGAAATCAAGACTACCATGGAGGAACCTAGGGTGATTGTCCAAGTAGCTGGTAAGTCTTTGTCATTTTTAACAGATCTGGAAGCTGCTTAGAAATTTATCTCTCTCAGATTTCTGATGGCACTGACAACTGTGATAGTGACAGATTTGTCAGTTTAACGGCAGCAACCAAGGCTTCAGTTGCCTTCTCAGTTCTCTTCTTATGTAAAAAATCAAGCCTCACTTTTCTAGAGCTATGACTAGGTCTAGACACAATTTACCATGCTACCAGACTCTAAAAAGAGAGAAACTCACAGAACAGATTTCAATGTAACTTTTTGCTCTTCCTTATTTAAAGGAACTTTCTTTACAATGTCTGCTCTCCTGTGTCTTGTGGTAAATGACTGAATAGAAAAAAGTATAAAGTTTATCCAAGATCTGAAGATATAAAAACTTAAGTTGTAATGGTCTATAAAGTGTTTTAAGATATGTACATGCAAGTTATAAAGGTGTAAGAAAATGTCTTACGGTGTGAAAATGCAATTTGTAAAATTATAAGAAAATGATTTAAGATATGTATAAGCATAAAAAATATTTCAGATTTCTCTCCGTCTCTCTGCTATTGTTATATAAGACTTCAGAAGTTGAGAGTTCACATTCATCAGTGGAATTCTGATGAACTGTCAATCCAGCGCTGGTGAAGTTCTGACTGCCTACTATTATCATGCACATAAGCTCAAACTCTACGTGTAAACTTAACGGTGCTTCTCCTTGTGCTAAGAAGAGCGGTCCAATCTGTAGCCACCCAATTTTCTGGCTAGAGAAACAGTGTTCATGCTTTTTAACCAAAATCATTTTTAGTTCCCCAGCCTTTACTATGACTCAAAGGCATGAATATACTACCTTTTCTATGGTGTGAATTTCAGTACAGATTACAAAGAGTGGTGATGCTAACATATCTAAAACTTACCTCTTTTTGTAACCTTAAAAGATTCTAGTAAGCTTCAGGGAATGGACTTGAATCCACCTCTCAGGGGTGAAATGGACTCCAGATAAATACTGTCAATCAACAGCATACTCTGCTTATCCCTAAGGGTGGGGCACAGTTCTAGGGCAGCCAAGGCTACAAAGAAAAGTCCTGCTTCAAAAAAACCCAAAAATTTCCCCCTAAATTCCTGAACAACTTTCTGTCCCTAACTTAAATTAAGGACAAAATATATAGCAACATACTGGCTCCAGGTGTTTCCTCTAAAACTGCATCCCAGCAGCTGTAAAGTGGCTAGCCTCAGGTGATCCAGCCTAGCAGAGGGTGCCTTGTACTTGCTTAGCCCCAGATGGTCCTGCAAGGCCTCAAAAGGGAGTGAAACAGCCTGCTCTTCCTAGACTTGGCCAGCATCCCAGCTTTCTTGGGTCCTCAAAGATGTTGTCAACCCCAGCCAGCAGGATTCATCTAAAAGGCACAGCGCCCCCAGTCCTGCCGCACCATCACCCCTTCCTATTTCCTCACCTTTTATAATAAGTAAGATGGAGGAATGTTGGTAAATAGAGAACCGTCCACATCCCAAATCAGGTGCTCTGCTAGCCTGCTACTCACCTACTTCAGCTCCTCAATGCCAGCAGCCATGTCATCAACAGCTGCCAGATGTGACACATTTCCACTGTCATAAAAACCCTTTATAAAGCCCACACCATAATGGAGCACTCTCTCCCACACTCTCTCCGTCCCTCCCTCTCTCTTGTTCCTGAAAGAGGCAGCCCCCACTTCCCAACAAATAAATCTCTTACAAGGTCTTGAGTGTGGTGTGATCTCTGTGACGTCTCTTGGCCCCTAGTCCACCAAGGTACTCTTCCACCACCAACAAAAAGCGTATCAGATGGAGAGAGATGGCTCAGCATTTAAGAGTGCTTGTTGCTTTTGAAGAGGACCAGAGTTCAGGTCCCAGGATCCATGTCAAGCATCTCACAATTGTCTAAAACTTCAGCTTCAGAGAGCCCAACATCCTCATCAAGCCTCTGATACCACCTGAACACACATGCACATACACACACAGATAGATGAACACACATACACATAAAAATGAAGTTATTTATAAATATTATTATTTATGTTAGTGAAATAAGCTAGTCATAAATGGCCAAAATGATGGGTTTAAGAACTAAGTTAAGCTTATAAGAAGTGCTTGAGGAGTCAGATTCACAGGGACAAAGTAGAACAGTAGCCACCTCACCTGCTGTGGTGGTGCAGGCCTATATCCCAGCACTCTGGAGCTGGAGGCAGAGGAATCAGGAGCTTGAGGATGGGCGCAGTTACACAGCAGACTCAAAGGCAGCCTGGGTTACCTGAAATCCTACTGGAAAGGGAAAGGAGGGGGAGGGACGGGGGAGAGGAAGGGGAAGGGAAGGGAAAAGGAAGGGGAAGGAAGAGAAGGGGAAGGAGAGGGGGAGGGAGGGGGAGGGGAAAGGGAAGGGAAGGAGAAGGAGAAGGAGAGGGGGAGGGGAAGGAAGAGAAGGGGAAGGAGAGGGGGAGGGAGGGGGGGAGGGGGAGGGGAAGAGCAAGGAAAAGGAAAGGAAAGGGAAGAGAAAAGGAAAGGAAAGGCAAAGGGAAGTAAAGGAAGCAAGGAGTGACTCGGAAGCAAAGCTAACCATACCCTCCAATGCCAACAATACCCTATGTAATCTTAAGGGACCCTGAGGGTGACTTCCAGTCTAGCAACTCATTTATTAAGCAAGGCTCTAGATACCTGGCTCCAAACACTATAATCCTGAATGAATGAAAAGTTCTTGCAATCAAATACTTGAACTCACTGAATATCTTTATGTTGGGTGGGTGGTAAAGAGCTTGTTATGGAAGCATGAGGAGCCAAGCTCAGATACTCAGCACCACATAAAAAGCCAAGGCAACAGCATCCAGAGCTGGTGAGAGCAGAGGACCCCTGGGAGCGTGCTAGCCAACCAATCAAGCATGTCCATCATTCATCAAGAAACTTTGCCCCTAAAAAATAAAGTGGAAGGCAACTGAAAATGCACAATATCAACCTCCATCCTCCAAGCACACACAAACACAAGTACATACACATACATATATTTACACTGGAGGGAAATGGCTGCTTCTAACACACTTATTTGTTCATCAGAAAGAGGTTTTCTACTTAAGAGCACTTGGAGACTTGGTTTCTGGGCTTTTGTCCAGAAACTGGCACCAATGCTGTCTGTTCTGACAGTGCTGGAGGCAACTTGCTGTCTGTTCGTGGCTTCATCTTAAGCTCCTTTCTTGTGAGTTGTGTGTATCGCATTTTGGTCCAGTGCAGCAGTAGTGTTGAAAACAAATACTGTGTCCAGGCTCTAGAACACTGAGGCAAGACTAAGTGTTGTAGTAATTCTTTAAGCCCCAAGTCAGTTCCCAAAGGCAGAAGTGGCCAATCTAACTTCCAAATACAAAGTTCAGTACTACCCACTTGAAAACCTTAGCATCTTCCACAGCCCCCACCACAGAACAGGGAACAAGGCTCTCAAATTGCTGAGCTGTTCTTAGCATGCATGTGCCCTACACAGCAAAGACTTCCCCAGATTTGTTTCTATCCTGCCTTGAATTCAGGGGGAGGGAAAGAAGATAGCAGCAAATTGTGTTGCCACGTAGGAGTTGAATGCATAATGGATGCAGGAACTTGTCCAGCACTAAAACCTGTCCCCCACATGGAGGGTAAGCCAGGTGCAAAGAGAACAAGGCAGCCACAGGAAGGCACAGTTGAGTGGTAGCTCAGCCTTCTGTTTTAGGGAAGCAGAGGGGAGGCTTAATTATAAAAACCAAGTGAATGACATTTATATAAAATAAAAACAGGAAGAAGACAGACTCCAACTGAGCACAAATTAGTGTCTCTAAAGAAACTGGTCAGAGAGGGCTGTCTGTATGGTTTTTGCATACAATGAAAAGGAAAAGATGAAATAGATTTTTTAAAAAGGGAAGGTAAGACTTGGAACATATTTTGTAGCATGGTACAAAGCAGTTTAAAGAGTGCCTGCTCATTAGGGAGATGCATAATTTCAAGCGACCAATAGGCAGAAACTATTATCTCTTGCTTAAGAGAGAAGTCAAGAAAAGGCTAAAAATAGCACTGATGTAACAAGCTAAAGGCACCAAAACCCCAGTGGCTGCACAAACTCCAGCCAATTCCAACACCCCCAGAGAAAATCACCAATCACTTAGGGACCCTGGCACTGAGAAGCAGGCTCACCGTCAATCAAGAGTAGTGCAGAAAGGAGTAGAAATGCAACACCTGCCAGCAGAATGGTTTTGTAATACACTAGATGTCCTCTCAAAATACAGGTGTCTAATCTGGCACTGTGTAACATGCTCTGTAATCCTAGCACTGGGGAGGTAAAGGAAGGCATCAAGAGTTGAACACAGTGTGTTCAAGCCTATGCTACATGAGACCCTGTCTCAAAGCACCAAAATACATATATATATATATTTTTTTTTTTAAAGCCATTTGTCTGTATACCTAAGCACATCACCAACACAACAGCATAAGAATCAAAATTAAGGGCTGAAGAGATGGCTCAGAGGTTAAGAGCACTGCCTGCTCTTTCAAAGGTCCTGAGTTCAATTCCCAGCAACCACATGGTGGCTCACAACCATCTATAATGAGATCTGGTGACCTCTTCTGGTGTGCAGGTATACATGCAAGCAAAGCACAGTATACTTAATAAATAAATAAATCTTTAAAAAAAAAAAGAATCAAAATTAAAATGAAATGCCTCTATGGTTTTTAGTTGTGTTCTCAGTTTCCAGGAGAACAGAAAACACTAGTCAGTAGCTGGCACTGCCTAAAGATTCCTCAACCCTCCGGCTGAGTGAAAAAGTAGAACAAGTCTTTCTTCAAATGGAAGTCGAGTTTTTCCATTTCCCTAGGTATGAATGTGTGTCTACTGAAAGGAAAAGCAAGCTTCTCAATCATCTCCCATCCCCCTCTTACTTGCGATGGGTGCATTCTTCCAATTCCCACCCACGCACTTCACCATCATGAAAACGAACTTTTAAACTAAAGTTCCCAGACTCAGCCTGATGCACATCTACAGTTCTAGCACTAGGGAAGCTCAGGCAAGAGGAAGCTGGGGAATAGCATGACTCACGGTTAGCAAAACTGTCTCAGAAATGATGGTGGCGGCACACATCTTTCATCCCAGCACTTGGGAGGCAGAGGCAGGTGGATCTTCTGTTGAGTTCAAGGCCACCCTGGTCTACATAGTTTCAGGACAGCCAGGGCTACATGGAGAAACCCTGTCTCTGAAAAAAGAAAAAGAAGAAGAAAAAAAAACCCAAAAACTAAAACCTAAAATGAGGCTGGAGAGAGCACAGTAGTTAAGAGCACAAGCTGCCAAACTGCTCTTCCAGAAGAGTTTAGTTTCATTCTCCACACCCACATGGCAGCTAACAACCTTTTGTAACTCCCATTCCAGAGGATCTGACTTCCTCCTCTGGCCTCCACCAGCTCTGCACACATGTGGTGTACAAGCTTACATGTAGGCCAAACTCCTATACATATAAAAATAATTAAGAGGAAAAAGAAAAAAAAAGGAGAGAAAGAGGGGATGAGGAGAGAGGAAGAGAGCGTGTATCTGGAGCCTGACGAGGGGAATGGAGGCCCCCCTGCAGCTACCTCAACTAGGCACACTCAGGACCTGTCTTTGGTACCTGCTTCAGCTGAACTCACCCTAGGAAATTCAGCAGTGCCTGAAACAGACCATGTCCACACTAACCGGCTGCTAAGGAGCCAAGAACTGCACTTTCCCCGAGACTACAGAGGAGCAATAGCAGGTTCTTCTTGCCCAGGCAGAGGTGAGGAAGGTTGACACCTCACCAAGATAAACTCAGGTATCTTTGCTTCTACCAAGTTTCTGAGAGAATGAAAGAGGATTCAAAACAGTGTACATTGTAAATTTAGCCAAACGTAATGATCTAACAAGGAAAAACAAGTTTCCTAGTATTCTTTCCCAGGCCTTCAGCTTTTTCTCCTACTGTACAGTTACAGGAACTGAGAGCTGAAAGCTGATGTACTTGCATAAAAACACTTTGAGCAGCCGGGCGTGGTGGCGCACACCTTTAATCCCAGCACTCCAGAGGCATAGGCAGGGGGATCGCTGTGAGTTCGAGGCCAGCCTGGTTTACAAAGCTAGTCCAGGACAGTCAAGGCTACACAAAGAAACCCTGTCTCAAAAATCAAAAACAAAAACAAACAAAACAAAACAAAACAAAAAAACCACTATGAGCATTTGGTTATCCATGGAGCAAATCTGCCTTTTTACACAGGAAACTAAAACAGTCTTAATGGCACATGTAGCTTTATAATATATCTTGTGATATACTTCCCTAAATCAGAAAAAAAAATTAAAAATAAGTGTGGGAAACACTTTTGTTTGTTTTTCTCTAACAAAATGAGCTGGCTTGCCAAGAGCAGTCTATTAACCTCCTCCATCTTACAAAACTTTATGCAAAGCAATTCAAATCTTCTCATCTCCACCACCATAGGAAAACCCTTATATGAATTTTTAATTCCCTACCTGGCCAGAACTTGATGACTTGGAGCAGCTGAACTCTTGCCCCTTTCCTTTATTTCCTTTGTTCAGACGCTTTTAAAACCAGTCATTCATAGAAACTGAAAGGTCAAACCCCAGCCACTGGGGAAAAGACACAGTTACCACCAAAGTTAGAATGAAAACCAAGTGAATTTCCTGCCCCACGGTGCTTGCTAGCCCACTTTAGATTGTGGTATACCTTTTTTTTTTTTTTTAATTAAAAGAAATTGTGGACAACAGTAAGATTTGTTTCCAAATTAAAAAATAAGAAATTAAAGCAACTTTAGGGGCTAGGTGTGTGTGCAATCCCAACACTGAGGAGGTAGAGGCAAGAGAACCAGAAGTTCTCAAAAGCCCCTCCCCAGAATATGACTTTTAAAACAAGGTATTCCTTACCTATGAAGGTAACGCCATTGCTGAAAGACCAGGTGATAGAGCAGGTCCTCATTGGCAATTGTTTTTAGACATAGTCTCTATTCTAGGCTCACTTCATGCTGCTTATAGTCAAAGATGACCTTGACACTCTTTCTTTTCAATAAACTTGTCTGTCTGTTATTGTCTGAGAGTCAATTCTCTCCTTGGCAGCAAAGGCCTTTACCCATTTAGCCATCCTACAGCTCACCCCAAGCCTTGAATCTCTAAATTCCCTGCCTCCTCTCAACACTGAGGCTCTTCAACTGCGTCTCTTCTTCCTGAGTGCCTGGATCAGACAATTTTGACAAGCAGGCTATACTCTTTCCCACATGCATAACTTCTTCAAAGTTAAAGGAGGCACTACCTGTATAAGACGTTCCCTTCAGAGCAAGCTGGGTGAAAGACACATTTACTATTTTTGTAATTTCCTATTAAATCTTTATTCACATCAAATTATAGCTCAAAAAATAAACTAAACTAAAAGAAGCAGACAGTTAAATGTTCAAAGGCAAGTATCTACACATCAGGAGGGACTGCCAACTGCCAAAGCTATACCTATACCAGAATTGCCAGACAATATTGGAGGGTGGGGTCTGATGCTTTATGTATACAAATGCTGGATTCTGAGCCCCAAGATCTGGTTACAGTCTGGGCCAGTGCATTTTTATGTACACCAATCTATGTTGTGTAAACTTTTGCTCCTCAATTATCTCTGATTGGTTAATTAAAAAAAAACAAAGCTAGACTGCCAGTAACCAGGCAGAAGAGAGGTAGGCAGGGTTTCCATTCCCAGGCCTGGTATCTCAGGTAGGGACCACAAGGAGAGAGAAGGAGGAGGAAGGAGAGAGAGATAAAGGATGTCACCAAGAGAAATTGGCCTGATGGAGAGAAACAACCCGACAGGACCAATACAGCAAGTAACTTCAGGTGTATGGGTGGGAAGTAGTCAGACTAGCTTAGGGAATCAGTACAAAGCATATCTTCCCAGCTGATCCTAAGGCTTATTAATAAATCTAATAAAAGTCTCTGTGTTTTTATTTGAGAGCTAGAATGGGCGAGTAGAAAAGCCCTGAATTAGCTGGGCGCAGTGGCACACAACTGTAATCCCAGCACTTAGGGATGGAGAGGCAAGTGGATCTCTACAAAGCAAGTCCAGGACAGCCAGGGCTGTTACACAGATAAACCCTGTCCTTTAAAAAAAAAAAAAAAAGGCCAGATGTGGTGGTGTATGCCTTTAAACCCAGCACTTGGGAGACAGAGGCAGGAGGATCACTGTGAGTTGTAGGCCAGCCTGGTCTACAAGCAAGTCCAGAACAGCCAGGGCTACACAGAGAAATCCTGTCTTGAAAAACCAAAAACAAACAAACAAACAAACAAGACCAAAATTATTAAATACCTACCACATTTATTTAGAACAGGTGATTAGGAAAACCACTAGAATTAGTTATCTATTACACAATGCTATACATCAAATCGGTTTTTTTCTTGAAAAAAATTCAGTCCTGTGTAACACCCACAACAATAGCTTCCAACAGGCTCTCGATTCCCAGCCTCAAACTGTTCCTAAGCATGAAGGCACAGGTTCTGCCAGTGAAGAGAGAGCCAGCTGGATGCAGAGAACTGTGACGCTCTCTGGGTGTTCCATGTTTCCCAGTAGGTATCTAAAAGGTCAGACTGTGTACAATTTCCCTTTTACAAGCTAAATGCTTGGGTGCTGGTTAGCACAGTGAAGCTTAACAGATGGTTTTGGGGGCTTTGGGACCTTTCTTCTTACAGGGAGGCAAATGTTGCCTACTGATGTACATCTGAGCATAGAAGTCAAGCATGGAACTCTTAAGTTCTAACATGACTGTTCGGTGTCTGGCTCCATAATCCTAAGTAAGTTACTTAACTCTTCTGTATCTCCATTCCCTTTCCCCCAAAATAGGGATATAAGTAACGAATGGCCTATCATCCTGAGACATGGCATAGTGAAAGGGTAATGATTTTAATCTACAGACAAATGCTGAATAAAAAAAAAAATCCCAGCATAAATCTGCCTTTAAACCATGTTTTCAGACTGTGGAAGCAACATATTTAGATGCAAGCTTCTGTCCCAATACCCCTCCTGCCTACAGTAGAAGTAAAATAAGCTGTCTCCCGGAGGCTCTGCTTAAGTAGCTCCCTTCCAACAACAGCAAGCTTCTCTTTAAACAGGCCATTCTTTGGTTAATGGCTTAGAAGTCATCAAAGTTTCCATTTTTACTTGGTTAAAAGTAATCCCGTTCATCTGTGGATAAGGAAGAAACACACAAAGGAAAGAAAATATCCTCCATTCCCTTTGCATCTCAATTATTCAAATAAACCTATAAATCTAAGTCAGAGGGTTGAGAGGCAATGCATCAGAAACATCACAGCAATCATGTTACAGGGCCTGTTGTTGTTGTTTTGAAGTAGAAACACAGCATTGTGCTGCTTTAGGTTAATTCATTATTAATGAAAAGTCTAACCTGGGCATGGTGGCGCATGCCTTTAATCTCAGCACTCAGGAGGCAGAGACAAGTGGATCACTGCTGTGAGTTCGAGGCCAGCATGGTCTACAAAGTGAATCCAGGACAGCCAGGGCTAACACAGAGAGACCGTGTCTTGAAAAACCAAACCAAACCAAAAAACAAAACAAACAACAACAACAAACAGAAAAGAAAACTCTATACTGCCATTTGTGAATTTATTTATTTGTTTGAATGTTTTCTAAGCCCCTAATAAAAGCTGTGTAGTCAGGGCTGGAGAGATAGCTCGGTAGTTAAGACCACTTGCTGCTCTTCCAGAGGACCCAGGTTCAGGTCGCAGAACCCACACAATAGACTACAGGAGACTAAATATATAAGTGGCCCAATGTGCTATAAGGACAAACAGGAAATTAAGACACAGTGAAGAAAATTATCTGTAGCCTCAGAAAGTTCAGAGAACAGCTGGCTATGGTGGCACACACCTCTAATCCCAGCACTCAGGAAGCAGAGGTAGGTAGATCTCTCTGAGTTTGAGACCAGCCTGGTCTACATAGTGAGTTTCCAGGCCAGCCAAAGCTACATAGTAAGACTCTTTCTTAAAAATAAAACAGATAATCAAACAAAAAAGTTCGGAGAGAAGACAATGCTAAAAATGTTTAACTAGACACTAGACGTCTGAAAGAAAATAATTCATTGGGAAGATATGAGACATAAAGTTAGAGCTGCAGAGATGGCTCAGAGGTTAAGAGCACTGGCTATTCTCCCAAAGGTCCAGAGTTCATTCCCAGCAACCACATGGTGGTTAATAACCATCTATAATGAGATGTGGTGCCCTCTTCTGGCCTGTTGGCACACATGCAGGCAGAATAGTATATAAATAATAAATCTCTTGTTAATTTTATTAGATGACACAAGCCTGTAATTCCAGCACTCAGGGAGGCAGAGGCAGGCAGATCGTTGTAAGTTCAAGGCCAGCCTGGTCTACAAAATGAGTCCAGGACAGCCAAGGCTACACAGATGAGCCCTGTCTAGATAAAAGAAGGAAGAAGAGGAGGAGGGAGAGGAGGAGGAGGAGGAGGAGGAGGAGGAGGAGGAGGAGGAGGAGGAGGAGGAAACATAAATTCAGGACAGTGACTGTTGTTCGCCCCATTGAGATCATGGCTGGGCTTCACAGGGTCTGCAGTATATGTACATACAGTGGGCACTTTCTGGATATGCAGAGCCTGCTTTCATTCCAGTTTCACAGACAAAGAACTGCCTTATCTGATGCCCAAACCCCGCTGTCTATCTTCATCAGAGATGAGTTTCAAGGCAGCTTCGCTCACAGACTAGCATTTAAGGATCGTAAGAGGGTTCCCAAACCTTCTACATCATGGGGGGAAATGATGGTTCCTAAAGAGAAGGACAAGGCAGACACATAAGACTTCCTTCTTCCACATTTCAACTGAAATGAGCACAGACGTCCTCCTACACACTCAGATACCATGGCAACAACCACTGTACAAAGAGGTGGCAGCAGGGAGTGGGTCAGGGCTTGTATATGTAAAGCCAAGTGTAGGAAAAGTTATAAAGTGGGATTGAGCCCCTAGCTGTTACAGCTGGCTTTTTCCTCACACACATCCACTTCTTTGTGAATTCATTTCAGGAATTTTAGAGACTTCTGGCAATGTTCCCCCAAAACAAAGAGCAACCACAGAAATAAAAATCAGTACCCAAGTACAGTGCTGCTGCACACTCGCATTCCAAACACAGGAGGCATCTGTACCCTATCTGAGTGTCTACTATAAGCTCAGGGGCTACTGGCTATTCAATCTAACCTTACATGCCTTATACTCTTTATTTGTAAATAAAATTCATTTATAATTCACAACACATATATGGGCAAGCATTTATCTACATTGTTATATTTGCTATGGTGAGTTTCACACACCTCCCTCAAATCCATAAATGTAGAAGGCAGAGAATGAAAACATGGGCATTCCAACATATGAGGGGGACTGCCAGCCAAGGAGTAGGTGGAGCCAACATAGCAGCACTGTATTCACTGAATGCAATAGTATACATTATATGGGCTCTAACTGCATTGGATGTAGTGTTGTATTTTGCAGCTTTCCTTAACACCTGCTGCTCTTCGTCTCATGGTATACTCCATGTACGAACAAACAGAACCAGGGTTACAGGAGAGCTCACTCAGTCACGATAAAAAAAAGAAGGGCTCAGAGGGTAAAGGTGCTTGCCACCAAGCGTGACAACTTGAGTTCTCTCCCTGGGTCCCACATGGTGGAAGGTAATAAATGACTCTAGTATGTTGTCCTCTTACCTTCACACGCATGGCACTGTGCACATACAATAGACAGACAGACAGATGATAGACAAATGTGACTTTTACAAAAGAAAAGAGACTAGCCTCACATGGCAGATCTCTAGCACAAACATCTATCCTTAGGAACACGCACTCCTCAAGGCCTCACTAGTGACTCTCCCATATGCCTCCCTTAACACACCAAGGATTGCTGAACATAAATCAAGAAAGCAAGTATCACAAAGCTGAATATGACAGAAAGTTCTCAAAGGCATAAGTCAATCAACCAACACAGGATAAAGAACTGTTTTGTTTGGGCTTTTTTTTCTTCATAAGTTACTAACAAGACTGGCAAAAGGCTAGGAGTCTGCCAGGTATAATGGCACCCACGGGCAATTCTAGCACTTGAAAAGCAGAGGCAGGCAGTGATGGACCTGTCTGACTCCATCTTAAGATTAGAAGCCATCTTGTTACAAGGTCAAAATAAATTCACTCCTGTTTTCTCTAAAACTTAAATTTGACTAGGTCTTGCCTCATATTTCTGGAATTTGACATGTTCTACACCGTAAACCCTGAGCTCTACCCTGATAAGATGTTCTGTCAAATAAGTTTGAGATGTCCAGCTAAGTTCCTACATTACCAAAAATTCCCAACCCTTGGAAATCTCCTAGTCTTGAAGTTTTTTTGAGCTATATAAATCCCACGTTCTCCTATGATCAATGCTTTTCTTCCCAAACCCGCTGTAGGGAGTCAGCCCTGTCTGACAGAAAATAAAGCTTGCTTACTTCTACTCGGACAATTTGGGTAGCGATATTTACTCTCATTCAGTGGGATTAACAGCAGATCTCTGAGTTCAAGGCCAGAGAGAGTTCTAGAAGACTTCTAGAACAGCCAGGGCTATAGAGGAGAAACCGTCACAAAAAAAAAAAAAAGAAAAAAAAAAGAAAGAAAGAAAGAAAGAAAAGAAAACCATAAATAAATGAAAGAAAGAAAGAAAGAAGAGGAAAGGGTAACAGGAAATATGAAATGGAAGTAGAGCAACTGGAAGCCTTAAAGACCTGAGGAAAACAGAACACGGCAGAGCAGAAAGCAGCGTGCAACACACAATGAGTAAGAAGCAGGGGATGAGGAGGATGAGGGGAGAGCCAGGCAGTTCACAGCGGCCAGGGCGGGAATGATCAGGAGATAAAAGGATAAATACTGCATGTAACTCCATCTCCCACAGACTCTAACCACTGCCATGTGTTCCACATGCTCAACTGCACCAAATACACAAATTTGCAGTTTTCATTTTCTTCTACATTCTAGATTTTCAGAACTCTATAATTATATTATTATCTATATGAAATAATAAGTCCTTTCCGTTAAAAATTTTATATTCAGCTAACTTGACAGGTGTAGGTGACACATGCCTATAACTCCAGCCTTTGGGAGGTTGAGACAGAAAGACTGCCTTGAGTTCAGGATAGCCTGGGCTACATGGCAAGACCCAGTCTCAAACAACACACACACACACACACACACACACACACACACACACACACACACACACACACCTTGACTACCTTTAGTCAGTCCAATCTCTTTCAATCTGTCTTCTAATCTGCCCTCAGTTTCAAACTCTCACAACTGTACTCTTCTCTCAACACTCTGACTACAGTTGCCACTGCTGGCCCATTTGTGACCCGCCTGCCCTCCCTTCTACCATTATATACACAGTAACTGCTGAAAAAACTTGCTAATCCATTAATTAAAGATCTCTACTTCCCATTATGGAGGACTAAATTTAGAAAGCCAAATTAAGCTGGGAGGAAACCATGTGTCACAACAGGGAGATGAATTCCATGGAAGAGGGCTGGGCTCCTGGCCTGTTTCTTACAAAGCCCCTGACACTAACACACTCTCCTCTGCTGGGAATACAGAGAAACACCCCATGGGCGGGGCCGCCACTCATCACTGTTATCCATCAGGTCATAAAGCCACAGGACCTATCAGCAAGAATCTGCCTCAGAGAACAATCTTTGCTTTCCCCAAACCCCCAATTTAGTTACACAAAAGAAAGGGTGGCAAGCTAACATTAGCTGCACTCTTAGAGAAGAGCCACTTCCCGCTGCAGGGGTGGAAGTGATTTTACTGGGTCACCAAGTGGATACAAAGACAAAGTAAACACTGTAATTTTCTGTTTTGTCTCTGGTGGGGGGTGGGGGGTGGTACCATATACACAGTCTGTAAACAGTAATAATGCCAAGATGTAGCAAATGAAGAGGGTTCCCCCCATCTCTCTGCCCCCATCCCCACCCCCTCCCAACACCATTCCTCCTGAGATTACTCATCTTGAGGAAACACACAGACGCTTCTCTATAGCCCATATGCTGCCGCCAAATGGTGGTGGGTGAGAAGCCAGGACTGCACCAAGTCCTCCTGGCTACAGCTACACAAAGTCAGAATCTGTGAGATTCAGGAAATTTTTTGTTTGATTAGTTTTGGCTTTTTAAGACGAGGTTTCACTGTGCAGCACTGGATGACCTGAAATTCATTATGGATCCCAGGCTGGCCTTGAACTGACAAAGATCCACTTGCCTCTCCCTCCAGTGCTGGGATTACAGGTTTGTGCCCTTATGCCCTAACAAATTATACCCTCTTCTTGGATTTTTTTTTTTCTTCTCAGTGCTAGGACTCAAAGCCAGGGCCTTACGCTTGCTAGGCACGCTCTACACCAAGCTACAATCTTTTGCCCTAGAACTCAAGAAACCATCAATTGTTTCTAAAGTCTGACAAACAGAAGTACAGGGAAGAAGGAACGGGAAAGAAAGTGGATGACACAGCATGGTGAAGTCTAGATTCATACAAGACTGCAATGTTCAAAATAAACAGTGTACATGAAAGCAGAATCATCTACAAACTGAAGAGACTAGTATTAGCATGCGGCTGAGCCCAGGGTTCCTAAGAAGCACAAAGAGAACAAAGTCAAGATGGAACGCACCTGACCAGAGTTCCCGCCAGGTGTAATGCAGGCGGACACGGCACTTCTTCTGGTAACAGAGCAGTTTATGCACGACCTGGACACAGCGTCTGCAGTGAGGAAGAGAACCAGGGTAGAGCTCAGAGGCCAGCACAGCTCAGCAGTGCTCTTCCTTTAGGGAGGCGGTGTCCCTAGGGTCACTAGGACTGAAGGTAAATATGTACACATACACACAAAAAGATAATGCCTGCAAATTTTCTCTCTCACACACTCAACCCCACTCCCTCCCACACTCCAACACACACACACACACACACACACAGAACACACATTATCTGTAATACCCATGGGGCTACAAGCACTTCCAGACCTATAGTGAGGCAGCACTGTTGCCTTTCCCTCGAGTACCCCTTCCAGAAAGGAAAGATACATCACAATTATTCCAATGGCAGCAGGTGTAGATGTGACTGGGCATGGTAGGGAATTCCCAAAATCCCAGCACTCAAGTAGCTAAGGTAGCTTGGCTACATAGTGATACACTGTCTCAAAAAAAGGAAAAAGAAAAAAAGAAAAAGAAAGCCAGTGCAAGGAACATTTATCAGTAAAGGCACTTATTGCCGAGTCTGATAAACTGAGTTTGATCCCTGGGTCATACATGGTAGAAGCAGAAAACCATACATGCTCACATGCACACACAGATGAGGACACAAGGACACACATATACATACAAACACACATAAACACTGAGAGAAAGAGAGAATAAATGTTTACATTTTTTTCTGAAGGAGCCAGGGATGGCTCTTCCAGAGGACCTGTATTCTATTCCTGACGCCCAACGGCAGCTCATGACTATCTGTAACTCCATTTCCAAGGGACCCAATATCTTCTGGCTTCTCTGGATACCACACATGCATGTGGTACACAAGTGTACATACAGGCAAAACACCCATACACATACAATATTTTTAATTTAAAGAAAAATTTGAGAGAGAGAGGAATGGATTGGAAAATGGAATTGAAAATTTATGAGAAAGGACATCAAAACTGTAGATGAAGTTCAATTCTAAGAGATGGCTCAAAGGGTACCAGGGCTTGCTGCTCTCCCAAAGGCCTTAACTTGGTCCAAGCACCCACAAAGAGCAGCTTACAGCTACATGTGACTCCAGCTCCAGGATCTAACACCTTCTGGTCTCTGAAGGCACCACACATGTGACATGCAACACAGTGAAACTCAAAAATAAAAATAAGTTTTAAGTTGAATTTAAAAATCAATTTGGGGGCTGGAAAGATGCCTCAGAAGTTAAGAGACACCTCTTCTAAAGGTCCAGAGTTCAATTCCCAGCAACCACATAGTGGCTCACAACTGTCTATAACGGGATCTGGTGCCCCTTCTGGCCTGCAGGTGGTGTACATGCAGGCAGAACACTGTAAATAATAAATAACTCTTTAAAATAATAATAATAATAAAAATCAATTTGGAACTTGGGAGGCAAGTCTCTGTGAGTCTAGAACAGCCAGTAACATCCAGAGAAACCTTGTTTCAAAAAACTAGAATAAAAATTTTTAAAATCAATTTGGAGCCAGGCAGTGGTGGCGCACCCTTTTAATGCCAGCACTCAGGAGGCAGAGGCAGGCGGATCTCTGTGAGTTAAAGGCCAGCCTGGTCTACAAGTGAGTCCAGGACAGCCAAGACTACACAGACAAACTCTGTCTTTAAAAAAAAAAAAATCAATTTGGTGAGAGAGACTCATGAGAAGCACTCCTCCCTAAGGGATTATTTTAGGGTATTGTTCAGGGTACATTTTCTACAATGGTAATGTGCCCAACCCCCTGTAAACAGTCACCCACACTCCTGTAAGCAACTCAATCAAACTTGGAGTCACTGTGATGCCTACTCTGTTAACAAGATCTGGACCACCTAAGAGGCAGGGTTCCAAACACTGAAAGCCTATGAGGGCTCAGGTAGATTAAGTTAGCCTGTGAGCATCCCTAAGGAAGACTACCAAGATTAGTTGAACTGAGGTAGAAAGATTTAACAGTGGAGAGCACCATTCTACTGGCTGAGGTGTGGACTACATAAAAAAATGAGAAAAGGAGTTGAGCACTAAATTCACCCCTGTGTTTCCTGAGTGTGGATGCAATGTGATGAGCCTGAAGCACCAAGCCCTTGCTGCCATGTCCTCCTCTCCTTGGTGGCCTGCACCTAGAACTGTAATCCAAGTGACTGTCCTTGGTTACTATGTCAGGGAATTCTATCACAGAAACAAGACAAGTGACACAGCCACACAGCCACACCCCAGACACGAAGTAAGAGAGGGATGCTGAGAAGAGGAAGATTAGCAGGGGAGAGGGAGAAAGGGAAGTGAGCATGATTAATACACTATATGTATAAAAGTATCATAATGAAACCCACACCACAGAGAACATAGGCTAACAAAAACACCAATCCTGAAGTCATGGTGACTCACTCCTGCAATCCCAACACTTAGGAGGTAGAGGCAAGAGATTATAAATTCAAAGTCACCCTTGAACACACATCCTGACACAGCAAGTTTCAGGCCAGCATGGGCTGAGTGAGACCACATCTCAAAATTTAAATAAATAAGCTGGGTGGTGGTGACAGAGATAAACTGCAAAGACATGAATGGAATAGCTCATACAGGCAAGACAGATAGAACATCTGAAAATAACAAAATAGTGGACATCATGTTTAATTAAGACTAGAATATTAAAACTTGCCAGGGAATAAATCAACAAAAACGATAGATAATATATTCAAAAACTTGAAAGTTTACCCCTGACACTGAAAAATAAGGGGAAATGGAGAACAAAATTAACGCAGGACAACCCTGTGAGCATAACTACTGTAAGGGATCCGTAGCTACGCAGTGGCTCACACCTTTACTCCCAGCAATACTTGGGAGCCAGCGGCCCACACATAGGAATTACAGTGCTTTAAATTTAAAAGCTGCTTGCAAAAGGCAGGCTGAAATTCAAAGTGAATGTCCTTTGTGATCTAAAAATAAATATTCTTAAACCTTGAATTTATATATAAAGAGAAAGGGAGATATAGGTGTGATTATCCACACATATTAAGGCATACTTAGTGTCAAATTTTCAAAAGAATTGTTTTAATTTCAATTGTAAGATAATGCTTTTTCTGTTGCTTTAAAAAAATAATTGACCTAGGAAAAATATTACCTGCCAAAAAACGAAACCCCCCCCCCCAGCAAGTTAGGATTGTGGTAGCATTAACCACTGGGAAAAACTGCCCCATGCCTCTTCTGCTGCCAGGTTCTGTACAAACAGTGAACACCTTTGGGCTGACTGCTGTGTCTGCCTAGTCAGGACTGTCACTAAGCTGACAAACACCACCCAAAGATCAACTTCAGACTACAAACTCCTCAAGACATTGAAAATGCTGAGGTCATAGGAGACTAACAGGAACATTTTACAGAACTTTGAACTAAAAAAATACTTAATCCTAAAACTGTCAAATACAACCAAGCTGGACAATGTGGAAACCTAGATGGAAATAGCTTCATTATCATAAATAACTAAAATCTTTCCTTTTTATTTAGACAAAAGGAGGGAAGTTTGCATGCAGGATATTTGAACCCTGAGACAGTGTTGTTTACTGGAAAAACCTGTCTCTAGTTGTGGTGTGGCTCAGCCCTAGCACACACCTTTATTTGTTTTGTTTTTTGTTTTTCGAGACAGGGTTTCACTGTGTAGCCTTGGCTGTCCTGGACTCACTTTGTAGACCAGGCTGGCCTCAAACTCACAGAAAGCCACCTGCCTCTGCCTCATGAGTGCTGGGATTAAAGGCATGTGCTACCATACCCAGCTAGCACATACCTTTAATCCAAGAGTTTTCTGCTTGAATTAAATAAAATCCATCATAGGTCAAGAGGCAGAATAAGCAACCAGGTCACAGGGAGTAAATAGGAAAAAAAAAAAACATAGTAAAAGGAAGTCAGGAAGACAGACAGAGAGACACACAGGAAGCAGGAGTGAGGGACATTCAATTTGAGGGGTTTTTTGAGATGGTGTGGAAAGGGAAAGACATCTTTTTTCCTTTTGGGACATAAGCTAAGGAGGAAGGTCAGCTGGGTGCTTTCCTCTGTCTCTCTGAGGTACCAGGCTTTCACCCCAACATCTGGCCCCTGAGTCTTTATCAGTAAAATTGAATATTTGAGTTTAAAAAAAAAAAAAAACCAACAGCAATGTTGTTTTCTGATGCTCTTAGGCATAACCCCTGGGAAAAGGTCATTAGACAACCCCCGCAGGGGTCTCAATCCACAGGTTGAGAAGCACTGATCTAGCAGGTCTTTTTGGCTCTTACATCTCAGAGCCAAGTCAGTTCTGGGTTTTTGTTTTGTTTCTTGACTTTTTTTTTTCTCTTTGACATAGGGTCTCATAAGGTAGCTCTGACTGTCCTGGAACTTTCAAACTCACAAAAACCCACCTGCCTCTGCTTCTCAAGTGCTGGAATTAAGGCATATGCCATCATATGCCAGGCCCTTTTTTTTCCCCCCCTTTGCAAAGAGGTCTAAGATATGACTCCAAAGTGAGTTTGGACCAATCTAGAATATATGGGATCCTGGCTTAAACAAACAAACAAAACCAACAACAATAACAAAAACAAAAAAGGCAAAGGAAGGAAGAAAGGGAAAAAAGTATTTCACTAAACTCTTTTTTTTTTTTTTTTTTTTTTGTTTTTTTTGTTTTGTTTTTCGAGACAGGGTTTCTCTGTGTAGCCTTGGCTGTCCTGGACTCGCTTTGTAGACCAGGCTGGCCTCGAACTCACAGCGATCCGCCCGCCTCTGCCTCCCGAGTGCTGGGATTAAAGGCGTGCGCCACCACGCCCGGCCTTTCACTAAACTCTTAATCTACAAATCTAATACATATTGGCTTGCCCTGAAAGTCTTTCCTACAATGAAGCAAAAGATCTGATTTTACCTGAGTTGAGGTCCCTAACAGCTTAGGGAAACTCCTCAGGCTGCTTCAGACTGCATCTTGTTTTTATGTTTGTTGAGGCAGGGTCTGCTCTATATACCCAGGCTGACTGCCATCCTCCCTAAAGCTGGGATGATACATACAGGCCACTATACCCAGCTCAGGCCTATCTTTTGTGTTCGTTCATTCAACAAATAGTGGTTGAGCTGGTAATTAAATCTTATTGTATTTGAGTTCTAAAGTCCTTAGGAGACTGGTCCCAGGTAGCTTGCTAGTTTCAAGCAAATTAAAAAGTTCCTTTCTCTGGAAACGGTTCCAACATGAAAGAACAAGGGAGAGATGATGAAAACAGAAGAAGCAAATAAGCAAGTAAACTGACACTGGAGGAAGTGGCTCTTGTCCATCTTATTTGATTTTACATTAGTTTCCTAATATATTCAAGTGCACTTTAACTGAAATGCAGCTTCAGGCAGAGGATACTTCCTAAGGCAGCACTGAGACTCTGAGACTCTGGGCCCTTGATATAAGGCAAGGATGCCTGAAACACTATTTGCTTCTGTCTATAGGTACCAATCTAGTCACTGAGTAAGCTAAATTAAGGGTAGCTATTCTTTGGGGTTTCCTAGTAAAGGTGAAAAGAAACAGAAAAAAAAAATCAGGCCTGCTGGTGGTGGCACATGCCTTTAATCCCAGCACTCGGGAGGCAGAGGCAGGCGGATTGCTGTGAGTTTAAGGCCAGCCTGGTCTACAAAGTGAGTCCAGGATAATCAAGGCTACACAGAGAAACCCTGTCTCAAAAAAACAAAATAAATATGGCTCTGAATGCTAAGAGCCAAAGAGACAGCTAAAGGAATTAAAGTGCTAACAGCACAGCAAAGACAAACACACTAAAGTGTGTTTATTTACTCAGTCTGTAAACTGATGCCCTAAATTTAAGCCAGGTATGGTGGCACATGGTGGTAATCCCAGCCTGAAGGACTGACAAGAGAACAAGGCCAGAAAATACTAGAAGTGTCAGCAGTTAAGAGCACTAGCTGTTCTGCTAGAGGATTCAGGTTCAAATCCCAACAACCATATGGAAGCTAATACCTAAGTATAACTCTAGTTCCAACAGGGCCAAAGCCTCATTTGGCCTTCTTGGACAGAACATGCACATACATGCAGGTGAAAGACACATACACGTGAGACAATATTTTTAAAAGAAAATATTAAGCCATCCAAAGCTACATTCCAAGACTTGTCTCAAAACAACAAAGTATCAGGCCAGTAAGATTGCTCGGCAGGTAAAAGCACTTGCCGTGCAGGCCTGTTCTTGGACCCATGAAGAATCCATGGATGCAATGCCACACCCCTGTAATCACAACACTCCTGCAACAAGCTGCTATAAGGTGAAGACAAGAGAATCACCCAGAGCCTGGTGAGTTACAGTACAGTGGAAACAACAAGAAAGACTGACTCAGCAAGGTAGGAGAACTAACTCCCCAAAACTGCCATCTGATTTTCATACGTTCACCATAACACATACACACCCACATAAAATATTTAGTCATATAAGGTAACACAAAAGTCAATGGATACATCAACATATTTTAAGTAATTTTCTTTTACCCTAATTAAAAAAAAAAATCTAGCCTGTACCGAAACTACCTACCAAGTGACACAAATTTCAAATAAAGCACACTTCCAGTTTCCAAATCATTTCCTTGTTTTTTAAGAGATGGTGGCAAGATCTCATTTGATGTCCTCATCTAAGCTACAATTTGCCTTAGCCAATCTATAAAAGCTTCTATTAATTTCTCCGTAAGACTGGCAGTGATTAGGTTCCTGCTGCTAACGCTGTGTTGCAGCCAATAAAGGTGGCTGGCTGCTGCCTGTATGTGAGCACTCATACCCTGATCAAACATACACCTTAGCTGCTGTGGGCAGTGACAGCAGAAAGCCACTCCAGAGCAGTACTGAGATGCTCCTGCAGCCCCAGTCTGCCCCTGCTCCTCTCTGCCTTATCTGAGGGGTATGCACATCACTCAGCACTGTTCCTAGGTGCTCTTGCTGCCACAGTCACCCAGCAGGTACACTTTTAGCCTTGTGCTAACAATGACTCATACTATTTACCAAGCATAATGACATTTTCAACAAGTAGCAGGTGCCAAGGGAGGTAAAGGACTTATGATCTGAGCAGTCAGGAAGCTGAGGCAGGAGGCTAGACAGTTTGAGGGCAGCCTGGGTTACCTTGCAAACCTATCTAAAAAAAAAAAGAAACAAAAACAAATTTAACAACTGTTACATCCTTAAAAACACATACTGACAGAATGACTCCAAATTTACTTTACTGCTTCTTGGAGTGCTTCCCTCATGCACACAGTAGTTTTCCTGTTCTAAGAAAAGATGGCCCTGCCCTCTCCTGAATCTTTTCCCCTCCTTCTTTCCTTCCTTTTTTCTTTTTCTTTTCTTTTCTTTTTTGAGACAGCGTTTCTCTGCTCTGGACCCACTTTGTCGATCAGGCTGGCCTTGAACTCAGAGATCTGCCTGCTTCTGCCTTCCGAGTGCTGGGATTACAGGGCTTTTGTAGGCTCTGTCTCAAAAAAGAAGGGGAAGGGGCTTAAGTTTTCCATGTAAAAGTAATTTTGAAGAGTTTATTTTCTGGAACTCATTTCTCCTCAGTCCCAACCCTGTGGTAACCATGGAGATGGCAACAAGAATGCAGAAGAGTAAGTGGGAGCTCGCTGCTTAGGCTTGAGGTTTCCTCCTGCCACGAACCTCTCATGGCAGGGCTGTGCTCACCTGGGCAAGCAGCTTTCCTCATCCCTGCTGTGCCTACAGCACTCAGACACAGCAAAGAAATGTGCGCCACTGCTGGCCCAGACTCTGGCTCTGTACTCCATACTTCCTCCCCCATCACCATGAGGATTATAAACTTATCTAAAATGGTAGGAATTCATTTTGCTTTTAGTTCCTCTCTGTGTTGCATGCTGCTGAGAGGCTATACATAATGAAAAGTGAGAGCCGCAACCTGGCCTGCTGCCCAGCTGGGAGCAGATACGTTCACCTAAAAAGGACTTGATGCTCCAAATACCAAACTGAAAAAGGAAATGGAAGTAGGGGAAGGAAAATCTGGAACATGTCCGTGGATACAGGCTTGGAGAAAGTGGACTTAGCCTAGCCTTCTCTCCATCATCTTCACCACCCAGAACTTCAGAACCTTCAACAAGGGAGCAGTAGGAAAAAAAGCAAACAGCAAAGAAAGCAAAGCAATAAAGAAGACTTTCTAGGACAAAGTTAGAAAGCACAGGTTAGGAATGGAGAGTCTAGGACATCTCCTGTTAGCCAGGTAAAAAGGCTGGGTGGACAGATGCATGCTGTCAACTCTACAACTGTAAACATACAATCCTACCAAGCTATTCCTACCTTCAACTCTTCCACCACTGACGTTCTCTGGTGATCTTTCCTTCTATCCCTACCCTTCCCCCACATCCGCTATTCTCTAACTACCCCTAACTACACACTATTCTACAAACACACCACATTTTGAAGCTGCTAAACTCCTGAAATATTCATTCCCTACCTGGAATGCCCTTTGCCTACTCATCCACATAGAATGCTCCCAAGGTTCCTTATTTAAAAGAAAGAAGAAAGAAAGAAAGAAAGAAAGAAAGAAAGAAAGAAAGATAGATTGAGAGTACAATCTGAGATCAGGATAAATGAGTCTGAATCTTGCTTTTGAAACTTTAACTAGTCATGCAACTGTGGTACCAGTTTGCAATATGATTTCTGGCAAAACTAGCCTCCTGGCACTCACATCCTTTGCCTCGCAAATTAATGAGGAAATTTGTTCCTTGTAAATCCAGTGTCAAAGTGCTAACATCTACGAAGGAAGAGTCTTCTATGATCATTCATAGTGGAAGATGGAAGAAACAAAGACAATAAGCTTGAAGAAACAAAGACAATAAGCTTGCACAAAGTTGTGCACACAGACACACATAAAGGGCTGGAGGCATGAAGGGAAGGGGGGAAGAAAGGGTGCAAGTGATTATTAAGCTCACAACCTCTAGTCCTTTCTTAGTTGACATTAATCTCTCATGAGAGTGGTGCCCTTGTGATCAAATGCCTCACATTAGGGCCCACACTCCCATGCTGCTGTCCTGGAGAGTTTAAGTTTCCAATATATGATTTGGAAGAGACACAAGGACACAACAGCATCCTTAATTCTTCCCACATTGTACCCATGTGGCCACAAAGAAATGCAGAACACTTGGTACTTAGTTATAAAAGATACAACATCTTCAATTTTGGGCTCTACACTTCCTTCTCTGCTGGATTATTTGCTTTGAAGAACGCTAACTGCCAGCTGGGCATGGTGGTGTACACCTTTAATCCCAGCACTAGGGAGGCAGAGGTAGGCGGATTGCTGTGAGTTCAAGGCCAGCCTGGTCTACAAAGCAAGTCCAGGACAGTCAAGGATATGCAGAGAGACCCTATCTCGAAAAGCCATAAAAAATAAATAAATCAATAAATAATTTTAAAAAGCTAGCTGCCATATCCAACAACTTATACAGAGATCCAGGAGAAGAGCTGAAGCCTCTGCCAGCAAGGTGGCTCAGCAGACAAGCATGCCTGCCATCAAGCCTGGGAAGCTAAGCTTAATGGCCCAGGATCCACATGGTGGAAGGGAAGAACTGAATACTGCAAACTGTCCTCAGACCTACACATGTACATACCTATACACCTACACACACACACACACACACACACACACACACACACACACACACACACTCACTTTAAAAAACAAACAAGCAAGGCTTATCAATAGCTACTAAGTGAGCATGAAAGCAAGTTCTCTAACCCCAGAAGAATTCCACTGGCCTTCAGTCACAGCTAACACTTGTTTCCCCACAATATACTGAGATAAATTGATACACCTAGGCTATACAGAACGTTCCAGTCCAGGGCAGGGGATGTAGTTCAGTTAGTTGACAGAGTGCTTGACTATATGCACAAAGACCTGGGTTTGTTCAAGTTATTTTTATAAAATTATGTTTGTTTCTCAGCTTTTCCCTTAACCTGGCTATCACTCAAATAATTGAGACTCTATATTTACATAACATGGAGATAGGAGATTCTCAGAACAAGGATTGCAACCAGATATGGGGGGCAGATAAATCAGCATTTAAATTACACAATAACCTTATGCATACATGGGTTCACCCCAGCACCATATACAGCAAGCCTAGTAGCATATGTAATCCCAGTATTCAGTAAATGAAAGCAGAAGAATCAGAAGCTCAGGGTCACCTTTGGCAGTGCCAGCCTGGGATACTTGAAAAGCAGTCTAAGCTAAATACATTATAGATCCATGAAAGGTCTTATACTAAAAATATCCAGTTGAATTTCTCATGGATTGCTAAACCACAGAAACTGTGAAATTCTGAATATTCATCTTAAACTATGAGGTTCTGGAGTACTTTGGTACACTAATAGATATTAAATTTGTGAAGGACAATGACAGCTCCAGATTTACAGTAAAAATTTTGGACCTCGGTTTGGGGGCACACGCCTTTAATCCTAGCGCTCAGGAGGCAGGGGCAGATGGGTCTCTGAGTTTGAAGTTAGCCTGCTCTACAGAAGGAGTTTCAGGACAGCCTGAGGTACAAACAAAACAAAACAAAACAAAAACAAACAAAAAACCCATGTCAAAAAAAAGAAAACAAGAAATAGGTTTTGGTCTAGTATGCTGAAGCACACCTCTAATTGCCACACTTGGGAGATAGAAGCAGAAGGATCAAAAGTTAAAGTCAGGGTTATCTATATAGGAGGTTCAAGGCCATCCTGGACTATATGAAAACCATCTTTAAAAACAAACAAAGAGGCTGGAGAGATGGCTCAGAAGTTAAGAGCACTGCCTGCTCTTCCAAAGGTCATGAGTTCAATTGCCAACAACCACATGGTGGCTCACAACCACCTAAAATGGAGATCTGGTGCTCACTACTGGCATACCGGCAAACATGCAGGCAAATCACTGTATATATAATAAATAAATAAATCATTTAAAAAATAAAACAAAAACAAAGACAAAGGAACTTGAGAGATGGCTCAGAGGTTAAGAGCACTGTTTTTTCCAAAGGACCTAGGTTCCATTTTCAGCACCCACATGGCAGCCCACAACTGTCTGTAACTCCAGTTCCAGGGGATCTGATGCCCTCACACTAACATACATACATGTAGGCAGAATATCAATGAACTTTAAATAAAGATTGAAAAAACAAAACAAAACAAAATGGAAGAGAAAAACAACCTGGTTTCAGGATTGGAGAGATGGCTCAGAGGTTAAGAGCACTGGCTGTTCTTCCAAAGGTCCTGAGTTCAATTCTCAGCAACCACGTGGTGGCTCACAGCCATCTATGCTGGAACCTGATGGCCTCTTCTGGCATGCAGGCACACATGCAGATAAAGCATTCATCTACATTAAAACAACAACATCCTTTCTTTTGCCTGGTGGTGAACAAGGCTGTGACACCATTAAAAAAAAATGTATACTTTATTTTCATGTTACGCTCACTGGTGTTTTGCCTGCATGTATATCTGTGCGAAGGTATCAGAAGCCCTGGAACTGAAGTTGAGGCAAGTGTGAGCTGCTATGTGGGTGCTGGGAATTAAACCCGGATCCTCTGGAAGAGCAGCCCATGCTCTTAACCACTGAGCCATCACTCCAAATCCGACCATAAATTTTCTACCACTTGATTATTTATGATAAATCTCCATATATAAAATGAACTATGGTACTTACATATAGAGATCCATAGGGAACTCCTTCATCATATGTGTTACAATGAACTCCACCATCAGGTCTAAAAGGAGAACAGAGAAAAATTACATCAATTCCAATGAAATTCACTCCTTACCCTTGAGTTTGGGGGTGGGGACTGTGTGCCTTATACTCACACTGAATGGCATTCCCCGCTTTCACTCAAAATGACAGCCCCTACTAACATCCATCCGCATGAGCCTAATTTATTTTCTATGCCACTTTTTTAATGCTTGCCACTTGGAAATTAACAAGCAAAATGCTCCATGCACTGTAAGTTTCAGTAAAATGGTTTACTCTCTTGTGAAGTTGACAAAATAAAGATCTCACCCTCCTATTTCTAGAAGGACTTGCTAGTAAATTTAGATACAGAGGGATTTCACTGTAGACATAGCTCATACCATAGCACAGAAGAAAATCCAAGACTAGATCAATGAAGCAAGGAGAGACCGAAGTATGGAACCCACTCACAGCAGAGACTCCGCTCTCAAGATGCCCACCTACCCCAGCTCACTAACATGCCATGTGACAGAAACTGACTGCAAAGGTCTGTGAGGCTTTGAGTCAGTTATATATATAGGCTTAATTGCAGTTCCTAAAATCAGGCAGAATCAGGAGCTGAGGTTGAACATCCAAGTGAAAATGAGATTAAAAGTTTCAGTAACGGCCGGATGGTGGTGGTGCACACTTTACTCCCAGCACTTGCAAGGCAGAAGCAGGCAGATCTCTAAGAATCCAAAGCCAGCCTGGTCTACAGAGTGAGTTCCAGGACAGGCAAGGCTACACAGAGAAACCCTGTCTTGGACAAAAAAAAAAAAAAAAAAAAAAGAGTTTCACTAACGCCTCTGAGGAAATTGCAGACTTCTGGACAGAGAGAATGACCCAAGATACAGCCCCTATCTATCAGCTCTGTCAGCCCTATCTCAGCTACATTTACTCAAGGGAAGTTTTTTCTATGTTTGAATCTCACATTTTAAACCTTATGATCTTTTGATACATACATGGAGACCATGAAAGAGAAGTAAGAATTTGAAATCTTTTTTTAAAGATTTATTTATTTATTTGTTTATTATGTATACAGTGCATGTACTCCTGCAGGCCAGAAGAGGGCACCATATCACATTACAGATGGTTGTGAGCCATCATATGGTTGCTGGGAATTGAACTCAGGACCTCTGGAAGAGCAGTCAGTGCTCTCTTTTTTTTTAAGTTTTTCTTTTTCGGTTTTTCAAGACAGGATCTCGCTTTGTAGACCAGGCTGGCCTCAAACTCACATCAATTCCACTGCCTCTGCCTCCCGAGTGCTGGGATTAAAAGTGTGCTCCCCTGTACCTGGCGCAGTCGGTGCTCTTAACCACTGAGCCATCTCTCCAGCCCAAGAATCTGAAATCTTGATGAAAAGTAACACATACTAATTTCTGTCCCAGGAAAGTTTGGGATTTTTTGTTTGTTTTCTTTTTTATTTTAAGCAACAGCATCCTTTTACTGAGCACTCTAGACACTGGGGTTGGTTTACAGAATATCACAATAGCCGGGTGGTGGTGGCGCACACCTTTAATCCCAGCACTCTGGGAGGCAGAGGCACGTGGATCTCTGTGAGCTGGAGGCCAGCCTGGTCTACAAAGTGAGTCCAGGACAGCCAAGGCTACACAGAGAGACTTTGTCTTGAAAAACCAAAACAAACAAACAAACAAACAAAACAAAAACAAAAACAAAAACAGAATATCACAATAAACAAGGATTCTTCTGAAATGATGCTGAGGAAAAAGCACATCAACCAAAATCTTAATCAGGAAAATCTACCAATGCATCAGAACACCGCCACTGTGATGGTCCTCACTCACCCAGGACTGCACACACCAGGGGTCGGCAAGGAAGGTTCTTGTCAGCAGCCTTCTTCCTGTGTCTCATAGGCTTCAAAAACACAGAGGCAGAGAAGGGAATTAGCAGACACTTGAGCTAAAATCCAATGGTTTATCATGTTTCGCATGCAAATAGAATCTCCACAAAGCGCGGGGGTGGGGGGGGACGGGGGGGCAGGGGGGGACACAACGAACGACACGCCCAGGGAAATGTTTCTGAGTTATTAATAAAAGCCTGTGACAAAAATACAATTTACAGCAAGACACTGTACACACAACAGGACTAATGTTGTTACTTTCATTTTTGTCTATATTGTACATGCGGCATTGTTAACAGCAAAAAGTGTGTATACTGTTACTTTTCTACAGTAATAAAAAAAAAGGAGAAAGGGCTGGGGAGATCAAGGCCAGCTTTAGCTACACAGTGAGGCTGAGGACAGTCTAGGATACAGGATGCAGTGTCAAGGGGAACAAGGCTTAAGGCACTTGCTGCCAAGCCTGACAACCGAAGCTCAAGCTCCGGGACCCATATGGCGGAGGGACAGAACTACCGCCAGCCCCACAGGAGTCTCCTGACCGCCATACTACCACGGCGGCACGTGCACATACAGAGGCAGAAAGGTGCATGTGCACACAAACCCACAGACCAAATGTAATTTTTAAAATAATTTAAAAATGCTACATTTTGAAAATAAAAGGTTTAGACTTAGCTCTTTTTTAAAATTTGTGTTATTATACACTCTAGTGTTAGTATAATTGCTATTTGGTTGTGGGTCTTTCTATCCTTAGCACAGCAAGAAACAGCTCTATAACGAACAACAACAAAAACTTAAGGACAGACACAGATCTGTTGAAAAGGGATCATGCCCTGAGCCTTCAGGCACAATTATCCAGCTACATTTGTTCTTTAAGAATCAATTTCATTCTTCCTGTAAGCAGCCAGAGGTGACCTGCAAAGATGGTTCGCTATTCACTTGACCCAGAAAACCCTACAAAATCATGCAAATCAATAAGCTCAAATGTTCGTGTTCACTTTAAGAACACCTGGGAAACTGCCCAGGCCATCAAGGGTATGCATATCCGAAAAGCCACTGAGTGATGAAAGATGTCACTTTAAAGAAGCAATGTGTGCCATTCAGGCAGTATAAGGGTGGAATCGAGAGGTGCGCCCAGGCCAAACAGTGCGGCTGGACTCAGGTCAGTGGCCAAAAAAAAGAGTGAAGGTATTTTCTGCACATGCTGAAAAATGCAGAGAGCAATGCTGAACTTAAGGGTTTAAATGTAGATTCCCTGGTCATTGAACATGTCCAGGTGAACAAGGCACCTAAGATGTGCTGATGAACTTACAGAGCCCATGGCCCAACTAACCCATACAAGAGCTCTCCCTGCCACATCAAGATGATCCTCACTGAAAAGGAGCACACTGTTCCAGCGCCAGAAGAGGAGGTGGCACAGAAGAAAAAGGTATCCCAGAAGAAACTAAAGAAACAAAAACTGATGGCATGAGAATAAATAAATTCAGCAAAAAAATAAATGCGGATTTAAAAAAATCAATTTCATTCTAACTCATCCAACCACAAAAATTTGTCTATTAAAAACAAGAAGTAGGTCTGGAGAGATGGCTCAGGGGTTAAGAGCACTGCCTGCTCTTCCAAAGGTCCTGAGTTCAGTTCCCAGCAACCACATGGTGACTCACAACCATCTATAATAAGATCTGGTGCCCTCTTCTGGTATGAAGGCATTATATGTAGGCAAAACACTATATACAGAATAAATAAATAACTTTTTTAAAGATGTAAATGTAAAATCACACCTACCATTCTATGTAAGTTGACTCGAAAGTTCATGTTGTCATCATGTAAAAATGCATTGGCATACTGATCCTAATAAAAATAGAAAAGGTAAGATGTGATGAATGTATTTAAGAAACTCAACTGGGCATGGTGGCACAAGCCTATAATCTCCAGCATTTGGCAAGCAGAGATAGAGGATCCGGAATTTGAGGTTGTCCTGATCTATACAGCCAATTTAATCCCAACCTAGGATGCATGAGACTCTGTGGAAAGATGGCAATACTATAAAGATAGAAAAAAAAGAAAGGGCAAAAAAGAAAAAAGGAAGGGCATCTGGAGAGATGTTCAGTGGGTAAAGACACTTGCCACCAAGTCTGATGAATGAACTACGTTTGATCTGTGCAGCCCATGGATGCAATCCTAATTTATCCTCTGACTTCCATATGCAAGCCAAGACACACAAGTACACATGCAATGCATTTATACACACAAACACACAAATAATTAAATTTTTTTTAAAAGGCAGAAAGAGGCTCAGTGTGGTGGCGCATGTCTTTAATCCCACCACTCAGGATGCAGAGGCACGTGGATTTCTTCGAGTTCGAGGCCAGCCTGGACTACAAACAAGTCCAGGACAGCCAAGAGAAACCCGAAGAAGAAGAAGAAGAAAAGAAGAAAAGAAGAAGAAGAAGAAGAAGAAGAAGAAGAAGAAGAAGAAGAAGAAGAAGAAGAAGAAGAAGAAGAAGAAGAAGAAGAAAGGCAGGAAAAAAAGATGGGATGGAGGTAAGAAGGGAGAAAGACAAAAGAAGGCAGGAAGATTCATTGAGGGCTTCTTTATCGTTGTTTTTTGGTTTGGTTTAGGGTTTTTTTGAGATAGAGTTTGTGTGTAGCCCTGGCTGTCCTGGAACTCACTGCTAGACCAGGGTAGTCTTGAACTCACATAGATTGGCCTGCCTCTGCCTCCTGAGTCCTGGGATTAAAGGTGTGTGCCACTACCACCCAGCTAGAAGGTAGGAAGCAAGGAAGGCAGGCAAGCAGGCAACCATTTGTAACCATACATCCTACAAATCCTTCCTCTCTCATCTTCCAAACCCCAAAAGAGAGTCTCTAGCTTACTGGCCTCCAGTCCCTATGAACCTAAGAACAGCCTTGAACTTCTGACCCTCCTGCCTTCGCCAACACCTCTGAGTGCTGGGAGTATAGGCAGACCGGTTCATGCAGAGGTAGAGACTGAACCAGGTGCCCGGCCAACTAACATGCATCCTCAGGCCAAACCCTTGACCTTCATGGACTACGTTCAGCATCAGTTGGAGAACTAAAGTGCTAAGCCCAGGGCTGTTATAGCAGCCTCTTACTTCAGCCATGAAATTGAGTATAATTTCCTAGTACCTCTTTAAATGGTCAGAGATCTCTGAGAAACTGAAATACAATAAAAATCAAATCCAGGAACTTGAGACAAATGCTCAGAGGAGTCTGTTTTCCTATTCTCTCTTCCTTCCCATCTGCCCAAGGAGTCAGCTGTGTTTGTGACAGCTTGGAGGATCTCATAGGGAAAAGAGGCCGCATGTGCAGGTGTCACATGAAGCTCTGGGAACAAGGAAAACCTGCGCTCTGCTGGGAATTGAGTTCAGCACAGCAGGGAACAACTGCTATACTGGCAGCACAGAAGCAGGCAAGGCCCCACCTCTCCTTCCCACATCAAACTCTTCCCACAGTGGCCTGGAAATAAGCATCCCTTCCTTGGCCCCTTCCCAACGCCATCCTGAGATCTGACATGCCTACAGACTCCAATTACTAGGAACTGTTACAAGTTGTGAAAACAGCTCCTTTAAGGATATTCTTTGAAAGAGTTATGAAAAGTAGTTATACAAGGCCCACTGTTAATAAGCAGCTCTTCTAGAACCAGCCTCCCCCAGCCTTGTAAAATAAGCTCATCTTCCCCAGAGAGCACAGAAGGGACAGTGAGACCACTACACCCTGTGGACCACCTTGACTGCTGTTTTACAAAACAAAGGTGAGGCAGGGAGTTCTGAAAGGAGAGCTGAAGCTGCTCAAGTCCCATCATGCTTGGGTACCCACCAACCGAGAGTTTGAGTCTAGCTGATCCAGCCAAATGAGCCTTCTCACAAAGAAGCGTCTTTTCCTCCATAGTCCATCTTCACAGAGAACCTGCTTTCAAGTCACTGGCAAGACATCTTCCGTGTATGCCTATGAGGGTCTTATAAGAGATTAAACTGAGGAACTGAAGACCCATCCTAAATGTGTCTGGTACTACCCTATGGGCCATCTCAAAATGAACAAAGGGAGAAAAAGAAGAAAGCCTACATGATAAGCACCAACATCATCTCTCTCTCTGCTTCCTGACTGTGGATACGCTGTGAAAAGGATGCCCCAGGCTCCCGCAGCCATGTCTTCCCCTCTGTGATGGACTGTATCACCTCAAACTTTGAATCAGAAGAAAACCTCCTTCAAGTCCATTTTTTAAACATTACACTATCATGTGTGTAAATGTGTGCACATGCACTACAGTGTGCATGTGGAGGTCAGAGAACAACGTGCAAGAGTCAATCAGCTCTCTCTTTCCGTCATATGGATCCCAGGCATCAAACCCACATCATCAGACTTGGTAGCAAGCGCCTGTACCAGTTGAACCATCTCTCCCACATGTAAATTTCAACTTACTGGGAATTTGGTCACAGAAATGAGAAAAGTCACTCATACACACCTCTTTGTCCTTCAGCTCTTGTTTACACCAAAGTGAGATCATTCTCTTCTGGGTTCCTTCCACTCCTCTATCCCCAAGATACCTTAGCTCCTTTTTAAATGTACTAAATACAAAAGGGCAGCTCAAAGGGAAATGATTGGTTTTCTAGAAAGTTTTAAATCTTTTAAGGTTAAAAATGCTAAGTGCTAGAATACACATGGGGCTGGTATAGCCTTGTCTAGCATACATAAAGCCCTGGGTTCAATTCCAACACCACATAAAGCTGGGCATGGTGGCGCACGCCTTTAATCTCAGGGTTTAATCTCACTATGTGCCTGTAATTCCAACACTCAGTGGGTAGAGACAAAAGAATCAAAAGTTCAAGGTCATCCACAACTATATAGGAAGATCAAGAGCAGCCCAGACTATAACAGACCTTCTGTCTTCAGACTATAACAGACCTTCTGTCTTTAAAAAAGAGACAGATGGATCGATCGCCAGCCAGAACCACCCATCTGATTCTCAAACTATATCAGAATCTCATCTATTCCCAGGCTGGCTTCAAACCCATTATAATAGCCATAGAATGCCTTGCAATTCTAATCTTCCTACCTCTACCTCCAAAGTGCTCAAAGTATAGGCTTGTGCCATGATAGGCTTTTTATGTGGTGTTGGGAATCAAAGGCAGGGCTTCATGATTGCTAGGCAAGCACTCGACAGAGCCACATGTCCCAGCACCTTGAGGTTCATTACTAATTTCTTTTAAAATGCTAATTGACCCTGTACTGTGTACCAAACAATACACAGGCCCTGTTTTGCAAGCTCACATTCTGGAGGAAAAAGATGGACAACACAAAAGACCTTCAAGCCATGAGACAGAAAAGAGTGCTCTGGAAGAAGGCAATCTACATGCAAGGCTCACAGGAAGACCTACCTCAGCAATACATGTAAGGATAATCAGACAGAGCTTGCCACTGTGAAGTCTGTGTTCATCTGTAAAGAAAAGAAAAACTCTTCTCTATACATAATTCAACCACATGTCAATAGAGGACAAAGATGCACATCATAAAAAGGAGCAGTCATATGTTCACACAAACGACACGAATGAAGGGCTGGGGATAGTTCAGTCAGTCCCCTTACAAGCATGGGGACTTCAACTTTATGTAAAAACACAAACAAACTTGTGATACACACTTTAACCTCTACTGAGGAGATAGGTACAGGATCCCTGAAGCTTACTGGTTAGCCAGCTATACCTACTTGCTGAGCTCTAAGCCAATGAGAAACCTCAAGGAACATACACACACACACACACACACACACACACACACACCCCAAAACCAAGATGGTACTAAAGTGAGTCTTGCTTTCCTCCTAGGCAAAGGAATTCTCCCAGATATTTTTCTTTTTTCAAATTTCTTTCTTTCTTTCTTTTTTCCCTTTATTGTGGTAACCTGTAAAATATCTGCCCAAGACATAACCCTGGTAACCATTCCTATTCTTATGCCCATGCGTTTTCTTCCAGTGCTGGGGACTGAACCCAGAGCCTTACACGTGGTAAGTGTTATAACCTGTTTAACTTGCTTCAACTCCATAGGCCCTCGCATAGGTTCCTAGCATGACGTAGCTCCTCTGTTAACACCAGCTCTTAGCATAACAGAAACCATTTTAATTACAAGGTGAAATTAAGTTCAAGTTTTTAGGCCCTACGTGCCTGAAACCAGGAAGGTTCAGTGCTTGCTGCTTAGAATAGAACAATAGATGATAAATCCATGTTCTGCTTGGGTTAAAGATAAATGATTTTCTATTAGAGTTAAGGTTGCAATATCCTGCTATGTTCCTTATTCCCAAAGAAAGCTGGAAAGCCCCCAAGAGCTCCCCTACCCTACATCCCAAGCCAATCAGCTTAAAATGCTTTGTCTAGCTACCTGGGTACATTATGCTCAGAACAAAATGGATTCTTCTTGTGTTTAATTGGTCAAAATGATGTAATGTTGCCCTCCTCCTTGCTTCCCACCTGGTTATCTAGTTGTTACCTGGTTATGGTTTTTCTTATAAAGAATATGCCTTAGAAGCAGACCAATGTCATGGTCTGATTCCTGAGTTTCAACCATGGCCCTGACTAGTCAGTTCTCGTTACCAATGTCACAGTCTGAATTTACAGACTGTGACCCTAACTGGTTAGTTCTTGTTCAGCAGTCAAATGAACTTCCATCAATTTGAGTCTGATATTGGAGTGGCCAGTATGCAGCTATTCCTGAGCCCTAGCAGTAAACAAGAACCGTATTGCCCAACCCTAATGCCTACTCTAAAGACCAAGAAGATTTCTCTTTCAGGTAACAACACCAAAGACACAAATACCAAAGAGTTATTAAAATAAAGGACTTAAAGGCAGAATCAAAACAAGGGAAGGAAAGCATAAAATCCAGAGAATGAACAGGAAGGATTGAGGAGGCAGCTTCAATAACATAACATCTGTTTTTTAAAATTGAGCAGCAGGTTCACATTAATTTTATTACTATACTATTTATTATACTTCAGAACATACAAGCCAATTAGAGACATTTTATAGGGTTCTGCAAAGATCACTCAGTGGTTTAGAGTGTTTTTCCGAGGACTCAAGTTCAGTTCTGAACATACATGTGAGGCAACTGACACTGTCTGTAACCCTGCCTCCAGGGGACCTGACCCCCTCTGACAGCACACCCATGCAACGCACACATACATATATGCCATACATACACACAAAAAAGAATAAATAAATAAATCTAAAGGAAAGAACTTTTATAGATTCCAACTGATACATACATTTTTTAAAAAGGTATATTAGAGCCAGGCATGGTGATAAATACCTTTAATCCCAGCACTTGGATGGCAGAGGCACATGGATCTCTGTGAGTTCAAGGCAAGCCTGGAAAACAGAGGGAGTTCCAAGCCAGTCAGCTATATGGTGAGAAACTTTCTCAAACAAAAACAAGCAAACAAAAAAAGATGTCTTGTCTGGGACAAAGAAAATGTTAGCTCTACTGCATCTAAGGTCATAATCTGAGACTGGGGCTGTGGTTGCGTAGGAGGGCATTTGGTTACCATGGGCAAGGCCTAGGTTTCATCTCCAGCACACACATGAAGTGTAAGAGTTATAATACCTGTAACAATAATACTATGATCCTGTAGGCAGGGCATGGTACAGCTGGGCTTAGGCTGATGAAGTCACAAAACAGCCATTTTTAAACCAACTATCCATCATACCTAACCTTGTCCTTTGCCACATTTAAACTGCCTGTTGGCAAAGATGTATTGCATTCTACAGTCACTATGACCACCCATACTGGCTATTGCTTAATTTGGACTTGTATTTATGAACCTGAAGTGACCAGGACAGAGGCTTATATAACTCATAGAGCGAAAAATGTGTTTCAAGAGTCTCAATTCACTGTGTTATAGCAAGTAAAGTAAAAGTTCACTTTTCTGGGTCACATCCATGCAGTTTCTCTCTTCTGTGGTTGCCACATTATTTGTAGAGAAAGGAAGAGGCTACTCATTTCCATAAAGAAGCAATAGCCTCAGGGAACTCAGACACACAAGAGCCTTGTTATCCTTGCCTGCCAGATCTCACCTGGCCAAGTCTCAAAGAACCAGCTCAGCAGCTCCCAGTGTTCTGTTAGGCACTGGGGACATGGAATATCCGCATGTAGTTAACCCGTATATGTAGCTCTTACTCTTGAAAGAATATCACCAGATGTGTTCAAGGGAGAGGTCCCCAACAGCTAATGCAATGTCTGAACGTAGCACAGCTGAGACTCACCCACCCAAGCTCCTTTCAGCTCTGCCAATTCTTCATTTCCCATGCTGATCTTTTACCTTTCTTTTTCTTTCTTTCTTTCTTTCTTTCTTTTTTTAATCTCTCACCTTTCTTATCTCTGTCTCCAGGGTTTTCTTCTCTTTCCAGAGCCCCCGAAACTGGTCTTTCCTTCCATTCTAGAACTCTTTTTTGTTTTGTTTTGTTATATTTTTCAAGACAGGGTCTCTCTGTGTAGCCTTGGCTGTCCTGGACTTGCTTTGTAGACCAGGCTGGCCTCAAACTCACAGCAATCTGCCTGCCTCTGCCTCCCAAGTGCTGGAATTAAAGGTGTGTGCCACCATGCCCGACTTTTAAAAATCCTCAAAAAAGAAATCTGCTCACTTGGCAAACAAAAGCCTTCTAAAGTACAAACCATGCTGAAGGGAGCCTCAGATCAACTCAGAGGCAATACAATCTCCTCATACAAAGTAAAACAGCAAAACAATTGATTTTAACAATTTTTGATTCTACAATAAAGGTGGCTTTTATATATGGAAATCTGAAGTCATTCATAGACTATAAGTTAATTCACAGACTACATGTGAGCATAGTAGCACACATATGTAACTCCAGCACTTCTGAACAGATAATAGTCTCTACAACAGAACAAGTCTGAGGCCAATCTGGAATACTTGAGATGCAAGAAGAAAAGGAAGAGAAAAAAAAAAAAAGGAATGGAAAAGACAAAGACAGAAACACGCTCATGTTTATACCCAGACTAGTGTTACATCCAGCCTTCATCAGAGACGCTCTTACTGCAACAGCCCTGGTGTGATAGTTTGAATGAAATAGGCGCCACAGGCCCATAGGGAATGACACTAAAAGGAGGTGTGGCCTTGCTGGAGGAAGTGTGTCACTGGGGGTGGGCTTTGAGGTTTCAGATGCTCAAGCCAGGCCCAGTGTCTCTCCCTCCCCCTGCTGCCTGTGGGGCCAGATGTACAACTCCTTCGCCAGCACCCTGTCTGCCTGCTTGCTGCCATGTTTCCCGTCATGACAATAAAGGACGAAACCTCTGAACTGTAACCCAGCCCCAATTAAATGTTTTCCTTTATAAAGAGTAGCTGTGGTCATAGAGTCTCTTTACAGCACTGAAACCCTAACTAAGTCACCATGGGTAATGCAGAAACCCATTACTGCCAAAGTGTCAAAAATAAGTTAGTGGTAGAGTACTCTAACTGGCACGGCTATGTCACTCACTCCAAAGCTCAGGGAACATCAGAGAAGAGGGAACAAAAAGAATGTAAGAGCCAGAAGATAAGACGTGTGGTGCACAAACTGCTTTCAGACTCATACACGTAAAATCAAACCATACTAAACTCAGTAGGCCACACACAAAGAGAAAACACAAAGCCGGTCATGGTGACGCACGCCTTTAATCCCAGCACTCTGGAAGGCAGAGACAGGCAGATTTCTGTGAGTTTGCAGGCAGCCTGGTCTACAAAGCGAGTCTAGGACAGCCAGGGCTACACAGAGAAATCTTGTCTCAGAAGAAAAAAAAAGAAAGAGAGAAAGAAAGAAAAGAAGACATGAAAGGAGAATGGGAGCAGGGGTGCATGGAAGTGTCAAGAGATGGCTCACAAGCACTGGCTGCTGTCCCAGCAGTCCTGAGTTCAATTCCCAGCACCCTTACGGCGCCTTATAACCTTCCATAACTGAAGTCTCATGGGATCTGATGCCCACACATGGAGACAAGATACTCCTATAAGTAAATAAATCTTTAAAAGAAGGAAGGAAGGTGGGGACTGGTTGGGAAGAAGCTTTCAGTGGGCAAAGGGAGAAGGTCAAAGGTCAGGACCAGGCCTGGTGCTGCGTGCTTTAATCTCAGAACTATGGAGGCAAAGGAAGGTGAATTTTGTTAGTTCAAGGCCAGACTGGTCTACATAGTCAGTACCAGGCCACAGAGGGCTATACAATGAGTTTCTGTCTTAAAATTTAAAAACAAAGAAAATTTAAATCTGACTTAAATTGACAATATTGTAACTGTCAATATTGTAAAAAGAGAAAGATTTGAGGGATAACTGAAAAAACTTAAATATGGACTGAATTTTATATGCTATTAGAAAGCCATTGTTGTTGTTATTGATGTTGTTTTGTTTTGTTTTGTTTTAGATACAATAATGACATTTTAGGCATCCAGAGAAATGTTTTTAATTTTTAAAGATGCACGCCAAAGTATTAAATGTTAAGTCTGACATTCCCTTTAAAGTGATACAGCCAAAACAGCAGTAAAATACAAAAAAGATTTAAAGGCAAACCCAAATACAGCAAAATGTCAGTGGGATGCAGGTGATCATTGTACAATTCTTTACATATATAATAGTTTGTCTCAGAAAACAAACAAAAAGACAAAGATCAAAACCAAAAAAGGGGTGGGGCATGGTGCCCATGCCTTTAATAGAGGCAGGTGGATCGCTATAAGTTCAAGGCCAGCCTGATCTACAAAGTGAGTGTAGGACAGCCAGGGCTATACAGAGAAACTTTGTCTAGAAAAAAAAAAGGGGGGGGGGGGAGGAAGAAGAAGAAAACTGTAACAAGATTAGTTAGCAACAGAAAGCCTATAAATCAAAAGAAAAACAACCCTTTCCCAGCACCCAGCTGGGCATGAGTGTTATGCTGTTGTCCTGGGTTCTGGTGAGGCTGTGAGGAGGATCTCAAAGGCAGCCTGGGCTAAACAGTAAGACCCTTAGCTCAAAAGAAAAACAATCCCGACACTCAATTCTCTTCTTCTTCCAGGCTGTCATCTAGGATTAGTACTGACATTCCTATTTTAAGTGAATAGAAATGCATTCCTCTGAATCTCACCTCTGCATAAGAGACCTCTAATTCTACCACAAGCTGATGCTTGTGGTGTTTGTCTTCAGAAGGGAATTCCCCGATGTGTCCTCGTCCCCCACCCACCTGCCCACACAGCAGAGCCTGCATCCACTTACCAAGATGTGCTAATTTTTGTGGGAATCAACTTTTTCCTTTTCTATTTTTAAGCATTTTCCTCAAACTGCAGGTTTTCCCAACACCACCTAGTTGTCACCCAGCAGTAAGAAATCGCTGTTTTCCGGAAGCTGGGTCCATCGCCTACATAGAAGCCCACCCCCCCCTCAAGTGGCTCATCTGTCAAAACCTCAGTAGAGCCACTGTTCTTTGATGTCAGGCACCCGTCACACCTCCCAAGGCAGCATGTCTTACCTTTCGTGTCCTGCATGACAATTGAGCTATACTTTAAGAAGGTTATCAGTAGATTACTGGTTTGTACATCTGCATCCAGTGAGAGTTCCACAGAACTTATAACTGGAATAGAACAAATAAAACACTTAGCCCATAACATATTCCACCTAACACTTCTACCCACATAGCCAATTTGCCAGCAGGCAAAAAAATGACTACATAAGCTTTTCCCACAATAGAAGGAGGACCAGCACTTTCCATAAAACCTTAGCTACTCTTACTAGGCCTCTAGAGTCCTTCTACCCCACACTCCCCGAAAGCCTGTCAGCCTTCTTTCTTATCTAGGGTCGGTCCAGAAAGTTCTTCTCCTAATATCCTAGGAAGGATTTTGATCAGCCCCAAGTAATCAACAGTTCAAGGTCCTCTTTGAGGCGTTGTCATTTCTAACTAAAGGAAGAAGTTATGCTGAGCATAAATGACTTTGCTTTGAAGAGTCTATTGCTTAAAATAAAGGAAGAGTTATTCCTAATAATGAGAAATTTTGCTCAATATAGAGAACAAGGCCTTACCCTAAAAGTACCCAAGATAAAAGGAGTAAAAGTTGAGGCAGAACCATGTTTAAAGCCTACATTAATCTCTTCCCCTCTCAAAGGGAACCTGAAATATAGCATCAGACAGCAAACAAGTGGACATCCCTGATTTAGCACCTGGAATTGGAATTTCGTATATCTAGCCTCTGTTTACAAAAGAGGATCTTTTGCCTACTCTCCCAGCCTCTCAGAGTCTTGGGCCCAGTGAACAATGGGCAATCAGACCAGAAGTGACCCAACTACAACAGCTTTGACCTAGAGTTCCTAAGATCCAAAGACTTTAAGTTAGATTTAGTCAGCTTGTTAAGTGTTTTAACAGTCTCTAAAACATAACACTTATACAAAAATAACCTCAAGATAGCCCAGGGACATTTGAAAATCTACAGCTTTCTGCTGTATTTTAAACTATGAGCACACGATAGGTTTGGGCTATTAGCCATAATATGTGTTCATAGCCATAATGGATCCCTCTGGAATCACTACAATGCATGCAGAGGACACTTATTAACAATGGAAAACACTGCACATTATGATTCCACAACACACAGCAAAAAACCTTAGGGAAGAAATTAGTATATCCAACTCTTGGCTGTTTTCCCATAATTTGGCCCCCAAGAACAAATACAAGATAAGTTTATTTTTGTAATTAAATAGTAAAATATTTTCTGGAAAGACTGGGCTATAGAGTGAGACCCTGCCTCAAAAACAACAAGTAAGCCTAGAAGGTCTTAATTCATGTTATGGTTTAATACCACATGCTATCATTTCAAACCACAGCCAATTTGAACTCAGAACCCATAGTCATCCCTTGTTATTTAACTGGTAAGTGGAAGCTTTACCCCACTCACACACAGTGATAACTAGAAAACTATCTTACATAATATAGTAGGAATATAGAACTCTATGTATTTTTAGTTTACCAGAAAGTCCTCTCATGCCAAGGCGGAGTTGTCAAATGTCAAGTCTGAGCTGCGAACAAATGTTACAGCTAACTGCTGGCTTTTAAAAATAATAGCACCAGTGACATACCTTTAAATATAACTGGGCTACAGAACAGCACTATAATTAAAAACCAAAAATTGAAAATAAGTATATAATACTTAGGACCCCTACAGAAAGGAAATGAGTTAGAAGAAGAAAAATGAATAAATAAAATAAAGGCAGAATCAAATCCCTCACAAACTAAAATCTCCTTCCTAAGCAAGTTTCATCCCTTGATGGTTGGCTTTACAGTTCTTTCCAGTAGATTTTGTCAAAGGAGACAGTCATCTCAAAGTGGGCTAACTTGATCTTCCCACTGGAAGACTAAACGCTCAGTGGCTGTAGGTAAGCACAAATCCTGCCATTGCATCATCGAGTATGTAGGTACAGTGCTCCAATCAACAGTTTGAAAAGCAGTTCTCTGAAGCATCCAAACCGCACCATCACATGGAACGGAGATACACACACACACACACACACACACACACACACACACACACACACACACACGGCTTTGGATATCCACAGTAACTAGGCAAGCTTCATCCTTAAGGAAAAAGTACAGTATTTCCACTGGCGTATCCACTGACCTGAATAAACGGACAAGTAGGCAATCCTCACTATGCTTCTTGTCATTAAGATATTTTAGGATTTGGCTCTCAGCTCTAAACAGATCCAACTTGCTGTCACAGATCTGAATATCAGTGACGCCTCCTTGCCATACTTCTCTACTGCTTATTGCCTTAAAATGTGACTGCGCAAGTGCCATATAAAATGCAGGGCTGAGCCGGGCAGTAGTGACACACGCCTTTAATCCCAGCACTCAGGGAAGTAGGCGCCGCCCGATCTCTGTTTAGAGGCCAGCCTGGTCTACAGAGTGAGTCCAGGACAACCAAGGCTACACAGAGAAACCCCGTCTTGGAAAATCAAAACAACAACAACGAAAGTAGGGCTGGAATGGAAAAGAGCTTGATAACCATATGCAAAGCACTAGTTAAGACTGGAAGTAAGAAGGTTAAAGAGATGGCTCAGAGGTTAAGAGCTCTGGCTGCTCTTCCAAAGTTCTTGAGTGCAATTCCCAGCAACCACATGATGGCTCATGACCAGAGATCCAAGGCCCTCTTCTGGCGTGTAGGTGTTGCATGCAGGCAGAACACTGCATACATAATAAAACAAATAAACCATTAAAAAAAAAGAAAAAGACTAGAAAAACAGAAAAATAAAAAACTCAAAGAAACAAAGAGGGGCATTTCATATATGAACTGGAGAACAAAGGATCAAAGCTGGATTTCTCTATAGAAAGCATGATTGTTGGTGCTGGAGGGAGCGCGTGTGCCATGGCATGCATATGAAGGCCTAACTAGGGATCCAACACAGCTATCTGGCTGGTACAGCAAGCATTTTATTCACTGAACCATCATAACTGTCCCAACATTGGATATTTCTTTTTTTTTTTTTTCTTTTTATTTTGAGACAGGGTTTCTCTGTGTAGCCCTGGCTGTCCTGGACTTGCTTTATAGACCAGGCTGGCCTCGAATTCAGAAAGCTTCGCCTATCTCTGCCTCTCAAGTGCTGGGACTACAGGTGTGCCTCACCAGGCCCTGCTAGATATTTCTTTTATTTTTTTTAAATTTTTCTTTTAAGATTTATTTATTTATTATATATACAGTGTTTTGCTTGCATGTGTGCCTGCATGGCAGAGAAGGGCACCAGATCTCATTATAGATGGCTGTGAGCCATCATGTGGTTGCTGGGAATTGAACTCAGGACCTTTGGAAGAGCAGCCGATGCTCTTAACCTCTAAGCCATCTATTTCTTATACTTCTTACACTACAAAATGAGCTCATCATTTGAAATATAACACCAAGTATTGATGTACATTTTTTTAAAATTGTTTCAGACAGGGTCTCATAAAGCCCAGGTTGGTCTCAAACTCACTGTGCAGCTGAGGATGATCTTGAACTTTTGATCCTCCTGCCTCCACATCTATCACAGGCAATGTGCCACCATGCCAGACTTTTATAAGGTGCTGGCAATCAAATCCAGGGCCCTGTACATGCTAGAGAAGCACTCTAACACTGAGCTACATCCCTAAGCCTGTCAAACACCCAAGAGTAACTAGCTGAGGCCAGACATCAGTAAGCTCTTCAGTCACTTTCCTGTTTCAGAATTCTAAGATTACCTAAGGAGGATGAACCAAGGTTATACAGTTTCTCAGGTTGTATTTGATCGTTTGGGGTATTTTTAAGACAAGGTTTCTCTATTATGTAGGCCCGATGTCCTGGAACTCATTATGTAGACTAGGCTGGCTTCAAACTCACAGATTTCCACCTGCCTCTGCCTCCCAAGAGCTGGGATTAAAAGTGTGCCACTAGGCCGGGTGGTGGTAGCAGATGCCTTTAATCCCAGCACTTGGGAGGCAGAGGCAGGTGGATTGATGTAAGTTCGAGGCCAGCCTGGTCTACAAAGCAAGTCCAGGACAGCTAAGGCTTTACAGAGAAACCCTGTATCGAAACACACACACACACACCCCAAAAAAAAAAAAAAAAAAAAAGTGTGCCACTACCACAGCCCTAATTAGTAGTTTCTTTGAGATGTTTCATGTAGCTCAGGCTGTCTTGAATTGATGCCCCTGCCTCCAGCTCCTCCAGCTGGGATTACAGGTATTACAACCATATAGGGTTTTAAATAAATTGCTTGTTTTTCTTTCAAGATTTATATTTAGCTGGGAGGTGGTGGTGGTGGTGACAGACACCTTTAATCCCAGCACTTGGGAGGCAGAAACAGGTGGATCTCTGAGTTCTGGGACAGCCAGGACTACACAGAGAAACCTTGTCTCAAAAAAACAGGAAAAAAAAAGATTTTTTATTATTATTATTTTTAAGTGTGTGTGTGTGTGTGTGTCTGTGTGTGTGTGTGTGTCTGTGTGTGTGTGTGTGTGCGAGCGCATGCACCTGCAGTGACAATGTGTTAGATTCTCTGGTAAATTTTTTGTTTGTTTTTCAAGACAGAGTTTCTCTGGCAGCCTTGGCCATCTTGGACTAGTTTTATAGACCAGGCCAGCCTTGAACTCACAGAGATCCATCTGCCTCTGCATCCGAGTGCTGGGATTAAAGGCATTCTCTGGTAAATAACAAGCAGTTGAGAGCTGTCTGATGTAAGTGCTGGCAACGGAACTCCAGTCCTCTGCAACAAAAGTATGTGCTCTTAGCCACTGAGCCATCTCTTCAGCCCTACAAGTTCCTTACACACAAAAGAAATACACCACTCAACTATCTTTCCAAAATCTTCTCCGGAACTTCAGAAGGCCTAAAGGATAACATCATATACTTTGTTTCTTTCCTTCTTCTCCCACCCCCCCTTCCCCAGACAGGGTCTCTTTGTGTAGCCTTGGCTGTCCTGGACTCGCTTTGTAGACCAGGCTGGCCTCCAACTCACAGATCCACCTGCCTCTGCCTCCCCAGTGCTGAGATTAAAGGCGTGCGCCACCACGCCCGGCTCCTTCTTCTCTTAAAGACACCACCTGAGCTGATCTCAAATCCCTGTGCTTACAGTCCTTCCATCCTAGACTCCCAAATACTGGAAATGTTGGACACTTGACCCAGGCCCTAGCTCACAAATTATTCCTTTTCTTTTTCCTTTCATTACTCTTTCCCTCCTTCCTCCTCTTCTGTCTTAGTGATTAAACCTAGGGCTCATGCATGCTGGCAAACACTCTACCACTAACTTATATTCCAATCCCATTTTATATTTTAAGAAAGGGTTACAACAAGTTAACCAGATTGGCCCTGAACTCACTATGTAAACCAAGCAGGCCTCCTATCTCAGCCTCCAAGTAGCTGGGATTACAATGTATACCAATGCTTACTACCACTTACACAAATTAAAAGAATTATTAATTAAAAGAACTAACAACTGTATTATTTGCTCAATACAGTTGTGCTTAACCCTTAAAGATCTAGAATCAGCCAGTCAGTATTATCGCACACCTTTAATCTCAGCACTCAGGAGGCAGAGGCAGGTAGATCTCTGAGTTCAAGGCCAGCCTGGTTCTACATAGTAAGTTCCAGGACAGCAACGGCTACAAAGAAAACCCTACTCAAAAACCTAAAAAAGGAAGGAAGGAAGGAGTCTAAAATCATATTAACCAAGAACACAATAGAAGTGGTGGACTTACCATCAGAGGAGGGTGGCGTAGTCCCAAGTGGTGTGACTGGGGTCGCTGGAGTAGGGCTGACAGGGGTTGTCACCAGCCCCATTTCTGGATGGCTCTAAAAAAGGACACAGATGGGTAAGAAAACAGATCATGTAGCTCTCTTTAAGAATCCTCTATAACCATGCTTACTGGCTTTCCAGGGTCAAAAGTGAGGACCTGCACATAGTGCCCATGAATGCTTAATTACTACTGGTGCCTGCCAGGCTTCTAACAGCAAATACTGTGGGTTAATTTTCATTTTGAAATTTGGGTTCCATTGCACATGTTTTTCTGTACAGCCATATAAATTTAAAATAAATAAACAAACAAACAAATAAATAATTGATGTATGGGCTATTTTCATGACCATAGAATTTACAAATAGATGTAAGTAAACCAGGGGATGCTAAGAACCATTAAAAGAGGTATGCTGATGGCAGCCTTGCTGTTCCACACACACAAAAAAAAATGAGCCAGGCATGGTGGCACATACCTTTAATCCCAGCACTTGGGAGGCAGAGGCAGGCGGATCACTGTGAGTTCGAGGCCAACCTGGTCTACAAAGCTCAAAGCTAGTCCAGACAGCCAAGACTAACACAGAGAGACCCTGTCTGGGGGGGGCGGGGGCATGGCAGCAAGGAGAGCATATGAGCCAGCAAGATGGTTCAGAGGGTAATGGTACTTGCTGCCAAGGTAACGATCTGAATTTCATCCCCAGAACCAATATGGTAGAAGGATAGACCTAACTCCCAAAACTTATCCTCTGACCTCTACATGTACACACTATTTGGGGGGGTGGGGGGGAGCAGGTTCTCTGTGTAGTCTTGACTGTCCTAGACTCACTCTGCAGACCAGGCTGGCCTCAAACTCATGGAGATCCGCCCGCCCCTGCCTCCCAAGTGCTGGGATTAAAGGTGTGCGCCACCACTCCCCGGCCTTACGTGTATACACTTTAACACTCCCCCAACATATATGCACATGAAAGCATGTGTAAAATGTAAAAGCAGAGGTTTGAAAGATACCTAGTATGGACAGCACAGATGACGGCTGTGTCCTTGGTCTCCTCAGCAACATCAGCTGAAGGAAGGGAGCTCAGGAGCAGCCCCTTTAGAGCCCTTCGTTCTTCTACCCCTTTGCCAGCCCTTTATCTTTCTCACTTCCTCTAAGTCATTTATGGAATAGTAGATAAACTTTCTTACACTGTCTTATGAAATTAGTAAGAGTCCAAAGCAGCACATTGTTTCCAAACATAGCCTTACTTTTTGGTTAAAATTCTATGGGTAGACTACTTTAAAAGAAACATACACACCAGGCATGGTGTTTAGGAGGCAGAGACAGGTGGGTCTCCGAGTTCAAGGACAGCCAGTCAGGCCTACACAGTGAGATCCTGAACCACTAAAAAGTGGCAGAAAGGGGAGAAATGAAGAAAGAAACTTACACACATACTTTAAAAAGTGTACCATTAAAATAAAAGCACTTCAGTCTTTTAAGATAGTGTCCCTGGTCTATGGTCCTAGCTTGTTTTAGTCTCTTCCTGTACCTACCACTGAAGAGACCCCTTAAGCAGATGAACAAGTGTCTAATGTCTTCTTAGTTTCAATGTGTGTATACTATTGAACACATCCTAGTTAGAAAGCTTTTACTTTTTCTCTCTGGGAACTGCTAAGAGAACAGCATAAATGACTTGGCCTATAGTATCTCATTGTAACTCCATAAAGATTTATAAAAAAGACCGCCTAAGAGAAAAGTCCATTAACTCATGGAGCAAATAATTCCAGCAGATCCCAAAAGGTGAAATGCAGTGATCTCAACTCTCTCAGAGGGTAACGGCCTCAGTAAACCAGTCCAGCCATTACGTTCACATGCCCTGAGACTGCTTCAACACCAGTGAGGACAACACACAGCACAGGCAACTAACGCAACTCTGTTCCTACCACTGACTAATGCAAACCAGAGTTTAAATGGGCTTTTCAATAGAATGAATCTGTGTGAAACTCAAGGAAAGAGATAAAGATATATATAGCACAGAGAAAAGCATTTGCCTGATATGCACAGGGTTTTGGATTTGATCTATAACATCACAAAAAAATAAAAATAAGTAAAATGAAATTTGAAGGAGAGAGGGATTGGGGAGGGATGTGTCTCACTTTGCACTATGGATGGCCTGAAACTCAGACCAGGCTGTCCTTGAACTCAGAGATCCACCTGCCCAGTGCTAGTAGTAAGGATGCAGGCCACCATGCCCAGCCAGGACTGGGATGTTTAAAATAACCAACCTGAGCTAATACGGTGATGAAGTTTCGATTTAAATGGACAGCTTCATAAAGTGCCAGAAGAATGGCCTCGTTGGTTCTAAAGAAAAAGAAAACAAATCAGATTAGTTCTGTTTATTTGTTTGTTTTTGAGACAGGGTTTCTCTGTGTAGCCTTGGCTGTCCTGGACTCGCTTTGTAGACCAGGCTGGCCTCGAACTCACAGCGATCCACCTGCCTTTGCCTCCCGAGTGCTGGGATTAAAGGCTGCGCCACCACGCCCGGCCAGATTAGTTCTTAAAAGTAGAGAATGTAACACATTATAACCATCAAGAGCTTCTCCTTCTCAACCCCTCTACTGACCCTCTGGACATATGCAAATGCACACAGGTTGAGACCCTGAACCCCTAGAGCAGTTCTTCCCACTCCTGCCCAGCTGGGCCTGCTAGAGGCAGATATGCAGCCATCAGTCATTCCAGAGACAGAGCTAGCAATAGTGACCTGAACACTCAGGAGCCAGGAGTAGGACTGCTACAAGATGGCGGCCAGCAGGCTCTATACAGAGTTCTAGGCCAGAGGACTACACACAGCGAGATCATGTCTCAAAAACTTTTTTTTAAAGATAGAGTCTCACATTGCCCAGATTGGCCTCAAGCTCAGTACGTAGCAGAGGATGGTCGTGAACCTACGGCCCTCCACCCTCCATCCCAGGAGGATTGGGGCGACAGGCATACACCAGCCACATTCAGCTCATTTAATGTTGACGATCAAGCCACGGGCTTCATGCACGCTAAGCAAGAACTCTATCAGCCTTAGCTTCTAAAGCAGGGATCTCTAAGAATCCATTGCTGCTTAAGACCCAAGAAACACTTCGCAAATAATTTTTTTTTAAGTTTTAATCTGAAAAAAGGTTGACAAGAGGATACATTCTCTGCTCTCATATTCAGCAAGAGAGCTGGCCCTAAAATCCAAGTACTTACTGCACCGAGATTTTCTCATGGGCGTCTGCTATGAACATGCTGCCCACCTGTGGACAAAAGGAGAATCACAGATTTTACACAGCACAGCAGAGGCGCTCTGTGCCTACGAACTTCATCTGCGAAAAACCAGTGATTCAAGCAGCAAAGATCAAGGAACTCTGGACCATCAGTCACACACAAAAATCACCCCACTTTGAAAACTGCAAAAGACTTACAACTAAGAAATGAAACAATGAGATTCCTACTAAGCCATCTAGCCTTTCAGCGGGTAAGTTTAGAAACAATGCCAAGGTACCAGTCAACCTAAACATTCTAGTCGCTGCATGTTTCCTAAAAGCTGCTTATTTGGAGTCAAAAACTAACTCACAAAGCCCTTCAGGCTTGTCCTGATACCTCACAACTATAATCCCAAACTCAGAAGTTCAAGGTCAGTCTGGGCTACATAGGGAATGGGGGCCAACCTGAGGGACAGTGTCAAAATCTGTCTCAAAAGGAAATAAAACATTTTAAACTTGCTCAGCTATATGACAAGCTCAAGGCCAGCCCAGGCTTCATGAGGCTAGGCCTGCTACAGGAGCACTTCTTAGCTACTTTACTGGGTTCTTATATCTACCACCCTTCTCCATCTCGATCCCTCCCAACCCCCCAGCACTAGGTAGGCAAGAAAGAAGGTTAGGGGGGAAAGGGGCTTAGACCTCTTTAGACTACTTCCTGCTGACCAGGGGCACAGGGCTCCTAGGGACAAATTCCATCTCTGTCATCAGAATATCCAGCAATCCAGCCAAGCAACACTAGCAAGCACAGCAGCAGAGAGCAGCAGCCACCACAGGCCCTCTCAGGGCTCTCCCATTTATTCTCTCTGCAGAGTCCCCAGAATTAAACTATCTGAAGCTGGCAAAAATCACGTCCCTCCTAGAGCACAAGACAATCATTGTCAGCTGCTGTGGACAATCCGAAGCAGGGATTAAAACAAAAACATTCACATAACATAACTGGATTTTTAAAGAAACTAAAATTTTCACTAAGCCTACCTTTAAAAAAAATTGAAGCTGGCTGAGAACAATGTAATTGTGTCTAATTCATATAATCAAATATCAATATAAAATTTCTGCTTCCATACATAGCCTCTGAGACACTTAGTGATTAATGTCTCAGAGTTAAAGCATTTATAAGAAGAGTCTTTAAAAATCAGGCTTTAGGAGCTGGAGAGATGGCTCAGTGGTTAAGAGCGCTGCCTGCTCTTCCAAAGGTCCTGAGTTCAATTCTCAGCAACCACATGGTGGCTCACAACCATCTGTAATGTGATCTGATGCCCTCTTCTGGCCTGCAGGTGTACATGCAGGCAGAACACTGTATACATAATAATAAATAAATCTTTAAAAAAAAAAAAAATCAGGCTTTAAGAAGAAAAGGGGTAAGAATGTATAGGAACAAGGAGGAACTGCCCCAGTGGAAGAAACAGTTGTTTTGTGTAATAAACTTAAACTGTCTCAGCTCTAGGGCACTTGGACACTAAAGCCCCCAAAGATGGGTTCCAAATTTGTCTACATTTTAGCACCCACTAGATTTATTTATTCCCCCTCTTTTTCTTTTTATATACTTTTAAAAACTTATCTTTTTTAATCTGGGGCACACCTTTAATCCCAGCACTCGGGAGGCAGAGGCAGGTGGATCTCTCTGAGCTTGAGGCCAGCCTGGTCTACAAAGTGAGTCCAGGACAGCCAGGACTACACAGAGAAACCCTGTCTAGAAAAACAAAAAACAAAAAATTATCTTTTAAAATTTTATTTTATTGCTGGGCAGTGATAGAACACACCTTTAGTCCTAGCACTCAGGAGGCAGAGGTAGATCTCTGAGTTTGAGGACAGCCTGGTCTATAGCGAAAGCTCCAGGACAGCCAGGGCTACACAGAAAAACCCCATGTCAAAAAATTTTTTTTTATTTTATGTGTATGGATGTTTTGGCTGTGCACCATATGTGTGCAGTGCTCATTGAGGCCAAAAAGTGAGGTGAGATGTCCTGGAAATAAGTAGATAGTTGTTAACACAGTTGTGAACGGACATGTGGGTGCTAGGAATTGAACCTGGGTTCTCTCAAAAGCAGCCAATGCTCTGAGCTGCTGAGCCATCTCTGTAGCCCTCTCTTTTGTATTTTTGAGAAGGGACTCAGGGATTGAGAAGGTCGTAAATCACTGATGCTTTGCCTCAGCCGTCAACTGCTGAGATTACAGGTATATGTCCCTTTTTTTTTTTTTTAAGATTTATTTATTATGTATACAGTATGCACCAGATCACATTATAGGTGGTTGTGAGCCACCATGTGGTTGCTGGGAATTGAACTCAGGACCTCTGGAAGAGTAGAGTAGTCAGTGCTCTTAACCGCTGGGCCATCTCTCCAGCCCCATATGTCCCTTTTTAGATTCCTCTGTCATTGTGCTTGACTAGCAGCCCCAAAGCTCAGGTTTACTCCTCAGCACCGTATAAACAGAGCATGGTAGTGGAAATGCCTCATCAAGCCACTAGGAATCATGTGGCCACAGAAGACACCAGGGAGGACCCATCTATACCGTCCTATTATGTGTTCTACAGAGTCAATGGAGCCAACTCATTCTTGAAATGGAGTCTTGACTATGCTGCTCAAGTTGGTCTTGAATAGGTAGGCTCACGTAATCCTCCTCATTTTACCAAGCAGGTGGGACTGCAAGGCAATTGTTGTGTCAGTTTCAGTTCTGTTGTTTTGTTTGTTTGTTTGTTTGTTTGTTTGAGACAGAGTTTCTCTACATAGCTCTGACTAGCCTCGAATTCACTGTATTCACCAAGCTGGCCTAAAATTCACAGAGATCTGCCTGCCTCAGCAATAGTCTACATTAATGTGTAACTTTTCTTTCTTTTTCTGTTTGGTTTGGTTTGGTTGTTGTTGTTGCTTTCAAACAGGGTCTCATTATGTAGCTGTGACTTGGGACTCACAGAGATCCTTCTGCCTCCGCCTCCCAAGTGTTGGAATTAAACTTGTACACCGTCATGCCAGCTTCTTTCTTTGTTTGGAAATCAGATTGCTTTATGTAACCCAAGCTATTCAGAGTGTGTGTGTGTGTGTGTGTGTGTGTGTGTGTGTGTGTGTGTGTGTGTGTGTGTGTGTGTGTATGTGTGTGTCTTTCTCTCTCTCTCTCCTTTTGTTTTTTGGAAACAGGGTTTCTCTGTGTAGCCTGGCTGTCCTGAACTGGCTTTGTAGACCAGGCTGGCCTCATCTCACAGAAATCCACCTGCCTCTGCCTCGCTGAGTGCTGGGATTACAGGTGTGTACCACCATGCCCAGCCATCCAAACTATTCTTAAACTCCTAATTTTCCTGCCTCAGCCTTCCCAATGATGGGATTACATAGCCACTAAGCTCAGTCATACTTTTCTTTGCTAACTAATCAGGGGGGAATATCAGACCCAGAAAAATCAAAGCTCCCATCTACCCTATTTAACCTAGTTTTGGAACTTACTAAAAATGCTATGGTTCTAGTGAGGGTATGGCAGCCCACAACTGTAACCTCAGTGTTTGAAAGATTAGGGCAGGGCTGTCATGAGTGCCAAGCCAGCCTTAGCTACAGACTAAGATTCTAGCTCCAAAAAGTAAATAAATTAAGTAAGTAAATAAATCAAGGAAATACACATCCAAATAAAACCTAATGTGTTCTCTGCTCCTAACACCATTACCTCAAAGATACCTGAATGCCTGAGCCCAGATTTGCCCACCCTTTAAGGCTTCCTGTACTTCTCAGTGGGAGGGGGAAAAACACATGCAGAACTTACCATATTTGTTAAAGCAGAAAAAAAACCACTCTGATGCTCTTCTTCCTTGTCTTTATACTGCCTAAAAAGAAAACTAAATTAAGCCTCAGGACTTTTTTTTTACCAAGTATATATTCAACCCTGACATTCTAGGTAATGAGGGCAGAGTACTCTTAGAATGTCTGACTCCAGAAAACTAAATGATGACGCTCTAGCCACGGCAGCTCCCCCGCAGGCTGGGAGGCACCCATCTGCTCTTGAGGTACTGTGTACCAAAATGCCTGGCTACTTTGGGAGAGACTTCGAAAGCAAGCTGCACAAGTGTGAAACTCTCTAGCATATGGCTGATCCAGTTATTTCCCAAACAGATGATTACTTGAAAAGTATGGCAGTGAAAATTCTTTCAGGCTGTGACAGTGAAAACCTTGTTTGTGTTTGAAGTAGGAAGAAAGTTGAAGAGCTAAAATATTTGTGGAGATGGGACACACTTGAAGTTTTAAAACCCAAGTGAATGTGAGGAAAGTCTGAGGAGAAGCAAGAAAGATCCTGGCTGGCCTGCTGGGGGCTGGTCTGCTGCTCTGTACTAAATTCTGGGCCCAAGATCTGGTTGCAGTCCAGATATTGCCACACTGATCAATGTTGTGTAAACTTCCCTCCCCAGTTATTTGTGATTGGCTAATAAAGAAGCTGGACAGTCAATTCTGGGCAAAGGAGATAGGTAGGCGGAGCTTCCATCCCAGTCTTGGGGAAAGGGGAAGAAAGTACATGTCCTGATGGAGCAGAAACAGGCCAGACAGGATCAATAAGGCAAAAAACTTGGGGCACATGGCTTGCAAATAGTGAGACTAGCATAGAGGGTTACTTAAATGCATGGCTGCCTAGTTATGGAGCCTAAAGCTTATTGATAAATCCAATAGTTCTCTGTGCCATTTACTTAGGAGCTAGAATGGGTGATTAGAAGCCCTCCAACATGTAAATCATCTACTACGCAGGCCCTTAGTAGGATTACAGTTATCTCTGGTTTCTATTCATAGAACACCAAATCCGTCCCTATCCATGGGATGAAGAGACACCAAGGCCTCTGGGAAGTGGAGTCAATAATGAAAGAAAAAGAAATGGTTCATGATTGTAGTTTGGTAACAGAGGTTACTCTTAGCTTGCACAAGGCCCTGGGTTCAACCCCAGGGGATGGAAGGAGGTAGGGACTATATGCACATCTGACGCTTTCCCTCTTTATTCCTCTAAGAATGGGGGGGGGGGGCACTGTAGAGATGGCTGCTCTTCCAAAGAACCTGAGTTCAATTCCTAGCAACCACATGGCAGCTCACAACTGTCTGTAATTCCAGTTCCGGTGGATCTGACGCAGATCATACAAGCATACATGCAGACAAAATACAAATGCACATAAAATAAGAATAAATAATCATGTAAAAAAAGAATCTTAGCCAGGCAGTGGTGCCACACACCTTTAATCCCTGAATTTCGCATTTAGGAGGTATAGGTATAGGCAGAAGATCTGTGAGTTTGAGACCAGCCTAGTCTACAGAGCGAATTCTAAGACAGCCAGAGTTACACAGAGAAACCCTGTCTCAAAAATCAAAAAAAAAAAAAAAACCAAAACCAAAACAAAATAAAAAGAGAATTTTAAAGTGGTGCCTCAAGGCTTTCTTACATGGAAAATGGTATTTACATGATACTGGGTAAAGGGGAAAACCTGCTTTGTATCTATAAAGTTAGTAAAATGCTCTATAACAAAATACCAAAGGCTAGCCTGGTGTGCGCCTGTAATCAATCCCAGCACTTGGTGAGGCAGAGGCAGGCATATCTCTGAGAGTTCAAAGCCAGCCTAGTTATATCTCTGAGTTCAAGGCCTACCTGGTCTACAAAGTGATAAGGGCTACACAGAGAAACCCTGACTCGGAGAAAAAAGAAAATAGAAAAAGAGCAAAGGCTGAAAAAGAAAGTGCCTAATTGAAACTAAAGGTGTCATCAACTTGTCTGCTCTTCCCTGGTGTTAGAAAAGAGCCCTTCAGATACCATCAAGCTGAGCCAGAGCAAACACGTCTGCACGCAGCCAGACCTCTAACTATTCTTTTGGGATAGGTTAGAAATGTTTACCTAAGAATTCTAACAAACTTCTTTCCTACTCACCCAGTTCAAGTGAAAATTAGCCTTTTTCCATCTGTAGTCTGTAAACTTACCTGTTATACTCAGATAAAGCCTGAGTGATCACAAGCCCCATTCCCTGGAAGAGAAAACACAACACAGCTGAAATAAGCAAGGAGCTTTTAAGTGTTGGCTGCATTGCTACAGCTCAGCCAGGCAAAACATCAAAGCCCTAGAGTCTATACCCAAGAAGTTCTGCCTGAAAGCTCTCAATAAGGACAAAAATTCTTAGTAGAATTTTGTTTATTTCATCAAAGCAACAAAAATACTGAACCAAGGTGGGTGGGGGCAGCAGCCACTTTGGAAAGATCGTCTGTGTGATTATTTTGCGTGAGGTTCCCACATACCATTAAAACTTAGTAACAAGAGGCAATGCAGACCAGTCTAGTTACTGCTGAGTTCACTGGGGTCATTTTCACTTCTGAAAAGACAACTAAGAGAGAAGATTCAAACAAAAAGACCATATATAGATCCCAAACTGCCAGAACAAAAGCAATTGTGAGTCGGGAGTAAATGAACATGAATATAGGAAAGCCGCTCGGGCCACAAGGAAACAGGAAAAGGGCCGGTGAGATAGCTCAGTGGATAAACACTATAGCTGCCAACCCTGAGGACCCCTGGAGTGAAAGAAAACTGACTCCTGCAAGTTAACTTTTGACATCTGTGTGTGTATACATACCACACGTGTCATGTATGTTTGGCATGTGTCACACACACACATTAAATAAAATGTAATTTAAAAATTTGTTTTGAGACAAGCCTCACTACAAAACTGGCTGTCCTAGAAATTACTATATAGACCAGGAAAAAAAAAATAGAGAGAGAGAGAGATAGACCAGGCTGGCCATGAACGCAGAGCTCTGCCTGCCTTTGCCTTCCAAGTGCTAGGATTAAAGGAGTGTGGCACCATGCCAAGCACAATTTTAAAGATATAAAGAAAACATGAAGGAAAAGGAAAGAAGCATGAAGTAAATATTAAAATGAAAGTCCAGTTTTCTCCAGAACCTGTAAAGCATATCATAAAGATCTATTAACGTCACAAGGATAAGTCATGCACATAGTTTTTTCTAAGGGAAATTAAAAAAAAAAAAAAAAAAAAAAAAGACAGGAGAAAAAGGAAGCAAAGCCAAACACCTGGTCACCTTTTCCCCTATATCCAGAAAGGAGATGTTATTTGGCAAAATGTTAAGGGCACATATAACAGACATATATCACCCTTCATGTTTTAGCCTCCCCAAGTCCAGCTATAAGTTGTATCAAACTGGTTCTTTAAGAAGGAATTGCAGGGCTAGAGAGACAGCATGGCAGTAAAGAGCCCTTGCTACTCTTGCAAACACCCAAGTTTAGCTCCCAGCACCCACATGGAGGCTCACAACCATCTGTAACTCCAGTTCCAGGGAATCTGGTACCTTCTTCTGGTCTTTTCAGGCACCAGGCAAAGCACATGGTTGTCCATGACCCACACTGGCAATCCCAGCACTGAAGAGGCAGGAGCAGAAGGACCAGGAGTCTAAGGCCAGCCTGGGCTACGTAGTGAGACTGTCTCCAAAACCAAAAACCAATCATAATAAAGCACTTGCTTTCTGGGATTCAATTTTTATTTATTTTGTTGTTGTTGTTGTTGTTGTTGTTATTGTAGAACTAGAAATTGAATCCAAAACCAGTATGTTAAATCCCCAGCCCTTTTTCTTTTCTTTTGAGACAAGGTCACACTAAGTACCACAGGATGGCCTTAAGCTTGCACTTTCTCTACCAGTTTCTATTACTAGCACCACTACTACTACTAGGTCCATTACTGACCCAGATTCTCTCTCCTTAATGTACACTGAAAATAAGGCCTCTGCATGCAAGTAAGACATTACCAAAACATCCAGAACCCAGATACTCACATTCAGCGTAGCCTCATCATCCACAATAGACAGCTTCACAATGTAGGGATTCACAGACTATTAGGCAAGAGGAAAGAGTGAAGGTAAGTATGACCAAGTTAAGAATGCTGCTGGCTAATTAGACAGTAATAACAAAGATGCTCTGTAAGCCCTCTTTCCGTGGTGATGCTCCCAATACCCAAACCCGAAGCACCCTGCCTGCTGACAGCCCCAGTTCCAGGGAATCTCACAGCCCACCCAGGCATTTGTCAAGTGTGCACGCTGTGTATACATGCAGACACACAATTGTCAATTCTATTCTACCTGCGTTTTCCTCTGGGATGAATTAGCTCATGTTTATGTTCATCTACCTCTCCTATTTTTTTCTTTCTTGCTTCTAAAAAGTAAATTCTCTGAAAATGCAATCTGTCCTATCCTACTGAATCCACAGGGATAGCTGTCCTTTGGGAGAAATAAAAACCTCTTTCCCTTAAGACGCATACTTGTAAAGATGCTAACTTACATTCTCCTCCCAAAGGCTCCCTAACCGTTTCAAAACTACACACAAGGGCTGATTCACCCACCCGGAAAACAAAGGCACCTCAGGGCTAGGAAGTGGCAGCTGCTTAACAGCCAGAGAGGCCATTTATGGAGATCTCATATCCAAATAACACTGCAGGGGTACTGAAGGAAGGATGTTATTACCCAAGCAACAATCTGGTCAGGACACTGGGATTTAATGGTTGTCCCATCACTTACAGCACTGGAAGATTACTTGACTTTTCCCAGACCCAGTCTCAGCTGGGTACATATTTAAACTCATTAAAGATCTGATTATTTCTTAAAAGTGGTATGAGAGCCAATGACCTGCTGACCTTAAAAACATCCCACCCACAGGATGTGAGCAAAGTTCTCCTAAGGCTCAAGCAGCTACCAAGAAAACTCATTATTAAGAAATCTGAAACTGGGCTGGAGAGATGGCTCAGAGGTTAAGAGCACCACCTGTTCTTCCAAAGGTCCTGAGTTCAATTCCCAGCAACCACATGGTGGTTCACAACCATCTATAATGTGATCTGATGCCCTCTTCTGGACTGCAGGTGTACATGCAGGCAGGACACTGTATACATAATAATAAATAATAAGTCTTTAAAAAAAAAAAAAGAAATCTGAAACTGAAAAGCTAATCCCCCAAATAGACCTCATATTTAATCAAGTTTCAAAGCATATCTTTCACATGTCAAGTAGAAACAGAAAAAGAAAGTTTTGTTTTCATAACAACCCAAATGTTACATTTTACAGTACACTACAGACTTTCGTGCAAGGTCCAATGTACGTGGATCCTTGGAAAAGAAAAGTTAGCACTTGGCTACAGATGTCACCATGTTGACAGTAACATTAGTAAAAACAAAGCTTCTTTTCTTTTCGAGGCAGGGACTCACTATATATCCTTGTTCTACAGACCAAGGTGGCATCTAACTCTCAGAGATCCGCCTGCCTCTGCCTCCTCAGAGTGGGAAGTAAAAAAGAACTGTCCGTCACTGTCAGCCACCCCACACTGTCTTGACATTATTTCTGCACGTACTAGTCACTCCTCTTTCCCAAAGAACACTGTGAGGTGACAGCAAAGACCCTGGGCCCCAGGACCAGCATGCAAGGCGCACGCGCTAATTGCCCTTACTAGGTATGACACGTACACAACGACCTAATTTCATCTTCAGCCTCCTGCCCCTGGAGCTGTGGGGCGTCTGACACACTGGCAGCTCTGTTACTCTGCTCTATGATATTATTACCATAGTCAGAGAAGTTGTGCATCTTTTTAATTTGTGTGTATGTAAGCACATAAAGCCCAGAGGCCAACCTCTGCTGTCATTCCTCAAAAGCCATCCACCTGCCTTTTGACTGGGCTTCTCACTGGGACCTACGACTTGAGGCCAACTAGGCTAAGCTGCAGCATCCAGCAAGCCCCGAGGATCTTCCTGCCTCCACCATTCCACACTGAGATTACAAGTGTGGCTACCACGCCACCATCTTAGCACAGTGCTGTGAACTGCCATCAGATCCATAAAGTTTATGCAAAAGTGCTTCACCAACTGGACCATCTCCTCAGCCCAGAAAAGTTCTTTAGGAAAAGAGGGTAAGACTGGAGAAATGGCCCAGGGGTTAAGAGCACTGACTGCTCTTCCAGAGGTCCTAAGTTCAATTCCTAGCAACCACATGATGACTCACAACCATCATAATGTGATCTGATGCTCTCTTCTTGCCTGCAGATATACATGCAGGCAGAGCACTGTATATATAATAAATACATAAATAAATACATAAATAAATAAATAAATAAAATTTTAAATTTAAGAAAACAAAGCCTCAGGGCAGCAGATGGGTTTTCAATCACTACATCTCAGAAGGGCTGGGCAGTCTGGAAGCCAGGATCATAATCCTATAAGAATCCTTTTCTCCTAAATACTAATTGCCCCTGACACTACATACCTAGCCGACTGGTCTTTTTGAAACAGGAGCAATCTACTTTTCATCCACAAAACAGTACTATAAACTCACCAAGAAGTCAACCACTGAGTATACTTGGAGTTCCTTTTTGGGGTCCTAGCTTTCTAAGTATCCCCCATCACTTTTCATTGTCTCTAAAACAGAATGCACTATTAAAATGAATAATAATTGTACATGATACCCTTTCCTTATTTCTTTTTGGTTTGTCTTTATTTATTTTGGTGTTTGTTTGTTTGTTTGTTTTTCCTTTCAGGACACAGTTTCTTTGCATTAGCCCTGGATGCTGTCCTGGAACTTGCTCTGAGGACCGGGTTAGAACTTAGAAGGTTCTAACACCCAGCTCTTCCCTTATTTCTTTTGTTTTGTTTGTTTGAGACAGGGTTTCTCTGTGTAGCGTTGGCTGTCCTAGACTCACTTTGTAGACCAGGCTGGCCTCGAACTCAAGCAATCCACCTGCCTCTGCCTCTCAAGTGCTGGGATTAAAGGCGTGTGCCATCATGCCTGGCCACCTTATTTCTTGTCTGCCTTCTCTAGTTTTAGCTGGGTAACTAGTCTCTGATACCTTTACCCCTTTCTAGAAAGCATAACAACCTGCCTTACTGGTCACGGGCTTGACTACTGCAGTAGCTAAAATAGTCTCCTAGCACACCTTCTCCTACTGACTTGCATAAAATTTCACTGGCTTTTAATTTTTGCTATGTTCACATGAAATTCCTTACACTCGTTTCAAAATCTTCATGTTCCACTGTAATCTGGCGTCTTTAATGGCATCTGGTGAGTGACTCAGACCCAAAAGTGCAAGTCCCAGGGAAATTACGCCCATTGGCTTGCCCTTCCAGGTGTGTTCATTCTTGCAAAAGTTCTGACAAAACAAAGCTTCATACTCTAGAAATAGGATTTTCTCCAGCCACTGGCTGTGTCCCATTTTTCAGGCTGACATTTCAGAGCTCTACTGAGCAAATTGGGGTTCAGTTTGCACTTAGGGATGCCAAGCCATGCCTCAGAATGGCTGTATCCACAATATTATGAAATACTCAACACTGATGATAGCATGCTCCTGTCACATAGAACTCAACTTCTTAAGTTCCTCAGCTATTTTTCTTGTTGTTGTAATAAGTCCCCGGGAGCTTTTACACATGACAGAGACCATAATGGCTACCTCACCAGCCCCTCCAGATTGCCAGTAAAAACAGGTACTGGTGATACGTTCCCTTCTTATTTGTAGATCAGTATTCTTCCAAGACACTAAAAGTGGCCAGCTCTGGTGTTTCTAGCTCATCAACACTGTTCCCCATGCTCTGGACCCTACTGGGTATTCCCCTCTCACAGCTGTTCCTTGTCATAATGAGGAACCCATTTCACTCTATCTGAATAAAATCACTTAGCGATGCAGGTAAGGGGGTACAGGTCTACGGGTGGGTGGGGGAGGCTGAGGCAGGCAGATTCCTGAAAGCTAGAGGCCAGGTCAGGCCATGCAGCAAGTACAAGGACAGGCAGGCACGCAGCCTAAATAACAAAGTCCTGTCTCAAAAGGGGAATGGAGTTGGGGGGAGAGAGGACCCCTAAGAGCAAAAGCTCAGGAAAGAAAAATAAAACTAAAAACCCCTGGGTATGGTGGCACACTTATAATCCCAAACACTTGAGACACTGAGACATGGCTCACCATGAATTTGAGGCCAGCCTGGGCTCTAGAGAGGAACTCTATTGAAGAGAGGGCGAGATCACGGGAAAGAGAGAAGGAAGAAATGTGGGGAGGGGGGACAGAGGCGGGAGAGAGGGAGAGAGAGAGAGAGAGAGAGAGAGAGAGAGAGAGAGAGAGAGAGTGTGTGTCTGTGTGTGTGTGTGTGTGTGCGCACTAGTATAGTAGACTACTTTAAGGAAATAATAAATATGAAACCCAGTCTTGCTAGAAACACAGAACTGAGTCGGGGATGGGTAGGGAGGATTTGCAAAGGCAGGAGGATCACCCATGAGTTCCAGACCAGCATACTAAGTTCTAAGTTAGTCAGAGCTACTTAGCAAGACTCTGCTTTAAAAAAAAAAAATTGCAGGGGCCAGGGTGCCCTGGAGAGATGGCTGAGAGCCCTGGCTGCTCTTCCAGAGGTCCCAGGTTCAATCCCAACACCCACATGGCAGCTCACAACTGTCTCTAACTACTGTTCCAGAAGATCTGACACCCTCATACACACATAAACGCAAGCAAAACACCAATGAGCATAAAATAAAAAACATATATTGGGGCTAGAGAAAAGGCTTGGTGATTAAAAGCATTTGCTGTTCTTACAGAGGACCCACCCTGTTTTAGTTCTCAACATCTATGTCATGCCAGACAACTCAAGCACAACTACCAGGTAACTCCAGATCCAGGGGAATCCAATGCCCTCTTCTAACCTGTTGGGGTAACTGCAAGCACATGGTGCATACACATGCCATCAGTCACATACACATACAAGTAATATAAATAAACTTGCAAAGCAAATGCAGGCCTATGATTTCTAATACTAGTTAATATCCTACATGGAAATTGGTTTTGTTTTGCTGTATTTGTTTGTTTCAAGACAGGGTGTTACTTTGTACCCCGAGCTAGCCCAGAACTCATGTAGCACAAGCTGCCCCTAAATTTATAGCAAGCCTCCTGTCTCAGCCTGTTAGGTGCTGAGACTACAGGCATCAGCGACTTTACATACATCAGTTAGGGACCTTTTAAAAAGTAAATGATCAAGCCGGGTGTAGCAGTGCACGCCTTTAATCCCAGCACTCGGGAGGCAGAGGCAGGCAGGTGGCTTGAGGCCAGCCTGGTCTACAAAGCAAGTCCAGGACAGTCAAGGCTACACAGAGAAACCCTGTCTTGAAAAAACCAAAAAGAAGGAGAAGGAGGAGGAGGAGGAGGAAAAGGAGGAGGAGGAGGAGAAGATGATGACGATGAGGAGGAGGAGGAAGTAGTAATAGCAGTAGTAGTAGTAGCAGCAGCAGCAGCAGCAGCAGCAGTAAATGATCAGGCCTCTACCACAAACTCTGATTCAGTGTGAAGTAACTTAGGGGGCTGGGCATGGTATTGCTTTAATCCTAGCACACAAGAGAGAAAGGTAGATCTACTGAGTTCCAGGCTAGCCAGGGATATACAGTAAGACTGTCTCAAAAACAAAATGAGCAAACAAAACTTCCTAGGTTAAAGCTGGCCATGGTGCTACATGCCCATAATACCAACACTCAGGAGGTAGAGACAAAAGGATCAGAAGTCAAGTCATCCTGGGGAGGGGGTGCGTAGAGACATGGCTCAGCAGTTAAGAACACAGACTGCTCCTCCAGAAGATGTGGATTCAATTCCACCACCCACCCACATGGCAGCTCACAGCTGTCTAGAACTCTAATTCACAGAGCTCTGATGCCCTCTTCTGGCCTTCATGGGCACCAGGCACATACATATATGGTACAGACATACATGCAGACAAAATACCCACACACATAAAATAAATATAAACAAAACTTCTTCTTTAAGAGAAGAAAAAGAAAAATACAGTTTACCAAGAACATGTCTCAGCCCAGCATGGTGGCACACTCATTTAATCCCAGCACTTGGAGAGGCAGAGGCAGACAGATCTCTGAGTTCCAGGCCAGCCTGGTCTACAGAGTAAGTCCAGGACAACCAAGGCTACACAGAGAGACCCTGTCTCAAACAAACAAACAAACAAACAAACAAAAACCAAAAGGGGGGGGGCCTGGAGAGATGGCTCAGAAGTTAGCACTGTCTGCTCTTCTAGAGGTCCTGAGCTCAATTCCCAGCAACCACATCATGAGATCTGGCACCCTCCTCTGGCGTGCAGGTGTACATGCAGGGAGAGATCTGTATACAAATAAATAAATAAATCTTAAAAAAAAAAAAAAAAAAGCCGCCGGTGGCGGCGGCGGCGGGCGGCACACGCCTTTAATCCCAGCATTCAGGAGGCAGAGACAAGCGGATCGCTGTGAGTTCGAGGACAGCCTGGTCTACAAAGCAAGTCTAGCACAGCCAAGGCTACACAGAAAAACCCTGTCTTGAAAAACCAAAACAAACAAACAAAACAAAACAAAAAAAAGGAACATGTCTCAAAAAGTAAGCAATCTTTTAAAAATGTCTGTATCCAGCACAATTGTAGAAAATATAAACTGCACACTAGGGGCCCACCTACCTCATATTTTCTGTAGTTTACCAGCAAAGCCAAGAGGACAACAGCATCATACCCATGCTCTCTACGACTTGGGGGATGGGACAGTATCTGCAACAAGAGGCAGAGTGTTTAACTCCTACGTGCTAAGTCCTACCTCCTGGGAAGACAGACTAAAAATATTAAGTGATGGTCTATCTAAAAGAGAAAGGTCATCAGAAAGTTGACCTACCTGTAAAATTGCTTCAAATATACTGTTGATCATTACATACTCCAGGATAGTGTTCTGACTGATGTTGTCTGTAACCTAAAGGAAATGAACAGCTTTTGAAGGCCTGTAGCAAGGCACCTGACATCTCACGTGGCTCTCCTACTCTAGCATCTCAATGAAACAGAAAGGTTAAAGCAAATAGCAGACAAAAATAATCCCAAGAATCAGAATCCCAAGAACCATTTTTCAGCCAACGAAAAGGAAAAGTCAGACAATCCAAATGATAGTAGTTCTCCGAGAATGACGTTCTAACCTGATAAGTCTCAACTAGGGAGATGGCTCGGCAGGTTGAAGCACTGGCCACCAAGCCTGATAACCTGAGCTCCACCCAGGACCACACGGTGGAAGGACAGAACTAGTTCCTGAAAGTTGTGACCAACATGGCTGTCTGTGTGGGGAAGGGGGACACATAAAATAAAAGTAACTTTTTAAATTTTAAGTAAAAAAAAAAAATAAAGTGATGAATATGTATTTATGATGATAAATATAAAGCGATAAATATCATGTAGCTAAAAATGCCAGCAGATGCTCCAGAGATTAACTCACAAAAAACAAACCTTGGGGGCTGTAGAAATGGCTCAGTGACTCCGAGCACTGTTTGCTCTTCCAAAGGTCCTGAGCAAAATGCCCAGCAACCACATGGTGGCTCACAGCCATCTATACTAGGACTTGATACCCTCTTGTGGTATGGAGGTGTACGTACAGATAGAGCACTTGTATATAAGAATAAATAAACATTAAAAATAAAAGCAAAAGCAAAGAACAAAACTCCATACATCTAACTTTCTTTTATAAGTTCAAACAAAAAAAGGAATGATACAATACCCCAGTAGAGAATTTCTCTTTTACATTTGAGAGGAAATATTCCACTAGTCTTTTTTTTTCCAATTTTTTTAAATTAATTTATTCTTGTTACATCTCAATTGCTATCCCATCCCTTGTATCCTCCCATTCTTCCCTCCCTCCCATTTTCCCCTTACTCCCCTCCCCTATGACTGTGACTGAGGGGGACCTCCTCCCCCTGGATATGCTCATAGGGTATCAAGTCTTTTCTTGGTTATTCCACTAGTCTTGACTCTGCTATAATTAATACCTTTGACAAACATACAGGAGGTCACTTACAGTCACTAAGCAAAGAAGTAGTTTCAGGCATAGACTCTTCAGACTTTCAGAACCTTCTGCACAAAGCAATGAATCCAAGCTCTCCATCAAGTTCTGGGAAAAAGAACCATTAAACATTAGTGCACACCAAGTAACACATGCCTCATATTTACCCAGTACATGTTATGTTATAAAGGATAAAGTGAATAACAGGATCAACTGTACCATCTCCCTAGTCCAGGCCTTGCAAGATCAAAGGAAAAGACTTCAAAGTCTAGCTACTTGGGGGAAAATGTTTACTGCAGAGAACAGTAAAGAATTCACTCTTGGCTGGGTATGATGGCGCAGGCCTTTAATCCCAGCACTCAGGAGGCAGAGGCAGGCAGATCTCTGTGAGTTCGAGGCCAGCCTGGTCTACAAAGTAAGTCCAGGACAGCCAGGACTAACACAGAAAGACCCTGTCTCAAAAAAACGAAAATAAATAAATAAATAAATATTCACTCTTGTACTGCACGAATGCTTGAAGCTTTGTACAAATAAACTTTAAGGTAAGAACAATGAAGCAATCTGAAAAAGAGAAACCTAATGGTTTAATGGCCATACATGAATTTTATTACTTGTTACAGAAAGTGCATCATGTCAGCACACTGAACCAGTGACAGATACAATGTCAGTTCACTAGTGAGCACCAATGGCCATATGAGCAACCAAAGAAAGCTAGCTGATTGACAATGTGACTGAAATTTGATGCTTGCACTAAAAAAAAAAAAAAACTTTTAGACATAAAACCTTCACACTATGATAAAGGGACAAAGAAAAATATTCTACATTAAATAAAAGAAAAGAATTCAAGGCTAGAGAAATGCCTCAGTGATTCAGAGCACTTGCTCTTTCAGAAAACCTGGGTTTTTGGTTCCCAGCAAGCACATGGTAGTCCAAAGCCAGCTATAACTTCAGTTCCAGGGGATGCAACACCCTCTTCTGGACTCTGAGGGCAACAGGTATGCACATGGTGTGTATATATGCATGCAGGCAGAAAAGAGCTCATACACATCACACACACACACACACACACACACACACACACACACTCTCTCTCTCTCTCTCTCTCTCTCTCTCTCTCTCTCTCTCTCTCTCTCAAGGTACATCAGATAGACTTTAAAATGCTCAAAGGTACATGAGGAAGGCCTGGGAATGTGCTTGTTGCCAGAAGCTTGCCTAGCTTTCACAAGGCCCTGGGTTCAATCCAGGCATATATCTATAATCCCAGAACTCAGAAGAATCATAATTTTTCTTTTGGGAGCAATTAAAGCTGGCTTTTAAATTAATAGTGATGATATTTATTCAATTTAAGAATCAACTATATAATTTGTGAATTATGAAAGTATTAATAATAGTAGTAAATAAGTAAATAATAAAAATAGTGTCTTTTTTTGTGTGTGCCTTTTTTTTAAAGATTTATTTATTATGTGTACCGTGTACATTAAATCACATTATAGATGGTTGTGATAGTGTCTTTTTTTTTTAAGATTTATTATTTATTATGTGTACAGCATTCTGCCTGCGGGCCAGAAGAGATGGTTATGAGCCAATATGTGGTTGCTGGGAATTAAACTCATGACCTTTGGAAGAGCAGTCAGTGCTCTAACCTCTGAGCCATCTCTCCAGCCCCAAAAGATAGTGTCTTAAGAGTTATTGTCAGCCGGGCGTGGTGGCACACGCCTTTAATCCCAGCACTCGGGAGGCAGAGGCAGGCGGATTGCTGTGAGTTCGAGGCCAGCCTGGTCTACAAAGCGAGTCCAGGACAGCCAAGGCTACACAGAGAAACCCTGTCTCAAAAAACTACAATACAAAACAAAACAAAAATCAGGGCAATGCACTCCTTTAATCCCACCACTCAGGAGGCAGAGGCAGACAGATCTCCAAGTTTGAGGCCAGCCTGGTCTACAGAGCAAGTTCCAGTACACAGAAAAACCTTGTCTGGGGGGAAAAAAATCAAGCCAGGTGGTAGTGGTGAACACTTCAATCCCAGCACTTGGGAGGCAGAGGCAGGTGGATCTCTGTGAGTTCAAGGCCAGCCTGGTCTACATAGTGAGTTCCAGGACAGCCAGGGCTACACAGAAAAATCCTCTTTAAAAACAAAACAACAGAGCTGGAGAGATGGCTCAGAGGTCAAAAGCACTGCCTGCTCTTCCAGAGGTCCTGAGTTCAATTCCCAGCAATCACATGGTGGCTTACAACCATCTATAATGTGATCTAATGCTCTCTTCTACATGCAGTCAGAGCACTGTATGCATAATAAATAAATCTAAAAAAACAAACAAACAAACAAACACACACACAAAAAAACAGCACCAATAAAAAAATCAAAGGGCATAAGGCTGGAAAAATGGCTCAGCAGTTAAGAGCACTGGCTGTTCTTACAGAGGACCCAGGTTGGATTCACAGCACTCACACGAGGGTTCACAACCAGCCACACTCCAGATCCACTTTCTCTGACTTCCAAGGGCACCAATTATACACACATGCAAGCAAAACATTGACACATAGCATAGAATGAATACATCTAATAAAAAAAAAACTCAAATAGTAGCAAATGGATAAAGGCACTAACAACCTAAGTTCAATCCCCAAGACCCACATGGTGGAAGGAGAGAACCAACTCTGAACCATTCCACACACATGCAAGTGTGCAGGCTATATACTTATGACCAACATTTAACTATGATACTTGGAGATGTAGAAAAAACTGGGACTATTATAGAAACTGATGAAGATATACATAAATCACAAAACAGAATATTCCAACGTTCTTTGCCCAGTATCATCTCAGTTATCTCATTGAGAGTTGGAAGAAACAAAAAACTTACTCTGTACAGAAAACTGGAAACGTATGATTTTCTCTTCAAATGTACAAGACGTACAAAGAAAGATCTTGCACACATTCTGATAAGTGATAAATGACCTGAGAAAGGTCAACAGGATAGCTTAGCAGGTAAGGTGCTTGCTATGGAAGCCTAATGACCTGAGTCAAACTGCGACCTGCACATGTGCACATGGCATGTGTACTCGCACAAACATTATATACACACACGCATACAATCTTTTCCAGTGGCTGGAAGACTATCCACTCTGAAATGAGTTCACTATGAGTAACTCACAACTTCTTCAACTCAGTGGCAGTCTACCTTCCTTCATCCCTCCAGTAAGCATCACTGGGGCACTGTTTTAGGAGTTGTGCAGTTGTCTTTGATTGTTTTTCATTAAGTTAAACTTAATGTTTCTTCTTTTAACTTGAGAAAGACAGACAGGCTGAAAAGATGGCTCAGTGCTTTAAAACAAGTACTGCCTTTGCAGAGGATCCATGATCGGTCTGTTCCCAACACCCACCTCAGGCTCAAAACGACTCATAACTCCAATTCCAAAGGATGCAGTACCCTCTTCTGACCTCTCAGGCACCAAGCACACATGAGGTACACGGACTTATACATAGGCAAAACACTCATACACATAAAATAAGCAAGCCTGAAAAAAAACTCTGTAAAAAAATATTTTTAGGGGGGCTGGAGAGAGGGCTCAGAGTTAAGAACACTGGTTTTTCTTCCAGAGGTCCTGAGTTCAATTCCCAGCAACCACCAGTGGCTCACAACCATCTATAATGAGATCTGGTGTCCTCTTTCTGGTGTGTAGGCATGCATGTAGGCAGAACACAGCATACATGATAAATAAATCCTTTTTTTAAAGATTTATTTATTATGTATACAGTGTGATCAGATCACATTATAGATGGTTGTGAGCCACCATGTGGTTGCTGGGAATTGAACTCAGGACCTCTGGAAAAGCAGTCAGTGCTCTTAACCACTGAGCCATCTCTCCAGCCCCGATAAATAAATCTTTAAAAAAAAAAAATATATATATATATATATATTATCCACTCTGAAATGAATATATATATATATTAGAAAAGGTCCATATGTGTACATACACACACACACACACACACACACATATATATATCCATCCACTCTGAAATGAATATACATGTATTAGAAAAGGTCCATCATCTGTAATGTAAGTCTAAAACCAGCCTCAGCTACAAAAGACCCTGTATCAAATATACAAAAGCAAGCAAGGACTCTGGGCAGCAGAAAACTTGCCTTCCATGCAGAACACTATGGACTCATTACCAGCACTACAAAATATCTGATCTTGTGACTTTTCATGTTGAATCTGAGTTCATAAATGCCATATAAAGCTTGCATGATGGCTCACACCTTTAAACCCAGAGCTCAGGAGGCAGAGGCAGATGGGCCTCTGTTAAGTTTGAACCAGCCTGGACTACATAGTGAATTCAGGAACAACTAGAGCTACGTAGAGAGATCCTGTCTCAAAAACCAAAAAAAGAAAAAAGAGAAATCTGAATATAAATCTTCTAGTATGCTGTCTGCGGGTAGTGTTCACAAACAGCTGTCAGACAGCTATCCACAGCCATAAGCACAACTTATGCCTCACCTTCATGCACAGCTCCGCTTTGTCAAAGCCCATCAGCATGTTGATAATGTCAAACCCAGACGTAGATTTATTCTTCTGGTGGACTCCTCGAATAAGTGCACACAAGGTCTGCAGAGATGAGAAAAAGAATTCTTTCAGCTGGGTGTGGTGGCGCACGTCTTTAATACCAGCACTCGGGAGGCAGAGGCAGGCGGATTGCTGTGAGTTCAAGGCCAGCCTGGTCTATAAAGTGAGTCCAGGATAGCCAAGGGTACACAGAGAAACCCTGTCTCAAAAAAACAAAAAAAAAAAAAAAAAAAAAAAAAGAATTCTTTCTAGAAAAGTCTTAAAAGTAGGAGTACACTCTGCAGCCTCCTACTGCATCTTCAGAACTACATCTTGACAAGCCTGATCCGTAATGAGTTTGAAAACAGCCTGGGTGTTAACATATGAAAAATATAGAAATTAATAAACAGCAGCACACCTGTAATCCCAGCACTGGGAGATGGAGGCAGAAGAATAAAGGTACAAGTCTAACAAAAGAACCAACTCCCACAAGTTGTTCTCTGACTCCACAAGTTCATGTGTATAAGCATCCTTACACACACACACACACATACACACACACACACACACACACACACACACACGTACTGAGAATTTCGGTGTCTTTTTTTTTTTTTTTTTTTGAGACAGGGTTTCTCTGTGTAGCCTTGGCTGTCCTAGATTCACCAGGCTGGCCTCAAACTCACAAAGATCCGCCTGCCTCTGCCTCCCTGATTGCTGGGATTACAAGCATGAGCCACTGCACCCAGCTATTTTGGTGTCTTTAAAAACCTAGTTATGGGTCTAGAGAGATGGTTCAGAGGTTAAGAGCACTGGTTGCTCTTCCCTCCAATTCGCAGCAACCATCTATTACGAGATCCAGTTTCCTCTTCTGGTATGCAGGCACATATACAGGTAGAATATACTGGGCCAGAAGGCTGAAGAAGATGCTCCAACAGTATAGAGAGTTTTGGGTGACTATTCAGGTAGAAAACTGTCTCTATCTTCTTTTCATTTGGAAAGCTACTCCTGGCATACTCAGATAATCGAGTTTATTCCTTGTCAAGTCTCTGAGGAACTTGAAGACCACGTAGCTTAGATTTACAATGAAGCTTTATTGTTTAGGGGTTAAGATGTTGTTAGGTCTAGATAGGTGCTCTAAGTTGATAATGACAATATGTGAGGGTGACTGATTTACATTCAGAAATTTAGACGCACCAAGATAGGAAAGATGTCTTCTTCAAGGCTGTCAAATACAAATAGCCAAAACACTAAGAATGCAACATTTATATAATTCCTGATTGTGTCATGGTTCTTCTTGCTATAGGTAACCTATTGTATATATGTGTAATCATATAAATGTATATGTAAAAAAATAAAATAAAGTAATATCAAAAACAGAAACAAACAAACAAAAAACCCCAGTGATATTATGTAGCATGTTTTTGTTTTAATCCCAGGTGTGGATATGGGGCTGCTTCAGATGGTCCACAGCAGCTGACTATTACTCTCGTGCATGCTCTGGCAAAAGTGTGATTTGCCAGCAGAAAATAGTTTAATTGCAGGGACTCTAGAGATGGTATAAAAAGACCAGAACCCCAACAGAGGGGCCATGGCTGTTCCTCCTGCTGGTTCCTGCTCCTGGTTTGTCAAGTGGTTGTTAGAAAAAAGACAGTAAGAAAAAATTGGAGATATCCTGAGAAGATGAAAACTGAACTTGCCCCAAGGATTCAATGCTCCTAGTCAGCAGGAAGTAGTATAAAAAGATCTCAATGCCCTCTCTTCCCCACTTCCTTCTGTCTCTCCTATCTGGTGTTAGGGTGGAGAAGGGTGTGTGGTATAAGAACCCAAATAAAATAGATTTAAAACAAGAAAATGCCAGCCGGGCCGTGGTGGCACACACCTTTAATCCTAGCACTCTGGAGGCAGAGGCAGGTAGATTGCTGTGAGTTCAAGGCCAGCCTGGTCTACAAAGCAAGTACAGGAAAGCCAAGGCTACACAGAGAAACCCTGTCTTGAAAAACCAAACCAAAACAACAACAACAACCAAAAAAAAGCCAACACATAAGAGGATTGATGGGACTTTGCGGCCACCAGCCTAGCTAAAAAATAATGAGCCTCAGGTTCAGTGAACCTGACTCCAGGGACTAGGGCAGACAGTAATAAAGACATACTATTTCCACTTCTGGAGGAAAAAAAGTGAGCAGCTGGAGAAATGGCTCAGACGGTCAAGTGCTTGTCCTACAAGCCTGGTGACCTGAGCGTGATACCTGCAACCAGGTACAAGTGGAAGCACAGAAGCAGCAGCACCCAGCCATCCTCTAGTCTCTCTATGAGCAGTGTGGCATGTACACTCCCCATACACATTATACACGGTTCTGTTTTTATTTTGCTTTTGTTTGTTTTGAGACAATATCTCACTACATGGCCCTAGCTGGCCTGGAACTCCCTAAATAGATCAGGCGGACCTCCACCTCACAGAAATCCACCCACCTCTGCCTCCCAAGGGCTAAGATTAAAGGTGTGCACCACCAAACTTGTCCCCACAATAAAAAAAACTTTTTAGAGATTTTTCTAGTTTATGTGTATGGATGTTTTGCCTGTGTGTATGTCCGTAAAACCACTACCAAAGAAGGCCAGAAATTGCCGGGCGGTGGTGGCACATGCCTTTAATCCCAGCACTCAGGAAGCAGAGGTAGGTGGATCACTGTGAGTTTGAGGACAGCCTGGTCTACAAAGCGAGTCTAGGATAGCCAAGGCTACACAGAGAAAACCTGTCTCAAAAAAAAAAAAAAAAAGGAAAAGAAGGCCAGAAAAGGGTGTTGAATCCTCTGGAACTGGAGTTACAAACAGCTATCAGCTGCCATGTGAGTGCTGGTAACTGAACCCAGGTCCTGTGAAGAGCAACAAGTGTTATAAATTGCTAAGCCAGCTCTCCAGACCCCCACTATTTATTAATAAATAAAAATAACAAGGCACAAAGTAGTTGGGGAAGATACCTAACTCTGACCTACACACACACAAACACATACATACATTAAAAAATAATAATAGGGCCTGGAGAGATGGTTCAGTGGCTAAGAGCACTGACTGCTTTTCCAGAAGACTCAGGTTTGATTCCCATCGTCCACATGGAAGCTAACAACTGTTTGTTCCAGGGGATCCAACATCCTCACATATACATGCAGTCAAACACCAATGTATATAAAATAAAAATGAATAAATTAAAAAAAAAATAGCCGGGTGTGGTGGCGCACGCCTTTAATCCCAGCACTTGGGAGGCAGAGGCAGGTGGATCGATGTGAGTACGAGGCCAGCCTGGTCTACAAAGTGAGTCCAGGACCGCCAAGGCAACACAGAGAGACCCTGTCTCGAAAACCAAAATAAATAAATAAATAAATAAAGCCAAGCATGGTGACGTATGCCTTTAATCCCAGCACTTGGGAGGCAGAGGCAGGCAGGTTGCTGTGAGTTCAAGGCCAGCCTGGTCTACAAAAGAAGACCAGGAAAACCAGGGCTGTTACACAGAGAAACCCTGTCTCAAAAAACAAAAAAACAACAACAAAAAAAAGATGGGCTGGAGAGATGGCTCAGAGATTAAGAGCACTGGCTGCTCTTCCAGAGGTCCTGAGTTCAAGTCCCAGTAACCACATGGTGGCTCACAACCATCTATAACGAGATCTGCTGCCCTCTTCTGGTATCTAGGCATATAGTGTAGTCAGGACAATATATACATAGTAAATAAATAAATATTTTTAAAAAAACAAAGAAAAGAAAGAAAGAATAATAATAACAACAACAATAATAAATAAATAAACCAGGCACAGTGGCACAAACTTGTAATCTCAGGACTCAAGGAAGCAGAGGCAGGCAGATTGACATGAGTTCAAGGCCAGCCTGGTCTACAAGCAAGTTCAAGACAGCCAAGGCTACACAGAGAAACTCTGTCTCAAAAAACAAAAACAAAAGGCAGGCAGGCAAACAAAACCCAACACCTAAAGGCAACCCTAGGCTCTCGGCTTCTGACAGATGAGCTGTGATTTCCTTCCCCTTTAGACAAGCCTCCCCAGTCCCCCAGCTCATACCTGCAGCGCATTGACCACTCGGATCGGATGCTCCTCTCCTAGAGCCTGGATGCAGTGTTGGAACAGACAGTTAATGTTGTCTTTGATCTTCAGTAACTCCTCACCGTCCAGAGACTCCAGCTTGCCTTCCAGATACTCTAAGTTCACCTGCAGACAGCCAGGGCCGAGCAGACTCTCAGCGCAGCACGCACAACACAACTCCAGACAACCCCACCATGCCACCCAGACTCACCTTCATGAGGAAGAGCTCCTCCCAAAACCGAGGACTGCACTTACTGGGGTCCTCCGTCTGAAATCAGAAAATGAATATGTTCACCTTCACTGCCAACTCCAGAAACATCAAAAATACTGTCAACTTTCTTGTCAGATTTAACTTTTTTAAATGTTCTCTTAAACTACAATAACAGAAAAAGAGAACAAAGTTTTCTGTAGGCACTGTGTGTGAATACATATTCTCTACACTAAAAGTAAAACAATAGCTCAAAAGTCTTCCTTTAAATGCTTCTCTTTTGGCAGGGCATGGTGGCCTTTAATCCCAGCACTCAGGAGGCAGAGGCAGGCAGATCGCTGTGAATTTGAGGTCATCTTGGTCTACAAAAGCAAGTCCAGGACAGCCAAGGCTACACAGAGAAACCTTGTCTCGAAAAAAATAAATAAATAAATAAATAAATACTTCTCTTTCTTTTTTTGTTTTTCCAGACAGGGTTTCTCTGTGTAACAGCCTTAACTGTCCTAGACTCACTCTGTAGACCAGGCTGGCCTCGAACTCACAGAGATCCACCTGCCTCTGCCTCCCAAGAGGGATTAAAGGCTGCGCCACCATACCTGGCTAACAATGCATCTTTTTAAATATCTGAAACTGAACTTGTAGAATTCAGGGCACAAAAAGAATTTCATAAGACATCTATCATTAAAAAAAGGATCTTTAAATTATGTAAGAAAAAGAAAGTAAGTAAGAAAAGAAGAAGCTGGGTGGTGTGGTGCACGCCTTTAATCCCAGAACTTGGGAGGCAGAGGCAGGTGGATCTCTGAGTTCGAGGCCAGCCTGGACTACAGAGTGAGGACAGCCAGAGGTGTTACATAGAGAAATCCTGTCTCAAAAAACCAAAAAAGAAAAGAAAAAAGAAAGAAAGAAAAGAAAAGACAAAAGAGGGAGGAAGAAGAGGAGGAAGAAGGGAAAGGAGGAGGAGAAATAATAATAATAATTCCTAGACTCCGTCCTCATTTCAATTGTTTTACCTAGATCCTGGCAACAACGCACAAGATCTCAGCGTCTGGAAGGTAGAAAGAGAAGGATCAGGCGTTCAATGCCATCCTTGGCTACATAATAAGTTTGAGGCCAAGCCTGGGCTATGTGAGGTCATCTCAAAAATAATAATAGTAATAAGCTTTAATAATCAATATATGATGACAAATCTCTCCTATGAGAGCCAGCTCACTATCAGTCCTTGAGCTCTCCTGCTGGACTTGAACTTACTACGCAGCAGAGGGTAATCTTGACCTTCTGATCGTTCTACCTCCCAAGCGGGGTTTCAAGTATGCACTGCCATGTCCACTTTCACAGGGTGCTCAGGCATCAAACCCAGGTGAGCACATCTATAGCCTATACTTGATCATTGTTGTTGTTATTGCTTGTGTTTTGAGCAGGGTCCCATTCTGTAGCCCACAAAAAGCTGTAACTTATTATGTAGCCCAGGTTGGTCTCAAACTTGTTTGTTGGGGGGTGGCATCTAATGTTCATACATGTAAGCATATCCACATTTACGGGGAATACAAGCATTCTAGTTTGCATGTGTGAATGTGTCTGTGGAAGTCAAAGGCAGATGTCCTGTGTCTTCTTCAATCCCTCTCTATTTACTGAGGCAGGGTCTTCAGCGCAGACATCACTGCCTTGGCTCATCCAGCTAGCCATCTTGCCCAGGAGATCCCCTGTCTCTGTCTGTGAGCACTGGGATAACATGTGAGCTGTTTTTAAATGGGTGCTGGGGATCTGACCTCTGGTCCTCCTAAGTACATACACAACAAACAGTTTATCCACTAAGCCATCTCTCTAGCCCCAGTAAGATTGTTTCTGATTAAGATTACTTAGGAGGAAAAAAAAGATTACTTAGGAGGGCTAGAAAGGAGGCTCAACAATTAAGAGCACTGGCTGCTCCTCCAGAGGACCCGGGTTCATTTCCCAACACCCACATGGCAGCTCACAACTGTCATAAGTCCAGCTCCAGGGATCCAGCACCCTCACACAGACAGACATGTAAGCAATGCACCAGTGCACATAAAATAAAATCAAAATGTTATAGTTTTTTTAATGTATTTTATTTAATTTTAATTAATGTGTGTTGGTGTTAGGATGTCAGATCTTGGAGTTACAGACAGTTGTGAGCTGCCATGTGGGTATTGGGAATCGAACCTGGGTCCTTTAGGAAGAGCAGGCAGTGCTCTTAACCTCTGAGCCATCTCTCCAGCCCCTTACGTTATAGTTTTTAAAAAGATTATTTGGACTAAAAAACTGAAGAGGCAAAGCTAGCTGTGGTAGTTCATTCCTGTAACTGCAGTGGCAGGATGATCTCTGTAAGTTTAAGGACAAATTGACCTACATAGTGAGTTCCAAGCCAGCCTGAGCTACATAGCAAGACTCTCGTCTGAAAACAAAGGGCAAGCCAGATGACTCAATGAGTAAAGGAGCCAAGCCTGATGACCCGTGTTCAATCCTCAGAATTTAAGCAGTGGGAGGACCGCTGCAAGTATCTTCTGGCTCCATGCATGCGCCATGGCTTGTATTCCTCTGCACTCTTGCTCAAACACATATATGTGTACTCAACAGAATGACAAACAGATAAACACAATCTTAAAAATATTTTTCAAGAAACAAGGAGTCAATGTAGCTGTGCAGGGTAACAGGACTCCAGGCCTTACCATGAAAATCTCATCATACATCAGCACCACCTTCTCCTTTAGTGGCTTTTTGGAGGCTGAAGATTTCCGGAGCAAGCCTCCCCGTTTCTCTACTTGTGCCATGGCTAGAGAACCTGTGGGGTAGGGTGAGACACATTTTAGGACAGTGAACATGTAGTACCATAATAGAAGAAATGTGTCGAGATGATTTATTCAAACCCACACAACAGCCAGCACCAAGAATATACCTAACATGTGGAGCTCGGTGGCACACACCTTTAATCCCAGCGCTCAGGGAGGCAAAGGCGGGCAGATCTCTGAGTTCAAGGCCAGCCTGGTCTACAAAGCAAGTCCTGGATAGCCAAGGATACACAGAGACCCTGTCTTGAAAAACAAAAATAAACAAACAAAAAATATCTAATGCAAACATGGACCCAGTACTACTGATGTGTAAGTCAATGTAGATTTATCAACTGTAACTCTGTAACAAGTACATAATGGGACAAGCCATGCATGTACAGAATCACAGAATGCATTCCTCTCCATTTTGCTATGAACCAAAAATGCCTCTAAAAATAAAACACATTTAAAAAATAAAAGTCAGAGCATTAGTGGCACATGTCTGAAATTATGGGGGGGGGGAGCAAGGGAAAGAGGAAGAGGATTAAAGGTCCAAAGTCATCCTTAGCTGCACAGAGTTCAAGGCCAACTGGAGCTACATGAAACCCTTGTCTTTAAAAACCAGAAGGAAAGAGAAAGAAACAGAGGGAGGAAGGGAAGGAGGAAGGGAGGAAGGGAAGGAGGGAAAGCAGGCAGGCAGGGGCAGTCCCAGAACACTTTAGAATACTACAGAATCTACTCAAGTATCTTTCAAGGAGAGTATTTTTAGGAAGAAGAAATGATAAATAACTGTGACACATCTTATACATTAGTCCAATTACCCCTTCCCCCGACCAAGTAATATCAAGACTTGAAATAGTACTTGACCTATAGCACAATACAGTCTAAATTCTTAAAGTGAGCCAGTGGATAAAGCTGAAAGCTGATCTAAAACCAAACATTAAAGTATAATAACTAGCTCCATATATAATAAATCTGGCGACATATTTGAAGATAAAAGAAGCAAGGGTGCAAAGTGCACACTACCCACAGAGCGACGGTGAAGCTAAATTTCAAATATTGATCGCGCTGAGGACCATTAGGGCAGGAAGTGCACTACAGGCTGTGTGTTCCATCGACTTCCCCGAGTAAGCAGGCCCCTCAGCACTGCGAAGCTCTTGGCCTGCACTGCCTCGTAAATCACACTGCACTTGACTGTCTTCAGAAATCCCTCTGCAAAGAGACTCGGCAGAAGACAGCAGTCAAGAAGCCAAAATAAATCTGATTTCAAAATACTAATATACCGCTCTTAAGACTTAATTGTAAATATTTCTAATACCACTGTAGATCAAACTTGAACCTATTTTTCAGTTCTAAAATCATGCCCAAGTCTTCACATCTTACTTCAAGGAACTCTTAAATTTTTTTCAACTGAGACTTGAAATCCCAGGGGACTCCAGTGCAGATTTACACATATCCCCTCGGTCTCTGATTTATTTTATTATTAGCCAAGTTCCCTCTCTCTTAAATCCTAAACTCTGTGTAAGGAATCTAAGCCTACAAACAACAAGCAGGGGTGTTGAAGGATGGTCTGATGTATTTTGATGCTAATTACTGCTTGCTGTCTAACCCACCTTTTGCTTAATAAAGACATCCCACTTGGGCAGGGAAAGGGAGATGGGGGGGGGGGTGCCAGGACGGGGCGCTAAGAGAGAGAGGAATTCTGGGAAGAAGAGAGACTGCCACCAGGAGAAAGGACAGAGACCTGAAGAGAGGAGAGGAAGGCTGCCATGGGTTAGATGGAGGAGACGCATAAGGCTGGTGTGGACAGAGAATCCGGCCCAGATGAAGAACATGAGCAAGTATTTGGGATTATGGATGGGAGGTAGCTTGATAGAAGTGATTAGAAACAGACGGCCTGGGATTGAGGCAGGGATTCCATGCCTGCCCCACTATGGGAGGTAGTTTAGAGGATTGATATCTGCCCTGCCCCAGGTTAACTAAGGCTATTTTAAAATGTAACAAGTTTCTGTGTCTTAACTGATCTCTAGCCGGGAGTACTGATAATACATGTAATTTTAAAAACAACACGATGGGTACTAGGGAAAGCCTGATTTTATTTCTAGATAAATCCAAATCCATTGAACTAATTTTGTAAAACAAATTTTGAAAATATACACTACCTCTCAAATCCACAATTCTACTTAAATAAGCGGTGCGCCCAGCAGTACAAAGCCTCTACCTTAGATATCATCTTGCCCTATTACATCAGCCAGAAAGGGAGATTCCTACCTTTGACCATGTACACCAAGCACAGATAACTTCTCCAAGCTGCTACAAAGCACCTTTAGCATAAGGACTAACTACATCATATATTTCTCTTAGAAACAGTTAGTTCGCCGGGCAGTGGTGGCACACGCCTTTAATACAAGCACTTGGGAGGCAGAGGCAGGCGGATCACTGTGAGTTCGAGGCCAGCCTGGTCTACAAAGTTAGTCGAGGACAGCCAAGGCTACACAGAGAAACCCTGTCTCAGAAAAAAAAAAAAAAGGAAACAGTTGGTTCGTGGGACTTTGTTTACCAATTCTGAAATAAACAGAAATACTTCTCAAAAGTCATTCATCTGGTCAGACATAGCGTTGTACGCTTACAATTCAATTCAGCCTGAAATATACATAGGAAGTTCCAAGCTGGCCTAAACTACATAGGGAGATTCTGTTTCAAAATCCTGGCCAGATGGGCAGATGATATGGTTCAGCGATAGAAAAATGAATTCATGATCATTCGCAGTAACAGCAAGTTAAAGGCCAGCCTGGTATACACAGGTGCTGAGTTTAACAGTATTAGCAGCAATTAAAAAAAAGTTCTGGAGGAGCTGGCGAGATGGCTCAGTGGTTAAGAGCACAGGCTGCTCTTTCAGAGGACCCAGGTTCAACTCCCAGCACCCACATGGCAGCTCACCATTGTCTGTAGCTCCAGGTTATCTGACACCCTCACACCAATGCACACAAAATAAAATTTAATAAATTATTTTTAAAAATAAGATGATAAAATAAAATAAAGTTCTAGGTCAGACCTAAAATTGTAGCTAAGACCTATCTGTTATTTTACTAAGCTTTCAAGTTCTACTAAAATTTAGAGAAAACAGAGAAGAAAAAAACTGAAGACTCAGACAATTTCCATTATATTAATCACAGCTTTGTCTTAAAGCATGAAATACAGTTCCTGGTCAAAACAGTCCTGTGTGACTTAACCAAGTTGTCAAGAGGAGGACAGCCTTATGTAGGGGCGATAAACCGGGACTCAAGAGAGTCCTAGTTCAAACAAACAAACAAACATAAACAATGCAAATCTACTCGCAGTAGTTACAGATCTCGGATGTGCTCAACTTCAAGAGTTGATTAGCACAAGCTCCAAGCTCTTGTTTACAAACATTTCCCTATGAGACTCTACGACGGGGTTACAGCCATTCAATGTCCACTCCAAAGCTAATAAACTCTCTATTTCTGGATCAATACTTTTTAATAAGCAAAAAGGTAATAAAAGAGGAAGAGGAAAATAATTCCAATCCAAAGAAATTATTCTCCTCACTCTCCTTCCATTTGAGCTGAGAAGAAAAACAGCCAAAGGTCTCGACTCAGGCATCTGTCATCACGAAGGCAGCGTAATTTGCACAGCAAACCGCCAGAGAAGCGTCTGGACACTGAGAACATAAAGCCTCCTCCTATCAGCACTCAAACTCCACCATGGAATTCAGCAAACTAGGGTTTTGGAGTGAGAGGCTGTAAGAAGTGTACATTTCAGCCAGGAGTGGTGGCACAGGCCTTTAATCCTAGCACTTGGGAAGCAGAGGCAGGCAGATAGCTGTGAGTTTGAGGCCAGCCTGGTCTACACAGGTGTAGGCCAGCCAAGGCTACACAGAGAAACTCTGTCTCGAAAAACAAAACAAAACAAAACAAAACAAAAAGTGTAAAATTCTCACAAGTTTTTCTTTGGATCTCAAAATTTAAAATTAAACTTGAAATAACATATCTTGGGGCCAGAGAGATGGCTCAGCAGTTAGGAACACTGGCTGCTCTTTCAGAGCGCACATGTTCAATATCCAGCACCCACATGGCAGCTCACAACCATCTATAACTCCTGCCTCAAAAAGATCCTATGCCCTCTTCTGGACTCCTCAGGCACCAGACACACACATAGGTAAGTAGGAAGGTAGCTTGGTAGTGCTGGGATCACAGGCGTGCGCCACCACACCCAGCTTGAAACTTTTAAATTTAAAAAAAAAAGTATCTTGGGGCCAGAGATGTGACTTAGTTGGTAGAAGGTATCAGGTTCCAAATGACTTGAGGCCAACCCAGACTACAAAAAACCATGAATAAACCCCAAACCTACCACCACCACCCCAGAAAAAAAATTTTAGCTGGGTAAAACAAACCAACCTACTTTAACCAAATGTGAAGAAAAGTGTTCAAAGAAAGAAAGAAAGATGTCCTAAAACACCTCAATCATATAACAAAAAAGCTAAAGCAAAATTTTCTAAAGAGAGACTAGAACTAGCCCTAGGCGTTGGTGGTGGCGCACACCTTTAATCCCAGCACTCGGGAGGCAGAGGCAGGTGGATCGCTGTGAGTTCGAGGCCAGCCTGGTCTACAAAGTGAGTCTAGGACAACCCAGGCTACACAGAGAGACCCTGTCTCCAAAAAATCAAAAGAGAGAGAGAGAGAGAGAGAGAGAGAGAGAGAGAGAGTGAGTGCACTGTGGCTTAGTGGTACTTGCCTTGCCTGACATATGTAAGGCCCTGGGTTCAATCCCTGTCACCACAAACAAACTAAGTAAAGGTAAATAAATAGGAAAGAAGGAGAAACAATAAAGGTGAACGTACCCATGATTTGGACAGTAAAATATATGCACAGAGTACTCAGTCATTTATTCGTTCAACAAATACATAGCAAGCATCCTTCAGGTGTCAGAGAGCAGGGATGCAGCAGAGAACAGAATGAAATACATAGCAAGCATCCTTCAGGTGTCAGAGAGCAGGGATGCAGCAGAGAACAGAATGAAAGGATACCTAAGGATAGAATTTTCATCCAAAAGAGGGAAACAACTGAGGCAACTGCAGTGCCCTGAAGGCAGATTTGCCTAAGGGACTACGTCAGGAGATTAAAGTGGGTCTCAATGAGAAAGCGGTACTAGGCTCAAATAACAGACAGAACCCACCCCCCTGAACCCTTGCAAAGAGCATTAAAGATTGAGGGAAAGTCAGGCGCAAGAGACCCCAAGGTCTGAACATATTAATGTATTCAGACAGAAACCCTGGAACGGTTTGATTTGGTTTGGTTTTTGGTTCGGTTCGGTTTGGTTTTTCAAGCAGCATTTCGCTGTGCAGCCTTGGCTGCCCTGCACTTGGTAAACCAGGCCAGCTCACAAAGATCCACCTGCCTCTGCCTCCCAAGCGCTGGTATGGCAGACATGTGCCACCACATTCAATTTATAGGAGGTGCCTTTTTGAAAAGTTGCTGTAAAGGTTATTGAAGAGGTGATTTTTTTCTTCTAAGTTGTTTGTGTTTGTTTTATGGAGGGCCTTGCACATTATAGACACGTGCTCTAACACCGAGTTACATAACTGAATTGTTCCCCATTTCATTTTTCTCGTTTTGTTTAGTTTTTGTTTTTGGAGACAGGGTTTCTCTGTGTAGCCTTGACTCACTTTGTAGACCAGGCTGGCCTCAAACTCACAGCGATCCACCTGCCTCTGCCTCCCACATGCTGGGATTAAAGGCGTGCGCCACCACACCCGACCCTCTCTCTTCTTTATAACCTGACGCTGCCTAAATTTGAATTACTTGCCCTAAGTAAGGTGCACCAATTGAAACGGGTCTTTCTTGGACCACCAACTACTGAATAATGACACGGAGACATTTTATTATTAATGAAAGCTTGGCCTTAGCTTAGGCTTGTTTTCAACTAGCTCTTATAATTTAAGTTAACCCCTTTATACTAATCTGTGTTTGCTGTGTGTCTCTTGACCTCTTTTTGTCTCAGTTCTGGCACCTCTTTCTTTCTCTTTGTCTGGAAGGGGAATCTCCAATGCTTGATTCTATCCCAGAGTTCCTATCTGTGCCCGGAAGTTCTGCCTATGCTCTTCTGCCTTTGCTATAGGCTGTTCAGCTCTTCATTAAACCAATCAGAAGGTGTTGGAGGGAGTGTTTAAGGCAGAGCCAGGCCTGCAGGAGCCTTTGCCTGGCTACTCCCCATTCCAGAGAGGCCCTGGGTTCTGTTCTATTCCTAACACTGAAGAAAAAAAATTTAGTTATCTGCTTCCTATACTCTTCTGAAGACCCACCACACACATCACTAAGAAAATGTAGGCAGTCAGGTGGTGGTGGCACAAGCCTTTAATCCCAGCACTCGGAAGGCAGAGGCAGGAGGATCTCTGTGAGTTCAGGGCCAGCCTGGTCTACAGAGAGAGTTCCAGGACAGCTAGAGCTGTTACCCAGAGAAACCCAGTCTCGAAAAAAAAAAAGAAAAGAAAGAAAAAGAAGAAGAAGAAGAAGAAGAGGAGGAGGAAGAGGAGGAGGAAGACGAGGAGGAAGAGGAGGAGGAGGAGGAGGAGGAAGAGGAGGAGGAGGAGGAGGAGGAGGAGGAGGAGGAGGAGGAGGAGGAGGAGGAGGCGGCGGCGGCGGCGGCCGCCGCCTGGAGAGATGGCTCAGAGGTTAAGATCACTGACTGCTCCTCCAAAGGTCCTGAGTTCAATTCCCAGCAACCACATGATGGCTCACAACCACCTATAATGAGATCTGGTGCCCTCTTCTGGCCTGCAGGTGTACATGCAGACATAACATTGTGTACATAATAAATAAAGACAAAATAGAAGAAGAAGAAGAAGAAGAAGAAGAAGAAGAAGAAGAAGAAGAAGAAGAAGAAGAAGAAGAAGAAGAAGAAGAAGAAGAAGAAGAAGAAGAAGAAGAAGAAGAAGGAGAAAAGAAAAAGAAACTGTAGGCTTCTCTACCTGCACTCAACTCTTCTTTTCAAGCTACCCTCCCATTTGAAAGCCTAAGGACTTAGCTTACTTCCACATGATTCCTGGCATAGGTTCTCTTACTCGCACAGACAACAGGTACCCCACTTCCAGCCCAAGTATGGAACCCCGTCTGCTTTACTCCATCTCTTCTGCTATTCACCCAGGCTGCACCCAACTAGACTAACCAGTCAGATTTTTACTGCTAGTTACTCCAACTCCTTCTTCAAAATGAAAACACACTCGGAGGAAGGATAGCAGGCTATCAATAAGAGGCTTGATTCCCTATGATCACATAGAGGGGGAGGAGGTCCCCCTCAGTCACAGTCATAGGGGAGGGGAAGCGGAAGGGAGGGAGGAACGGGAGGAAACAAGGGATGGGGTAACAATTGAGATGTAATATAAATAAATTAACAAAAAAAGTATTTTAAAAAAAAGAAAGAGGACCTGCGTTCTCTGTTTGTTTTATTTTGGATTTTGTTTGGGAGGGATGGGGTGTTGAGACACGGTTGCTCTGTAGCCCTGGGTGTCCTGGAACTCACTCTTAGACCAGGCTATCCTCAAGTCACAGAGATCTACCTGCCTCTGCTTCCTGTATGCTGGGATTAAAGGTGTGCTCCGCCACTACCCAGTTCAGGTCTACAATTCTTTTTTTTTTTTTTTTTTTTTTGGTTTTTCGAGACAGGGTTTCTCTGTGTAGCCTTGGTTGTCCTAGACTCACACTGTAGACCAGGCTGGCCTCGAACTCACAGTGATCCGCCTGCCTCTGCCTCCCAAGTGCTGGGATTAAAGGTGTGCGCCACCACGCCCAGCCTTTTTAAAATTTTTTTATTTTTGCTTTTTCCAAGGCAGGACTTCTCTGTGTAGCCTTGGTGTCCTAGACTCGCTTTGTTGACTGGGCTGCCCTCAAATTCACAGCCATCTGCCAGCCTCTGCCTCCCAAGTGCTGGGATAAAAGGTGTGCATCACCACGCCTGGCCCAGGCCTGCAATTCTTGAAGCTATCTTCCTGAAATCCTTCATTGAGAGGACAGAAAACTCCTTTTAATCTATCAGTGTTCTTTTAATTCTTGGATGTAGAATTCTTCAGTCACTCCTCCTTATCTTCAGAGCACTGCTTCCGTTTTGTGGGAGGTGATATACGCTAACACACAACACTACTGAGAACCTACTATTCACTTGGCACTATTTTTTGTACTTAAAATACTCTGCATTTACTCTTTACAATAATCAGATAAAACAAGTACTGCTGTCATAGTTTTATATGAATTTTACTTTGCCCAAAATAACACAGCTGGCAAATAGTAAAGACACTGAATATTCCTTTCTGGTTAGAGTAAGGAGATGGCTCAACAGTAAAGGCACCTGCAATAAAGCCTGACGCCCTGAGTTGGGCCCCAGCTTCCGCATGGTGAAGACCCACCAGGTGTCTTCTGACCTCCACATGGACATCACAGCATGAATGCACCCACAGACAGGAACACATACAGACACACTAAATAAAACATGCACAGTTCAAATATATTTTAAAAGACTGTCTTGTGCACAAAGAAAAGCAGATGCTAGGAATAGTAAATGATTAAAAAGCAGACTGGGTGAGTTGTAACCTTAGGGAGTGAGTGAGCAATGCTTAACACTGAATTCAGGACTCTGAACATGCACAAGCACTCTACAACTGATCTGCATAAATCTCCAGACCTAAAGTTTTAATTCTAAGTCCAAACTAATCTATAAGATCAAAATTCCCAGTTCATCCAAAAAAGTCCACTAACTCAAGCCAGCTCTTGAAAATCGCCATCTCTAGTTTCTCGATGAGGACAGAAGCAGGCTGATGAAGTACGTGAGCCAATGTTCAAACTCTGTGTATGCTATAAAGTGCTTTACCTCAGGCTGTGTTTAGTTTGTTTTTAAAAGCAGAAGTAGGGGATGGATGGCAAGATGGCTCAGTGGGGAAAGGTGGCTACTGCCAACACTGCTGACCTGTGTTCAAGTTGAGAAACCCACAGGGTAGGAGGTAAAAACCAAGCCCAGAGAGTTGTCCTCTGACCTCCACATGCATGCAATGGCACAAGTACTCACACACATAACACAAAATGAAATAAAATACATAGGAGCAGCCAGTGGTCCAACCTTTATTCCCAGCACTAGGGAGGTAAGAGTCAGGAGGATCTCTGAGTTCAAGGCCAGCCTGGTCCAGGACAGCCACAGGTGAGCTATCTTCAAAGAAGTGAATTAGAGCTGAGGATTTAGCTCATCAGTAAGGTGTTGTGTCCAAGACTCAGAAAGTTAGACAGACAGACAGGACTTACTAAACTGTCCAAACTAACAACATAAACAAAGAGATTTATATATAAAGTAGGCGTTAATTCCAGCACTTGGGAGACAGAGACAGGCGGATCTCTGAGTTCCAGGTCAGCCTCAAAACAAAAAATTAATAAATAAAAAAGAGAGATTTATATAAACATAATCACCTCAGAATCTCCTTCAAGTATCTTACACAAGAAGTAAGGCTGGCCTTCCTCAAACAATACAATGCTATTCTTCTCACTTCCTTTCTGTTAAACTGCGTAAGTTCATTAATAGCACCCACCTAGAGATAAATGAAACAAGGATGTAGCTCAGTGGAAATGTGCTTGCTGGAAGAAAAAAATGAAAGAGTGAATAATACAGAAGAAACCACACTGGGCGTAGTGATGCACACACCTTTAATCCCAGCACTCAGGAGGCAGAGGCAGCGGATATGTGAGTTCCAGGCCAGCCTGGTGCACAAAGCGAGTCCAGAAGGTTGGAGAAACAGCTCAGTGGTTAAGAGCACTGGCTGCTCTTCCAGAAGACCTGGATTCAATTCCCAGCACCCACATGGCAGTTCACACCTGTCTTTAACTCCATTTCCATGGCTTCTGACACCCTCACACAGACATAAATGCAGGTTAAACATAATGAACATAAAATAAAAATAAAGCGGGACATGGTGGCACACACCTTTAATCCCAGCACTTGGGAGGCAGAAGCAGGCAGATCACTGTGAGTTGGAGGCCAGCCTGGTCTACAAAGCAAGTCTAGGACAGTCAAGGCTACACAGAGAAACCTTGTCTTGAAAAACCAAAAAAAGAAAAAAAAGAAAAAGAAAAACCAAAATAAATAAATAAATAAATAAATGGGAGAGAGGCTACATAATCTTAAAGGAAGTCCAAAGTTAAATGCAGTCTTAGAAGACAACTGAATTGGTTTTGGGGGGTTTTTTGTTTTGGTTTGGTTTGGTTTGGTTTTTGGTTTTTCGAGACAGGGTTTCTCTGTGTAGCCTTGGCTGTCCAACAACTGAATTCTTGCAAGTGTAATAATATTAAGACCTTATAAAGGCCCAGGCATCATGGAAGAAGCCTTTAATCCCAGCACTCAGGAAGCAAAAGCAGGCAGCCTAGTCTACACAAGTTCCAGGAAAGCCAGTGCTACATAGAGAAACCCTGTCCCAAAAAATAAATAAGTAAATAAAACTTTAAAAGGTGGACATGCGGGCTGAAAATACGGCTCAGAGGTTAAGAGCACTGGCTGATCTTCCAGAGGTCCTGAGTTCAATTCCCAGCAACCACATGGAGGCTCACAACCATCTATAATGAGATCTGGTGCCCTCTTCTGGCGGGCACAAGCAGGCAGAACATTGTATACATAATAAATAAATAAATAAATCTTAAAACATGCTTGTGCACTATAAACATACAAACATGAGGATCATAAATTCAAGGTCTAAGGATGAGAAATGGCTCAGTGTTAAGAGTATGTTGTTCAGAGCCAGGAGTGGTGGCTCACGCCTGTAATCCCAGCACTTGGGAGACAGAGGCACAGGCAGACGGGATCACTGTGAGTTTGAGGCCAGCCTGGTCTACAAAGTGAGTCCAGGACAGCCCAGGTTACACAGAGAAACCCTGTTTCAAAAAAACAAAAAAACAAAAAACAAAAAAAGAGTATGTTGTTCTTGTAGAGGACCCAAGTTCAATCAATACACAGCACCCACATCAGGTACCTCACATCTGCCTAGAGCTCCAGAGTCAGGGAGCTGACACCTCTCTCCCTCCTTGGGCACATACACAGACACACAGACACACACACACACACATAGACATAAAAACTTTTTTAAGTTCAGAGCTGGGTGTAGTGGTGCACACCTGTAATCCCAGGACTTAGGAGGCAGAGGCAGGTGGATCACTATGAGTTCAAGGCCAGCCTGGTCTACGAAAAAGAGAAAAAAAAATAGTTCAAGGTCCATATCCTCATGTAACAAATTTGATAAGCAATCTAGGTCACAAGAGACACTGCTTCAGACAGCAAGCTAACAAACCAGGCATGGTGGCCCACACCTGTGATCCCAGCACTCAGTGAGGCAGAGGCAGGCGGATCTCTGTGAGTTCAAAGCCAGCCTGGTCTACAAAGCAAGTACAGGACAGCCAGGGCTACACAGAGAAAACTTGTCTCGAAAAACCAAAAAATCTAGGTGAGGCTACACACGAAGCTATAAGCCAGCACTGTGAAGGACAAAGTGAGAAGGATCACGGAGACTTGCTGATGGCCAGTCCAGAGTCAGTGGAAGACCCTGCCTCAAGGGAGTAGAGCAGAATGACAGGGCAGAACCCAGCACCCTCTTCTGATCTCAATAATGCATGCATAAATGCACATACAGGACAGATAGATAGATAGATAGATAGATAGATAGATAGATAGATAGATAGATAGATAGATAGATAGATGCCATAAATGTAAAGAGGGGGGTCTGAGAGAATAATCTGGAGGTAAAGTGTTTGCCTTGCAAGAATGAGCCCCTGAGTTTGATGTCCAGAACCTTCATTAGAAACAACAAAAACCGGGCTTAGTGGCACACACTTATAATCCCCACACTGAGGAACACAGAGACAGGTGGATCCCAAGGCTTATGAGGTCAGTTCCAGGCCAGTCTTATAAAAAGAAAGAAACAAGCCAAGTGGTGGCGGTGCACACCTTTAGTCTCCGCACTCAGAAACAGAGGCAGGTACCTCTCTGAGTTCGAGACCAGCCTGGTCTATAGCATAAGTCCCAAGACAGCCAGCACTCACAGAGAAACCCACCTCCACCACCACCACAACAAAAAACCCAGACAGACTTCAAACTAATAGAGTATAAGTCAAAAGATATCAAAACATTACAAACTCATGATCTCTGCCTTGAGAGCCCACCATTAGGTTAAAAAACTAAAAAATAAAAGGATGTATCAGGGCTGTAATCCCAGCAGAGGCAGGTGGACTGCTGTGAGTTTGAGGCCAGCCTGGTCTACGAAGTAAGTCCAGGATAGCCAAGGCTGCAATGAGAAGTCCTGGTTTGAAAAAAAAAACAAGCAAACAAAACAAAACAAAGAAAGAAAAAAATACATATCAGGCTAGGCACACTTTTAAACCTGACACTTGGAAGTAGAAACAGGTGCTCGCTTTGGTAGCACATATACTAAAGTTGCAACGATACAGAGATTAGCATGGCCCCTGCACAAAGATGACTCGCAAATTCATGATGTGTTCCATATTAAAAAAAAAAAAAAAAGGAAGTATAAACAGGAGGATTTCTGTGAGTTCGAGGCCAGTCTGGTCTACATAATGAGTTCCAGGCCACTAAGGCTACACAGTAAGATCCTGTCTAAAAAAAAAAAAAAAAAAAAAAAAAAAACCAACAAGACATAAAAAGCTAAACATATTGATACTTCCTAATACATATTTCCCCTGTCAATATTTTTTCCCACACATGCCTTCTTCGCTATTTAGCTCCCTGGCCTCTGCAGCTGCAGCTACCTACTGACACCTACTGCCCCTGTTTATCACACAAGCCACTTGACCTCAGTACACCAGACAGTTCTAAGTGACTTCTATCCAGAGCCACCTAACCTTTAAAAGTCTGCTCTGTTCAGGAATATAAGATAGTGGTAAAGCATTTGCCCATTATGAACAAGACCCTAGTCTGAAGGCCAGAACAGGACCCTAGAATACAGACATCTCGTCTCCTTCACCCCATTCCTGAAACCTCCGTCCACTCTTCCCAGTCATGTTTCAGCTATCTCAGAAGTGTTTCTAGAATTCACTCTGTTCTTGTCCTTACCACAGCCAAGGTATTCTAATTCCTACTCAACTAGAACAACTCTCGTCTTGCCTTTCATTATCTATTTTTTAAATCTTCACTCTGTCACTGGAGAGATGGATGGCTCAGCTGTTAAGAATACTGAGTCCCCAGCTGGGCAGTGGTGGCGCACGCCTTTAATCCCAGCCCTCAGGAGGCAGAGGCAGGAGGATCTCTGTGAGTTCGAGGCCAGCCAGGGCTACACAGAGAAACCCTGTCCCTAAAAATAAAATTAATTAAATAAAATGAAATTTAAAAATACTAGATCCTCCTGCAGAGGACCAGGGACCAGTTCCTAGTATCCACGCGCGTACCTCCAGTTTCAGGGGATCTGACGCCCTCTTCTAGGCTACGCAGACAGCAGGCACACATGAGGTACACAGACATACAAGCAGCATGAAATAATAGATTAGGTTTCTTTTCAAACTTTCCGTGGCTTCCCTGCCCTCTTTTCAATCTTACCTCCAGACAACTCCCCAACACACACCTTATTTTGGATGAATTTCTGACCTCCACATAAACGCCATGTTGCATTTTTCCCTTCACACTTTACACCTCTGCAAAGGCTGTTCTCTCCAACTCAAAAGCCTTATTGTGCAAAGCTCCTGCTTAACCTTCAGAGCAAAGTTCAAATGTATCTTCCCTACAGAGATCTCCTGACTTTCTGAGGCAATAGCAGTCTTCCCTTCATACAAATGCCTTTACACAGACATGTAACTAACACACACACCCAGAGAACGTTGTCCAAATATGTCTCTCTGACTGATGTTCTCTAAGAAAACAAGTCTAAGCTAAGTGTCAGTTTAAGTCAGTGCTCAGTAACCTGTGCTGAATCAATAGCTCACCCTCACATATCCTCAACCAACCTGTTATTTGATCATACTTTCCAAATTTTATGGATTCCTAAACTGTAATGTGTGAAGCCCCAAATTCTGGGTTGGCTTTGTTGTTACTTTTGCTTATTTTCATGTTTTTTTTTTCCTTGTTGGTTTTTTGAGACAGGGTTTCTCTGTGTAGCCTTGACTGTCCTGGACTCGCTTTTGTAGACCAGGCTGGCCTTGAACTCACAGCAATCTGCCTGCCTCTGCCTCCCAAGTGCTTGGGATTAAAGGGGTGCGCCATCACCGCCAGGCTATTTTCATGTTATTATTTTTAATGTGTGTCTGAGTGTGAGTTTTGCTCAAGAGTGCAGCGGGCCCTCAGAAGTCAGCTACAGGTGGCTGTAAGCCATGCGCTACCTAGTTGGGGGGGAGCTGGGAACCAACATAGGAGCAAGAAACCACATTTGGGTCCTCTGAAAGCGCGATGCGTGCTCTTAACCTCTGAGCCATCTCTCCATCCCAAATTCTGGGTCCTGAGTTGTTGTCTGCGGCTTGTTTTCATTTTTGGTGTTTTTTGGGTTAAGCAGCTCAGGCTTGCCTTGAACTTAATGTCTGTCTCACACTGGCCTCAAATTCTCAACAATCCTCCGGTTTAAATCTCCTAAGTGCTAAGATTAATATTAAACGTGACAAGTACAACAACTGTTATAATTAAAACACATTTAAGGCATTTTTAAGGCTTGCTTATTTGTTAAGAAAAAAAAAAGAAGCACTCGGGAGGCAGAGGCAGGTGGGATCGCTGTGAGTTCGAGGCCAGCCTGGTCTACAAAGTGAGTCCAGGACAGCCAAGGCTACACAGAGAAACCCTGTCTGGGGGAAAAAAAAAATTAAGAGAAAAACGAAAACTTCTTTTACAGTCCTAACTGGAGTTATCAAATCCCTTGTTAGTTGTGCTATCTTGAAAGCCTTCACATAGAAATGACTATGCACACACACCCTGTGAAAATATACCAAAGATAATTGCAAGTAACTCTGTGCTAGCTAAGTCCAGGCAGGAGACAAGCCTAGCTTAGTGAAATCACAGCCTTTCGGAGGGAGAGCCAGAAGGATTTCTGCAAGTTCGAGGTTAACCCGGTCCGCCAGGGATGCAAGGCTCAAACACAAACCATGTTTAAACACCATGCTTCCGCTAATCAACAAGGAAAACGCACTTAAGTTTAGAACTTTTTCTGGAAACAAGAGTAGGAGAGGTTCCGAGAGTCCAGGAACATTTTATTAGGGCATGGCTCAAGCATCCACTGTGCCGTTCTCCCGGGACAGCACTCTTCAACTTCCTCGATGACTGTCCTCTTTCATCGCCATACCCCCTAGGGAAGAGGTGGGTTTCCCGGCTTGCACCCACCCATCCCAAGAAAGCGCAGTGGGTTTAATTAACTCTGAGAGAAGTGGGTGCTGAAGACTGATGAGCGCGCCGGACCCCGCCCTTCCATGGGGTCGGGAGCACTTCGCAGGGACCGGCCTCCCTCGGACAAGCAGCTCTCCCGGAGGGGCTGGCCGCCCCGCACTAGGGCCAAAGGTCAGCGCCTCCTCAGCCCACAGGCCCCAGCTGGACCTCTGACGGCCAGGACCAGGCCGGCGGCAGGCGCTCGGCAGCAGCGGGGAGCACTCTGCGGCCCCAGGCCCCGACCCTCCCGCCTCCAGCAGCCGGGCAGCCGCAGCCCTCCCTCTGCCCTGTCACCGCCGTGTCCCCGCGGCAGACGCAGGCCCCGCCCCCAGGGCCGCCTCCGGGTCCAGGCCTAGCCCGGCGGACCCGCCAGGGTTGGCGGGGTTCGAGGGTCCCGCCGAGCCCGCTGGGCTTACCGAGTCCCCGGCCCCTCTTCCAGCACCCTAGCTGCTCGCAGACCGGTCCGCTCCCGACTCCGGCGACGCCGCCACTGCTCGGGAATCGCGGGCGCGCTCCCGACCTCCCCGACCCTGTTCCCTAGTCCGCCGCGCGCCGCCGGGTCCTAAAACCCTCCTCTTTCCCAGGTTCGTCCACGCCCGCTTCCAGGAAGCGGGCTCAGACCACGATTCCCAGGAAGCATCGCAAAGACTACAAGTCCCAAAAGGCATCGCGTGAGAGCAAGCCTGAGTCCGCTGATTTTTAAGTCCGTTGTAGGACTTTCTGTTTTGTTTTGTTTTGTTTTGTCTTGTTTTGTTTTGTTTTTGAAATAGGGAAGATTCTGAACTCAGCAGTTTTTTGTTTGGTTGGTTTTTTTGAGACAGGGTCTCTCTGTGTTAGCCTTGTAGCCTTGGCTGTCCTTTGGGGTGATTGAGATTGGTTTGACTTGGTTTTGTCATATTTTTTTTCCTCTTGTTTTCTGTAGCCTTAGCTGGCTTAGTACTCTTGTGTTTCACTTAAAAAGTAATTTCATGCCTGCCTCCTATTCCAGGTAGTGCTACTGCCTCAGCCTCCAGTATACTTAGATTGCAGGCATTTGCCCCTACCCAGCTCAACAGTGGCATGGACACGTGACTAGTTGGTGTCTTACTAACACTGTAATTAAACACCATGACCAAATTGAAGAGTTTATTTGTCATACATACACACACATTAAAATAAATACTTAAGATTTCTGTTTAGTTTTTCGGGGGAAGTTTTGTTTTTCGAGACAGGGTTTCTCTGTGTAGCCTTGACTGTACTAGACTCGCTTTGTAGACCAAGCTGGCCTCGAACTCACAGCGATACGCCTGCCTCTGCCCCACAGAGTGCTGGAGTTACAGGTAAGTGCCACCATGCCCTGCTCTAAGATTTTAATTTCTATTTTGATGTGTATTGTGTGCCTCATGTGTGTGGCTGGCCTCCTGTAGAGGCCTAAAGAAAGCGTCAAATTTCCTGTGGCTGGAGCTGCAGGCAGTTGTGAGTTGCCCGACATGAGTACTGGGAACCAAACTCGAGTCCCCTAGAAGATCAGAAAATTCTCTCAGTGGCTGAATCATCTCTTCAAACCCCCCAAATAACCACCACCTCCAAACCTGGGTGGTGGCGACACATGCCTTTAATTGTAGCACTTGCAAGGCAGAAGCAGGTGGGTCTCTGAGTTTGAGGCCTGTCTGGTCTATATAGTGAATTCCAGGACAGCCAGGGCTACAAGAGAGAAACCCTGTCTCCAGAATCCAAAATAAATAAATAAATAAATACATGGAGCAGGGTATGGCAGTTCATGTATAGATGGGAAAAACAGCTTATAATACTAGCATTTGTGAAGTTGAGGCAGGGGAGTTGTTAAGAGTTGAAGGACAAGCCTGCCGTGGTGGCGCACGCCTTTGATCCCAGCACTCCGGAGGCAGAGGCAGGTGGATCGCTGTGAGTTTGAGGCCAGCCTGGTCTACAAAGTGAGTCCACAACAGCCAAGGCTACACAGAGAAACCCTGTCTCAAAAAACAAAAATAAATGAATAAATAAAGTTGAAGGACAGGCTGGAGAGACGTCTCATAGGTTAAGAGCACCATCTGCTCTTTCAAAGGTCCCAAGTTTAATTCCCGGCAACCACATGATGGCTCACGACCATCTGTAATGAGATCTGGTGCCTTCTTGTGGCAGGCAGGCACACATTCAGGCAGAATACTGTATAAATAATAAATAAGGGGCTGGAGAGATGGCTCAGTGGTTAAGAGCACTGCCTGCTCTTCCAAAGGACCTGGGTTCAATTCCCAGCACCCACATGGCAGCTCACAACTGTCTGTAACGCCAATATCTGATACCCTCACACCAATGCACATAAATTAAAATTAAATAATTAAAAAAATAATAATAATAAATAAGTCTTTTTTTCTTTTATTTTCTTTTTTTGTTTGTTTGTTTGTTTGTTTTGGAAACAGGGTTTCTCTGTGTAATAGTCCTAGCTATCCTGGACTCACTTTTGTAGACCAGGTTGGCCTTGAACTCACAGCAATCTGCCTGCCTCTGCCTCCCTGAATGCTGGGATTAAAGGCGTGCACCACCATGGCATCATGGCAGACAGCATGGTGACACATGTGGCACTGAAGAGGTAGCTGAGAGCTACATCCTGACCCACAGTCAGAGAGTGAGAGACTGGGCTTAGGTGTTTGAAGTCTCAAAGCCTACCTCCAGTGACACACTTCCTCCAACAAGGTCACACCTATTCCCGTAAGGTCACACCTACTAATCCTTCTAATTCTTCTCAACTAGTGCCACTCCCTGATGACTAAGCAGTCAAATATATGAGCCTACGGGGAGCCATTATTCAAGCCACCATAGGAACCAACTCCCAAAGTTGTCCTCTGACCACCACATGAGTGTTGTGGCATATGCCCATGCATGCACTTACACACACACACACACACACACACACACACACACACACACACAGACATACATTTTTTTTTTAATTTTAATGAGGATGGGAATGAACAGGAACAAATTATAATCATCTGTATCTATGAAAACCCCACAATGATGAATTGTGGTAGGTCAGCCAATAAAGCGTGTGCCCATAAAACCTTAAAAGTGTCACTGGCGGGCTGGAGAGATGGCTCAGAGGTTAAGAGCACTGACTGCTCGCCCAGAGGTCATGAGTTCAATTCCCAGCAACCACACTGTGGCTCACAACCACCTATAATGTGATCTGATGCCCTCTTCTGGCCTGCAGGTGTACATGCAGGCAGAACACTGTATACATAATAATAAATAAATTTTTTAAAAAAGGTGTGACTGGCTACCTGTAGGAGCCTAAAAGAAGGGCAGAAAGTCTCTCAATGGCTGGATCATCTTTCCAAACCCCCAAAATAAAAATTAATCTTAAAAGATGACACCCCACCCCCACCCCCATCCCCTCTGGGTGGTGGCGCCGGCTCATGCCTTTAATCCCAGCACTTGGGAGGCAGAGGTAGGCGGATCTCTGTGACTTTGAGGCCAGCCTGGCCTACAGAATGAGTCCAGGACAGCCAGGGCTACACAGAGAAACTCTGTCTTGGGGGAAAAAAGATGAGCCTCCCCCCCCCCCCAAAAAGCAGGAAACCTTACATATAAATCAGATCAGATCAGCAGGGTACGGCAATTCTTCATGCACAGACAGGAACAGCAGCTTATAATACCAGCATTTGGGAAGCGAGGCAGGGGGATTGCTAACACAGCACGGATTGTTGATACCAGCATTTGGTGTCCTGGTTTGAGCCTGTAATCCAGCGTGGGAGGCTGAGGCAGGAGGATCTCTGGAGCTCACTGGCTGGCTAGAGCAGCCTGATGGATGGAAAGTCCTAGTGAAAGAAGCTGTCTCAAAATGATGTAGACGGATGACGTCTGAGAAAGACACTGAGGCTGACCTCCTGCCTCCACAGGTGCACACACGAGCAAGCATATGGAAAGAGGGGATGCTATTATGAAATTTGTAGAGGAATGTTAATTCAGAACATAGCTGTTCTGACAAGAGGGCACATCCAAAGACATTCTAGGTTGTGGGAAAGATTAAGCTTTGTCACAGGTGGAAGCAGTCTTAGCAGGCCTATGTGATCCGGCTGGCAAGAGATCACATCCAAAGATCTTCTAGGTTTGTGTGGTCCAGCTGAAATACAAACACACCTTTAATCTAGGAACCAGAGACAAACAGTCCTGAGTTCAAAGCCAGCCTGGTATAGAGCAAGTATCAGATAAAGAAAAGCTGAGGTCCAGGCATAGTGGTACATGCCTTTAATCCCTAATGAAGGTAAAGTTAGTTTGTAAAAGGAAGCACCCATGTTTGACGGTGATGTCTAATTGAGTGGCAGAAAAGGTGACAAATCAGAGAAGATTTGACAGAATAGGACCTGCCCAACTCTCATAAGAAGAAAGAGGAGAGAGCTGGAGAGATGGCTTAGAGGTTAAGAACATTGGCTGCTCTTCCAGAGGTCCTGAGTTCAATTCCCAGCAGCCACATGGTGGCTCACAACCATCTGTAATGTGATCTGATGCCCTCTTCTGGCCTGCAGATATACATGCAGGCAGAACATTATATACATAATAAATAAATCTTTTAAAAAAAATAAAAGGGAGAGGCGAGCCAGGTGGTGGTGGTGCACGCCTTTAATCCCAGCACTTGGGAGGCAGAGACAGGTGGATCACTGTGAGTTGGAGGCCAGCCTGGTCTACAAAGTGAGTCCTGGACAGCCAAAGCTACACATAGAAACCCTGTCTCAGGAAAAAGAAGGAGGAGGAGGAGGAGGCAGAGGCAGGCGGAGCTCAGGAAAGTCATGGCTCTGTGAAACAGAGAAACCCTGTCTCGATGGAAGTGGGTTGGGGAGCTACGTAAGAGGCAGTTTTACAGAGAGAGGAGGCAGTTTTGCCAGACAGTAATAGAAAGATGGGCTGCAGAGAGAGAACTCAGGTGCAGATGGACCAAACCAGACGATGAGAAAAAGGCAGAAAATTAGAACAGATTGCTGGGTTAGTTTGAGGCCAGAGAGGAGAGAGAATCTAGATTAGATAAGTCAGCCAGAGCTCAGTAAGAACAAATGAGTGTGAGCTTATTAAGCAGTAAGTCTCAGAGGGTGAAAACATTCTAGGTTAGATTGTCCGGAGGCTAGAAGCTTCCAGGACTAGGCCCAGGCTAGCAGAAGGAGGCAGTAAACCTCCCAGACAACAGAATAAACCAGAAGAATAAAAGTTACCTTTACAGAAATTCATTACTTTATGTGCTAACTTGAAATTCTAAAAATATGTATAAAGACCAGGAGGACTGTGGTGGTGAACGCCTTTAATCATAGCACTTGGGAGGCAGAGACAGGCCGATCTCTGTGGCTAGTCTGGTATATATTCTCTGAATGGAGCATTAACCTTACAGTTTCCCACTAAATTTCCAGGAGGCTGAGGTTTGATATTTCGCTCCGGGCTGATACAGTGTCAGTACTCAACCTTGATGAACCAACAAGGTGAAAGAGCGAGGTTTAGAAAGAAGGGAAGCTTTGAGAGACCCTCACAGCGTCTGGGGAGCATCAGTCCGAGGGCAGAGACCCTTGGGTGCTGCTCCTTGGAGGCTCCTCCCCCGACGATCTTCCTGCAGCTCCTCCCACGGCGCGCAGCGCTAGCGGGGCGTGCCCCGGGGCAATCCCAGGACCTAGCCTGGCGGGGCGGGGCCGGGCGGAGACGACACTATAGCCGGGGCTAGGCTCACCTCATCCACCCGGGACGGAAGTGTCAGCCCTGCCCTCCCTCCGGCACTGCGGACTAGCAACCCGGCCTCGCCCCACCGGGCCGGTCAGGCCTTGGCGAGCTCCCGCGCCAGAGGCGTCATGAAGCGCGCAGGAACTCTGCGCCTGCTTTCGGATTTGAGCAACTTCACCGGCGGGGCCCTACTCCGCGAGTTGTTGGCGGGGGACCCAGCTGTCCTAGTCCGCTGCAGCCCCGACGGCCGCCACCTGCTGTTGTTAAGACCCCCCGGATCGCCCGCCCCGCAGCTTCTAGTGGCTGTGCGTGGGCCGGGCCTGGCGCTGGAGCGTGCCTGGCCGGAGGGCCACCCCTCGCCGCTGGACGCCTTCTTCGTCCCGTGGTTGGCCCGACCCGCGCTGATTTTGGTATGGGAAAGTGGCCTCGCGGAGGTGTGGGGCACGGGGATGGAGCCCGGCTGGAGGATACTTCAGAGCACTGAGCTATGTCCGGATGGTGGAGCCCGCGTGATGGCCGTGGCAGTAACCCGAGGCCGCCTAGTTTGGTGCGAGGAGCGTCAGCTTGGTGATGGGGACCAGCCAGAGAAGCTTTCAATGGCTTTCAGCCACTGCGTGTGCGTCAAGACCCTGGAAACCAGCGGGGAGGCTGGCACCAAACTAGGCTGCACACACATCCTGCTGCACCACTGCCCCTCATTTGGACTGATAGCATCCCGCAAGGACCTCTTCCTGGTGCCCACTACCACAACTTGGCCTGGTGTGGCCCATGTTCTGCTCATCTGGAGCCCAAGCAAGGGCAAGGTGATAGTTGCTGCCCCATCTCTCGGTCTTTCTCACGGGAAAAGCCTGAATCCCAGACAAGGGGATACCTGGGACTTCCGGACCCTGCTTCGAGGCCTTCCTGGGTTCCTGTCCCCCAGGGAGCCATTGGCTGTACACACTTGGGCCTCATCTTCCCAGGGCTTGTTGCTGCTTGACTTGAAAGGTAAGGTGAGCCTCGTGCAGTGCCATGGTGGTACTCGGACTGTGGGAGCCCTGCAGGAAGCACCTGTAAGCCCAAAGGGGTCTGCAGCCCTGGGGACATTTCATGGCACTTTAGCCTGCGCCCTGGGCTCTACCTTGGAACTACTGGACATGAGCAGTGGTCAGCTGTTGGAAAGGAAAGTCCTAAGTACGGACAGGGTCCATCTGCTTGAACCTCCAGCCCCTGCCATGAAGACGGAGGAAGAGTTGGAGCCCCGAGGAGCTCTGCATCTACTTTCAGCCTTGGGTCTCTTTTGTGTAGCTTGGGAAATGCCCCAAGGCTTTGAGCTGCCCTCAGACAAGGGTTTGGTGTTTGAGGAGGCCTGCGGGTACTATCAGCGAAGGAGCCTGAGAGGTACCCAACTTACCCCAGAAGAACTGAGACACAACAGCATGTTCCGGGCACCTCAGGCCTTGGCCTCCATCCTCCAGGGCCACCTGCCCCCATCTGCACTGCTGACTACACTGAGGGCTGAGCTTCGCGATTACCGGGGTTTGGAGCAGCTCAAGGCCCAGCTGGTGGCTGGGGATGACGAGGAGGCTGGCTGGACTGAGCTGGCAGAGCATGAGGTGGCCCGCCTGTTGAGAACCCAGTTGACAGGAGAGCAGCTGGCCCAATTCAACATCATTTTCCAAGCCCTTCCGACAGCAGCTTGGAGCGCCACCCTCCAGGCCCTGCAGCTCCAGCCAGACGGGACTGGCAAGCTGAGGTCTCAAGCACCCCCGGATATATGGAAGAAGGTACTGAGGGGTCCACCAGCTGGAAAGGAACACCCCAATGGAATATTGCCCCCCTTTGAACTCCTGTGTCGGTGCCTATGCCAGCTGGAGCCACAGTGGCTCCCCTCATTTGTGGAACTGGCACAGCAACAGGGTGGGCCGGGCTGGGGGGCTGAAGGCCCCGGCCTGCCCCTTTATCGCCGAGCCCTGGCAGTGCTAGGTGAGGAAGGGAAGAGACCTGAGGCCTTGGAACTAGAGCTGCTCTTGGGCAGTGGGCGGCCCAAAGCTGTGCTACAAGCTGTGAGGCAGCTAATAAAAAAGGAACTGTGGGAACGGGCCCTGGAGGCCGGCCTGGCCCTTGACTCGTCGTCCAGCCCCTTACTTCGGAGTGAGATCTTTAAGTTGCTGCTGGCCGAGTTCGCCCAGCACCGCCGCCTCGATGCTCACCTCCCCCTCCTCTGCCGCCTGTGCCCACCAGAAGTGGCTCCAGATGAGCTCCTGCTACTACTGAGGACACATCTCCCAGATGATGCGGAAGCCTCCACCCCTTTTCCTGAGCCAGGGGCAGAGCCCCCTCTCACAGTGGGCTTGGTGAGAGCCTTGCTACAACAGACTGGGGCTCAAGAACGGCCCTCTGGCCCAGTTCAAAGCACATATGAGGACATCCTGTGGGATCCGGGCACTCCACCCCCAACCCCACCTCGTGGACCTATCACTACCCTCCAGGCATCGGACCACCCAGGACCGGAAGCCTGAGTACCACCTGGACGGGGGCTCTGTGCCGCTGACATGGGAGTTCATTTGTAGAGCACAAAGATGGGGAATGGGGGCTGGAGAGATGGCTCAGAGGTTAAGAGCACTGCCTGCCTTTCCAGAGGTCCTGAGTTCAATTCCCAGCAGCCACATGGTGGCTCACAACCATCTAGAATGTGATCTGATGCCCTCTTCTGTCCTGCCGGTAGAGAACTGTATATGTATTAATAAATAAATGTTTAAAAAAAAAAGATGGGGAATGGTACCTAGGGTTGGAGAGCACCAAGGTGGAAATTGTGTGTGCAATACGGTCTGTTATGGAACAGTTTTGAAAAATATATGTAATACCAAAGATATTCACATTTTTTGTGTGTTATTTTTCAACAGCTAAGGGTTGTAGTTTATAGGGGGACTGGTTGAATCTGGATCTCTGGCATAAAGCAGCCACTTCTGGTCATGAAAACAACAGTAGTGACTAATGGTTTCCTACGTACTAGGAAACCTGTTGATGTTTACAGAACCTCTTGTGGGAAAGTATTAATGTTATCTCCTGCTCAGCATCCGGCAGGCGGCCTAACTTCCATGTCAGTCCAGGTGCTGCTTGCTTCCAGACAGAAACAGATGGACCTCAAGACCAAAGACCCTGTTTCTCTCAGGACCTGTTAAGTGTGCTTTAGGGCAAGGCCCATGCCCTAGGCCAGGGTGTGGAGAGTTTTTCATGGAGTGTTATGTTTTAGCTCTTTTAGAGTGACGTTGCTAGTATCAGCAGTGGAAACTAGGGCTTTTTCAGTGGCCTGTGATGATACCACAGTATTAACAGCTCTTTGGTTAAGCTGCTGTGCTGAGCATGGCAGGATGTGGGCAGATGCCCCAAAAGGCACAGCATGCTTCACGGCAGAAACTCATGGGGATGTGTAGCCCCAGGCAATCGAGGAGCTCATTGAGAAACCTTCCTTTCCCCCAGTATACGTCGAATCTCAGACTGATAGCGTGAGAAGGCAAGCCAACCAACCTTTATTTTCACAAATCAGGGATTTATAAACCTTGTGCAGTGAGGAGGGTTTTGAGGGTGAATATGCCTGGTTCGCTGAGGCTAGCTAGGATCCTAAGGATACTTGATTTATTTATTTTTTAAAATTATTTATTTATTTTATTTTTTGGTTTTTCGAGACAGGGTTTCTCTGTGTAGCCTTGACTGTCCTGGACTCACTTTGTAGACCAGGCTGGCCTCGAACTCACAGCGATCCGCCTGCCTCTGCCTCCCGAGCGCTGGGATTAAAGGCGTGCGCCACCACGCCCGGCAATTTATTTATTTTTATTTTATGTGTATTAGTATTTTGCCTGCATGTATGTCTCTGGGTATCAGATCTTTCAGTTACAGTTGTGAGCTGCCATGTGGGTGCTGGGAATTGAACCCAGGTCTTCTGGAAAAGCAGTGAGTGCTCTTAACCTCTGAGCCATCTCTCCAGCCCAGGATACTTGATTTTTATGAGGTAACACCAGGTCCTTTTACAAGAAGGAGAACACAGGACTTAATTATCCTATGGGTAGGGGAAGAACTTCTAGGTTAGATTACAGGTCATTTGCTGAAGGCTAGGATCTCTTTACCACAGGGCAGGGTATTTCCAGGAATCCCCAGGTGCTTGCTTGAACAGGTTCTATCAGGAAAGGGCCAGGCCTGTAATATGCCCTGAGGGCTATGTGATGCTCCTTAGGGGACCCAGGGGTCCCCAGATCAGGTGAAGAGAGAACCCAGCTGAGAAAGGGAGTCTGTCACTGTATACCAAGCTCAGAGGATATCTAGAAGTTCCAGGCTTCAACCTTAAAAAGCAGGGTCTCACAATCTCCTTTTTTTTTTTTTTTTTTTTTTTTTTTTGGTTTTTCAAGACAGGGTTTCTCTGTAGCCCCAGCTGCCCTGGGCACACTTTGCAGACCTGCCTGCCTCTGCCTCCTGAGTGCTGGGATTACAGGTGTGTGCCATGAAAGAGAGATAAACATGTTTTTTTATATTCTCCCAAGAGTGGGATGGGGAACCAGCTTGTGAGAGAACAGGTGATGTTAATCTAGAAGATGAACCACCTTGTACAGGAGTTTGATTATTGCCAGCTGAAGAAAACCTGTGACCAAAACCCATGATCAGACTCTGGGGGAGAAAGCGATAGGAGCCCAAGACAGGAGGCAGTTGGTTGTCCTGGAGACTAGAGATAGTTTTGGCTGTTTATCGCTCCACTTTGAGACACTCCTAGAGAGAGAACCACTCAAGGGAAGGCTTCAGGGCTCCAGGCTCTGGCTGAGGCTCCTGCTTCCGGTTGAGACAGATTCCAGCAGAAGAAATCCTGGTGAATACAACAGGAGAATCGTTCCTCGGAATTGATGTCCTTAAGGTTTCATTATTGTGTTCTTTAATCTCCTTTTCCTTTTGCTTAGGTTAGTTGGGTTATAATTGAGGAACTCTTGGGTTAAAAATTTCATAATAGCCGGGCGTAGTGGCACATGCCTTTAATCCCAGCACTCGGGAGGCAGAAGCAGGCAGATCGCTGTGAGCTGTAGGCCAGTCTGGTCTACAAAGTGAGTCCAGGACAGCCAATGCTACACAGAGAAACCCTGTCTTGGGGTGGGGGGGAAATTTCATAATAAAATATAATTGTTAAGGAAATTGAGCCTAAAAAAAGAAAGAAAATTGAACCTACAGTGCCACCTCTTCTGAGTAGACAATGTGATGGGCCCTGCTCCGCCATGCTTATTCCCTCAGGTTTTCTTGAGCAGTCCCTGGTGGCTACAGACAGGGGAGCTGCCTGCAGAGCCCAGACTAGTGGGGAGTCACTGCAGGGCTGGGGACAAAGCTCTTTGGAGGACCTGGGACTCCTGCGGACTCCCTAAGCCAAGAAGCAGCAACAGCAGGCAAGTTCTCCAGAGAGGCTGTGGTCTCTGGCACGCTTATGGCTGAGGTTGGGTGTTGGTGCTGGTACTCCTCAACCCAGGTGCCAACTAGTCCTTGTCCAAGCAGGTAAGGACTGTCACTCTTTCCTCACACAGACCCTGCACCTTTGATTCCATTCAGCGTCACTCTGGGCCTAAGTTAGGCTTAGGCTCATAGGGGGCCTCTCAGTTCCTCAGAGCATCTGGGCCAGCCTCACGCTTGGTCGGCATCACTTCCTCAGAGGCAGCTAGCTCATGTGCATGGTCTGCTCCCAGATACTTTTTAGCCTGGGGACAGTCTTGGGATTACACTGTGGTCCCCATCCAAGGCTTGGATGGCTCTTGCCCAGACCTGACACCCAGACTATCTTACCAACGCCTGGAGTCAAACTACTGGACTTTAAGCTGTTCTTCCTTCCAGGGCCCTGGGACTTAGGAACAGTTCCCTCAGTTTCCGTACCAAACCTTCCCTAGTCTGTCAAAGGTTCCTCCTTTTGGTCTTGAGCTAGGCTCATTATGTCTCCTCAGAGGGAAGCTGTTCCCTGTTCACGATCCTCTTGAGTTAAAGTCTTCAAGTCTTTGGGGCTTGGCTTGGGCCTACTCCCGTGCCTAGAAAAGGAGGAATTGTACTTGGTGGCCCCAGGGAACATACAGAAAAAAAAAGCCAACTTTTCTTTTCTTTTTTCCTTTTCTTTTTGGTTTTTTGAGACAGGGTTTCCCTCTGTATAGCCCTCCTGACCTGGACTCCCTTCATAGACCAGGCTGACCTCGGAACTTACAGAGATCCTCCTGCCTCTGCCTCCCTGAGTGCTGGGACTAAAGATGTGCATCACCACCACCGCTGCCTACATCTAATCCCTTTGTTTGTTTTTATTTGAAAATAGGGTCTTTATACATAGCTCTGGCTGTCCTAGAACTCATGATAGACAAGGCTGGGCTCTTGGCCTCCTGAGTGCTAGTATTAATGGTATGGGCCACCACACCTTAATTACCCAGAAAGTTAAATTAACAAATCTGATGGAGTTCCACTGCCTACTTTTGTATTCAGTGAACAAGCAGAGTCTTGACAAACATCTACCTTTCTCCAATTCTAGCCCTGCCTCTTCCCTTCCAGCCTTTTAAATTTTTATTTTATTTTGGTTTTTCGAGACAGGGTTTCTCTGTGTAGCCTTGACTGTCTTGGGCTCGCTTTGTAGACCAGGCTGGCCTCGAACTCACAGCAATCTGCCTGCCTCTGCCTCCCAAGTGCTGGGATTAAAGGCGTGTGCCACCACCACCTGGCTCCTTCCAGCCTTCTTTCCAGGCTTTTTGGTTTTTCGAGACAGGGTTTCTCTATGTAGCCTTGACTGTCCTGGACTCCCTTTGTAGACCAGGCTGGCCTCGAACTCACAGAGATCCGCCTGCCTCTGCCTCCCGAGTACTGGGATTAAAGGTGTGCGCCACCACCGCCCAGCTCTTTCCAGGCATTCTTCTTTGATGTTCTGGTTACCTAGTTATTTGTCTCCCTAATTAGCATTCAAGTTTCTTGACACCATGGTTATCTGTAATTTTGTAACCTCATCATTGGATGCATCTAACGGCCCCTAGTGCCTGGTAAAGGGGGCCTTCTCCCCATTTCTCCATAAGCCGGGACTGACCAAATGGTTGATCTAGATATAAAAATGGAAGTGGCGCACACCTTTAATCCCAGCACTCAGGAGGCAGAGGCAGTGGATCTCTGTGGGTTTGAGGCCAGCCTCATCTACAAAGCAAATCCAAGACAGCCAGGACTACAAGAGAAACCTTATTGGGGCTAGAGAGATGGCTCATCAGTTAAGAGCACAGCCTGCTTTTCCAGAGGTCCTGAGTTCAATTCCCAGCAACCACATGGTGGCTCCCAACCATCTATAATGAGATCTGATGCCTTCTTCTGGCCTGCAGGTGTACTTGCAAATACAGTATACATTAAACAAATAAACAAATAGATTTAAAAAATTTTAATCTCAAAAGAGAGAGAGAGAGAGACAGAGAGAGAGAGAGAGAGAGAGAGAGAGAGAGAGAGAGAAACCCTGTCTCAAAAAACCAAAAATAAAGAAAAAGAGAAGAAAGATGCCTAGTGTGGTGGCACACGCCTTTGATCCCAGCACCTCTGGGAGTTTGAGGCCAGCCTGGTCTACAAAAACAAGTCCAGGACAGGCAAGGCTACACAGAGCAACCCTGTCTTGGAAAACCTAAATAAACAAACAAACAAACAAATAAATAAATAAAATATTCTACAGTGGGGAGTGGTGGCACATGCCTGTAATCCTAGCACTCGGGGAGACAGAAGCAAGCAGAATCTCTGTGAGTTTGAGGCCAGCCTGGTCTACAAAAACAAGTCCAGGACAGGCAAGGCTACTGTCTTGGAAAACCTAAATAAACAAACAAACAAACAAATAAATAAATAAAATATTCTACAGTGGGGAGTGGTGGCACATGCCTGTAATCCTAGCACTCGGGGAGACAGAAGCAAGCAGAATCTCTGTGAGTTTGAGGCCAGCCTGGTCTACAGAGAGTCCAGGACAGCCAAGGCTACACTGAGAAACCCTGTCTCAAAAAACTCAAAGGAAGGAAGGAAGGAAGGAAGGAAGGAAGAAAAGAAGGAAGAAGGAAGGCTGGCCAGGCGGTGGTGGCACACGCCTTTAATCCTAGCACTTGGGAGGCAGAGGCAGGCAGGCAGATCGCTGTACCAGCCTGGTCTACAAATCAAGGCTACACAGAGAAATCCTGTCTCAAAAAAGAAAAGAAAGAAAAAAGGAAAAGGTTATACAATACACAGATGTAGTAGAGTGTGGTTCCTACTGACCTAAGTGTCCAGGAAGGGAGGGTAGAGGCTGGGGCAGCTCTAGACTTTCCATATGGAGTCACCCCAAGTTTGAATGCGTGTTATACCTACTGTGAGGAGGGCAGCAAAGTCTTGAGTGGCTCCCCTGCAGGCTTTTGTTTTGCTTTGAGACAGGGTTTCTCTGTGTAACAGACCTGGCTGTCCTGCACTAGCATTGTAGACCAGGCTGGCCTCGAACTCACAGAGATCCGCCTGCCTCTGCCTCCCGAGTGCTGGGATTAAAGGCATGTGCCACCACCACCCAGGCTTTTTATTTTTATTTTTTAAATTGTTTTCTGATTCTCTCTCTCTTCCTTTCCAGAAAGATCTTGCTATATAGACAAGGATGACCTTGGACTTGGGATCTTCCTGCCTCTAGAATTACAAGAATGCATTGCCACACTGTTTCTGGCTTATTGAGACAGTGTCTCAAGTGGCCAAGGTCAGCCTCAAATGTGCTTTGTATCTGAGACTGGCTCTGTATCAGAGGTGGCCAGGCTGCCTGTTAGGATTTCAGACCTGTGCCTGACTTTTGTTTTGTTCTGGATTTTTTGTCTTGTTTGTTTTAATTTTTATTTTTATGGGTTTCACTGGGGCACCCAGGTGAGTATGCAGAGGTCAGAGGACAACTTGGACAACTTGCCAAAGTCAGTATTCTCCTTCCACTACGTGGGCTCTGAAAGTCCAGTTCACACTGTCAGGCTAGGTAGCAGGTGCCTTTCCTGATAAACCATTCCCCAGTGCAATTCTCCCACACACACACACACTTTTTTTTTCTGAGACAGGGTTTCTCTGTGTAGCCTTGACTGTCCTGGACTCACTTTGTTGACCAGGCTGGCCTTGAACTCATAGCGCTCCACCTGCCTCTGCCTCCCGAGTGCTGGGATTAAAGGCATGCGCCACCACGCCGGGCTCCCAATCCAATTCTTGGTGTTTTGTCTTTTTCAAATACTTATTTATGTATTTAAAATTTTTTTTCCAGACAGGCTTTCTCTGTGTGGCTCTGGCTGTCCTGGAACTTGCTTTGTAGACCAGGCTGGCCCCCAACTCACAGAGATCCAACACAGCCGGCTGTTTATTTTGTCTTCTGTGTATAAGTGTTTGACCTGCATGTATGTATGTATGTATGTATGTATGTATGTACACCATGTATCTTGAACTTCTGGTGACAGTAACAGGTTCCTGGGAACTCGAGTTACATGTGATCATGACTCAGCCAACATGGGTTCTGGGAACTGAACCCAGGACCTCTGGAGGAACAGAGAAAGCTCTTATCTGAGGAGCTATATCTCCAGTCCAAAATTTTTTTCTTTCTTTTTTTTTTTAAACGATTTATTTATTATTATGTATACAGTGCTCTGCTTGCATGTACATGTGCAGGCCAGAAGAGGGCATCAGATCACAGTATAGATAGATGGTTGTGAGCCACCATATGGTTGCTGGGAACTGAACTCAGGACCTCTGGAAGAGCAGGCAGTGCTCTTAACCTCTGAGCCATCTCTCTAGCTCTCTCTCTCTCTTTTTTTTTTTTTTTTTTTTTTTTTAAATTTATTTGTTTATTGTATATGAGCACTTTATCTGCAGAATAAGGCATCAGATCACATTACAGATGGCTATGAGCCACCATGTGGTTGCTGGGAATTGAACTCAGGACCTCTGGAAGATCAGGCAGCACTCTTAACCACTGAGCCATCTCTCCAGCCCTCTCTTTTTTTTTTTTAAAGTGGGTATCTTTTTTTTTAAGTGGGTATCTTTTTTATTATTATTATTATTTTTTTTTCGAGACAAGGTCTCTCTGTGTAGCCTTGGCTGTCCTGGACTTGCTTTGTAGACCAGGCTGGCCTTGAACTCACAGCGATCTGCCTGCCTCTGCCTCCCAAGTGCTGGGATTAAAGGCGTGCGCCACCACGCCCGGCCCTTAAAGTGGGTATCTTTTTTGTTGTTGTTTGTTTGTTTTCCCGAGACAGAGTTTTTCTACGTAGCCTTGGCTTTCCTGGACTCCCTTCGTAGACCAGGCCGGCCTCTGCCTCCTGAAGTGCTGGGATTACAGGAATGAGCCAACTCACCCGGCTTCAGTGGATATCTTAAAAGATTGCTTTTTATCTGGGCATGGTGGTACACAACTTTAATCCCAGCACTTGGGAGGCAGAGGCAGTCAAACAGGAAAACCCTGTCTCAGAAAAAGAAAAAAAGAAAAAAGAAAAAAGATTACTGCGCACACAGGGCATGTGTGCAAATGTCCTCTCAGAGGCTGGAAGAGCACTTGGGATTCCCAGGAGCTGGAGTTAGAATCGATTGTGCGCTCCTAGACATGGACACTAGAAACCAAACTCAGGTTCTCTGCAAGAGCAGCAAGATTCTTAGCCGCTGAGCTTGCTCCTACTTTGTAGCCCAAGCTGTCCTGGAAGTGCGTAGTCCAAGTTGGCTTAAAAACTTGGGGTCATTTTAGTCTCAGGCCAGACAGAAGCCACCAGACTAGGGCTTCAGCATCTTCTTAGGCACTGGCTCCCCCTGGTGGCCATCTCTTGTCACTGCAACTTCACTCATTAACTGTGCTGCTGAAGCAGGGATTTCTCAGCCAAGGAAGCCTTTTAGAAGAAGTAGAAAGTCAAGATTCTACAGGCCAAGAGAAAAGAAGGAAGAGAAGGCCGGGAGAAAACTAGAAGGTAGAATCATGGCAAGAGGAAAGGGTCCTGGAATTGAACATGAAAGTGAACCGCGAGGAAAAGGAGCATGAGCAACCAGAATGCTCTTCGGGATTGAAAGCGGAAAGGAAGTTGACCACACAGCTGTTTCCATAGAAAGGCACAGTAAGGCCACACTGTCTGTTCATTTAAAATACAACAATGAGCCGGATGTGGTGGTGCATGTGTGTAATTCCAGCACTCAGGAGGCAGAAGCAGGCGGATCGCTGTGAGTTCGAGGCCAGCCTGGTCTACAAAGCAAGTCCAGGACAGCCAAGGGTAACACAGAGTGACCCTGTCTCGAAAAAAGCCAATAAATAAATAAATAAATAAATAAATAAATAAATAAATAAATAAAACACAACAATGAAAAAATAAAATACAAGAACGTCAGACTTTATTTTTAAAGTTAACATGGTCTCACTTTTATACACAAAATGTGAAATGGTGGTGGACCTGCCTCTAATCAAACAAACAGACAAACTTTAGAAGTGGTAATACCACAGGAGTAATCCCAGACCTTTGGAGGCAGAGGCAGGAGGATCAGGATTTCCTCAAGGTTGTCCTCAGTTACACAGCAAATTCAAGGTCAGCCTAGGCTAATGAGACCCTGTCTCAAAAGAAAGTAAGTATGAAGAGAGGAAAAAAAGAAAAGAAAAGAAGTATGAGGAAAAGCAACTTCATCTTGACCTCCTGCAGTTCCGGCAGGCCAGACTGCCCTCCACTTTCATAGGTCTGCAGACATCCCTTTTCCAGGGAGACTTGGAGTCTTTTGTTTGTTTTGTTGAGACAGGAGTTCTCTGTGTAGCCTTGGCTGCCCTGGAACTCACTATGTAGATCAGGCTGGCCTCAGACTAAGAGATCCCCCTGCCTCTGCCTCCCCGAGTACTGGGGTTAAAGGTGTGCGCCACCATACTGGATTGAAGGGGGGTGCCACCACTGCCCGGCTCATGTAGAGGCTTTATATGTAGACTTCTGAAGATGTGTTATTTCTGCTGTTCTGGGGGAAAGTGGGGGAGTAGTCCCCCATTTCTTATATTTATGGTTGTGAGCCTAGCCTTTAACGGCTGAGCCATTTCTCCAGCCCTAGTCCCCCATTTCTAACAGCCCTGGTCAGGCTGTAGGAGCAGACTGGAACCTCAGAATGGAGGGGTAGGCCTTCCTCAAAGAGATGGCCAGTCCCTGATGCTGGGAGCTGGGCAGTCTGGAAAGGTGGGGAAGGAACAGAAGACTGAGGACTGAGGGGATTTTGTTGTTGTTGTTTTGTTTTGTTTTGTTTTGACTGAGGGGTCTTATCTCCTGGCCAAAGCTCGAGCACCCTGCGCCACTGCCTGCCCCTCTGTATGAGCTAGTTGTGGTTTTTGCCTTTATAAGCTGACTCTGAAGACCAGTCAGCATCATAGTTCAGCTCCCAAGTCTGAACGGCATCCCTCATCAGTCAATGCTGGGATGCGCATTCGATAACCCATCCATATCTGACTGTGATCCGTGCCTGAGTGGTTTGTGTGGCTATTCCTCAACTCCAACAAAACCCAGGGGGGCTTCATTTACTCTAGGCAAGTACTCTACTAAAGGACCTATCTCTCCTGTTCTCCCAGCTATTGGAAAAAACCTCCCCTCGGAGCTGGAGAGTTGGCTACTCTTCTAAAAGACACAAGTTCAATTCCCAGCACTCACACGGCAGCTCACAACTGTCCTTAACTCAAATTGCAGTGGACCCGACTCCCTGTCACAGACATATATGTAGGCTAAACACCAAATGTACCAAGTTTTTTTTAAAAAAAGAAAGAAGCTTGGGGCCTGGAGAGATGGTTCAGTGTGTAAGAGCACTGTCTGCTCTTCTAGAAATCCTGAGTTCAATTCCCAGCAACCACATGGTGGCTCACAACCATCTATAATGAGATCTGATGCCTTCTTCTGGCCTGCAGGTGTACATGCAGATAGAACACTCATACATAAAATAAATAAAATCTTTAAAAAAAAAAAAAAAGCTAGACGTGGTGGCTCACGCCTTTGATCCCAGCACTTGGGAGGCAGAGGCAGACAGATCTCTGTGAGTTTGAGGCCAGCCTGTTCTACAAAGTGAGTCTAGGGCAGCCAAGGCTACACAGAGAAACCCTGTCTTGGGGGGAAAAGTTCACCTGATTTCTCCAGGCTTTGGACCCTGTTTGTATTGCATTTTAAATTGCCAGAGGTGTCCCTGGAGACTCACTGAATAATATTTTTGTAGGGTTTGGATTCAGGCTCTCATGTATACCGGTAGCAAGCTCTACTGAACCACAGACCCAGCTCTTAAAAATTTAATCTTGCCTGCACTACCTATTGGTTGTGTAACCCTGGATGTGCCTCCCAACTGAGTCTGCACAGTACTATCCACCTTCCAAAGATACTTTGAGGTTGAAGAGTAAATATGAAAGACATTACTTGAAAATTGTAAGTTGTTTTTTTTGGGATGTGTGTGTGGAGTAGGTTTCTTACTGTGTAATTCTGGCTGTCCTGAAACGCATCATATAGACCAGATTGGCCTTGAACTCACAGAGACCCACCTGCCTCTGCCTTCCAAGTGTTGGGATTAAAGGCATGTGCCACTGTGTCCAGCCTGCAAACTGTAAGTTCTTTTTTATTTTTTTAAAGATTTTTGTTTATTATGTATACAGTATTCTACCTGCATGTGTGCCTGGGAGCTGGAAGAGGGCACCAGATCTCATTATAAATGGTTGGGAACCACGATGTGGTGGCTGAGAATCGAACTCAGGACCTTTGGAAGAGCAGGCAGTGCTCTTAACCTCTGAGCCATCTCTCCAGCCCCACTGTAAATTCCTTTTGTTGTTATTTTGAAACAGGGATTTATATTAGCCTGGACTGGCCTGGAACTCACAGCAATGCTCCTGCCTTAGACTCTCAATTGCTGGGATTATATACCTGAATCATCATACCTGCCTTAATTTTTTTGTAATGTAACATCTGATGGACACTAATAATCATAACTGTCAGAAATCTCGGGACCGGAGAGATGATTCAACAGTTAAGAGCAAGTATTGTTCTTGTAGAGGACCAGAGTTCGATCCCCAGCATCAGTATCGGGTGGGCCACAACTACCTGTTCTAGGTGCAGGGGATGGGCCATTCCTCTTTTAGCCTCTCTGAGTGCCTCTCTCTCTCTCTCTCTCTCTCTCTCTCTCTCTCTCTCTCTCTCTCTCTCTCTCTTACACACACACACACACACACACACACACACACACACATAGATAAAAATTAGGCTGGGCTTAGTGGTACACACGTTTAACCCTTTAATTCCAGCATTTAGGAGGCAGAGGCAGGCTGGGAGTTTTAGGACAATCTGGTTTATATAATAGGTTCCAGGCTAGATAGGGTTACATAGTGAGAGCTTATCTCCAAAAAAAGAAAAAAAATATTATTTACTTATTTTTCTTTCTTTCTTTCTTTCGTTTTTTTTTTTTTTTTAAGTTTTTCAAGACAGGCTGTCCTAGACTCACTTTGTAGACCAGGCTGGCCTTGAACTCACAGCAATCCACCTGCCTCTGCCTCCCAAGTGCTAGGATTAAAGGCATGTGCCACCACGCCTGGCTTATTTTTGGTTTTTCAAGATAAAGTTTCTCTATGTAGCCCTGGCTACCCTGGAACTTACCATATAGACCAAGCTGGCCTTGAACCTGGAAATCTTCCTGGCTCTGCCTCCCAGGTACTGGGTTTAAAAGCATGTGCCAGCCAGGTGGATCGCTGTGAGGCCAGTCTAGTCTATAAAATGAGTCTAGGACAGCCAAGGCTACACAGAGAAACCCTGTCTCGAAAAACCAAAAAGAAAAAAAAAAGAAAAGAATGTGCCACCATGCCACCTAAGATTTTATTTTTTTATTCTATTCATTTTAATTTTTTTATGTATTTTGGTTTTCTGAGACAGGGTTTCTCTGTGTAATACCCTTGGCTGTTCTGGAACCCTCTTTGTAGACAAAGCTAGCCTCAAACTCATAGAGATCCGCCGGCCTCTGTCTCCTGAGTGCTAGGATTAAAGACCAGATTTTATTTTGTCTGGGTGGTGATAAGACATGAGTTTTTTTTGTTGTTGTTGTTTGTTTTGTTTTGTTTTTTTGAGACGTGGTTTCTCGGTGTAGCCTTGGCTATCCTAGACTTTCTCTGAATACCAAGCTGCCCTTAAACTCACAGCAATCAGCCTGCCTGCCTTCCAAGTGCTGGGATTAAAGGCATGTGCCACCACATCTGGCCTTTTTTTTTTTTAATTTTATTTATTTATTTTTTTTTTAAAGAAGAAAGGCACCAAGTCTCATTGTAGATGGTTGTAGATGGTTGTGAGCCTCCATGTGGTTGCTGGGAGTTGAACTCAGGACCTTTGGAAAAACAAACAGTGCTCTTAACCTCTGAGCCATCTCTCCAGATGGTGGTACACATCTTTAATCCCAGCACTTAAGGAGGCAGAGGCAGGTAGATCTCTGAGTTCGAGGCCAGGCTGGTCTACAGGACAGGATAGCCAGGGCTACACAGAGAAACTGCCTTGAAATACAAAATAAGGGCTGGAGAGATGGCTCAGGGGTTAAGAACACTGACTGCAGGGACTGGAGAGATGGCTCAGAGGTTAAGAGCACTATCTGCTCTTCCAGAGGTCCTGAGTTCAATTCCCAGCAACCACATGGTGGCTCACAACCACCTATAATGAGATCTGGTGCCCTCTTCTGGCCTGCAGGCACACATGCAGGCAGAACACTATTAAACAAACACTGACTGCTCTTCCAGAGGACCTGGAGTTTAATTCCCAGCACCCACATAGTGGCTCATAACTGTCTGTAACTCCAGTGTCTGACACCCTCACACAGACATCCATGCAGACAAAACACACACACACACACACACACACACACACACACACACACACCAAAAAACCAAAAACCAAAACAACAACAAATTAAAAGCATTTATTTTCTTTTTAATCATGTGTGTTTGTGTGCCACATGTGGGTAGATTTCTACTGAGGCAGATATCCTGGAGCTGGAGGATTAGGAAGTTGTGAGCTGCCTAACGTGGGTACAGGGAATTGAACTTGGGTCCTTCTGGAATAGTACACACTCCTGACCACCACCCTGAACTACTGATATCTGTCTGTCTGTCTGTCTGTCTATCTATCTATCTATCTATCTATCTATCTATCTATCTATCTACCTACCTACCTACCTACCTTCCTAAGTACTCTATTGCCTGTATGACAGAAGACAGCTTCAGATAGAAGAGGGTATCAGATTCCATTGTAGATGGCTTCCCGAGCCACCATGTAGTTGCCGGTAATTGAACTCAGGACCTTTGGATGAACAGCCAGTGCTCTTAACTGCTAAGCTATCTCTCTAGCACCCGATTCTTCTTCTTTTTTTAAAAGCTATTTGCTTATTGTGCATTGGTGTTTTGCCTATATGTATGTCTGTAGGAGGGTGTCAGATCTCCTGGAACAGGAGTTACTGACAGTTGTGAGCTGCCTTGTGAGTGTTGGGAACTGAATCTAGGTCCTTTGGCAGGGCTTTTACCCACTGAGCCATCTCTCCAGCCTCAGACTACTGTCTATTTTTGTTTTGTTTTGTTTTGAGACAGGGTTTTTCTGTGTAGCCTTGGCTGTCCCGGACTCACTTTCTAGACCAGGCTAGCCTCGAACTCACTGCCATCCACCTGCCTCTGCCTTCCAAGTGCTGGGATTAATGGCATGCACCACCATGCTTGGGGGACTGCTGGTTCTTAATCCACCTCAGATAGGGATCCCAGCATGAGCGTTTGATGCCCGTGGAGAACAATCTACATGCTGATCATAAAGTCTGGAGAAAATAAGATGACAATACACCGCCAGAGTGCTCCACCCTCCTAGGCCTGCACAGGCTATGTCTACCTCACTCAACAGGTTGGGCTGGATTTTTCTGATGGGCACCTATCCATTCACAGAATATAGCAAGAGTATGGAAAAGCAAGTTTGAGGAGGAGATTTCCTGACCAGAAATGATCCCTTCTGAGCAGGGACAGAAATGAGACTGTGTAAAGCCACTGTCACAACTCTGGGGTCAGGATACCCAGAATCTGAAGGTCCTCTCTGGGGTGGACCCTGGTGCTCTGGGATTCTGGAACAGATTGGAGAAGAGGTCCAGACAAAGGAATGTTAAACCACATGTAAAACTATGCCTGTGCATTGTACCATATGGGCACCTCCACTATCCCAACCTAACTAAATAATATTTTAAAGCACATAAAAATTGCACATGCTGTTTCTATGGGAAATGCCAACCACAGGAAGGATGTGGTTGCATACAGCTGCTTGTGTGTGTGTGTGTGTGTGTGTGTGTGTGTGTGTGTGAGAGAGAGAGAGAGAGAGAGAGAGAGAGAGACAGACAGACAGACAGACAGACAGACAGACAGACAGACAGACAGACACGGGGGGGGGGCACATTTGGAGGCTAACTATTGAGTGTGTTTGTGTTTGTTCAGAGACCAGAGGTAGACACTGAGTGTGTGTGTGTGTGTGTGTGTGTGTGTGTGTGTGTGTGTGTTTGTAGGCCAGTAGTGGACACTGAGTGTCCTGTGCTGTCATTCTCTGCCTTACTCCCTTTAGACTTGGATGGAGGCTGGCAGTCAGCAAGCCCCAGTGATCCTCCTGCCTCTGAGCCCCTGGGTTCTGCTCAGATAAGAGCTGGGGTCCTCCTTCTGTCTCAGCAAATGCTCCTCCTCCCAGAGCCATTTCCCTGGACCTCATTTCCTATGAAACTGCAAGTGTCCCAGCTCCTGGGGAGATAAGCCAGGTGGACAGGGCAGGAAACCCATTGTTACAACAGACAGGAGGGGAAAAGGTACATGGAGCCAAGGGAGCGGGGAAGTGGGAAAGAGGCAGTGGCCGAGGGAGAGAGCGGTGTGGCCACAGATGCCTGGCGAAGCGGGGAGAAGGGAGGAAGAGCAGATATAGCCAGGTGTTGCCCCTAGAAAGGAAATGTACAGCTCTCAGGGTGGTAGTTCGCGGCTGTGATCCCAGCACTCGGAAACTGAGGAAGGAAAGTAGTGAGTTTGGGGCCAGGCTGAACCAAAGTGAGTTCCAGCCTGGTCTCCGCTACAAAGATCCTGTTTTGAGAAAGAATGGGAAGGAAAAACAAAACAAAAAATACAAACATGATAGTTTAAACACAGAGCAAGTTATGTCAGGTGTGAAGGCATCCCAGCTTAGAGAGGCATCTCCTGAAGAGACAGGTGGCTCCTGCCCTCCTGCCTTGATGATCAGAGGTGGGGAGTTGTGGTTTGGGTGGGGATGGGGGAAGGGACAACAGCACTGAAGTCTCACAGGGCTGAACAAGTGCAATGGCAGGGAGAGCCCCAGGCACACACTAGGCATGTTGCACAGGCAGCTGTGGCACACATTAGGTGTGTTGCACAGGCAGCTGGGGCACACATTAGGCATGTTGCCTAGCCAGCTGTGGTTGTCAGGGTTTATTGTCAACTGGACAGAATCTAAATCACCTAGGAGATGGGCCTCTGGCGGGCCTGCTAGGGTTGTCTTGATGGCACTGATGTGGGAAGACCCACCCACTGTGGACAGTGCCGGTACCTGGCTGGTATCCTGGACTGGCTACGTGACCAGCTGTCTGGAGCGCCAACCTGACCTCCTCTAGATGGAAGACTATAACCTCGAACTGTAAGCTGAAATAAAGCCTTTTCCCCCTTAATTGCCTTTTTCAGTTATTTTGTCACAGGACTCAAACAACTAAGACACCAGCTACGTATTTCAAGGGGGGGGGGCATGTTAGCGGTGTTGGGTTTCAGCTATTTTTTTTAAGACACTTCTCACATCAGCAAAGTGCCTGCCATATGAGCATTGGGAACTGAGTTTGGGTCCCAAGTTCACACAATCGAAGCAGGGTGTGGCTTGGGAGTGCAATCTCAGGGCCAAAGGGGCGGCGGCAAATGGGTCCCTGAATTCACTTGGTAGCCAGCCTAGCCAAGTCATCAGTGACAGACCATGCCTCAAAATAAGGTGGACCAGTTACAGTGCTTGCTAGCACGTGCAAAGCCCCAGGGTTAGTCCTCAGTTGTGGGATTAAAAAGAAAAAAGGGGGGGGGGGGGAGGAAAGACAAGCCAAGACAGAAGGTGGTGGTGAATGTCTTTAACTCCAGCACTCAGCACAGCAGGCAGTGGCAGCCTTTAACCCCAGAATTTGGGAGGCAGAGGCAGGTAGATATTTGTGAGTTTGAGGCCAGCTTGGTCTACAGAGGAAGTTCCAGACCAGCCAAGGATACACAGAGAAAACAAGCTGAGTGAGGTGGCACACATCTTTAATCCCAGCACAGGGGGAGGCAAAGGCAGGCAGATTACTGTGAGTTCTAGGCCAGCCTGGTCTACAAATTCAGTCCAGGACAGGCTATTACACAGAGACTCTGTCTCGAAAGAAAAAAAAAAAATCTGGCCTATAGCTAGAGGGCCAGGGACTCAAAATTCCCTGTTTTTTGTTTTGTTTTTAGATAGAGTCTGCTGTGCCCGTCAGGCTAGCCATGAATTCAGTCCCTCTCACCATCCCGAGTGCTGTCAAACATGCTGCTTTGGGTTGTTTTCCCTTCAGTCAGGCCCAGAACACAGACTAGCACCTCTGACCTTCTGTCCCCTCACTTTCTACCAGTCTTCAAGATAAAACTGGGCTTGGTCAAAGAGAGCTACAGGAAGCACTGGGAAGTCCAGTCTCTTGTTTAGGGAAAGGGGCTTGTGATCAGATTGAATGGTGTAGGATGGCTGGCTAGGGTTCTCCTTTTTAAAGATTTATTTATTACATATACAATGCTCTGCTTGCACCTGCACACCAGAAGAGGGCACCAGATCTCACTATCGATGGTTGTGAGCCACCATGTGGTTGCTGGGAATTGAACTCAGGACCTTTAGAAGAGCCGACAGTGCTCTTAACTGCTGAGCCATCTCTCCAGCCTGGGCTCTCCTTTTTTAAACGTTTCTTTTTATTTTTATGTGCCCGGTGTTTGCCTGGTGCTCTTGGAATCAGAAGAGGGCGCCAGAACCTTTGGGACCAGAGTTCACAAAGGGTTGAGAGGAGCCATGTAGGTGCTGGCAACTGAACTCTGATGCTCTTCAGAGTAGAAAAATGTCCCTAACTGCAGAGCCACCTCTCCTAGTCTTCCCACTCAAGAGGAGTTGGAAGTCCAAACTAGCTTAAGGGAGCTGTAGTTTGTGTAAGGCTAGATGGGGTCTGAAGGAAAGCATTACCGTTCAGGTTAGATGTGCGTAAGCCAGGAACTGTGGGAAAGGAGCTGAGGGCAAGGTAAGGACCAGAGGTTTAGGTCACAGACTGAGACATGTACTACAACAGCATGCTGGAGCCTGGGACTACCCCACACCTGGAGCTTTAGTAGAGGGCGTGAGAGTCTCGAGGGACTCTCCCCCACCCCCAACAGGGTTTCTCTGTGTACCCTTAACCCTGGACTCGCTTTGTAGACCAGGCTGGCCTCGAACTCACAGTGATCCGCCTGCCTCTGCCTCCCAAGTGCTGGGATTAAAGACATGTGCCTTCTTTTTTGTTTTGTTTTGTTTTGCGAGACAGGGTTTCTCTGTGTTAGCCTTGGCTGTCCTGGACTTGCTTTGTAGACCAGGCTGGCCTCGAACTCACAGCGATCCGCCTGCCTCTGCCTCCCGAGTGCTGGGATTAAAGGCGTGTGCCAACACACCCGGCCGTCGTGTGCCTTCTTTTACCTCAGAAATTGCTTTCACCAGAAGCCTTTCCCACAAGGCCTGCTGGGGGACAATGGGGAGGAGGAGGCAGCTCTGGGGCTCCAGAGGAAACTGCTGACCACTGTTTCCTGAGTTCAAATAGTGAGAGTTCCCCTCTTTTGGGCCCATCCTTTTTCCCCAAGGAGGGAAAGGTCTGCACCTGCCTCCCCCCCCCCTCTCTCTCTCACACACACACACACACACACACACACACACACACACACACACACGAGCTAATGTTCAACTCAGTCTCACAACTACTGTTCCCCAGTAACAACACATCCTCACTGCTAAGCCACGCATTCACCATCAACAAATCCTTATCATATACTTGGAACGTCCACGCGCATCCGCCATGTTTTCATTCCTTGTACAGTACACCTCTGCACCTAGAATCCAGTCGGACAGCTAAGAGGGCTCAATACACGCTGAATGAATTCTCCAACATGTATATAAACATGCATACACATGCCCACATACACACTAACATACTACTTTACATAACTTAGACGTACAGCAGTCATACGGAAACACACACTGGCACACACTCAGGCAAAGAAGGGCAAACGTGTGCTCTATACAGGTATAGAGCATCTGCAGGTATTCCCTAGTGCTCTGAAGGAAGTGGCAGTCTACGTCCTTGTCAGGCCAGGCCAAGCCTCTGTGCTAGAGCATATGTGTGTGTGTGTGTGTGTGTGTGTGTGTGTGTGTGTGTGTGTGTGTGTGTGTGTGTGTGTGTGGTGGGAGAGCACGTCACGGATAGAAGACTCCAGCTTCAACCCACAGCGGGTGTCCCCTATCTTGACAACCTCTCCAGTGCTGGGGACATGGGACCTGGAGCTAGTAGCTAACAGGAAAGAAACCTCCTATCTCCCTCTGGAACTTCGACCCCAACCAAAGTCGGCCTACAAACCATTCTCTCTTAATCCCTCTGCAGGGCCTTAGGCTCCACGGAGCCCTGGCTCAGACCTCATCTGGGCTGCGGGGCTGGGTTTGTCAGGAATGCCCCAGGAAACAACAAAGAGCCTCACAGGCACCTCAACTGCCCCAAGTTCCTGTAACACAATTTCCCTCCAAGGACCCCTTCCCCATAAGCCTTCGACATCTTCATCCAGGCTCTGTTCCAGGACCCTGGCTCAGAGTACAGGAACCTTGTTAAGAGCTGGAGGTTAAGGGGCAGCAGTTGGAGTGGGGTAAGTCTGGGAGGAAAGACCACATTGAAGGGATGGGGCTGAAGTGGGTTATCTACGAAGAAAGGTTCGAACTACGATGAAAGGCATTATGCAGAACAGCTCCACGGAGGAAACTGTGAGCAGGAAGCAAATTCCTGAGAAAGCCTGTCCTCAACTGAGAGATTTCCTTTTTGAGACACATCTCAATGAACAGCCTTGGCTAGCCTGGAACTCACTATATAGAACAGTATGGTTTTGAACTTACAGGGATGCTCTTGCCTCTGAGTAGTGGTACCACGCCTGACAAACTGTACCAATGACTGTCCAGGACGCTCTCAAACCAAAAAGTCTCTTTATTGGTTGGTACCATACAAGACTCAAATGGCCAAAAAAAAAAAAAAAAAAAGAAAAGAAAAAAAAAAGAAAGAAAGAAAAAAAGAAAAAGAAAAAAAAAAAGAGGGAAAATCATTATACTATGGATGGGACATTCACCTTCCTCACCCTTTCCTTTGGCTCCTGACAGCATCCTCTCAAAAGTAGCTGCCATGGCGGAGGCCAAGGCACCCCATAATCCAAAGGGGGAATGGGGAGAGAAGAGGCACCCACACACCTGGGGCTGGCCACGAGCCACACCCAGAACCCTGCTCTTGGCCTCTTCCTCACCCTGAGCCTCCACATGCTCCAACTATGGGACAGAGCGGAGATGGTGCCTACTGCCTGATAGGACGTGGGGGAGGAACGTCTCTTCACCTTGGGGGAGGACAGAGGCTCTTTTCTCCCCATGGCCTTAGTGGCTCCTTTCCCTCAAGGAGGTCAGGACCAGACGCGCAGTTTGAGGGGCTGGGATAGGAGATGGACAAGGCCCTCTCATCCTATTCCTGACACACCGGGACAACAAAACAAAACACTCTACAAAAAGACAGTGACGAAGCAGCTCCCTTCCCCCAGCGCTCCCTGAGGGAGCCTCCCCACCCATCCGGGTCGGCTGCTGGGGCTGCTGGAGCGGACTGTGAAGATACACACCATGGACGGGGTAGAGCTAGAAGGACTCACAAGCACGAAGACAGGCCAGAGTCCTAGAGGCTAGGGAGACAGACAACGGGTGTGGGGGTGTGGTGGGGGTGTCAGAAGATGTGCTCATCGGCGATCCCATCCCCAATTCATGGCATGCTGTCCCCAACTCCAGCCACCCCAGAGGGAGGGAGGAGATGGCCAAGAGGTCTGAAGCTTCTCAGACTGTGTACACGGTATGCCGAGCCCCTGCCCCACACGACCCCCTGCCCCAACTCTCACCCCACCTGGGCCTTCGGCCCTCCGCTTGCCAGGAGGGAGGTAGCTGGATTTTCAACAGGGGAATAGGGGAACATGAGTGACTTTTTTTTAATTTACATTTTTAATAATATTATTTTTTTTTTTTAAAAACTTGGAGCTGGGAGAATGGCAAAAGGGAGGAGCCCAGAATTTTACCCTCTATGAACAGCCAACCCAGGGGAAGGGCATTCAACCACAGCCCAAACTTTACACCCCTAAGGGCTGTGGGTGTAAACCCCAGGCTCAAAGGGGTAAATCAGGAAGATGGGGCACCCAGACCTGGGGTGAGAATGGGGGCAAATGCCCTGGGAGAGGAGGGTCAGGGCAGTTCTCAGAGGCCCAGGGTCCACATAGGCATCCACATGAGTACCCCCTTCCCCCAAAAGGCTCTGCAGGGGCCAGGCCCAGCCCAGGGCAACTGAGGGGCAAATCTTGGCACCTGCCCCCAGTGAGTCCAGTTCCTCCCTGAAGCGGGTGGACGGAGGTTGCCCATTTCAGATGCTCAGTCTCTTCCTTCTGTCTTCCGCTCCCTGGGGCTGCGAGGGGTGGGGCAGGCGGAGCGCTGGGCGGCCATGGCAGGGCCTTTACTGGGAAGCCTGTGACGTGGGGTTCTCCGATTTGCTTTCTTGGCTGGATGGAGGCTTGCTGTTCCAGGGGCTGTTGGCGCCCAGTGCAGGGGAGTTGTTAAAGCTGTCCTCGTCGTCAATGCCGTTGGCCGCGTCAAACTGGGTGTTCTCCAGCCGGGTGATGAGCCTCTCGTCCTCGTCCCCGAACTCCCCGCCCATCAGGGTGGGCTCCCCCACCACCATCACATCCTGAGAGTGGCGGAGGTCCCCAAACATAATCGGGGCAGGGGCTCGCCCGACCCAGGGCAGCAGATATCCCCAGAGCCCCATACCCTCCCGAGAAGCTCAGCACCCCACCCCCCTCTTCATACCCAAGTTTAAAACCCCAACTCCTGGGACCCTTCCCACTGAAGGGCTCCAGAACATCACAGCCTTTAGCCCTTACCCATTGGATTCTGGGAAGAAATAACATTTTACCCTCCCTTAGCTCTCTACTCCACCTCCCTCAGATTTTAGGGGGTCCTCAAACTTCTGTCCACATGTAAATGGGCAGATCAAAGATATGAGGGAGGGAAACACGTGTGTGCATGCGCTCTACATATGCAACATCCAAGTCTGCACGTCCTTCCATTGGTGTGGGTGTGTTCTGATGGCACGTGCACCACACTATCTGCTCTGAACGTCTTATATTCTCACGCCTCACAGCTGAGCCTGTCCCGTGTTCTATGTACCTATGGATGAGCTTGTGTGGTCACAACCATGCATGTATGTGCCTTGGCAAAGATTCTCTCATCAGTGGGAGGAGCCAGAGCATGCTGGCTCTAGAGTACATGGGGAAGACTACACCTCTATGCCTGCTAGTAAGCTCAGGCTCAGACTGGGGTCAGGGGTGAGCAGTGGGGCAGCCCAGAAGAGAAGAAAGCCGAGATGCTTACAGGTACCTGGCTGGAGAGCGCGAAGGTGCTGGCTGGGCTCTTCTTCTTGCTGTTGCTGTTGTTGGTGTTGCCACCCCCCGAGCTCATGGTGCTGCCCCCTGACATCTTCCGTTTCCTCCTTTTGCTGGGCTGCTGTCGTGCAGGCTCCGCTGTGCAGAGAAAGGAGGCTCGGTGGGAGCGGGCTCTGGACCCCACTCTCTATTCTCAGGCCTCAGGAGCCTGCCTCTACCCTGGTCTCGGTCTTGCAGTCCCAGGAGTAAGAAAGGAGCAAACGGAGCTGGGCATGGTGGCGCAGGCCTTTAATCCCAGCACTCGGGAGGCAGAGGCAGGCGGATCGCTGTGAGTTCGAGGCCAGCCTGGTCTACAAAGTGAGTCCAGGATGGCCAAGGCTACACAGAGAAACCCTGTCTCGAAAAACCAAAAAAAAAAAAAAGCAAAAGAAAAAGAAAGGAGCAAACAGAACTTCACATCATGAGGAGACAGAAGATACAGCCACCTCACGGTGTCCTGTCAAGAGTGTGGCAAGCGCAGGGGGGCAAGGCACTCACCGGGAGGTGCTACCATGCGCTGCCACTTCTGGAAAAGGCAGGTCTTGAGGCAGTCTCGGGGGCTGAGGCTGTAGGTCTTGTGGCGAGACATGAGTTCCTGCATGGGCTCAAGTATCACACAGAGCTGCGGGTCGATCAGAACGAGGATTAGACCGTTAGGGGCAGACGCGGAGCTCAAGGAACAAACAGGCTGTGGGGCAAGACCTGAGCGACCAGAGACTCACTCGGAGGTAGTTGAGAGTGGAGTTGGACAGCCCACACCGGGTGATATTTTTGGAGAGCTGATCCAGCATCTGGGGGTCCTGGGCCTAAGAGTAGGAAAAAGAACACTGGGATCGGAGTTGCATCTGTTCACCTGAGCATGCGACACAGCTGAGAGAAAGGAGCTACACAAGTAAACCCACCTCCCCTCTCTAAGTTCAGTGAGAAAACAGCACGCAGCCGGCTCAACCCACAGCTGCTAGCCTTTCCCCTCATCTCAGGCCCCGCCCACAACTCACGTGCATGGCCAGGATGCTCCTGGGGATGAGCTCTCTGTGCTGCCGGATGCTGAAGTGCCACGTCTTTATCCGCATCATGTCGTCGAACATGAACTCCAGGTACAACCGGCCCTCCACACACACCTGGGGATAGGCTCGTCATACCCCTGGTCCCCGTCCCACGCCACCACACACAGAAATGCGCCTGTTACAGCTCTCCCCCCTACGTTCACTTCTGCTACCTGTCCAAGTATCTGAGCGCGTTAACTGTTGCAGCATGCCCCCTCCCCGTATACCTGTCGTCCCTGGCCTTTACACACTCACATATACTTACACACACATAGTAGGAAAGCTTAACAGATCCTCGTCCTTTTCCCAAGTAGCCAGAGAAAAACCCATCTGCTACAAGTTCTATGAGGGCAGGCTCTCGTTCACCGTATACCTCGGGGCCCAGAAAACTGACATGAATAAACCAAGTAAATATCTGCTGGACGCTACGGCTGCTTGCCCTCCCTTCTCCTTTGACCGCTTCCCATTACGCCTCCTTGGGGGACAGCTGTATAGTACATGTTGGGAAAGAGGAAATCAAATCCAGGTGCCCTTGGCGTTCCCTAGCCTGTCGGTTTGCTGACCTGGGTGAACATGGGTTTGCCGTGCTGGGTCACCATGCTGCCCTGGTCACAGTCGAGGGACACAAAGTTGCTGTGGAATGCCTCCTTGGGATGCTTAAGTACATAGTACAGCTCCGTAGCACCCCCCTCAAAAATGCTGCGGAAGTAGCGTGGGATCAGGGTCCGGCCAATGGCTAGAGAGACAGGACAAAGTCTTCAGAGGAGAGGTGCTTCAAAAAGGCCCAGGGCAGACCGACCCCTGGACGCTCCCAGGCTCACAAACTCCAGGAAGTGTATCACTGGGACTACTCACTGTATCTCTTTGGTCCATCCTCCAGGCAGAAAGTGATGGTCAGCATGGCATCATCCTCAAAGAACTCAGTCGTGAACGCGTCCCACCAGAGATTGTCGCACTCCTGAAGAACCCAGAGGGGAGCATGTGCGTGCGCTAAGACATCCATAGGGAAGTACATTTGGACACCCCCCCCCCCGCCCCATTTCTCTGCCATACCTCCGTCCAGTTCTGTAGCCGCTTGTTAAGCTCGAATATCCTATAGTCGGTTTGGTTACCGTACGGTGTATGCCTCCTGGGGAAGTGAAGAAGTGTCAGCAGCCGAGTCGTGCTGTCCACCCCTTTCTGCGTGCACTCACGCAAAGGAAAGCCTCCTTCCTGGCTGTACCCCACTTACCCTATCCCAGGCTCCAGGTACGTAGGTGGGTACATGGGAGTTGGGCTGTGTAAGGGAAGAGAGAAATTACCGGAGAAGGGGAGGGGACACTCCCTTCCCTTTCCAGGCAGGTTACCATCTAATGGGGGTTAGGAAGCAGGAAAGCAACTCACCCCACATCCCGGTCCAGCATGGTGCCGGGATGAAAGGGAGGGAAGGCGTTGCCGTTCGGGGGCTCCTTCGGTGAGTACAGCTTGAATGACTTTGAGGAACAACCTAAGAAAGAGAATGGCACAGCTCCCCTGAGCTTCTTGGGAGCATGCCTGGAAGCCTGCTAGACCATATGTGGGTACGGTCTGGTCTTCTGGGGTCTCTGGCCTGGGTATGCTAGAGGAGGGGTCAGCTCTAAGGGTCACCTTGGCTCTTCAATGTCAGATCCCACCTTGTTCAATTCAGAAACTGGGAGTGGGGCTGGAGAGCTGGCTCACCAGTGGGAGCACGCACTGCTCGCTCCACCAGAGGACCCAAGTGTGGTCCCCAGCACCGCACACGAGGCTGTTCATGGCCTCCTAATAACTGCAGCTCCTGGGGACAGGACACCCTCTTCTGGCCTCTGTGAGTACCTGCACTTGTGTGCACTTACCCCATGCTCCCCTCATAATTAAAAATAAAATAAAACTTTAAAGAAAGGAAGAAAAGGGCAGGAGAGCACTGACTGTTCTTCCAGAGGTCCTGAGTTCAATTCCCAGCAACCACATAGTGGCTCACAACCATCTCTAATGTGATCTGATGCCCTCTTCTGGCCTGCAGGTGTACATGCAGACAGAGCACTGTATGCATAATAATAAATAAATAAATCTAAAAAAAAAAAAAAGGATGAACTAAAGCAACGAAGAAATGCCAGCATCACAGAAAAAAAGATCAAAACGTTACAATTCTGACAAGCCACCTTTCCATCTTATCTGCATAGCTTCATTCGATCCTAATATTTTTGTGAGGCAGGATTGACAACAACATTCCCAATTTTAAGATGTGGCAACTGAGGGTTCCAAAAGGACTTGCCAGAACAACCAGCTAAACCAGGGCCTGAGCCTAGATAGGCTAGCCCCCACATTCTATTCTATGCGTACCCTCTGACCCCCCTTTTATTTTCATCTCCGGTGGCCAAGGTTGGGGTTGAGGGATTTAAGGAATTCTCTGCTCTTCCTCCACCCTGCAGGGTCTCAGGAGGGCAAGGGACAGAAAGATAAGAGGGGTGGAAGGTGGGGGGGGGGGCTGGTGTGCCTTCTGGGTGTGGCCCACAAGATAAACAGTTGAGCTTTTGGCCTTCTAAACCAACAGCCATCCCCTTATCAGCCCAGCCCCCATACCCGCACCTACAATGGATAGAGTCTAACCCTTTTTCTTTGGAGACTTGAGGTGGGAGGTGGGAGTACATGGGCCTTTACTAGATCCCACTCTACCTGGATGGACACAGAAGCCGGGGAAAGAGGCTATGTTCCAGGGTTCAGTCTAGGAGGCCAACACTAACTAGAAAGGAGTCTCCACTGCGTATACGGGCCCATGCAGGGCTGCCCCCTCCTCCACTTTGTGAAGCAGTGTATATATAGTTCTTGGCATACGACTTTCTGACTGCCACAGTTAAATTCATGCTTGGACAGGAGCCAGTTACCCAGGCAATCTCTTCTTCCCCACCCCACCAGAAGAGAGGAGAAACTGAGGCACGGTCTTGAAGGTTCTGGCCCTGTTATTTTCACTTCCTTAGCTCCTAAAACTTGAATGCTATATCAAGAGCTCTGTCCCCCAACTTAAACATTAAGTCTATTTTGTTCCTGGGGGGAGGGGGGGAGACAAAGGAAGACCCTGTGCCAACATGTGCCATTTAATTTTCTCTCCAGGGGCCCCATATTACAATGTGGGCAAAGGGGGGATCCCAGAGGGGCCCAGACTACAGTCTCTAAAGGTGCCAAGAGTCAGAGTTTGTGTATGCCTGCACACGCGTGTGCCTCATCCTGCCTAGCAGGCTTCCACCTTCAGCTCGCCTCAACACGCCTACCAAGGGCTGGAACCCAGCGGCCCCAGGCGGTATCAGGGTGCCCACAAAAAGCCCTCATCCTATGCAGGAGCTCTGTACACACCGCTCTCACACACTAGTCCTGGACTGAACCTGTGTTTCAGGAAAAGGACAGTCTCTACCCAGCCTCCAAGAGTCCCCACTCAACAGACAAGTAGACTAAAGCCACACAGCGCTTAAGTTGGAACTTAGGCAACCCACCAAAAGCCAAGGAACCCGAGAGTCTAGAGTTGCTCAGAACTAGCCCTCACCCCTTCTTTTCCAGACTACCTCTGCCCCACCGAATTTCTGGGCCCCCTCAAGAACTTGACATGAAGGAGAGCAAGACTGCTGAGCTCCTCACAGGTACTGTTGGGGGCTAGGTTAAAAGTTCTGGGGGAGCTGGAGCCCAAACTCTGGGGCCTCTAGTTACACCTCAAGTGAACGGACACAAACAAACTCAGCACCTCTCCAAGAGCCGTAGCAACTCCCAGTAGCCCCAGCACAAGGGGCTGGAGGAAGGGGAGGGCCGTCACCCTGACCATCTGTCCCTGTTGCTGCCTGTCCACAGTAGGAGGAATACTGGGACCAAGGTGGGGGTGGGAGTGAAGGAAACGTGTCTTCCAGCCCTAGGGTCAACATATGCCCCTCAACAATCTGTAAGTTTTTAGGAAGGGGTTGAAATGGGGAGCTCAGAACTCGCAAAGTTTGCTCAGGTTGGAAGCAGCATCCTGGGGCTGAGGCGGTACCTCCAGTTGGGCATTTCCATGGTAACCAGACTGACCTGATGGCAGGCCTCCTCCCTTTTGGGGCTGACCACAGGTCAACATGCTTGTAGCCCCCACGTTGGGCGCTGGAGCACTTCTTCCCCTGCCATCCCCCCCCCCCCCCCGCCAACATAGCAGGCCTGGGCTAGACACAGGGCCTTATGCCCACCCCAACAAGCTTTCAAGGTGTCCAGACTTACCTGGGAGAACTGAGGGGGTCGGGGAAGGTGCAGGGAGCGCCTGCAAGTCCTCAGGGACCCTGGCAAGGGTGAGGACTAAGGTGGAGCCAACTTCAGCGGCTCATGTCCCGAGTGGGACAGGCCGGTCTGGCTGGGAGCTCCACTCCGCAGGCCGCACAAAGACTCGCATGCACAGCCTCCGCCCGCCCCGCGGCGTCCACAGCCCGGGGGGAAAGTTATAATGGCCACCGGGCCGGGGACTGGGGGCCAGGGGGCCGGCCTGGGGGGCGGGGGGCCGCGGGGAGTCCGGAGCCTTCTTTGTTTGCAAGGTTTCCCTCAACAATGGCTGCTCCGCTCTTTCGTCTCTCCTCCTCCTCCTCCTCCTCGGCTCTGCCCGCCGCCGCCTCTGGCTGCCTCTGCCTCCAAGCAGCCCGCCCGCCCTCCCTAGGCCACCGGGCCCCTCTGCTGGGGAGGCGGGAGAGGCAGGGCCCGGCACTCACACTCACTCACACTGGCACACTCAGACACACGCAGCGCCCGCCTGCTCCTTCCTTTCTCCCTTTCTCTCCCTCCTCCCTCCCTCCCTTTCCTCCCCGCTCGCTCTCCGAGCCTCTCTCCGAAGGAGGCCCCAGGGCGGGCGGAGGGTGGAGCTGCCCCGCCGGCCCCGCCCCCTCCCCCCGCGAGCGAGGAGGAAGAGCGGAGGGAGGGAGCGAGGAGGGACTGCTGAGAAAAACAAAAGAGATTGAGACCTGGAGACGGGGGACTGAACGGATTGGGCCAGCGGAGACCTGGACCGAGGGGAGGCGTAGGGAAGCCAGCAGCGAAACGTACCCTCCAGAGCCCCATGCAGGGGTGAAGGGCGGTGCTGGCCTCTGCAGATTCCTAATTTCTTCACCCAGCCAGCCAAGCGTCCTACAGATCTCTCAGGTTAAAGGCCGGCCAGAGCTGCCACTCTGGAGAAATCCAAGAGCCACTAGGTGCTAGGTGGGAAGCTTGGGGTTTACTTTTGTCGGAAACACATTCTGAGTGCAGCTTTGTAAACACTAGAGAAAAGGTGACAGACACTCCAGGCTCCCGTGCCCAAATCCAACCAAGTTCCAAGCCCAGGATTAGATCCCCTTTATAGGAAACACCCTTCCCCGGACACCACCCCTGAAGCCACGTGGATGCTAGGGAAAGAGGCGTTGTCAGGGTGAGAAGGGCAGACTTGCCTAGCCAAGGGCCTTCCCACCATCCCAGGTCTTAATAAAGGTATCTGGTTAGAGGGATAGGGCTTGCTGCATCTCCTCCTATGTGAAGAGATACTTCTGAAACTTCGGCGGAAGGCCAGGCCCCACTTCTTTAGACAGGAAGAGGAAACGCACGCACAGGCTCACTCTGAGGAAGGTGCGCCTACTTTCATTCTTTTCGGTGTGATTGTGTCCTCTACTACCCTTCTTCCCCCAATTACATTCACGAACAACCCAGGACAGGATTTTTCATGACACACACACGCAGAAGCAAGAAAATGATAATATTGTACGGGCTCTGTAAACATGCTCCACACATAAATTACACCCCTCACTTTCACATAAATCAGTATCTGATACACACTCCTTAAACCCTAAATACACTCACAGCCCAGACACATACGTGCAGACAAATACCAAGTCTGAGTTAGACCTTGACTTCCATTTACATGGGGACCAGGATCATGCATGCATCCTGACCCCAACATACACACCAAAACTTGTGTTATTACTTGCTAAATCTGGAACACGCTGGATAACCAGACCAGTTGTTACACAGACTCTCCATATTCCATCTTCCTGGGAGCCTGTGCTCCAATCTCTACCTCAGCCTGCTCCTATGTTAACCCCAGCTCTCACAAACGATGAAGTCTAGGCCATTTTAGCCAGAACTTGCAATGCACAGCCTACCCCTAGGACTTAAGACATTCATTTCAGCTTGAAAAATGTAGGTCCTGACTCTGAAATCAGAGACACCCCTCCAGCACCAACAGAACAATGCCTGTCACTTGTGCCTTTAAACATTCCAAAGCGATCTGGGCAGAGTGGAACACACCTGGAATCCCAGAACTTGGGAGGCTGAGTTAGGAGGATTTCCATGAGTTCAAGGACATTCTAGACTACATAGAATCCCATGGCTAGCCTCAGCCACACGGAGGGACCATTTCAAAAGTAAATACACGTCTTTGGATATGGTTGCACAAGCCTTTAATCCTAGCATTTGGAGGCAGAAGTGGGCAGATCCCTGTGAGTTCAAGGCCAGCTTGGTCTAAATAACAAGTTCCAGGCCAGCCAGGGCTACATAGTGAGACCCTGTCTTAAAATACTTACCAGCACTTGGAAGGCAGAGGCAGGCGGATCTCTGTGAGTTCGAAGATAGCCAAGGCTACACAGAGAAACCCTGCCTTGAAAAATCAAAAAAGCCTAAGCAAAAAAGCGCACACACACACACACACACACACACACACACACACACACTCTCAGGCATGTGTGCAGGGGATCAAATACACAAATTTCAACAACAGATCAAGTGAGCCAGGAGGGCTTGAGATTGTAAACTGGACTCTTTTAACTCCACCTGATGTAAACTCAGTCTTGGAGCAGCCTTTCTAGTCCTGCTTCCTTCCGCTCCCAGGCTTCAAACGACTGTCCGCATAGGGATGGGGGAGGAGTGCATAGGGATGGGGGAGGAGTGCATAGGGATGGGGGAGGAGTGCATAGGGATGGGGGAGGAGTGCATAGGGATGGGGGAGGAGTGCATAGGGATGGGGGAGGAGTGCATAGGGATGGGGGAGGAGTGCATAGGGATGGGGGAGGAGTGCATAGGGATGGGGGAGGAGTGCATAGGGATGGGGGAGGAGTGCATAGGGATGGGGGAGGAGTGCATAGGGATGGGGGAGGAGTGCATAGGGATGGGGGAGGAGTGCAAAGGGATGGGGGAGGAGTGCATAGGGATGGGGGAGGAGTGCATAGGGATGGGGGAGGAGTGCATAGGGATGGGGGAGGAGTGCAAAGGGATGGGGGAGGAGTGCATAGGGATGGGGGAGGAGTGCATAGGGATGGGGGAGGAGTGCATAGGGATGGGGGAGGAGTGCATAGGGATGGGGGAGGAGTGCAAAGGGATGGGGGAGGAGTGCATAGGGATGGGGGAGGAGTGCATAGGGATGGGGGAGGAGTGCATAGGGATGGGGGAGGAGTGCATAGGGATGGGGGAGGAGTGCAAAGGGATGGGGGAGGAGTGCATAGGGATGGGGGAGGAGTGCAAAGGGATGGGGGAGGAGTGCATAGGGATGGGGGAGGAGTGCATAGGGATGGGGGAGGAGTACATGCTTTTGCCCCCAGCCCAGAGCTCAGAAGCCCCATCCTGAGTCAGACAGGAGCCACACGGGGCCTCCCCTCTCACGGTACCAAGATACATCAAGACTCTGACCTATCAATCAAAAGGCTCTTAGTTCCTTCCCTGTAGCAGGTCTTCTCCTGCTCTGACCCAGTTCCCCAATGTACAGAGCAGAAAAGGTCCAGTCAAAGGCAGCAGGTCTATGTCAGAAGGCCCTAAAAATTGGTGTGTGTGTGGGGGGGGGGAGGTGGGGGGGGATAGCAAAGAATGACAAAGGTGATGAGGGAGAGAAGCCTATGAGTATTTCTGAAGGTGGGGGCTCAAAGAAAAGCAGCCCACAGTATGAGGTACCAGCACTGCCCCCTGCCCGGGGCCCCTGACCCAGGCCTCCAGTGTGCCTGCCCCCCTTCCTTTGTCTGTGCCCGGCCTCCCGTTGGCTTGGCGCTCTGCCATCCTCCTCTCCTGGCTCCCAGCCGCCACCACTGCTGCCTCTTCCCCTCCCCCTACTTCTCCCTGCCTTAACCCTTCTGAGCTACACGCTGCCCTAGACAGGCCTTAGCCCCTTAACATCCTGCCCAGGGACATGCTCCTTAGCAAGGCTCGTTTACGTCTGGTCATTAAGCCCCAAGAAAACGTTCTCCACCCCAGGAGCACCAAGGGGGCTGGAGAGGTGTGTACATGTGTATCCTGTGGTGTTTCCGCATGTGCATTTGTGTGGCTCTGTGTGTGTGTGTGTGTGTGTGTGTGTGTGTGTGTGTGTGTGCGTGCTCTGGCTTCCCTCAGTCACATGTGTGGGGCATGTGCTGTCTCTCTGTCGGGCTGGGGGAGGAGGAGCCCAGAGACAGCAGAGCACAAAGGAGAGACTCAGGCAGGCAGGCAAGCAGGCAGGCAGCCTGCCAGAGAGTGCCTAGGCCCCAGGGCTGCTCAGGGTGGTGGTGGTGGTGGTGATGGTGGAGGTAGTGGTGGTGGTGGTGGTCCTCAGACCTGAACTGCTGTATGCTGCCAGAATGCCCTTGGCAAAATGAAGCATTGCTTTCACCTATACATGCAAGCCTGGTCCCCTCGCTTCGCCCAGCTCCTACCGCTCTCCACCCTCAGGCCTCTCTTTAAGCCCTTTCCCACGTGGTCCTCCTCTTGAAGCCTAACATGCATCCATTCCCTGTGACATCAGCCCATCAGACTTCTTCATAATCCAGAAAAAGACTCCCTCAGCCATCTTTTGCTCCTTCTGTCTCAGCCAAGCCACCAGACACACAAAAAGAATGCGAGTATTGGGGCATTGGTGGAAGTTTCACATGCACACCCCTGAGCATGGGTCTCCTTCCTGTCTCCACGTTAGTCACAAAGACTGCGAGGAGAAAAGGTTCGCCTCCCACTCACGCAGGGACTCTGCCCCAACCTCCCATCCCCCCCCAGCCAGCCAACCTCTCTCCCTACCTACTATCTGTGGGGATAAGAATGGATGCTTCAGGCAGGCCAGGTGCTGCACTCAGGAGGCAGAGGCAGGGGCATCTGAGTCTGACCCCTGCAGCCCCTGGTCTACAGACAGTTCCAGGGCACCCAGGACTGTTAAACAGAGAAACCCTATCTTAGGGGGGGGATTAAGTTTCAGCCCACTAATTTGTTTAAAGCCTTACCTTACTTTGGGCTCTCATACACGCTGTTATAGGGAAAGGAAGGAAGGGTGTACTAAGAATATGAACTACCTTGTCTAACTAGCATTGGTCAATGGCAAAGGAGAACACACACACACACACACACACACACACACACACACACACACACATCAAATTGGTGGGAAGGATACGAGGCCAGGCAGGATTCCAGCTTGGCAAGCTCTTCCCTCTCCTCCTCTTCTCCACCCTCTGCAGCAGAAGCCAGGGGTTCCCACACCAGGATATTCCAGCATCCCCAGGCTCTTCCAGCCCCTCCTCCTGGGCCCTCCACCCCTACAATGTCAGCCTCAGCAGGCACTTCAAGTGTATGCCCAACCCAGTCCAACTTGGTCGGGGTCACATGTTTTCCAAGGAAGCTTCTGCCTTGGCAGCTTCCCTTGGGGGATTGTGTGTTTGTGTGAGTGTTGTGTGTGTGAGTGTTGTGTGTGTGGGGGGGTCTTAGTTGTGAAGTACAGGCTTCTCAGAATACAGGACATCGAGAGGGGAAAGGGATCCTTCCAGCCTAGATCCAGGACACTGACCCCCTCCTGGAAGGAAGGCCAATTGGAGGACCCAGAGTTATAAGGAAGCAGGAGGCTGTATATTCTGAGACCCTCTTCAGTTTACTTCTCTCATCACATGGCTCCACTTTTTCCTCCCAGCACTTGTCCAGCCTACACTCTCTACGAGAAAGATCTCAGACACAGGTGCCCCTGGCAAGACCTGGGATGTGTTAGAGGTTGTGATTTGAATTTGGGTCCTCAAGTTTTCACTTCGGGGGATCTAGCATTGCTCCCCCTAACTCAACTCTTGCAAGCCACTCTTACTTCATAGCCTACCTGAAACTGCTACACCCACCCCCCCCACGAAGGCACAGATAGCAGACCCAAGGGCCCAATTATCTGACACCCCCCTAGGAGAGCTTTCTGTCCCTCAGGAGGGCCAACCTTCCCTGGCAACAGACAGGAAAAGTTAAAGGGGGGCAAGATGGGCCCCAACCAACTCCTCCCCCAAACAGCATCCTCAGAAACAGCCCGAGGGGGGGAAATGTCACAAAATATGTAAGAGGCAAGAAGCAGCAGTAAAGGGGGGGGAAACCCAAATCAGCCAATCACAACTCTACGATGACCTGAGGGGGGGGTCAAAAGTCCAAAGTCACTTCTGATTGGCTAACACCCTGGAATTCTGGGAATTTCAGTCCCCCCCCACCCCTCCCCAGTTAGCTTTCCCCTCCCTCCAAAAAAAAAAAAAAAATACAAGCCATCCTCAGCACCCCCTCCCCGTGCCTCTGGGCTGCTGCGCATTTATATATATATAAGAAATTCTTCGCCCGACCGAGGCCCCGCTAACTCTATACAGCACCCCGACCCCCATCATGCCTTCGACGCCCCCCACATACGAATTATCGTCAAACCAGGGGTGAAGGGGCCCGAGAGGGAGGGAGGGGCCAAGCGGCCGCGAGACCCACTCACCAGGACAGGCACAGCCCACTGACATCTTCACATCGCCCGCCGCTGGGGGCCCAGCCGAGTCACGGTGCCCGCCCCTCGCAGGGACAGGCCGGGCATGAGCCGCTGCCGCCGCCCGCGGCCCCCGATGCCCTCGCCGCCGGCCCGGCCCGGCCTCTGCCCGCTGCGGGCAGCCCCTGCCTGCAGCGAGGGGCCTGTCAGGCGCGGAGCAGACAGGAAGGAAGCCAGGCAGGAAGGCGAGCTGCCTCTGCGTGTGTACGCGCGGGTGTGCGTCCCCGGAGTGTGTGTCCGTGTGTGCGCGTGTGCGTGTGCGTGTCTGTGCGCTCCCGCCGCCCTCCCCGCCGCCGCTGCCGCCGCCCTCGCGCTCGCTCCCGCTCGCGCGTCCTCTCCCTCTCGCAGGCGCCGGCTCTCCGGCCAGAGTTGGGCTGGGCCGGGCTTTATTAATATGCTAATTGTCCTGCCAGTAGGAGGGGAGAGCCGTGTCAAAGTGACCCGGGCGAGCGCGCCGCGAGCGACGACGTGCGTGCGCCGCGCGGCGAGGGGCAGGGAGCGCTCCCGGGAACGGCATGCATGTGACGCAGCTCTTAAAAAACGAGACGGAGGCAGAGACCCCGGTGAGGGCGGGCGAGAGCTGGAGAGCGGGAGGAGGCGAAGCCTCCAGCTCGGCGTCCGTCCTCCGGGTGCGCTGGGTTGGGAGCGTGGCTGAGCGGGAGCGGGGATTGGGGGAGGCGGAGCCTGGGTGGGCAGTGAGGTGTGCCCTCTCTCCACCCCCGGGAGGGATGGGGCGCTGACCTCTGCCTGTGCTCTCCGCTGAGACCCTAGCCTTATTCTACAGACCCTGCGTGGCGCGCTCCACCCGAAGCTGGGTGGGAACAGGGACACTATTCTAATTCTCAGAGCAACCCCTGGTCTCATCCTCTTTCTAAATTAACCAGACCGTGCCTGCTAAACCAGTTGGGATTAGAGCTAAAAGGGTTAATTAAGTAGGGTCCCCGCCCTCCCCCGCCTAAGGGCCTGAGATCGGCATTTTGCAAGGGGACACTGGGACTGTGGAATGACCACTAGGTTGGGGGTGGGGGGTGCGCTACGGACTACGAAGGCCATCCTTTCCTCTTGCAGGCTCTGACGCACCAGTTAAGACATCTCCCTAGCCCCCACCTTTTTCCTCCAGCCCCGAAATCTTCTACCCACCCACCGCCGTCCTCCGCCCCCTGGAAGCAGCTCTCGGTTGAGTGTTTTGGAGGTGGAGAACAGGAAGCCGACTCCTCCAGAGCCCCCTACCCGTAGGGGCAGAGGCCGCAGCGCCGGTGGGGGTGGGGCATCCTGGACAGTCTTAAGTGAGAAACACTCTTCCGAAGGGAGAACCCTCCCAACCTTCAGGCAATCCTCAAGGGCTCCCCAACCCAGCCCTTTACAGGGCAAGAACTCCTCCATCCCTTCCCCAAAGCCCAGCCCTAGCTGCCTCATAAACAGGAAATACTTATTAGCGGGGTGGAGGGGAGCTACTTGAAGAAAAGAGTTCAAGGGGGTCCCTGAGCCCTAGCTTCTCTCTCAAGCTTCAAGGTGTGTTCCACGGGTAGATGCTGGGGACCTGGACTGGTGTCCCCTCCCTAAGGTTTTTGAACTGGGTGGGGGTGGGGGTGGCTTCCCTTTGTTGCTAAACCGAGAGTTGGTTGATAATGATTTTTGATGCCCCTACCCCGACTTAGAGTTTGCACAGCTGGCTTAACTGGCCAGGGGGAAGGTTACAGATGTGGTAGCTAAACAGTTATAAGACCCCTCCCAACGTTAGGTTTTTGCTAAGGGGCAAGAAACTATGGAAGGAAAGTCTGAGGATTGAGGACAGACGTGCCTAGGAATGAAAACACCCCTCCCCCAGTGTTTAGAATAGGGAGAGGGGCCGCACGACGGGAGCAGGCTGCTTGACGTCTTCCCGTCCCCATGCCCCACCAAGGGCACTAGAGGGACTTGACTGAAACCGTCTACACACAACATTTCCTTGGCAGCATCCTCTGCGAGAGCCCTTCTCCTTCCCACTCTCTTTCAGAGGTCAGCAGGAGAGGGAGGAGAGAGAACCTAAGCTAACCAATAGCCCAGGGTTCTGAACGCTCAGGTTTGAATCCCAGCACAGCCCCTCAGCTGAATGACCGGGACAGCCGACAGCCCCGCCCTGAACTCCTGTAATTGGTACCTGCAGCTTGATGAGATGGAAACCAGACATTGTATACACGTAGCCCCTCCTCCCGGGGTAGTAAGCAGTTCCAGTGTACTTTATTTTAATTTATTTTTTTTTATTTTTGAGACTATTTCAAGGAAGACAGGAGGAGGCTGGGTGTAATGTGGTACCCCGGGGGCGGGGGGGGGGGGGATGTCCCTGAGCTTGGACTTCCTATCGCTACCGTCCATGACTGTGCTTTCTCCCAGTCCTGTGACCCTCTTGTCCCTAAGGCCACTCATTCCACACAACGAGCCAGACCGGATTCCATGGTGCTCCTGATCACCTGGTGGACGGTGGACGACAGGGATTCCAACCCACCCTAAGGAGGTCTTCCTGCCTTTTGAACCAGAGATTGTTCTAGATTAGCGATGTAGACTGTGAAATGAAAAAAAGGAATTGAAAAACCAAACTGCATCAAGACCAGCCTGGGGGGGGGGTCTACAAAGCGAGTCCATGGCCCCCACGGCTCTTTACACAGAGAAACCCCCAGCTCCTCAAACCAAACAAACTGAACTGCACTCGTGGGCGAGTACCAGGCTCTGTGTTAGGCGTTTCACACCTGTGGTCTCCTCTGAGTGTGGGTATATGGTTGTTTTGCAGCTTTATGTGCCTGTGCACGTGTGTGTATAGTTTCATATATGGACAGGTCCTTGTGTGCATGTGGAGGCCAGAGGTCAACCTCTGGTGTACTTCCTTAGGGGGCATCTTATTTTTTCTTTTTATTTATTTATTTATTTTTGGTTTTTCAAGACAGGGTCTCTCTGTGTTAGCCTTGGCTGTCCTGGACTCACTTTGTAGTCCAGGCTGGCCTTGAACCCACAGCAATCCGCCCGCCTCTGCCTCCCAAGTGCTGGGATTAAAGGCGTGAGCCACTACACCTGGCTATTTATTTATTTTTTGAGACAGGGTTTCTCTGTGTAGTTGTGTAACCTTGGTTGTCCTGGACTCACTTTGTAGGCCAAGCTGGCCCCGAACTCACAAGCCTCCACCACCACCCAGCTAAAGATTTTTTCCCCCTGGTTTTTCGAGACAGGGTTTCTCTATGTTATCTTGGCTGTCTTGGACTCTCTTTGTAGAGCAGGCTGGCCTTGAACTCACAGCGATCCTCCTGCCTCTGCCTCCCAAGTGCTGGGATTAAAGGCATGTGCCACCATGCCCTGCTAAAGATTTATTTATTATGTATACAGTACTCTGTCTGCATGTGCACCTGTATGCCAGAAGAGGGCATCAGATCACAGATTAGATGGTTGTGAGCCACCATGTGGTGGCTGGGAATTGAACTCAGGACCTCTGGAAGAGCAGGCAGTACTCTTAACCTCTGAGCCATCTCTCCAGCCCTCTGGCTATCTTAGTTTTGGGACAGCCTCTCAGTGAGTTCTGGAGCTCCCGGATTAGGCTGGCTGGCTACTGTGGAGCCCCAGGGATGTGCCCGTCTCCACCTCCCCCGTGCTGGGGTTACAAGTGTTTACCACCACATCGTCGCTTTTTACGTGTGTACCACACTCAAGTCCTTGTGCTTGCACAGCAAACGCCTTACCAGCCTAGCTTCTCCTCTGCTGGAGCTACTGAGTCCTCTGCTTTTGCCTCCCAAGTGCTGGGGCATCACACCTGGATTTCCTGAGGACCCTTGGAGGATGCTATGCATTGCATATGTTGGAACAAGCAAGCAAATTGAGGTTCAGGCAACAGCTCAGTAGTAGAGCACAGGCCGGAACGTGCGCTATTCTGCCTGTCTTCAGCTCTTCAGCACCGGGGTTCAGAGAGCTTAATATATTGTATTTAGAGGGGAAGAAGAAACTGTAAGAGAGAGAAAGGGGCTGGACGGTGGTGGCACACACCTTTAATCCCAGCACTCTGGAGGGAGAGGCAGGGGGATCTCTGAGTTTGAGTTCAAGGCCAGATTAGTCTATAGAGCAAGTTCCAGGACAACCAGGGCTACATGGAGACCAGGCAGTGGTTGTGCACACCTTTTATCCCAGCACTCAGAGGCAGAGGCAGGTGGATCTCTGTGAGTTCGAGACCAGCCTGGTCTACAAAGTGAGTCCAGGACAGCTAAGGCGAAAGAAAGAAAGAAAGAAAGAAAGAAAGAAAGAAAGAAAGAAGAAAAAAACAAAGAGAGAAGGATGGGAAGAGTCAGCAAGAAAAGACATGGGGGTGAAGGGTGGAAGGAGGACAAAATAAAGTATAAGGCTGGAGAGATGGCTTAGTGGTTAAAAACACAGGCTGGGTTTTTTGTTTGTTTGAGATGCATTTATTATGAATAGTGTTCGGCCTACATGTAGGCCTGCTCGCCAGAAGAGGGCGCCAGATCTCATTACAGAGGTTGTGAGCCACCACATGGTTCTGGGAATTGAGCTCAGATCCTCTAGAAGAGCAGTCAGTGCTCTTAACCTCTGAGCCATCTCTCCAGTCTGTTTTCGTTTATTTTTTTTTTAAAGCTTTATTTATTATTATGTATACAGTGCTCTGCCTGCATGTACACCTGCAGTCCAGCAGAGGGCATCAGATCACGTTATGGATGATTGTGAGCCACCATGTGGATGCTGGGAATTGAACTCAGGACCTTTGGAAGAGCCATCAGTGCTCTTAACCTCTGAACCATCTCTCTAGCCCTTCAGGTTTTTTGTTTGCTTGTTTGAGACAGGGTTTCTCTGTGTAGCCTTGGCTGTCCTGGACTCACTTTGTAGACCAGGATGGCCTCGAACTCACATTGATTCCCCCCGCCTCCCCACTGCCCTGAGTGCTGGGATTAAAGGCATGTACCACCATGCCCAGCTTTTGTTTTGTTTTGCCTCTCAAGTGTGAGGATTAAAAGCCTGTGCCCCTGCCTGGCTCATACAGGCTGTTCTTGTAGAAGACCAGGTTCAATTTTCAGCACCCACATTCGCCAGCTTACAATGATACATTACCCTAATTTCAGGAGATCTGTAGCATTCTTCTGGCTTCCAAGGACACTGAAAACACATGGTACACATGGTACAAAGACATATGTGCAGGCAAAACAGCCATAAACACAAAACAGCTTTTTAAAAATAAGAATAAAGCTTAAAGCATATATGAAAATGTCACCATAATTTAAATTTTTTTCAGTACAGGGATTTAACCAAGGGCCTCAAGCATGCTAGACAAATACTTTACCACTAAAATATGTCATAAAGCCTGAAAATGTCGTAATGAAACTTATTCCTTCAAATGTTTACTTAGAAATAATTTTTTTTTCCGAGACAGGGTCTCTCTGTGTAGCCTTGGTTGTCCTGGACTTGCTTTGTAGACCAGGCTGGCCTTGAACTCACAGAGATCTGCCTGCCTCTGCCTCCCAAGTGCTGAGATTAAAGGCATGCACCACCATGCCCAGCTGTAGAAATAATTTTTTAAGGATTTATTTATTTACTATTATATACACACACACACACACACACACACACACACACACACACACACACACACACACACACACACACACACACACACACACACACACACACACACACACACACACACACACACACACACACACACACACACACACACACACACACACACACACACACACACACACACACACACACACACACACACACACACACACACACACACACACACACACACACACACACACACACACACACACACACACACACACACACACACACACACGGTGCTCTGCCTGCATGTACACCTGCAGGCCAGAAGAGGGCATCAGATCACATTAGAGATGGTGGTGAGCTACCATGTGGTTGCTGGGAATTGAACTCAGGACCTCTGGAAGAGCTTAACCTCTGAGCCATCTCTCCAGCCCCCCTTAGAAATAATTTTACATGGTTGGCAAAATGGCTCAGCAGGTAAAAGTGCTTGTCATACAGGCCTGAGGACTTAAGTTCAATACCTGGATCTACAGTGGAAGGAGAGATAGGACTCCCAAAAGTTGTCCACTGACTGCTGAACATATAAATATGGCACTTGTAGCACCATACTCACAATACACATATTACACACGAAACTCACACACATTATTGTTTGTTTTTGTCTTTTTAGGTTTTTTTAGTTAATTTATTTTTGTTTTTCCAGATACAACATCTCTGTGTAATAGCCCTGCCTTTCCTGGACTCACTTTGTAGACCAGGCTGGCCTTATAGAGACCCACCTGCCTCTGTCTCCCAAGCACTGGGATCACAGATGTGTGCCACCAAGCCTGGCATGTCACATTATACAATATTGAAAATATATCAATGGGGCCTGGAGAGATGGCTCAGCAGTTAAGAGCACTGACTGCTCTTCCAGAGGTTCTGAGTTCAATTCCTAGCAACCACACGGTGGCTCACAACCGTCTATAATGGGATCTGATGCCCTCTTCTGGCATGTAGGTGTACATACAGATAGAGCACTCATGGACATAAAATAAATACATAAATATTTGCTAGATGTGGTGTGGTGGCACATGCCTTTGAGCCTAGCACTCAGGAGGCAGAGGTAGGCAGATCTCTGTAAGTCTGAGGTCAATCTGGTCTACAAAAGGGAGTCCAGGATTGCCAGGGCTGAACACAGAAACCCTGTCTCAGAAAAAAAAAAAAAAACTATGTATTAATGGGCTGGGGAGATGGCTCATCAGTTAAGAACACTGTTGCTCTTCAAGAGACCCTGAGTTCAGTACCCAGCAACCACATGGTGCCTCACAACCATCCTCACCTTCTAATGTCCTCTTTTGGCATACAGGAGTACATGTAGCTAGAGCACTCAAATACATAAAATAAATAAATAAAATCTTTAAAAATATATATATATGTACATATGTGTGTGTGTGTGTGTGTGTGTGTGTGTGTGTGTGTGTGTGTATCCGGAGCTGGGTGTGGTGGCGCACGCTTTTAATCCCAGCACTCAGGAGGCAGAGGCGGGTGGATCGCTGTGAGTTCGAGGCCAGCCTGGCCTAAAGAGTGAGTCCAGGACAGCCAAGGCTACACAGAGAGACCCTGTCTCGAAAAACAAAAAAAATAAAAAATAAAAAAAAAAAAGAAAAGAAAAGAAAAAAAAAGAACAACAACAACAAAATGGTGAATGAATGGTTACGGTAAGAGAAACTGAGCCTGGGGAATTTAGGTAAATTAAATTTGCCCAAGGTTGCACAGCTAACAAGCACTTGACTGGTTATTCCTTCCTTCCTTCTCAGTAAGTATCAGAAATGGAAAGGAAAGGGCATCTTTGGAGCAGCCCTGGGAATTGTGGTGCAGGCAAAAAAGGAAGGAGAGGTCCCAGGTTTGGCAGGTGGACTTGGGATGGTGCAGAGCAGAGCCCCTTGTGAAAGGTTTTAAGTGGTTTTGGACAGAGGACCGTTTGAGGCAGAGTCTTTCCTTATGCTGCCCAGCTAGCCTCAAACGTCCTCCTGCAGACCAGGTTTGCCATGAACCAGCAGCCATTTCGCGCTGCTGACTCCTCTGAGTGAGCCCTCCTGCCTGTTTCTCTTTCCTAGACAGGGTTTGAAATGTAGCTCAAGCTGACCAGGCTGGCTTCGAACTCAGCCTCTGCCTCCCAGATGCTGGGATTAAAGGCGTGCAGTACCACCGCCCAGCCTACGTTTTTCTCTTTTGAGACTACAATTCACTGCGTTGCCAAGGCTGGCCCTGAACCTCTGGACTCAGACAAGCCTTGCACTCACTCTCAACAGCTGAGTCTACAGGAAGCACCTGCTCAGGGCATCTTTTCTTTTGAGGTGACAGCACTCAGTCTGTGGGTGGGGAGCATGCTAGATAAGTGTCTGTCATCCAGCTACATCTTAGCCCCCATTTCTGTCTTTTTGGGGGAAAAGAGAAAGTCTCCTTATATAGCCTAGACTGTCCTTTAACATGCAGCTCAGCCTCTTGAGTGCTAGGAATACAGGTGCCACACCCTCACACCTTTCAGAATGTCCCTTTCACAGGGTAAAGTACAGTAGCATCTTATTTTTAAAAATCTCTTTTTTTGTTGTTGTTTTTCTTTAATTTTTAATTTTTTTTTTGGTTTTTCAAGACAGGGTCTCTCTTTGTAGCCTTGGCTGTCCTGGACTCCCTTTGTAAACCAGGCTGGCCTTGAACTCACAGTGATCTGCCTGCCTCTGCCTCCCGAGTGCTGGGATTAAAGGCATGCGCCACCACCCCCCGGCTTTTTTTTTGTTTTTCAAGACAGCGTTTCAAGACAGGACAGTAGCCTTGACTGTCCTGGACTCACTTAGGCTGGCCTCCAACTCACAGAGATCCACCTGCCTCTGTCTCCGAAGTGCTGGGATTAAAGGCGTGTGCCACCACTGCCCGGCTTTTTTTTTTTTTAATGATTTATTTATTATGTATACAATGTTCTGCCTGTGTGTACACCTGCACACCAGAAGAGGGCACTAGATCTCATTATAGATGGTTGTGAGCCACCATATGGTTGCTGGGAATTGAACCCAGGACCTTTGGAAAAGCAGATGGTGCTCTTAACTTCTGAGCCATCCCTCTAACCTCCTACAGTGGCATCTTATAGCATGTTTACTAGTTTTTCACCAACAATTTTTAAAAAGATTTATTTATTTATAATGTATACAGTGTTTTGCCTGCATGCACGTTTGCACACCAGAGGACAGCACCAAATCTCATCATAGATGGTTGTGAGCCACCATGTGGTTGCTGGGAATTCAGGACCTCTGGACGAGCAGTCAGTGCTCTTCACCGCTGAGCCTTCTCTCCAGCCCTGTGAAACTCTATGTTTTTGTTAAGACAGAGTCCTGCTATGTAGGCCTGACTGGCCTACAGCTCTGTAGCTCAGGCTGGCCTGGACTGTTTTCTTTTTCTTTTCTTTTTTTTTTTTTTTTTTTTTTTTTTTGGTTTTTCGAGGCAGGGTTTCTCTGCGTAGTTTTGACTGTCCTGGACTCACTTTGTAGTCCAGGCTGGCCTCGAACTCACAGCGATCCGCCTGCCTCTGCCTCCTGAGTGCTGGGGTTAAAGGCATGCGCCACCACGCCAGGCTCCCTGGACTGTTTTCTTGTCTCTACTTCTTAAGTGCTAGGATCAGCGCCACCACACTCAGTTAAACTTTACTTTTTTCTAGTGGAGCAAAGCTGGAGTTTGTATTGTTTTATCTCGTGAGACACTGTCTCACTCTGCAGCACAGGAAATCCCGGGACTTGAATTCAAGATGAAGTTCATGGCAGCCCTCCTGCCTTACCCTCCTGGTTCTGGGGTTACAGACATGCACCAGCTGGCTAAGAATGTTCTTTAATACAGATTTAAACAGAGACATGTAGAAGAAACAAAGAAAGAAAGGAGGGAAAAAGGATTAAAGAGAAAAAGGAAAAAGTCCAGTGTGGCCAGGTGGTGGTGGCACACGCCTTTAATCCCAGCACTGGGGAGGCAGAGGCAGGAGGATCTTTGTGAGTTCGAGGCCTGGTCCACAAAGTGAGTCCAGAACAGCCAAGGCAACACAGAGAAACCCTGTCTCAAAAAACCAAAAAAAAAAAAAAAAGAAAGAAAGAAAGAAAGAAAGAAAGAAAGAAAAAAAGAGCCTGGTGTGGTGGTGCACGCCTTTAATCTCAGCACTCAGGAGGCAGAAGCAGGTGAATCTCTGTGAATTCAGGGTCATCCTGGTCTGCAGAGTGAGTTCAAGGACAGCCAGGGACATACAGAGAAGCCAGGTTATGAAAAAACAAAACAAAAAAGAATGATAATAGTTCAAGGCATCTGGGTGTGGTGGCGCACACCTTTAATCCTAGCACTCAGGGAGGCAGAGGCAGGCAGATCGCTGTGAGTTCGAGGCCATCCTGGACTACAAAGTGAGTCCAGGACAGCGAGCTTTTACAAAGAAAACCCCTGTCTCAAAAAACAAAAACAAAACAACCCCCCATCCAAAAACAAACAAACAAACAAAACCGCTCAAATCCTATGTGTGTGTATGCCGTGTGCATGCAAGTGACCCTCCTGCCCCCCCAACTCTGGTCTAAAGAGGGCATCAGATTCCCTGGAGCTGAAGTTCTTGGTGTTTGTGGGCTCCCTGACAAGGATGCTAGCTCCTCTGGAAGAGCCGCAGCAGGTCCTTATTCCTGAGCATTCTCTCCAGCCCCCTCAAATGACCTAAGGTTTTGTCATAATATTTTTATTTTATTTTATTTATTTTATATTTTTTTAAAAGCGGGAAAATATGACTAATGAATGAACAGTAAAGATAGCAATGTCATGTAAAAACATAGAAAAGGATCGTGGCTGGCGGGAGATAAGGTTCGTATTTTGAGGTTAGAATTCCATGCAGAGGAACAAAGGCAAAGAGAACACATGTCTTTGGAGGATGACACGGATTTCTGGAGCAGTAGAATGAAGCTTGGTAGAGAGACCAACGTAGGTTTTTGAGTAACTGTAGAGAAAGAGTGGGAAATGCGGTATTTTAAGAGAAAAAATTGCACTAGTGCCGCAGTATAAGATTAGGTAAGGGTTAGTGTCTAGACTGCAAGTGTCCACTTGGGGGTGCTGTTTCAAAACAGCGGCCGACTTGAAGCAAGGTGAAAGGAAAATGCAGCAGGTAGAACGTCAAACAAAGAAAAAGGTCTAACATTTGGACAAATTGACAAAAATAAAGTGATACGCAAATGGTGACTCTCTTCCTTACTACCGCATACTCAGTAACGTCGTCTCCGACAGTACCACAAAACTGAGCCCTACAATTCGTCCACAGCCCCTATCAGCCAGTCTTCCTTCAGAGACTACTAGTCCCAGAATCCCTCGAGGGAGGTCAGGGTCCTCGTCCTCTTCCAGGGTGCAAAAGTGGCTCGCTGCATGGCCTTCTGGGATTCGTAGTCTTGCAGTGTCCTTCGGGAAATGTAGTTCCCTGCCTACAATCGACTGGGCGAGGCGGCGCCGGCGATCAGAGCAGCTCTGGGTGTTCAGGGGCCAAGATGGCGGCGCGCCGGGGACGGAGAGACCGAGCCGCGCCGCCTCCGACCGGGGGTCCGGGTCCTGACCCTGGCGGTGGAGTTCGCGGCGGCGGTTGGGCGAGTCGGAGCCAAGCGCCGCATGGGGCCGTGGGCGCCGAGAGCGCCGGGGAGCAGGTGAGAGGGTGGCCGGCGGCCCGCGGCTGGCTGCAAAGCGGCGTGTGCCGGGCGGTGACACGTGGACGCCACAGGAAAGGGAGGAAGCGCTTGCGTGCCGATGCTGCGGGAGCTGGGTAGGGCTGAGAGGACCTAAGTTGTTGGTTTGGGGGTACGCCAGCAGAGGGAGGAACCCTGCGGCGATTCCTGAGAACGCCGGGGGGACAGTGTCCGGCGTCGGAAACGTGGCCCTAGCTGGGGCGTCAGGGACTCGGGGTTAGAGTTGAAGGCTAAGACTTCTTTCTAAGAATGCCGAGGAGATCTCTTCCAGCTTGGCGCCGTAGTTCCTTTTTCGGAGCACGTGGGGGGACGATTTCCCGGGAGAACTTGTCTGTCTCCCCCTCCCCCTAGGCGGCCCGGGCGCCCACGTGGGTAGGGCTTGCCGGCGGGGGCGGGGGGAGCGCGGGGCGCGGGTCCACGTGGGGGCGGGGAAGGGATGTCCACGTGGCTCCTGTCCCAGGCTGTCGGGCATCTAGTCTCCGCGCTGGAGCCGCACTGCCGGGAACTGGGTGTGTCCCAGCTGCTCCCGCCATCTCTGGCTTGTGCTGGGGACCTCCGGCCTGGAGGTAGGTAGGGGCTGCTGAAGAGAACTTTGCCCAGAGCCTTAGTAGTTTTTCGCTCTTGAACGCGCCAAACAACGCCTTCTGTCTGTCGGCAGATGGTGGACTTTTCCAGATGTTCTCATAAAGTCAGGTTGTGAAGTGAGGGTTAGAGGCTGAAGGGCTGTGGAGACATGAGTTCGTGGAGGCTTCTGTCTGACCGGCTTGGAGTGGGTTGTGAGTCACAGATAGTGGCGTTATGGTTGCCTACAATCCCTCATATGTAATTCAAGGGTCATGGGAGTGTCATTTTTACCTGGGACTAGTGTAATTTTTTTTCCTCTCACTTTTTCTCTACCATTTCTTTGGGAGGAGATAGTTAAGGCGTGCTCTGAATTCACAGACAACTGTCTGAGTTGTGTCTGTGAGGCTTTCTGCGATTTTTGATGGGGAGATGAAAAGTTGGAGGTAGTTTGAAAACCATTCACCCTTAGTTGAACATTTAATTGGCCAGGAAGAATTCTTTGTGCTGAAATTGTGTGCGTGCTGCTTGTGTCTTTTAGTTCTCCTTAAAGTGTTTTATCCAACTATTCAGTTCTGGGCTTCCAAAAAAAGTGTTGACAGAGAAGTGATCGAGGAATTAGTTGGGTTCTTGATGCAGTTTCAGCAGAGCCCTTGACAGCAACCCCCGCAGGAGGTGAAAGTTGCGTTGGGGACTTCCCAGTAATAGTAGGTCCAGCAAAACTGGTGGCGGAGAGTGACTTTGGGGGCGTGACTCATGGGATCCACCACCCTTTTCCATCAACCTTCCACATCTTTTGTGGCCAGTGCTGTTCACGTTCGTTCACCATCTGGGAGAGACAGTAGGATCCAAGATCCAGCTCTTATACAAGTCACATGGTCAGTCAACCCAGTACTTACCAAGGTGTCATATATTTAAGTACAGATGTGTTGCAAATGTGATTCCTGTTGTCTCTTAGGGAGAGACAGTTAATAATGGTGGGTGAGACAGAAGAAAAGTGCAGGCTATTTGGGATTGTGTAGTCATCAGTAATGTAACTTGGAAGAGTCTGTGAGGGAGAGACATTTTAAATCGAGACCTCCAAGACTGAACTGTGTGAAAGACTTTTATTAGAGGGGGAGAGTGAAGAACAAAGGCAAGGCTTCTGGGAAGAGAGGCCAGCCTAGCAAAAGGGTGGGATGGCGGAGGACAAGCAGAGCGGAGGCTGGAAGACCAGAACAGAAGGCATTACAAAGAGGCCAGTGCTAGGATTCCGTTGAAGGGATTTTAAAATTTTGTTTTATTTTTTGGTTCTCTGTGTAGTAGTGGCTTTTATGGAAATCACTCTGTGTACCAGGCTGGCCTCACAGAGCTCTGCCTGCCTCTGCCTCCCGAGTGCGGACAGCACCACTGTGCCTCTTGAAGGGATTTATGATGGTCCTAGGGAGTGACTAGTTACCTGTTTTCCTCTTGTTCCTCCTGGCTCAACTAGATATATATATGTATATATATATATATATATTTTTTTTTTTTTTTCCGAGACAGGGTCTCTCTGTGTAGCCTTGGCTGTCCTGGACTCACTTTGTAGACCAGGCTGGCCTCGAACTCACAGTGATCCACCTGCCTCTGCCTCCCTAGTGCTGGGACTAAAGGCGTGCGCCACCACGCCCGGCTTCAACTAGTTATATATTTTAAAATGTCTAGAAACATAAAAAAGTTTCTAGGCTTTGAGATAGGAGAATCGAGAGTTTAAGGATAGCTTTGGTTATATAGCAAGTGCAAGACCAACCTGGGCTACATGAGACTGTTTCGAAAAACTCAAAGTGGGCTTTGAATTGTGGATGAGCAGAATTGGCGTGGTTGTTGGAGTTTAAAGTGGTGGTGGCGGCGAGCTCACTTGGCCTTTGGGTGATCTTGAGGCTGTGGGAGCTATCTGTTCTACCTGGGGACGTCGAAGTGTATGGGGCAGGTCATGTAAAGGGAGCCGTATGTCTCTCGTCTCGGCCTCCAGCACCTGTAGAGAGGAGCTTTATAGAGCTGGACCGGTCTAGCCTGGTGGCTGGGCTGTAGAAAGAGGAGGTGGGGCGATTAGAGATGCAGGCTACTTGCTTGCTGAGCCGGCACTATGCAGCTTCTAGTTGTAATTACAGGATCGGGAAGACCTGGACGGGAGGGGTTAGTCCTTAAACCTGCTGCCTTTTCACTTCTGTCTCTGGGCCTAGACTCCCTAAAGTGTCCCTAAGCCAGCCTTTCCTCTCTTTGGGCTCTGCAGCTCCAGCTCTTAAAAGGAGCAGGTGTGTGGAGGGATATGGTCATACCTGTTGCTCTTTCTTCTGGAGGAGTCCAAGTGCTCCATTTCGTCCGCTTTGCTGCCAAAGGCAGTCTGGTTTGTTTGCTTGTTTGTTTGTCTCCCCTCTCAGGCTTTTACACCACGCTTCCAAGAGCAGATGTGCATAGCTGGGGCTCTGGCCTCACCAGTTCCATTTTGGGCCTTGCCCATGCCCTGCCTATGACACTTGACAGGTCTGGGCGGGTCCTGCTTCATGACAAAGCTGAAGATACTGCTAGTTTACACAGGGGTGGGAGGCGGGGCCTCTGCCTGTGGAATCAAGCTTTCTCTTTAAGAGACTTCCTTTAAACTACCATTGACATGTTGTAGCTCCCCAGTGAGCCTAGAGGTGGGGCTCAGTTATAGCATCTTAGAGTGGGTTTAGTCTCCAGCACCAAAGTAGAAAGGGGAGTGTGAATATTGGTTGTATAGAAGATATGTATATAGTTCTGACTGGCCTGGCATATGCCTTAACCAAGTGCTGGGATTAAAAGCTTGTATCGCCACTTTTGTTTGCATTAAAGGTTTAAGGCATTACAGTGGGTGTGGTGGTGGCTAGGGGCCCTTGTGTACCACTGGGTGTGTGGACAGAGTACAACTGGAAGGAATCAGTCCGCTCTGCCTTGTGAGTTCAGAGGACTGAACTGAGAAGCTGAGCCATTGCTGTGGCCCAGGGTTATGTTCTGTGATTGACAGGGTAGGCAGGCTGTGATGGTCAGGAAATTAAAAGGTTGAGAAGGATGTTGGAGCTGTAGCAATTGGATACCAGCTTGGGCTAGGGAAGCCCAAGACCTTGAAAGAAGGGAGGATTGGAGCTCTGTACAAAGCAGAGGCCTAGGGTGGCTCATTGTTTGTCATGTGTTTGGAGCTTACCTGTCTCCTGGTTGACCATTTTCTTTGATATGCCCCTCCATCTGGTACTTTTCTACTGAGAGTGATGATGACCACTGCTACTTATATCTGTCTGTCTGTCTGTCTATCTGTTCATTTATTTTGAAACAGGGTTCTCTGTTTAGTCCTGGCTGTGCTGGAATTCACTCTGTAGACCACTCTAGCCTTGAGCTCAGAGATCTGCCTGTCTCTGCCTTCCCAGTGTTGGAATTAAAGGTGTGTGTCACCACCGCCCAGCAGCAGATGACTTCTGTTTTTTCCTTTTGGTTTTCCAAGACAGGGTTTCTCTGTATAGCCTTGGCTGTCCTAGCCCAGGCTGGCCTTGAATTGGCAGAGCTGCCTGCCTCTGCCTCCCTAGTGCTGGGATTAAAGTCGTGCACCACCACACCCGGCTAGATACCTGGTTTTAATGGAGTTATCAGTTAGTTGCCCTCCAGAAGACTTGGGTCTTTCTGACTCACCTTTTTTTTTGCCTTAGGTCCGTGAGGAGGGGGAAGACTCTAGCTTTGCAAACCTTTCTCGGCTGGGCCCATCTCTGAGGGAGAAAGACCTGGAAATGGAGGAGCTGATGCTACAAGATGAGACACTATTGGAGACCATGCAGAGCTACATGGATGCCTCCCTCATATCCCTTATTGAGGATTTTGGGAGTCTTGGAGAGGTGAGCTGGGGCAGGGCTTGGAGTTCTTCACGCAGGATCCACTTCGCATGGTGTCTTCTGTCTTGAATCTTTGGAGTTGTTTTAGATAGGGCTTTGTTATCTCGGGTCCTTGGCCTCTTGGATGGTCAACCTACATCCTTGAAAGCTGTGTTTTGTGTGGTGGTGGAGTTAGACTGCAGATTGTCAGAGTATGGCTCATGAAGGATACCTTCATCTTGGACTATGGTCCAGAGCTTACTCTCCTTTCAGGGTCTCTGACCTACGTTACATGTCTAGGAGCTTCTGTCACTGCTTTTGAGTCTAGTGCAAGATGGTTTCTGGAGCATCGTCCACCTCATTTGAATGTACAAGTGTGAAGCCCAGGCTTCCAACTCAATCTAACAGGTCCTTGCTAGCGCCCGAGTTGGTCAGTAGTAAAGACTGGCGCCCATGCTTGCTCTCATCCAGGTCCTTCCTGCTGTCAGATTAAGTTGAGTGAGTCTGGGAGATGAGTTCTCTTGGCACTTAGTTTTTTTCGTGGCCTAAAAGGTTATTAGAGATCTTGTGGGGGCCTCTTGTCTTTCTGGAGCAGAGCAGGTTATCTCTGGAGGACCAGAATGAAATGTCGCTGCTCACCGCTCTGACGGAGATCTTGGACAATGCAGATTCTGAGAACCTGTCTCCGTTTGACAGCATTCCCGATTCAGAGCTACTTGCCTCTCCTCGGGAGAGCTCCTCTGTGAGTATGGGATGGGAGAGGGGCAGAGGGCCCAAGGTTACAACCATATCTGTGAGCCTGGTCATACAGATCTGCACAGACTGATTTGGGGTCTCTCTTCCTCATAGTTGCACAAGCTACTCAGTCTCTCTCGGACACCCCCAGAACGTGACCTCATCACCCCAATCGACCCTTTGGGGCCCAGCACAGGCAGTAGTAGGGTAAGCCTGATGTGGGGACCCTCTGGAGCTTGCAGATGGGGAAGACAGATAGCTAGGGTTGGTTTGGAAAGCACTTGAGGAATCTCTCCTGAGTTTGCTCTTCTCTCCTGCAGGTTGAGATGTCCCTTGCAGATTCTCCTTGGGACTTGTCTCCACCTCCTTTCTTGGAGACTTCTTCCCCTAAGCTGCCTAGCTGGAGACTCTCAAGAGCAAGACCTCGATGGGGTCAGTCCCCTCCTCCCCAACAGCGCAGTGATGGAGAGGAGGAGGAAGAGGTCGCCAGCTTCAGTGGTCCGATACCTGCTGGGGAACTCGACAACTCAGTGAACAGCTTGGACTTCCCCATGCACCTGGCATGCCCTGAGGAAGAAGACAGGTCAACAGCAGCAAAGATGACAATGCCAGCGTCTGGTGATGAGAGCATCTCCTCATTGAGTGAACTAGTACGGGCCATGCATCCATACTGCTTGCCCAGCCTCACCCACTTGGCATCGCTTGAGGGTGAGCTTCAGGAACAGGCTGAAGATTTGACGCTGCCTGAGGGTTGTGTGGTGCTGGAGATTGTGGGCCAGGCAGCCACAGCTGGCGATGACCTGGAGATCCCAGTTGTGGTGCGGCAGATTCCTTCTGGGTCGCAGTCTATGCTCCTGGACGAGTCAGGAGGGCCCAGTCCTGCCTTGCAGCTACTCATGCCCACCGTGGAGTCCGGGACAGAAGCTGCTGTGCCTGAGGTTGCCCCTTGCCCTGATCAAGAGTTATCTCTGACCTCTGCCTGTTTATTGGAGCCCAAGGAAATCGTAGAGTCATTGGCACCGAAGGAGCCTCAGAACCCACTGGCCAGTGCAGTTCAGGGTTCTCAGAGAGTTCCCAGAAAGGGCAGGAAGAAAAAGAACAAGGAGCAGCCAGCAGCCTCTTTGGAAGGCTACACCAGGAAGCTGAGGTCATCTTCTCGTGGACAGTCTACTGTGACCACAGAGGGGAGCTCTCAGGCAGGCAACGTACAGAAACAGCCTCAGGAAGAACTTCGGAGAAACACTGGGGCTCCTCAGAGCAGGGGGAAGCCACGTGCTTGGGCTCGGGCATGGGCCGCTGCCTTGGAGAAGACTGGGTCGGAGGACTTGGAGAGAAGTGCAGGACTAGATGGCAGTCCTACTGAAGAGGATGCTCTAGATCTCGGTCCTACGCTGGTGGAGACAGGCCGAGCCGAGCTGCCGTTAAACCACTCTGCCCAGGCTGCCGCTATGCCGCTTGACTCTGTTGAAACTGGCTCCACTCAGGGCCGTGCTGTAGCTGATGCTAAACCTGTTGACCAGGTTTCCCCTAGAGCAGAGCTGGCTGGTCCTCTACCAGTAGGCCCAGTGTTAACTGGCCCAGTCCTGACTGATGGGACAGGAATTGAACCTGTAGTGGCTAGTCCCATTTCAGGTAACTTGTCTCCAACTAATGCTCTTCCAGCTAACACAGCACCAGCTGACCCTGTCCCAAATGACCAGGCTCCAGTTGATCCTGTGCTAGTTAAGACCAGACCCACTGACCCCAGACGTGCAGCAGCAGCAGCAGCAGCAGCTCAGAGGAGCCGCCCGCCCCTGGAGTCCTCAGACCGTCTGAAAGGCATCACTACTGGAGTCAAGGATGCTGTAGGTTCTACAACCCAGGAAGCCAGACCTCGGCCTCTCAGCCTGTCTGAGTACCGTCAGCGAAGGCAGCAACGGCAAGCAGAGGCAGAAGACAGGAATTCTCAGCCCCCAGCCAGCAAGTGGCCTAGTCTCCCAGAGACCCCCAAAGGGCTGGCAGATATTCCTTGTCTTGTTCTGCCAGCACCAGCCAAGAAGACAGCTCCACAGAGAAACTCTGTAGTTACGCCAGAGACTTGTTCTGTGTCTGTGGGTTCCAGCCCTGCTTCCCCTAGCCCTGAGCCGTCTGTAAGCAAACTTACAGTTTCCACTCACTCTGAACAGTTGCCGTCTCATGAGATGCCACTTCCAGCTAGACCACCCCCTCCCACCCTGCAGTCTGTATCTGCTGCTGGGCCCATCCCTCCCACAGTGCCCACTCCTTTGCCTTTTCCTCCAGGCATACCTCCTCTGCTTTCTCTTCCTTCAAGTGGCCATGGAGTCCCCAGTCTGCCCCCACCTCCCTTGCAACCTGCTGGACTTCCAGTGTCAGTGAGACAAATTCCACCTGAACCCTATACTCACTACACCCCTGTGCCACCCTGGCCTTGTTATCCCTCTGTGTCCCCATCTGGCTATTCTTGTCTGCCCCCACCACCAACGATGCCCATGGTGTCTGGTACTCCTGGTACCTATGCTGTACCCCCAACTTGCAATGTGCCTTGGGTACCCGCCCCTGCACCAGTTTCACCTTACAGCTCCAGCTGTGCCTATGGGCCCCTAGGGTGGGGTCCAGGGCCGCAACAGCCTCCGTTCTGGTCTACTGTTTCTCCACCTCCATTGTCTTCTGCCTCTACTGGAAGAGTTATTCCCCCATCCAATATGGAGCCCGGTAGTAATCCAGCTGGGTCTCCTGAAGATGTGCTTCCTGTGCCAGTGTCTCCTTCCTTGAGTTCTGGGCCAGCCAGCCCCTTAGCTCCACCAGTAGAGCCTACAAAGCCGGAGGTCCAGCCAGTGCCTGTATCTCCCCAACCGAAACACAAAGTGTCCACCCTGGTACAAAGTCCCCAGATGAAGACTCCACCAAGTCTGTCTGCTGAGTGCGTAGCTACTGGGGAGTCTGCACCAGAGAGGCTAAAGCCTGAGGCCCAGGAGAGCAGACCAAGGGAGAAGCCCCTCCCCACGGCCAACAAGGCCGTTCCCATAGCAAGGCAGAGCACTGTGGCAAAGCTGCCTGCAGCCCATCCAGCCCGTCTGAGGAAGCTCTCCTTCCTGCCCCCGCCATGTACTCAGGGTCCTGAGGACGTGGTCCAGGCATTCATCAGTGAGATTGGTAAGTGGCGATGCAGTCCGTACAAGAAAGGTGTAGGGGTTGGCTGGAAGCCTTGCCCACAGGGCAGAAGGAATACATACATGCACAAGGCTGCGCTTTGTTGGATTTCTTTGGAGCGGTCTTGAGATAGGGATTGGAGTCCTTGCTGTGTGCTGCTCCCTTGGTCCACTCATTTTGGTGGGCAGGGAGGCATGTAAAGGGGATGGGGGCGACTTTAGTCTGTGTTCTTTCCCTTCACAGGAATTGAAGCATCAGACCTGTCTAGTCTGTTGGAGCAGTTTGAGAAATCAGAAGGTGAGGAAACCTAGGTAGTTTTGTTCAACTCTTGCTTTTGTTTACGCATCCTTTGGGTTTAGCCTTGCAGTAGCTTCAACTGGGGTAAAGAAAGGGTAGAGGGCAGCCCCAACTACCAGAAGAAGAGACAGCATTTCACCTGGGAGAGAAGTCTAAGCCAGGGTGATGATGGTGTAGCCTAAGTAATTAAGCGAGTAAATCAGGGGAGGACACAGGAGGTGGGGTTGGATGGGGACGTCCTCTCCAGGGAAGCAACTCTTGAGCTGAGCTTTGAGAGGCAGGTTTCATACTCTCTATGTCGTATATAAGGCAGAAAGAAAGGTGTTGGGTTATTCCTACAAGGTAGATGCATTTGGAGCTGGGCAGTGGTGGCACACGCCTTTAGTCCCAGCACTAACGAGGCAGAGGCATCTGGAACTCTTGAGTTTGAGGCCAGCCTGGTCTACAGAGCGAGTTCCAGGACAGCCAGGGCGACACAGAAATCCTGTCTCAAAATCAACAGAAAATTCTTTTGGAAGACAGTGCGGAGCCTGACTTGGCTCCTGACAAGGCCCAGTGCTAGGTGCTGTGGCGGTTCCTGTGGTATAGCTGGGGCAGAGAACCTGCACAGGTGACACTGGAGTTGGTAGCAGGTGTTTGTAGTCCATGGTAGAGTATAAACAGTGAGGCAGGAAGGCTCTGTCTTAGAGATGTGCTTTCACGGGAGAACTGTGCTCAGCCTGCGCCAGGGACCTGGATTCATTGCAGGACAAGTCTGAGGTCAAGTGTGGTGTTTAAGCCCAGCACTGAGAAGTAGATTTCTGAGCTCAAGGCCAGCCTGGTTTTAATGGTAAGTTTCAGGCCTGCTGGACTAGTGACCCTGTTTCAATTTATGGCTTGGAAATTAGTTAGGCAGACCATGTTGGACCTCGAGACTCTAGGAGCTCAATGGGGGTATGTAGGCAAAGCTGGCTCATTCTTTTCCTGGGTGTCAGGATGCACTTCTATGCCACCTCAGTTTGGAACAACTGGTTGGGCTTTTAACTAATATGGTTTCTTTACAGCCAAAAAGGAGTGTCCTCTCGCGGCTCCTGCTGACAGCTTGGCTGTAGGAAACTCAGGGTAAGTATGGAGATGTGAACGAGTTACCCTACAGCTGTTGGTCAGCAGCCGGCCAGCACTCCAGGACTTCCAACTGGACACCTTTGTGACAGGGATGTTCGTCGACTCTAGTGTTTACCGCCAGTTTCCTGTCCCCTTCTCTGTTAATGTCAGACCCTGTCTTGGGTGATGAGTGGGGGAGGGTATGTACTGTCAGGAATTCCAAATGCCTTGGAGGTGCCTCTTATTCTTCGGGATTTCTTCCCTTCTGTTATTAGACTTCAGGCTTGTTCAGTGCTGATGATGAGGTCCCTTAAGGCAGGGGGAAAATAGCTGGGGCTTTCCCTAGCTCTTTGGAAGGCATAGATAGGCACCTGCACCCCTTTACTTTCCAGCATTTTAACGAGAGGCCTCTTTTTCACATTCCTGAACTGCTAAGCATGTTTTGACCCTGGTTTCGGTTAGATTTGAGCCTGGTGGGCAAGGGTCCTGATTGGAGGAGGGGGTGGGGTGGGGGTGCGCAGGGTCATTTCGAAGGCCTAGCCAGCCAGCCTCCTGAAATTTGGCAGAATGGAACAGGCCCAATTGACAGCTTGATCATTAAGTCCCTTCTGTGCTAGAAGACCATGGGGGCAGTGGAGGCATGCAGTTTATCTTTCTACATACAGCTTTCATTGCTTTTTGAGGAAAGCAGATGTATAAGATATTGAGGCAATGAACCAGGCTTTCCCTTTTCCCCCCTGCCAGCAGCATTGACACTCCCCAGGAGAAGAGACCCCTAGACCGGTTACAAGCCCCAGAACTGGCCAACGTGGCAGGTGGGTTCAGGTTGAACTCTGGCTCTTAGTGTGGACAGCACATATGCAGCACCTGCTGTACATCAAGTGTGTGTAGGCAGTGGGGTACAGTATCTGATCTCCGTTTTTTGTGTTCATGGTCAAGGGGCGATGTGTAAACAAACAAGCCTGTGGATTATCCGAGGTGATGTATTCAGTAGGACGTGAGGGGGCAGTAAGGGGAGGGTTGTATGGAGCCGTCTCTCTAAGCTAAGGCTCGACAACAGTCACTGCTGTCAGTCAGATGGTAGCATTTAGGGGACGAACGGAGCACTCTGAGCAGCAGAAGCAGCTGGCTGTGAGGTTCTGCAGCTCTGTGAGTGGTTTGGTTTGACCCAGAGGGTAGAGGCTGATTAGGATAGTGAATAGATGGAAAACCAGAGTTAAGGCTAGAGTGATTAAACAAGAGGTCAAGTTATGGGGATTTAAGCTCTTGAATTTCATCGTGTCTGTTTATTGTTGAAAAAGCATTTTCACATTGGTTTTTGGATGGTTTGTCTAGCAGGAATCTGGATAACTGCAATGGATCCAGAATGGAAGTGGGAAGTCTGTAGTACTAGTCTAGGCACGGTGAACCTAGACATTAGGTGATGCCAGGTGGAGGGGCGGCGTTAAGCATGAAAGCGATTGGGTAAATTAGATGGACCCTGGTCACTAGGTAGGTTCAGGTGGCTGACCGTAGATACGGATCTCTTGTGGTTAAAGTGTGGGCGCAGTTGGGCTGGTGTCGATGTTCAGTGTACTCTGAGAAGTGGGCTCTCGAGCCCAGATACAGAGAATCTGGAGTAGAGAACTGGATCTCACCCTGCTATCTCCATCCTCCCTCCCCCCACAGGGCTCACCCCTCCAGCCACCCCTCCCCACCAATTATGGAAACCCCTGGCTGCTGTCTCACTGTTGGCCAAAGCCAAATCTCCTAAATCTACTGCCCAGGAGGGAACTCTGAAGCCTGAAGGAGTTACAGAGGCCAGACATCCAGCTGCAGCCTGCCTCCAAGAAGGGGTCCATGGCCCTAGTCCAGTCCACGTGGGCTCTGGGGACCATGACTATTGTGTCCGAAGCAGGACACCCCCCAAAAAGATGCCTGCCCTAGTCATTCCAGAGGTGGGCTCCCGATGGAATGTCAAGCGCCATCAGGACATCACCATCAAACCTGTCTTGTCATTGGGCCCAGCTGCTCCCCTACTTTCATGCACAACTACTTTCCAGGAGCCACTTGATGACAGGACTAGCAATGAGCAGGCAGATCCTTCAGCACCCTGTCTTGCCCCATCCACCTTGCTGTCTCCTGAGGCCTCACCCTGCCGGAGTGACATGAGCACTAGGACTCCCTCTGAGCCCCCAGGCAAGCAGAGGGCAATGCGCTGCTACCGGAAAGCCTGCAGATCGGTCAGCCCCCCAAGTCGGGCCTGGCCGGGCCGCCGTGGCCGCAGCAGCCGGTCTGTCAGCTCTGGGTCCAACCGGACCAGTGAAGCATCCTCATCCTCATCGGTGTCTTCCTCATCCCGGTCCCGGTCCAGGTCCCTCTCCCCCCCACACAAGAGGTGGCGAAGGTGAGCTTTGATGGCCTGTTAGAGTCTTTCCACTTCAGAGGCTCATGAACTCTCTTTGGTGCTTTACTTTGAAAAGGTTATGGCTTAACTCATGTCCTTTTGGTCACTATGGCTGAAGGTTTCTGTCTTTGGCTTTTGTCTTCCTTTTTGTGGATTCTTGAGGCAAGCTGTGGGATTATCCTATGTTGGAGTCTGGGATATTCCTGTAGTTTTCCTGCTTCCTTGAGATGTGCCTTGGGTAGACTTGTTAGAGTTCGCTCTTGGCTGTGATTATTTCATGTTACTATCATCAGTGCTTAGACATGGAATTTTCTTGGTATCAGTACAGGGTAGTGGGTTACCCTTAGTGCTGGTGAGATGGCTCAGTAGGTAGGTAACACCGCGTGCTACTAAGCTGGGTGACCTGAGTGTGATCCTGGGCCACATGGTGGAATGAGAAACAATTCTTTTCTTTGCTTGCTTGTTTGTTTGTTTGTTTGTTTGTTTTTCCGAGGCAGGGTTTCTCTGTGTAGCCTCTGCTGTCCTGGACTAACTTTGTTGACCAGGCTGTCCTCAAACTCAGTGCTCCACCTGCCTCTGCCTCCCATGTGTTGGTATTAAAGGCGTGCACCACCACGCCTGGGGAGAAACAATTCTTTTTTTTAAACAAGAGCACAAATCCACTTTTATTATTATTCCAATAATAACTTTATTATTATATATTTATTATTTTAATTAATTTAAATCCAGGAAGGGTATAGCATCACACATTGACGGATTCTGTGTCAATGGCCTTCGCAGGAAGGTTGCTTCGGAATTTGGCACGAACCATGCCAATGGAGAAACAATTCTTGAAAAACTGTCCTGACATCTATGCATGTTGTAGTGTATACACACACACACACACACACACACACACACACACACACACACACACGACAAATAAATGTAGAAAAAGGAAAAGATTTCCTATGGGGTGGTGCTGGGGCAGTAGCTCAGTTGAGTGCCTGGTAGCAGGCATGAAGCCCCGGATTTGAGTCCCAGCACCATGTAAACTAGACTTGTGTTGCATGTCTACAATACTGAGGATGTGGAGGCCAAAGGATAACAAGCTAAATTCACCTGAGCTACATAAAGATTTGGGGGAAAGTCTGGGATACATGAAACACTGTCTCAAAAATAAATGAAGTGTTTCAGCACTGAAGCCTATCTTCAGAAATGGCTCTCATCTTGGTGACAGTTTTTTTTAAAAGATTTATTTATTTGTTATGTATACAGTTTGCCTACATGTACACCTGCACAGCAGAAGATCTCATTATAGATAGTTGTGAGCCGCCATGTGGTTGCTGGGAATTAAACTCAGCCAGCGCTCTTAACCTCTGAGTCATCTCTCCAGCTCAGTGACAGTATTTCTTTTAGATACGGTAGGATAGGTAGAGGCCAGACTCTGGTACCCACTCCAGCACTGTGGATAGAGTAGTTGCCAAAGGTAGTGTGAGCTAGCCCCCCCCATCTCCTTGCTCTCCCTGAATTTCCTTTCTGTTTCTGATTTGTTGGTGGAAAACATGCTGTAATTAAAGCTCAGTAGTTACAGAGCTGTGTTGAGTATGTGGAAGGCCTGGGTATAATCCTCAATACCAGGGGAAAGAGCTGTGCATGCCGGGCATGGCAGCAGAATCCCAGGCCTGGCAAAGCAGAGACAGGAGAAGTACACATTCAAGTGTGGCTTGGGCCAGGCGGTGGTGCCACATGCCTTTAATCCTGGCAGAGGCAGGTAGATCGCTGTGAGTTCGAGGCCAGCCTGCTCTACAAAGCAAGCCCAGAACAGCCAAGGCTACACAGAGAAACTTTGTCTCGAAAAACCCTAACCCTAACCCTGAGACCCCATCTCAAAGAAAGGGTAATAAAAGAGTCATGTAAATCTGTAGTGCTGCTTGATGTTCTAAAATGTTGTGAAGGGTCTCCCCTTTGCTGTCTGTGAAGGAAACCTCAAGTTCTTCTGCTCTGTTTGGTCTGGAGCTTCCTGACATGGAGGCAGGTCAGCCTGGCTGAGGTCGTGGAACATACTGCACCATTCCTGTCATCCCTCTGCATTTATTCCAGGTCCAGCTGCAGTTCCTCTGGACGGTCCAGAAGGTGTTCATCCTCTTCTTCCTCTTCCTCATCCTCATCCTCCAGTTCCAGAAGCCGATCTCCCTCCCTGTCCCCTCACAGAAGTGACCGGAGGCACCGGTGAGCTTGAGCTTGTTTGAGAGCATCTAGGAAGCAGGGCAGGTGCCTTCGATGTCTGAGTCTTGCCTTGTGTCTGTGGCTGATGGTGCCTCTCTTGTCAGGTACAGCTCTTACCGTTCAAATGACCATTACCAAAGGCAGAGAGTGCTGCAGAAGGAGCGTGCAATAGTGAGTAGGAAGGCAGCTCCTGGGGGTGAGGAGGGCCTTACCCTGTGCCCTGAGCTCAGAATCATCAAGAGTCGCAGCTCTGGTTCATAGCGGCACGTTTCCTTTCTCCACATAGGAAGAAAGAAGGGTAGTCTTCATTGGGAAGATTCCTGGCCGGATGACTCGGTCAGAGCTGAAACAGAGGTTCTCTGTTTTTGGAGAGATTGAGGAGTGCACCATTCATTTTCGTGTCCAAGGGTAAGGTTTTCTTTGTTTCTTGAGATAGGCTTTCTTGTAGCCCTAGCTGTATGGAACTTACTCTGTAGAGCAGGCTCAGGGATCTGCCTCTGCCTCCCAAGTGCTGGAGTTAAAGGTGTGCGCCACCACAGCCCAATTGCAAGGGTAAGTCTTAAAGTTTGGATGTTCTTTTGTTAAGTTCTTTTTTTGTTTTTATTTTTGAAACATCTGTGTAGCCTTGGCTGTCCTGGAACTCTCTGTAGACCAGACTGGCCTCAAACTCACAGAGATCCACCTGCCTCTGCCTGAGTCTGGGATTAAAAGTGTGCGCCATCACACCTGGTTCTGTTAAATTCTTTTATTTTATTTTATTTTAAGATTTATTTATTTATTGGTTTTTCAAGGCAGGATTTCTCTGTGTAGCCCTAGCTGTCCTGAACTGGGTTTGTAGACCAGGCTGGCCTCAAACTCACATCTATCCACCTGCCTCTGCCTCCCAAGTGCTGGGATTAAAGGTGTGCACCACCATGCCTGGTCTTATTTATTTATTTATTTAATGTAATGTATAAGAGTGCACTATCTGCATTAACATCTGCTGGGAATTGAACTCAGGACCTCTGGAAGAGCCATCTCTCCAGCCCCTCTGTTAAATTCTTATACCTGTGTTCTGTTGTGCTAGGCTGAGTGGGGTCACCTTCGTTTTTATAATCAGAGGGCTGGCCATAGGGGAAATGAAAAGGTGCACCTCTGTATCCTGGGGTGCTGAATCTACTCCATGGCCTCTGCCCAAATGGCTCATTCTCCCCACTAGTGACAACTATGGTTTCGTCACTTACCGCTATGCTGAAGAGGCGTTTGCAGCCATTGAGAGTGGCCACAAGCTGCGGCAGGCGGACGAGCAGCCCTTTGACCTCTGCTTCGGGGGCCGCAGGCAGTTCTGCAAGAGGAGTTACTCTGACCTCGGTGAGTGATGGAGGGTGATGGGAAGGAAAGCTAGCCTCTGACGCAGGAAGAACCTAGCGGGGAGGCGCTCCCACAGCTCTTCACAAGCAGCGCAGGCTTGCTCCATCCATGCTTGCATGGGCTGGCTCCCTGGGCTCGAGAAGTACAGTTTAAGACTAAATGCTTGCCCCTCTCTGTTTCTGTAGACTCCAACCGGGAAGACTTCGACCCTGCCCCTGTAAAGAGCAAATTCGACTCTCTTGACTTTGATACATTGTTGAAACAGGCCCAGAAGAACCTGAGGAGGTAACCCTGGGCGCTCCTCCCCTCCCATTTGTTCTAGAGGTGCCCAACCTCTTCTCATCCCCTCCCCCACTCCAGGGGAGAGAGCTGCTAGTGTGGAAATGACTGTTTTATAAGGAAATGGAAAAAAGTTAAATAAAAATGTGTTAAATCTGGATTTTTAGGTGGTATTTGTTTTTTTTAATAACAGGTATTGAATAAGTTAACATGCATTTGTATGTACGCTGGGTCTGAGGGGACCGTCTAATAAACACGAACTTAGAACTCCTTGCTTTGTGCTTCTTTCTATGTATTGGTGTCAAGTGCACACAGTATCTAGTATCTGTGGACACATTAGGGCCGCGCTTACCTTAACTGAGGTCCCAGGACCCCTCTGCTGGGGAGGTGTAAAATCACATTGGCTTTAATTTGGCTGCTCATGTAAAATAAGTCAAAGTGGGGGGCACACTTTATTTGTTTGTTTTTTGGTTTTTCTAGACAAGGTTTCTCTGTATCCTTGGCTGTTCTGGAACTTGCTCTGTATTCCAGGCTCGCCTTTAACTCACAGAGAGCCACCTGCCTCTGCCTCCCAAATGCCGGGATTAAAGGCGTGTGACACCACTGCCTGGCCCTTTTTCCTTTTTTTGAGTTGTGTGTGGAGGTGTAAACCAGAGATTCCTGTCAATTGTCCTGTTTTTTGCTTTGTTTTTGTTTGCTTGAGGCAAGGTTTCCCTGTGTATCCTTGGCTGTCCTAGAACTGACTCTCTAGGCCAGAGTGGCCTTGAGCTCAAGAGATCCTCTGCCTCTCCAGTGCTGGGATTAAAGGTGTGTGCTGGGGCTGGGCGTGGTGGCAGCATTTTGGAGGCAGAGGCAAGCAGATTGCTCTGAATTTGAGGCCAGCCTGGTCTACAAAGTGTCTAGGACAGCCAAGGCTACACAGAGAAACCCTGTCTCAAAAACCCAATAAATAAATTAATTAAATAAATAAAAGTGTGTGCTGGGGATTAAAGTTTATGCTGCCACCCTGTGACCAGTTCTTGCACTCTAGCTGTGCTGGGACTTGGTATGTGGGCCCTGCTGGCCTTGAGCTCATTACACTGATCGGCTTCTGCTAAGACTGAAGATGAGTGAGGCAGGCATGGTGTCACCAATCCCGTCACCCACCCACCCCAGGGTTTCTCTGTTTAACCCTGGCTGTCCTGGAAGTCTGAGATCCTCCTGCCTCTGCCTCCAGAGTGCTGGAATTAAAGGTGTGTGCCACCAAACCCATTTCAAGATTTTTGTTTTGAGACTATCTCAAAAATTTTTTTACTTTTAATTATATGAATGTGTCTGTGTTTTGAGATTTATATGTGCCTGTGGGTGCTCCAGAGGCCAGAAGAGTCTTGGATCCCTTGGAGCCTTTGGAAGAACAGTCCATGTCTCTAATTCACTATCTGGAGTCTAGCCAGGGAGCCCCAGTGTCCTCTCTACCGCACCAGCCTTGGGGCTACCATGCAAGCAGTGTTGAGGATCTGGTTGGTTGGTTGGTTTTTCGAGACAGGGTTTCTCTGTGCAGCCTTGGCTGTCCTGGACTCGCTCTGTAGACCAGGCCTCACAGCCTAACCCTGCCTCTGCCTCCTGAGTGCTGGGATTAAAGGCATGCACCACCGTGCCTGGCTTGTCTCTTAAATTTTGTAAAGTTGGGGCTGAACTGAAACCCAAGTTCTGCCTCCTCTACAGGTGAGGTGCCTGGCCTGTAACCTGGCTGGAGATACTTTTCATAGACTTGTGGGATGGAGGTAAAAGTTTTTGGTTGTTTTTCTTTTGTTTCTTTTTAAACCAAGGTTTCTCTGTGTAGCCCTGGCTGCCCTAGAAGTCAGATCCACCTGCCTCTGCTCCCAAGTACTGGGATTAAAGGCGTTGCCATCACTGCCTGATTTTAGTGTTTCATACTCAGGGAGAGCCGATCTCTTTCACTCTTTTGTTTTTGTTTTTGTTTTCAAGACAGGGTGTAGACCAGGGTGGCTTCTAACTCAGAGATCTACCTGCCTTTGCCTGGCCCCTTACTCCTCCCAACCCTGGGTTTAAAGGCATTTGCCACCAAGCCTGGCAGAAGTAATTTAAATAGCAAAGAGCCTGTGAGAAATTTACACTTGTTAAAAATAAAGGTTTCCAAGCTGGTTAAGAGCACTAACTGTTCTTCCAGAGAACCTGGGTTCAAGGCTCATAGTTTGTAATTCCAGTTCCAGGGGATCCAACACCCTCACACAGACATGCACGCAGGCAAAACACCAACGCACATAAAAAATAAAAGTAATTTGAAATTAAAAGGGGGTGGAGGGCGGGCTACAGAGGTTAAGAGCACTGTCTGCTCTTCCAAAGGTCCTGAGTTCAGTTCCCAGCAACCATATGGTCACTCAACCGTCTATAATTAGATCCGGTGCCCTCTTCTGGTGTGCAAGTGTACACGCAAGCAGAACACTGACTATATAATAATAAATAAGTCTTTAAAAAAGGAAGAAAAGGTTTCCTAAACAGGTTTATGTGCATTAAATATCCAGTTAAGCTCACCAGTCTGAAGCTGGGCGTGGTGCATATGCCTTTTTGTGTGTGTGTGTGTGGTTTTTTAAGACAGGGTTCCTCTGTATAGCCTTGGCTGTCCTGGACTCTCTTTGTAGATCAGGCTGGCCTTGAACTCACAGTGATCCGCCTGCCTCTGCCTTCCGAGTGCTGGGATTAAAGGCGTGAGCCACCACACCCGGCACGCAGGTCTCGAAAAACCAAAACAGAAACAAACAAAAAAGGTCACTAGTCTAGGCACTTGAATGATGGTTTTTTTTTTTTTTTTTGGATTGTGAGCCTAGCCTTTAATTTGAATGATTTCTTTGTAAAATTTTTTTCTTTTTCTTTTTTCTTTTTTCTTTTTGGTTGTTCGAGTCAGAGGCTGGAGTCCTCCATCCCATTCGTTATTGTAGGGTCCGAGGAGGCAGCCAGGGCTCAAAAACTACTGTAGAAAAAAGTCCATTCAGCAAAGATTATGCGCGGGAAGTTGCAAGTTTTCCCGCCACGGAACGGAGCGTGACCTCTGACGTAGAAGCCCCGCCCTCGCAATGGGCGGTTTGCGGTTTCCGCCCTTAGCAGGAGGGTGACGCCGTGAGACCGGAAGGAGCTTACAGATTTCGTCTAGATTCCGCCTCGGAGGCGGAGGGAGATCTGCCTCGTGGAGTCCACGCTTCCGCTGCACATGGCGCGACGTGATGGCGACATTGGACCCGCCCTCTGCCCTAGTCGTGCTCCGCAGTTCCTAGGTCGTGCAGCGCGCGCGGCGGTAGTGACGCGTTTTCCCCGGAGTATGGCGGATACCGGCTTGCGCCGCGTGGTTCCCAGCGACCTTTATCCTCTCGTGCTCGGCTTTCTGCGTGATAACCAACTCTCGGAGGTGGCCAACAAATTTGCAAAAGCGACAGGCGCTGTGAGTCCTTGGTTTGGTCCGCGGGCCGGGGTGGGACAGATAATCTAGGCCGTGGAATGCTTCGGAGTCAAGGAGGATAGGTCTGGGGTCTGTGAGTCCAATGTCAGCGCAGCCTTTCTGCCGAGTTTCCTAAAGCGCGAGGTCTCGGCATCTCCTCCCACCGGGTCTGATTAGGGAGCTCGGAGTCGTAACGGCTTCTCCTTGGTGAGTTTCGCTGTAGCTGCAGGCTTGGGTCCCGCGTGGCCCAGGTCATGTGGCTGACAACGGAAGATGAGCAAGCGCCAGATCCCTTCCGGAGGCTTTGGATTGGCGGTGCCTCGTTCTTCTGGTGTGCTTTTGTCGGACTTTTCGCTCGGTCCCAATTTTACCCGAGACTCGAAGATAAAATGAATGGGTTCGGGAATAGGTTGCTTTCAGTATACTGTGAACATCCTGCCCTGCCAAGTTGCCAGCCTGGAGCTTGGCGCTCCAGGTAGTGAAATAAAACAAACGTAGGCCCTGCGGCTTTGTACACGTATGATCCCGGCAGCCTGCCTTTTGTTTGAGACAGGGTCTATGTAGCTCTTGTGTAATGGAGAATGGCTTTGAATTTCTGATCCTCTTGCCTCAGCGGCCTAGTGCAGAAATGCTCTAATGCATGCCTGAACATAGCAGGATGCCATCTAATTTACTGAATTTAGTTTAGTTTTTTTTTTTTTTGGTTGCCCCCCAGCCCCATGGACCAGGCTGGCCTGGAGGTCAGAGCTCCCTCTACCTCTCTCTCCCTAGTGCAGGGATTAAACGTGTGTGGCACAATGCTGAGCCTAAATTACAGTGTTTGATTGTTTGTTTGTTTGTTTGTTTTTTCGTTTTTCGAGACAGGGTCTCTCTGTGTAGCCTTGGCTGTCCTGGACTCGCTTTATAGACCAGGCTGGCCTCGAACTCACAGCGATCTGCCTGCCTCTGCCTCCCGAGTGCTAGGATTAAAGGCGTGCGCCACCACGCCCGGCTAAATTACAGTGTTTGAGTTCATGAGATTCATCTAAAGAAAATACACAAAGCAATAATCCCATTGTACATAGCAGGAAGCATGGGATGAGTGACAGCTGCTAGGTCAGTTCGAGCAGAGTCTGCTTTTTTTTTTTTTTTTTTTTTTTTTTTTTTGCTTTTCGAGACAGGGTCTCTCTGTGTAGCCTTGGCTGTCCTGGACTCACTTTGTAGACCAGGCTGGCGATCTACCTGCCTCTGCCTCCCGAGTGCTGGGGTTAAAGGCATGCACCATCATCGCCTGACTGTTTTGTTTTATTATTATTTTACTTATTTGTTTGTTTGTTGGAGACAGTTTTTTTTTTTTTTTTTGAGATTAAAGGTGTGCACCACCATGCCCAGCCTTGAGACAGGGTTTCTCTATGTAGCCCTGGCTGCCCTGGAACTGGCTCTGTAGACCAAGATATCTGTGAGTTTGAGGACAGCCAGGGTACACAGAGAAACCCTGTCTTAAAAAACAAGAACAAGCCGGGCGTGGTGGCGCACGCCTTTAATCCCAGCACTCAGGAGGCAGAGGCAGGCGGATCGCTGTGAGTTCGAGGCCAACCTGGTCTACAAAGTGAGTCCAGGACAGCCCAGGCTAACACAGAGAGACCCTGTCTGGGGGGGGGGGACCAAGAACAAAATAAATAAAATAAAAGTCAATTAACTAGAAAAGAAAGTCTGTAGTTAGATTATGTGTACAGTGCTCTGCAGGTGAGAGCAGCAGGCCGGAAGAGGGCATCATTACAGATGGTTGTGAGCCACCATGTGGCTGCTGGGAATTTAACTCAGGAACTTAGGAAGAGCAGGCAGTGCTCTTAACTGCTGAGCCACCTCTCCAGCTTTCGAAAATAGCTTAAATTATTCATATGTTTTGGGGGCGTATGTGCACATCATTGTGGGCGCCTGCAGAGGCCAGAGGTGTCAGAGCCCCTGGATACTGAGTTAACAGGTAGTTGTGAGCCTCCTGCTGTGGGTGCTGGGCAGTGAGCTCAGGGCCTCAGAAGAGTAGGGTGTTCTCTTAACCACACAGCCATGTCTCCAGGCCTTGGGTAACGCTATCTGTATTATTAATTGCAAAACCTGTCTAAGACTTTTGAAAAGTATGGGTGGAAATGTATAGGGATAGACATGCGATAAAATGCGGGGGTGGTCCTTTTGTGTGTGTGTTCTTGACGTTAGGTGACACGTAAGTCAAATATTTTTCTTCTAATTTCTGCAAGTAGGAAAAGTCTTATGAAGATGTGATGTATAGTCCAGGCTAACCTTGAACTCGCAGATCCAGCTGCTTCTGAAGTGTTGGGACCATGCCTGGCTGGCAGAGTACAGTTGATGAAAGAGTAACACAAGTCTGTCCTAGAGAGGCACAGCAGCCCCTTAACCTCCTCTTTTCTTACAGACACAGCAGGATGCCAACGCCTCGTCCCTCCTGGACATCTATGGCTTCTGGCTCAAGTAAGCGTCCCTTGTTACACTTGGGCTGTTTTCTCCCCCAGGTGGGCTGGGCTGTGTTCCTTGCTTTGAGAAGGTCCTGATCCCCAAGAAGTCAGCCTAATCTACATCAGCAGGTCCGCCAAAGCCCCTAAGAGGAAATTACAGTCAAATGGACCAGTGAGCACGAAGGCCAAGAAGGAGACTTCGTCCAGTGACAGCAGTGAGGACAGCAGTGAGGAAGAGGAAGAAGCCCAGGGGCTTCCAGCAAAGAAGGCTGGTAAGGCCATGCAAGGCGTTGGGTGCGGTGCTCCGGAGAGACCATCTGGCACCTGCCTGGACAGCATGCGCTAATCACGGGCACCTATATTTCCATCTTAGCCGTGCCTGCCAAGCGAACCAGTTTGCCCCAGCCTGCTGGGAAGGCAGTAGCCAAAGCGCCAGAGAGCAGCAGTAGTGAAGAGTCGAGCGAGGAGGAGGCGGAAGAGGACAAGAAGAAGCCTGCCCAGGTCTGTGCTTCAGTGGAGCTTGGAAATGAAGAAACGGAAGCTAGGTGACGAGCTTACGGTCGGGGTGCGGGGTGGTGGAAGCGGTTCAATATGGGGCAAATTCTGGGGACTCTGGAGGGAGATGATAAAATTGAGGTTTAGAATGGTGGAGTCTAAATGCAGACAGGATTCATCTCCTCCACTCTGGACTGTGTTCTTGGGGACACTGTGTAAGGCCCTGAGAGTACAAGTGTTTTTGTTGGGAGCTGTTGGCAAGGTCATATGAGGATCAGGTCAGCTTTATGGCGCACTTGACCTTTTGTTTTAGTGTTTGTGTATTGTGTCCTCTTTGAGTTGTTCCTTCCCCTTTCAGTAGGGCTTCTAAAACACCTAAAGGGTCCAGGCCAACTGAGCAACAGAGCAAGTTCCAGGTCAGCCAAAGCTACACAGAAAAACTCTCTTTCTCAAAAAAATACTGTATCATCTTGGGTGCCTTGTAGGCATCCAGGAGCTCTTGTTGATCCACACTTTTGTGTATTTTGCTTTATGGTTTTTGTTTGAGAAAGGGTCTCTATATAGTTCTGTCTGTCCTGGAATGTTCTCTGTTGACCAGGCTGGCCTTGAACTCATACAGATCCACCTGTCTTTTCCTCCCACATGGTGAGATTAAAGACATTTGCCACCATCTTTGTTTTCATTGTTTTGTTTTAGCAGAAAGCAGTCAAGCCCCAAGCCAAGGCAGTCAGAGCTCCTCCTAAGAAGGCCGAGAGCTCTGACTCTGAGTCTGACTCAAGCTCAGAGGATGAAGCGCCACAGACACAGAAGCCAAAGACAGCTGTGGTGGCTAAAGCTCAGACTACAGTCCCAGCCAAACCAGGTATTTCTGTCCTCGGGAGGGAAGGCTGGGACCAGGGTTGAGCTATGCAGACAAGCCTGGAAAACTCACTGAGACCCTGGCAGAGTGCTTGGCTAGCATGTGTGGGGCTTTGGGGTCGGTTCTCTGAACTACACATAGCGAGTGAATACCTGTACTCCCTGCACTTTCCGTGTGGTTGTGTTGCACATTCAAGGCAGCTTAGACCGCTTAGCCAGTTCCAGGCCACCCAAAGAGAGAAAGCAGCCAGAAACATAACTCACAAAACAGGGTTTCTCTGTGTAGCCTAGGCTGGCCTCGAACTCACAGATAGCCGCCTGCCTCTGCCTCCCTGAGTGCTGGCGTTAAAGGTGTGGGCCACCACCGCCTAGCTGATTATCTTTTATGGCTGGGGCCAGTAAAAGGGCTGAGAAGCAATTAACATCAAGCTCTTACTGTCTCAGACTGATGCAGTCATCATGCCCAGGGAAAGATGTATTACTTTAAAAAGAACTTTTTTTTTTTTTTTTTTTTTTTTTGGTTTTTTTGAGACAAGTTCTCTCTGTGTAGCCTTGACTGTCCTGGACTCACTTTGTAGACCAGGCTGGCCTCGAACTCACAGCGATCCGCCTGCCTCTGTCTCCTGAGTGCTGGGATTAAAGGTGTGCGCCACCTTGCCCGGCTAAAAAGAACTTAAAAAGAAAAAAAAGATTTATTTACTTATTATATATACAGTGCACATTAATTAGATCATGTTATAGATGGTTGCGAGCCTCCATGTGGTTGCTGGGAATTGAACTCAGAGCCTCTGGAAAAGCACTCAGTGCTCTTAATCGCTGAGCCATCTCTCCAGCTCCTTAAAAAGAACTTTTGCCTGGGTGTTTTGGGACACATTTTAATGTCTATCTGAAAGGCAGAGGCAAGTCCAGGACAGCCAGAGCTGTGTAACGAGACCCTGTTTCTAAAACAAACACGCCGAGTGATGGTGGCGCATACCTTTAATCTCAGCACTCAAGAGGCAGAGGCAGGCAGATCTCTGTGAGTTTGAGGCCAGCCTGGTCTACAAAGAGTACAGGAAAGTCGAGGCAATCACAGAGTAACCGTGCCTTGAAAGCAAAAAAACACCAAACAAAATGCAGGGTGTGGTGGTACACTCCTGTAATCACAACACTGTAGACCAGTAGACTCAAGTCTATAGACCAGGCTGGTCTCAAATTCAAAAAGACCCACCTGCTTCTGCTTCCCAAGTGCTGGGGCTAAACTGTACACCACCACCACCAAGCCTAATTTTAATTTTTGATTGAGGATCTAAAAACCTATGTGGACCTTGAAGTCCAGCCTCTGCCAAGTGCTGAGTATGTTGGTGTGTGTACCATGCATACTTATCTGCTTGTTTGATAAGGTCAGGTCTCACTAGTCCAGTGGCCTAGACATTGTGATCCTCCTGCCTCAGGCTTTGGAGTGCTGTGGTTAATAGTTGTTCCTTAGCTTAGCATAGTTGTATACATCAAATCGCAGAACCCCAGGGCTTTGTGTGTGTCGAGGACTGCCTTACTTCTGAGCAACACTCACAACCAACATGCGTGTCTTGTGCTGTCACTCCTTCCTTGTGATGAGTAGACTGAGGAGAAAGACTTGAGAAACTGGCAGTTTGAAGTTCACAGTTGGTCTTCCTGTTTCTTTTGCTTCTCAGGTACATCACCTAAAGCACAGCCTAAAGTAGCCAATGGCAAAGCAGCCAGCAGTAGCAGCAGCAGCGGCAGCAGCGATAGTGATAGTGATGACTCTGAGGAGGAGGAAAAGGCGGCAGCACCTCCCAAGAAGGTTCGGGTTGTAAATGTGTCAGGGATGAAGTTAGGCTATAAGGGAGTGTGTTTTTTCTGACTGGATTCTTTGTGAAGGTGTTTTCCTTTAATGTTAACTTTTCTCTCTGATGCAGACTGTACCTAAGAAGCAAGTTGTGGCCAAAGCACCAGTGAAAGTAGCTGCCACCTTGACCCAGAAGAATTCTAGCAGCGATGACTCTTCCAGTGAAGAGGAAGAACAGAAAAAGCCCATGAAGAAAAAACCAGGTGATTGGAGCCGGGCGTGGTGGTGCATGCCAGCACTTGGGAGGCAGAGGCAGGCGCAGATCTTTGTGAGTTCAAGGCCAGCCTGGTCTACAAAGCAAGTCCAGGAGAGCCAGGACAGAAGCCCTCTCTCGAAAAACAAAAAAACCAGGTGGCTGGAATGGGGGCATCAGTGTCCATAAAACCAAGTCCTCGTGGCACAGCAACTATCTTCTTCTAGAAAGGGATCCAAAAAGCCCAATAGAGAAGCCACAATGCCCCATGTAACGGAGACTCAGAATGACACACTGTTAGAGATGACCTGTGAACCTCAGCCACGTTCTGCAGGAAAGGAAAAGCCTGACCCCCATGCCTGGCAAATGTGTGTTTCAAAACTGTTCTTCTAAACAGGTCCCTACAGCTCAGTCCCGCCGCCTTCTGTTTCTTTACCAAAGAAGCCATTGGGAGCCCAGTTTCCAAAGAAAGCTGCTGCACAGAAGCCGCCTGCGGAGAGCAGTGAAGAGAGCAGCGACGAGTCTGGTGAGTCACAGGGAGGTGATGGCGCTTTAGTAAGAGCAGGTGAGGGGCAAGAACAGGAAAAAGTAGCCAGTAGCTATGTTGTTCTGACTGACGGCAGAGAAGGCTAAGATCCTGTGAGTTGTTCTGTTCCTTACGTTGTTCTCCTGATTGATTGGCTTGTAATTCTGGACTGATCCTAATGTTTCCTCCAGATTCAAGTTCTGAGGAAGAGAAAAAACCCCCAGCTAAGGCTGTTGTCTCCAAGGCACATGCCAAAGCAGTGCCGGTGAAGATAGAAGCAGAGAGCTCTTCAGACAGCTCAGGTAATGCTGCCCAGGCCATGGGCTAATGCGGTACTTACTGCCCTGGGCTGCTGTTAGAGGCTCCCCTGAATTTGACTGGGAGCTATTCACTCTGTCCCTTCTTCTCCAGACTCTGACAGTTCTGAGGATGAAGCTGCTGCCAAGCCTGTCAGTACCACCAAGAGTCCCCTAAGCAAGCCAGCTGTCACTCCCAAGCCATGTGCAGCAAAGGCCGCGGCAGCTCCTAAGCAGCCTCTAGGCAATGGCCAGAAGCCTCAGAGTAGAAAGGCTGACAGTAGCTCCAGCTCGGAAGAGAGCAGCTCCAGTGAGGAGGAGACAGCAGAAAAGGCTGTGACAACCACCAAGCCCAAGGTGACAGCGAAAGCAACCTCATCTCTGCCCGCAAAACAGGCTCCTCAGGCTGGTGGGGACAGCAGCTCTGACTCCGACAGTTCCAGCAGTGAGGAGGAGGAGGAGACACCTAAGCCCCCAGTGAAGAAGAAGGTGGCAGGTGCACCCGCTTCCAAGCCAGCCCCTGTGAAGAAAGAAGCCGAGAGCAGCAGCTCCTCCTCCTCCTCTTCCTCCGAAGATTCCAGCGAAGAGGAGAAAAAGAAGCCCAAGGGCAAGGCCATTCCTAAAACACAGGCCAGCAAGGCCAATGGCACCCCAGCTTCTCAGAACGGAAAGTCGGGTAAGGAAGGTGAGGAGGAGAAGGCCGCCATGACCAAGCCAGGCATGCATTGTAGTCACCCCTCGGTTTTGTCCTGCGGTCCTGGGATGTCCTCAGGGAGGGAAGTGAACAGGGGACATGGTTTTTGCCTCCTGACTGCTGGTTTCGGATTTCAACAGATTCTGGCTTTTTGTTTTATAGGTTCAGGCAAGAAGCGGAAGCAGAGTGAGACAGCAGAGGAAGCAGAAACACCTCAAGGCAAGAAAGTTAAGCTCCAGACTCCCAACACGTTCCCAAAAAGGAAGAAAGTAAGGTGTTCCACGTTGTTCTTAGAAAACAGGCCTTTAAACCATAGATAACTGGGCCCTTTAAAGAGAGCTGTTAAACCACCAATTTATCTTTAACTTCTACCTCATTCTCTCCTAGGCAGAAAGAAGGGCGTCTTCCCCATTCCGCAGGGTCAGGGAGGAGGAGATCGAGGTGGACTCACGAGTAGCTGACAATTCCTTTGATGCCAAGGTGAGGGTGTCAGCCGCTCTGGGGACTGGGGCGGAGTGCTCGGGCTGCGCTGCTGGGACGGCTGTGCACTAACCCTGTTGTTCACCAGCGAGGCGCAGCTGGAGACTGGGGTGAGCGAGCCAATCAGGTTCTGAAGTTCACCAAAGGCAAGTCCTTCCGGCATGAAAAGACGAAGAAGAAGCGAGGCAGCTACCGGGGAGGCTCCATCTCTGTCCAGGTCAACTCTGTTAAGTTTGACAGTGAGTGACCTGTGGTCATCCCAGGTCAACTCTGTTAAGTTTGACAGTGAGTGACCTGTGGTCATCCCAGGTCAACTCTGTTAAGTTTGACAGTGAGTGACCTGTGGTCATCCCAGGTCAACTCTGTTAAGTTTGACAGTGAGTGACCTGTGGTCATCCCAGGCAAAAGAAGGTGGCCGCTCACCTCCAGCGGACCCAGAAACTCAGCGCTGTTAGGAGAGCGTCTTGGCAAGGACAGTTTCAGCAGGTCCTGAGACTGTCACATTGCAGTCTCCAGTCCTTTCCTGTCCCTGCTTCTGCACATGTTTGTTTTTCAGCATTGATTGTCAGGGACAAAGTAGAGGATGTTTTTTTTTTTTTAAAACAAAATCTATTTTAGTTGTCATTGCCTTCTGTGGGTCTTCATACTGAGAAATTTGTATATTTTATTATATTAAATAATTTCGTACAGATTTTGTTGTGATTATCAGATGAGTTCCACAGATTAAAGTCTTAGCTATTGCCTAAGATGGAGCAGAAGGTCATGTTAAGACTTTTCTTACTGGAGGATTCTAGTCATGTGAGTGCACACGTCCACATTCGGTCCTTCCTCCCAGAGCCCTGCTGGGGCAGTGACTGTTAACAGTTGTGGTGTTTGTCTGCTAAGCATGCTCATCTTCTTTCATTGGGTCTGAGACGGAAACTTTCAGAAGCCAGCATGGATCCACCAGCTTTTGGGGATAAAATTGCTGTTCTTGGAAATAACAGACAGGCAGAATTCTCATGTGGTGTGAATGCCATGCAACTGTCTTGAGTATTTTGTCTTCAATGACTGTTACTGCTACATGTTTATAGTACATTTTAGTTTTGATTTCAAAGCTGGGTGTGGTGGTGAATCTCTGAGTTGGAGGCCAGCCTGGTCTACAAAGTGAGTCCATGACAGCCAAGGCTACACAAGAGAAACCCTGTCTCAAAAAAGAAACAAAAGGCTTTTCTGACATTGAAAGGTGTCTTCAACAACCTGACTGTTACTGGTGTTGTATACTAAGTTCTGACTGTATTAGATTCTTTTTAACATAATTAATCAGGAACAGAATGTAACCATCACAGTTGAATCACTTGTCAGGGAAGTGGAAATGACTAGTTAAAGCCTGAGTCCTCCGTGTGAAGTAGGTTACAGTGGGCACATCACAGGGCACCTGTGTGGGGAGGCAGGGAGAACTGCTGAGACACCGCAGTGAGGTTGGGAGGCATGTGAACAGGACCGTTTCGTCTTGACGTTGGTACATGGGAGTGGTGATGGCTTGTTTAGGTTGCTCCTCTGACCTGGTTGTTAGTACCTTACTTAGGATGTTACTGATACAGTCTAGTCAGCAGCTGGTGACAGGGTGCTGGCCTAGCAGGCCTGCCTCCCTGAGTGAGCTCCAGTACTGCAGGAAGTGAGTGAGCAGAGTCCTGGGCCAAGGGAGGAGATTATGAAGATAAAGGACGTGATGGTTGCCAGAGCTCAGCCGGAGTGAGTGAAGGGGAGGAAGGCGACCCTGGCTGACCTGGTAAGAATGGGCACACCAGGCTTCATGTCTGAAAAATGAAGAGGCCAAGAGTAGCCTCACCTTGCTTGATTTCCAGTCACCTGATAATTTATTAACATCTGGCTTTAAAAAAAGAAAAGGAATCCCAGCACTTGAGAGGCAGAGGCAGGTGAATTGCTGTGAGTTCAAGGCCAGCCTGGTCTACAAAGTGAGTCCAGGACAGCCAAGGCTACACAGAATCCCTGTCTCGAAAAACTGAAAAGAAAAAAAGGAAAGCTGCCTTCCTGTGGCAGCTCCTTGAGGAAGAAAATTTGCTGCTGTCTGCATGGTCAAAGCTCTACGTCTTACTACAAAACAATAAAATGGATGGTTTGTGATGTGCTCAGAGTTGTGTTTTTGTGTGGATAAGGCCTTAAACACATTTACACGACAGAACGAGTAGCAAGCAAGGTTGCGACCTATTTTGAGTTCATTATAGAAAGTTCTTGGGGGGCTGGAGAGGTGGCTTAGCAGTTAAGGGCACAGATTGCTCTCCCAGAGGACCCAGGTTCAAATCCCAGCGCCCACATGACAGCTCACAACTGTAACTTCAGGATATGATGGTCTTATTGAGTCATGTGGAGGCAAAACACCAGTGCACCAAAATAAAGGTAAATAGAAAGGTTATTTTTAAGAAATTGTTAGGACTGGAGAGATGGCACTGGCTGTTCTTCCAAAGGTCCTGAGTTCAGTTCCCAGTAACCACATGGTGGCTCATAACCATCTATAATGAGAACTGGCGCCCTCTTCTGGCTTGCAGGTGTTGCATGTAAGCAGAACACTACATAAATAAACTTTAAAACACTTCTTGAGCCGGGCATGGGGGTGCACGCCTTTAATCCCAGCACTCAGAAGGCAGAGACAGGCTGATCGCTGTGAGTTCGAGGCCAGCCTGGTCTACAAAGTGACTCCAGGACAGCCAAGGCTACATAGAGAAGCCCTGTCTCAAAAACAAAAAAAAACACTTTTTTTTAAAAAAACACTTCTTGGAGCCGTAGTTTGCTGCCCTTGCCCCTCCCCTAGGGTTTCTCTGTAGCCTTGGCTGTCCTAGACTCTTGTAGCCAGACTAGCCTCCTTGGGGTGCTGTGATTATACAGGCATTGGCCATCATGCCCTGTAAGTTTGGCAGTTCTTTTCTCTGCCCCCCCCCCCCCCGACAAGGTCTCTGTAGCCTTGGCTGTCCTGGACTCACTTTGTAGACCAGGCTGGCCTCGAACTCACAGCTATCTGCCTGCCTCTGCCTCCCGAGTGCTGGGATTAAAGGCGTGCGCCACCATGCCCAGCTAGGTTTGGCAGTTCTTAGCCACACTTCTCAGTACCTTTTCTGGCCTCAAACCCCTCTCCATTAAAAAAATTTTTCTTTTTTAGTCTTTAATTAAGCTAATAGTGACCTGTAAACCAAATCTAGCCCTTGTTACTTCATTTGTGTCATCTAGGGTCTAAAAATGAGCTTTACAGTAAAATGCCTTATTTTAGCCATGTGGTGAGAAGTGCCTACCCAGCACTTGGGAGACAGGCACAGGTGCATCTCTGAGTTCAGATGCCAGTCTGGTCTACACAGCAAGTTCCAGGACAGCCAGGGCTAGGTAGAAACTCTGTCTCAAACAAATAAAAAAGCCTATTTAGGTCTATGTGTGGTAGTATAGACCTTTAATCCCAGCAGAGATAGACGGATCAAAGCTAGCCTGGTCTACATAGTAAGTTCCAGGCCAGATAATGCTACATAAGATCCTGTTTCAAGAAAATTTTTACAATTTTTCCCCCGAGGCAGGATTTCTTTGTATATCTAGCTGTCCTAGGACTCTAGACCAGGCTGGCCTTGAAATCAGAGATCCGCCTGCCTCTGCCTCCCAAGTGCTAGGATTAAAAGCAATCGTCGTCACCACCCAGAAAAAAAAATCTGAATTTTATTTTCCTGCCCATTTCCTTTTTTCCTCCCCTCTTTACAAGACAGGGTCTCTCAAGCCCAGGCCAGTCTCAGACTCAAGGTCTGCCCTAGCCTCATGACGCTTTTGTACTTAATTTTGTCTAACATTTTTTATTGGTTTTATGTGGGGTTTTTCATTTGTTTTTGGGTTTTTGGATAGGGTTTCTCTGTGTAGCCTTGGCTGTCCTGGAACTCACCCTGTAGACTAGGCTGGCCTCTGCCTCCCAACTTCTGGGATAAAGGTATGTACAACCACTCTGCAGCACATTTTTACTTTATAAAACCTTTTGGAAAATTATACTTACTGGGCCTGGATAGGTGGCCCAGCAGTTAAAGGCACTTGTTGCTTTGCAAAGGATCCAGGTTCAATTCCCAGCAGCCACATGGTGGTTCATAACCATCTATAATTACAGTTCCAGAGGATCCAATGTCCCCTCCTGACATAGGGCACCAAGCACACGTGGTGTACATACATACATGCAGGGAAACACTCATAAAGTGAATAAGCCTAATTTAAAAATTTGTGTCCTGGGGGCACCACCTTAGTGTGCATGTGGTCATAAAACAATGATAAGAGTCGGGTTTCTCCACCATGTGGGTCCTTGACAAAGTATCTTCAGCCACACTTTTTTTCTTCAAGACGGTTTCTCCTCTGTGTTATCCTTGGCTGTCCTGGAGTCCTTTTGTAGACCAGGCTGGCCTCGAACTCACGGCGATCCACCTGCCTCTGCCTCCCGAGTGCTGAGATTAAAGGCGTGTACCACCACACCTGGCTCACACTTGTTTTTTTAAGACATGTAACCCAGGCCTCAAACTCACTGTGTAGCTATGAGCTGATTTTCCTGAGTACTGGGATTGTAGTGTCCAACCTACCAGGTTTTATGTGGTGTTGGAGATCAAAGCCTCATGAATGGTGGGGTAACACTCCACCAACGGGGTCACATTCTTAGCCCCAATAATTCTTGACTCGCATAGCTGCCACGAAACAAAATTATTCTGAGGGTAAATTTTCATAATTCCAGGCTGCTTCAACTTGTGCAGTTACTAAAGAGGCCAGGAGGTGGGGCTATTGCCCACTGCATAGGAAGCCTTGTAAAATAGGTCCTCCATTGACCCCCACTGGTTCTGGAAGTAGCAAAAGGTCTCCTTTTGGCCTACGTGCTTACCTGAAAGTCAACTGCAGGAAACATGGCTTGGAGAAGCCAGGGTTCTCATGGAACCCTGCAACCCACCCAAGTGAAAGTAGAAAGAGGGAAAGAAGTCAGAAGTGCATAAAGTAGTCTAGTTGACCTGAAGCTACTGTGTTAATTGCTTGCTCCCCAAGATCCTTACTGTCCAATCAAATCTCACATATCCAAAATGAGGCTGTGTAAACTTTGTCTCCCAAATTATCCCTGATTGGTAAATAAAGTCACCTATAGCCTGGACTGGGCAGAAGAGAGGCAGAGCCAAGGTTTCCAGGCTTGGGGGTGGCAGAGATGAGAGAAAGGAGGAAGAAAGGACAGCAGGTCTTTGTGGGTTAGTGATTTAGAAGCACATGGCGGACAGCAGTTTGCTCTGAGGGCAAGCAGCCTAAATGAAACATGCAAGTGTTGGTGGGGTTTTAGCTGGGAAGTAGCTTATTAAAAAAATTTAACTGGTGGGGCTAGAGAGATGGCTCAGCTGTTAAGGGCACTGACTGCTTGTCCAGATGGACCTGTGTTCAAATCCCAGCACCCACATGGCAGCTCACAACTGTAACTCCAAGATCTGACACTCTCACATACACATACATGACATACATGCAGGCAAAACACCAATGCACATAAAATTAAGGTAAATACATTTTTGTTTGTTTTTTGGATTTTCAAGACAGGGTTTTTCTGTGTAGCCTTGGCTGTCCTGGACTCACTTTTTAGACTGGGCTGGCCTTGAACTCACAGCGATCCACCTGCTTCTGCCTCCCTGAGTGTTTGGTTTACAGTTGTGCCCCCGCCCCCACCTGGGTTCATCCTGCCTTTTCTTGGTGTAGTCCTCCGTCAGGAAATGAAGATGGGTGCAAACTCAGGGGGTCCTGATGACTGGAATTAAGGATGTCCTCCTACTTCATTTTCATTAAGGGCTGTCCATGTTGTGAAAATTTCTCTCTAAGAAACCAGAAAAGGCCGGGCATGGTGGCGCATGCCTTTAATCCCAGCACTTGGGAGGCAAAGGCAGGTGGATCTCTGAGTTCGAGGCCAGCCTGGTCTACAAAGAAAGTCCAGACCAACCAAGGCTAAACAGGGAAACCCTGTCTCGAAAAACCAAAACCAAACCAAATCAAAACAAAACAAAAAAAACCAAAAAACCAAAAAACCAAAAGCTGCACAGTGAGGGTGCACACCTGTAATCCCAACACTTGGGAGGCAGAGGCAGCCAGTTCTGACTTTGAGGCCAGCCTGGTCTACAGAGTGTGTTCCAGGACAGCCAGAGCTACCCAGAGAAACCATCTTGAGATAGCAACAACAAAAATAGATGTACAAAGTAGATATACTGAGAATTAATAAAAGCCTAGCTGTAGCTAGTCGGAGAAGGGTGGATTTGCCTTTTAATCCAGCACTCAGTTGGCAGAGGCAGGTGACCTCTGTGGTTTGAGACCACCCTGGTCCACAGGTAAGCTTCACCCACTCAGGGTAGATAATGAGACCTGTTTTTTTTTTTTAATCTACTTTGTGCACATTGGACCTGCTGACAAGCCCTGAGCAGTGGGAATCTGGAGAGGGATGTGTGGGACAGCTAACTTGTAGTGTGTACAGCTTTATTCTGCCTTTGCTACAGCAGTAATTAGAAGCTCCTAATGTTGGGTACCTACCTCTGATGCTGTCACAATTCCAAGTACAGCGGGATCCCACTGAAGCCATGGGGCTGAGCCAGTACCGGGCCGCACACAAGCATCCCTCCCCGGACATGAACCAGGCTTTGTCTTAGACACCCCTTGGACTCATGACCTAGCAGTCAGTACTTTCCTTGGGGCGCAGAAATGCCACGAACTGCTCGAGTATCTGCTGAAGCAGTGGGGAATAGTTAACTTGATTGTCAACTTGATGTGCTCTGAAACCAAAGAAGAGATGTACCTCTGGGCCCAGCATGGTGGCACACGCCTTTAATCCCAGCAATTGGGAGGCAGAGGTAGTCGGATCGCTGTGAGTTCGAAGCCAGCTTGGTCTACAAAGCGAGTCCAGGATAACCAAGGCTACACAGAAAAACCGCCCCCCCCCCAAAAAAAAAGAGAGAGAGAGAGATGTGCCTCTGCGCAGGAGGGCTTTTCCAGAAGGATTAACTGGGGGAAATAGACCCTTCTGCAGGGCAGGCAGGTAAACTGAGGGAGAAAGCCTCCTTCTGAGGAGAACATCTTATAAGCCCAAATGGAAAGCTCCCCAAGAAAAAGCAGAGCTGCCTGCCTGCCTTGTCTCCACTGGCCAGGGTGTCTCTGTTGTCGTCATCCTTTCTTGACAGAGACTCCAGGTGTTTGGGCCTTCCAGCGTGGACTGCAGCACCAGACTGGGCCCCCTGAGTTCTGCGTTGAGGAGTTAAATGGCTCTCAGCCTCTCTAGCATCATGCAGACAGCTTTATTGGACTACCCAGGCCCTATCAGGTATGCCAATCTAGATAATGCCCCTTTAGAGATTTGCTTTTATTTATATCTCTGTGTCTATGTCGTGTGTATACAGGTCTTTCTGGAGGACAAAACAGGTTGTTTTGTTCCAAAGAAAACATCACTCTTCCTTAGCCGGGCATGGTGGCGCACGCCTTTAATCCCAGCACTTGGGAGGCAGAGGCAGGTGGATTGCTGTGAGTTCGAAACCAGCCTGGTCTACACAGGGAGTCCAGGACACCCAAGGCTACACAGAGAAACCCTGTCTCGAAAAACCAAAAAAAAAAAAAAAAAAAAAAAAAGGAAAATAAAGAAAAAAAGAAAAAAAATCACTCTTCTGTTAGAAGACTTGAGGAAAGGTTTAGAAAAGCCCTCTAAGAGAACAACTCTGGGCTGGGCTCCATTGGTAGCGCAACTTACCTAGCATGCTCTTGAGGCCCTGGATTGGTCTCCAGCCCCACATAAACTGGAACTTGGTGGCATGTGCCGTTATTACATTGTGAAACCAACACACAACTAATTACTGAGACAGGATGCAGGAAATTCCCAGCTATGAAGAAAAAATATCAATCCTGCATTAAGTTTACCTTAGTTTGACTACAACATAAATAAAGATTTTAAGGGATGTATTATAAACAAATACAGGTTAAAAGTATTTTTTTGTGAGCAGGGCATGGTGGTTCACGTCTTTAATCCCAGCATCTGGGAGCCAGAGGCAGGTGGATCTCTGAGTTCAAGGCCAGCCGGGTCTACAAAGAGAGTTCAAGAACATCCAGGGCTATTACACAGAAAAACCCTGTCTCAAAATAAAATAAAATAAAATTGAAAAAGTGTAAAATGAGGGCGCCTGAGTTTTATCACCTGTAGAAGGAGAGAGCTAACTCCCACAGGCTGTTTTCTGACACCCACATGTACACCATGGTGTGTGTGCCTGAACCTCCAAAAGTGCACATGAACCTCCCAATAAGTAAGTGTAAAAAAAAAAAAGAAGAAAAAAATATGAGTATACAAATACCACCACTCAGCCGGGCGTGGTGGCGCACACCTTTAATCCCAGCACTCGGGAGGCAGAGGCAGGCGGATCACTGTGAGTTCGAGGCCAGCCTGTCTACAAAGCGAGTCCAGGACAGCCAAGGCTAACACAGAGAGACCCTGTCTTGAAAAACAAAACAAAACAAAACAAAAAAACAGAAAAAAAAACCCCAAATACCACCACTCTACAATAAGTAGACCCCGATCCACTCCAAAACATCTTTCCATTCTGAGATTCTCCAGAGAAGAGACAAGGCCTGGAGGGTAGGAAGCGTGCTGTGGAGTGCTGTGTCCAGGACATGGCATGGCCACTGTGCCCATGAGCTCACTGTGGCAACGGTTACCTGGACAAGACCAAGTCAACGAGACCAGTGAACACCCCAAGGGGCAGCGCTCACTGGACTGGGGGCGGGGGTTATTAAAAACAGTGAAAAAGACAGGACATGAAATGGGGTGAAGGAATGTTGGGGGCATCTGTAGAGAGTGGGAAAGAAGTTGGGGTGCATATGATCACAATGCACTATTTACATGTACAAATAAAATATACTCTATTATAATAAAGAAATTATTGAAGTCTATTATATAGCTTTTATTCTCTTCTGAGACCTTTCCATTGTTTTTTTCTTTTTTTGAGACATTGTTGGGTAGCCTTGGCTGTCCTGGAGCTCTCTCTGTAGACCAGGCTGGTCTTGAACTCAGAGATCCACCTCTGACTCCAAGCCCAGCCCTTACCACTCTTTTTTTTTTTCCTGGATTCACTTTGTAGATCAGGCTGGCCTGGAGTTCGAGGCCATAGTTATCCGCTTGCCTCTGCCTCCTGAGTACTGGGATTAAAAGCATGCACCACCACCCCTGTCTCTACCCTTACCACTCTTATAGCAATATACACCTTTTCTAGAATGTTCTTCTGAATTCTGATAGCCTTTACCTTTTGTCTAGTGTATGCTCAATTTTTTTTAACCAATATATTTTATTAACAACTTAGTGACCAAGCATATGTCACTTATAACCTGACTAACCAAAACAATAGGAAATGAGGATTAATAGACACACTAACAAAACCGTAAGGATATCCGCTCCAAGGAACGATTCTCCTGGCACAATCAGCAGGATTTCTTCTGTTGGAACCTAGAGTAACCAGAACCCCGAACCTCAGCAGGAGCCGGAGCCCCAAAGCCTTCCCTCGAGCAGTTCTCTCTAAGAGAGTCTTGAAGTGCAACGATGAACAGCCAAAACTATCCCAAGTCTCCAAAAAGCCCCGCCTCCAGTTCTGGCCTCATTTATGTATCTCCTCCCAGAGTCTGTTCATGGGATCTTTTCAGCTGGCAACAATCAAGCTCCCACACGAGGTGGTCGGTCTTCTAGTGGATTAACCTCACGTATTCTCTCACAAGACCGTTCCAATCCCGCACTTGGGATCCTAAAAAACAAGTTTATCTCTCCTTCAGTCTAGTTTCAAAGTCTCTGTATTTTAGGCAGCTGTTATAGCAATATTCCAATTTTTTTTTAACAGAAGAGTTAATGAGACTAAATAAGTTCTATCTTTATTTGTTTGACAGAACATTCTCCACAGTAGAGTGGAGAGTGGGATATTACTTTCTCACATACTCTGGTGCCTCACCTTTGACCATGTCCCCTGGAGGAGACCTGGTGGCACTCAGAGGAAGGACAGCAGGTTACCAAGAAGAGACTTGATACCCTATGAGCATATACAGGGGGAGGTAATCCCCCTCAGGAACAGTCATAGGGGAGGGGAATAAGGGGAAAATGGGAGGGAGGGAAGAATGGGAGGATACAAGGGATGGGATAACCATTGAGATGTAACAAGAATAAATTAATAAAGGAAAAAAAAGAATTTTCTCATCAAATAAATAAATAAATAAATAAAAGATTTGTTTATTTATTATTATGTATATAGTGCTCTGCCTGCATGTACAATTGCTTGCCAGAAGAGGGCATCAGATCACATTATAGATGGTTGTGAGCCACCATGTGGTTGCTGGGAATTGAACTCAGGACCTTTGGAAGAGCAGTGCCCTTAACCTCTAAGCCATCTCTCCGGTCCCATTAAAAAAAAAAAAAAAGAAGAAGAAGACAGGGTCTCACTACATAACCCCTGGCTTCTAAATCAAGTTTGCTTGCCTCTACCTTCCAAGTATTGGGGTTAAACACATGCACCACTGCTGGGCGTGGTGGTGCACACCTTTAATCCCAGCATTTGGGAGGCAGAGGCAGGTGGATCTCTGTGAGTTCGAGGCCAGCCTGATCTACAAAGTGAGTCCAGGACAGCCAGAGCTACACAGAGAGACCCTGTCTCAAAAAAAAAAAAAACAAAAAACAAAAACAAACAAACAAAAAAAAGCATGCACCTCTACATCCTGTAACTCTACTTCTTGGTATTGATTTCTGCCTCAGTCCACTTGGCTGCTATGACAAAAGAGATGTTCGCTTCTCATACTTCTGAAGCCTAGAGGTTCAAGATCAAGACGGCAGGTCATAAGCCGTTTTGTTGTGCCCTCAGTTGGTGGAAGGGACTAAAGGGGCAAAAGAGACATCTTTTTTCTTTAAAAAAAATTTTTGTTGTTGTTGTTTTGTTTTCTCACTTTGTGCACCAGGCTACCCTCAAACTCACAGCAATCCACCTGCCTCTGCCTCTCGAGTGCTGGGATTAAAGGTATGCGCCACCACGCCTGGCCTTTGTAAATTAAAAAAAAAAAAAAAGATTTATGTATTATGCATTCAGTGTTCTGCCTGCAGGCATGCCCGAAAGCCAGAAGAGGGCACCAGATCTCATTATAGATGGGGGTGAGTGACCATGTGGTTGCTGGGAATTTAACTCAGGACCTCTAGAAGAGCAGTCGGTGCTCTTAACCACTGAGCAATCTCTCCAACATTGAAAGATTATTTTTTATGTATATGTATATGTATATGCCTGAGTGGGTTTGTGTGCAACACATGAGGCCAGATGAGGGTGTTGGGTTCCCTGGAGCTGCCCTTTGTGGGTGCTGGGAACCCTGGTGTTCCACAAGAGCAGTTGAGTGCTCTCTCTCTCTCTCTCTCTCTCTCTCTCTCTCTCTCTCTCTCTCTCAAAAAGATTTCTTTATTATTATGTATACAGTATAGTATGTATACAGTATTATTATGTGTACAGCCTGCATGTACACCTGCAGGTCAGAGGAGGGCATCAGATCTCATGCTAGATGGTTGTGAGCCACCATGTGGTTGCTGGGAATTGAATTCAGGACCTCTGGAAGAGCAGTCAGTGCTCTTATCTAAGCTCTGAGCCATCTCTCCAGCCCCTGAGAGCTCTAAGTCCTGAGTCTTCTCTCCATTTCCTTAGAGAGTTTTATTACGTTATATATTATAGGGTTGGTGAGATGGCTCAGTATGTAAAGGTGCTTACAGCCAAGCCTGATTAATTTGATCCCCAGGACTCATACGATGGGGAGAGCCAACTCAGAGGACTTTCCTCAGACTTTCATTTGCATGCTGTGGGACAAATACATTAACTCATATAAGAAGTCACTTAAAAATATTTTTTAACTTGTGTGTACACCCACATGTACACCTAAGTGTGTGTGTGCCACAGCAAGTGTGTAGAGGTCAGAGGACAACTTTAGGAGGTCCATTCTGTATTTCAGCCATGTGGGACTCCAGGGTCTCACTTGGGCTGTCAGAGTTGTAGAAGGTGCTGCAGAGCCATCTCGGGTCATAAAAATGTTGTTTTGTTAAAAAGAAAGTTTTGTGCTGGGTGTGGTAGCACATGCCTGTAATTCCAGGAGGCAGAGGCAGGCAGCCAGGCTGGTCTACATGTAATGAGTTTCACGTTAACCAAGGCTACAAAGTGAGACTCTCTCTAAAAAAAAAAAAAGAAAGAAAGAAAAAGAAAAGAAAAAACCAGCCAGGTGTGGTGGCACACACAAGGGCACAAGGGGATCAGTGTGAGTTCGAGGCCAGCCTGGTCTACAAAGTGAGTCCAGGACAGCCAAGATAACACATAGTAACCCTGTCTCAAAAAAAAAAAAAAAAGAAAAGAAAAAGAAAAAGAAAAAAAAGTACAATATGTCCCAGGATGAGTCTCCTGGAGTTCATTTCACTTTAGCTTCATTTAGCTTCTTGAATTTGTTTGTTTGTTTGTTTTTGTTTTTCAAGACAGGGTTTCTCTTTGTAGCCCTGGCTGCCCTGGAACTCTCTTTGTAGACCAGGCTGGCCTCGAACTCACAGAGATCTGCTGCCTACCTCTGCATCCTGAGTGCTGGGATTAAAAGTGAGCGTCATTACTGGCTATTCCTTCTTGAATGTTTGTATTCATGCCTTTCAGCAAGTTTGGGAAGTTTTTAAGCACCTTCTCTTCAAATACACTCTCAAATTCTCTCTGTCTCTCTCCTTTTTTTCTTCCTTCCACGATATAGGGTCTCTCCGTGTTACCCTTCGCTGTCCTGGACTTACTTTGTAGACCAGGCTGGCCTTGAACTCACATTGATGCACCTGTTGCTGCCTCCCAAGCGCTGGGGTTACAGGCGTGTGCCACCATGCCCGGGTTTTCTATGTCCTATTTTTAAGATCAGTGCTTCTTTTGCCTATTCAATCTGCCCTTTTGTTCCTCTAGAAATTTTTTCTTGTTTCAATTATTGCTCTTTTCTGCCCCCCACCCTCACCCTGTGTATGAGAGAGAAAGACGAGGGAGAGAAGATAGACAGACAGACACAGAAAGACAAACGGGCTTGCTATGTAGCCAGGCTTGCCTTAAATTCACAAACCTCCTGTGTAAAATAAGATTTATTCTCCTTCTTCAGTTGTTGTCTCGGAGTCTTACTGCCTCCTTCTGCTAACCCAGGCCTGGTCCTGGAAACTTCTAGCCTCTGTACAATCTAACCTAGGCCTAGAATGTTTTCAGCCTCTGAGACTTACTGCTTGATAAGCTCACCCTTACTTGTTCCTACTGAGCTCTGGGCTGACTGGTTCAACTCAGCTGTTCTGGCTCAAGCTCTTCTCCCAGCTGACTTATTTAATCTGGATTTTCTCTAGGCCTGGCCCAGTATTACTCTGCTTAACCTCATACTAACTCAGCAATCTGCTCTAGTCTTCGGGCTTCTCATTTTCTGGCTCATTCCATCTTTACCTGAGTTCTCTCTCTGCAGCCCATCTCTCTATTACTGGCCTGGTAAAACTGCCTTCTCTCTGTGTAAAACTGCCTCTTAAGTAGCTTCCCTCTCCTCTCTCTTGAGAGTTGGGCGTATCCTATTCTGTCAAGATTTGTCACCTTTTCTGCCACTCAATTAGGCATCATTTTCATTTTTTAAAAAATTTATTTATTATTATTATGTATACAGTGTTCTTGCCTGCATGTACACCTGCATGCCAGAAGAAGGCACCAGATCTCATTATAGATGGTTGTGAGCCACCCTGTGGTTTCTGGGAATTGAACTCAGGACCTCTGGAAGAGCAGTCAGCGCTCTTAACCTCTGAGCCATCTCTCCAGCCCTCATTTTCAAACATGGGTGCTTCCTTCTACAAACTAACTTTACCTTTGTTGTTTGGGATTAAAGGCATGTGCCACCACACCTGGATCTAGGCTTTTCTTTACCTGATACTTGCTTTATACCAGGCTGGCCTTGAACTCAGATCTGTTTGCCTCTGTCTCCTGGATTACAGGCGTGTTTGTATTCCAGCCAGATCACACAGACCCAGAAGCTCTTTGGATGTGATCTCTTGCCAGAACAGCTGTGTTCTGAATTAACATTCCTCTACACTCCTGTAATTCTGGGATTACATGTTTGAGCTTCCATGTCCCAATATGAATCATAATTTTTTTTTCCTTTTCTGGGTGGCAGGTCAGTAATTTTAATTTTTATTTATTTTTAATTTTTAAAAAAATCCATTATTTATACAGTACTCTGCCTTCATGTGTGCCTGTATGCTAGTAGGGGGGGGGACCAGATCTCATTATAGGTGGCTGTGAGCCACCATGTGGTTGGTGGGTATTGAACTCAGGACCTTTGGGAGAACAGACAGTGTCCTTAGCCTCTGAGCCATCTCTCCAGCCCCTTTATTTTTATTTTTTGAGACAGGGTTTCTCTGTGTAGCCTTGGCTGTCCTGGAACTCACTCTATAGATCAGGCTGGCCTCAAACTCACAGAGATCTGCCTGCCTCTGCCTCCTGAGCGCTGGCTGGCATTACAGAGGTGCACCACTTGGCCCGGCTGTCAGTAGTTTTTTGGTGGAATGGAATGCAAGATTTTCACCTTGTTGGTGCCTACACTTTGTTGCTGTCCTCTAAATCAGTGGTTCTAAACTTGTGGGTCTCAACCACTTCAGGAGTTGCATAACAGATTTCCCGCATGTCATATATTTTCATTATAATTTACAACAGCGGCAAAATTACAGTTATGAAAAAGCAATGAAGGAATTTTATGGCTGGGAGTCACCACAGCCTGAGGAGCTGTATTAAAGACTCACAGCTTTGGGAAGGTTGAGAATCACTTATCTCAATACTGCTAGGGTTTCTCTCTCTCTCTCTCTCTCTCTCTCTCTCTCTCTCTCTTTCTGTTGTACAGTTAGGTTATTTGGAATTAGGTAGATTCTCTTGGCTTATATGTAAGCTTTGTTTTGGTATCTAGCAAAGCCTTTAATCTAGAAACAATTGACCTCTGTGACTAGGCTGCCCCTCGGGGATTCTGCGTTCCCAGTGTCCAGTAGGGTACAGAGTCTGTCCATCCTGGCAGCAGGAACACTGCCCATTCCCACACTGCCTCTTCTGTTGCTTCATTGTCTAGAATACCACACGCGTTTGCATACAGCTAGCTTGAGTAATATGGCTTTGTTCTAACTTCTTCAGGACAAATTAGTTGCAAAAGTTATATGTGGGTAACAGTGAGCTGTTTCCAAGGGAGACTGTATGTTTTGTGAGACAGCGTCTGTAGCCCACGAAGGCAGCTGAGTCAAAGTGATCTCCCTGCCTCAGACCCCTCCCTTCCTTGCTGGGATTCCAGGCAGGAGCTCCAACTCCTAGGTTAATTCCTCTTAAGCTTTCCCTTCCAGGGGTGAACTAGTTCTGTGATTGCCTCTGGGGAGATGACCAGTCTTTTAGTTTAGTAGGTGATGGGGAGCTGGCGAAGGTCTTGGGGCAGGGAAAGGATTTCACTGACCTGAACAGTGAACAAAAGCAGGAGGCACGGAGTTTCAGAAGGATTTCAGGCAGGAAGAGCTGCAGGGGCAAGGCCTCTGAGGTGGGACCACGCTACTGTTGAAAAACAGAAGGGGAGACACGTGGGTAGAATATACAGGGCAAGGCGGAAAGTGAGAGCCGGGGTAGGTAAGGGTCAGGTGCCTTAGGGCTGCGTTCCTGCCCCATTCCTGGGACGTCAACCCAGGGCCCCGAGTGTGTCCAGGCACTCCTAGCCAATCCTTTTGTTTGCCTGCTTTTGTTTTGTTTTGCTTCATTCTTTTTATTTTTATTTATTATTTTCAAGATATTGTTACTCTGTGTAGCCTTGGCTGTCCTGGACTCAATTTGCAGACCAGGCTGGCCTCGAACTCACTGAGATCTGCCTGCCTGAGTGTTGGGATTAAAGGCCTTGTGCCGCTTGTGCCTGGCTTGCTTGCTTGCATTTTAATACTTATTTTATGTGTATGGTGGATGTTTTGTCTGCTTGCATGTCTTTGAATCATGTGCATGCTGGGGGGGGGGGGTGCCCTGGAGGCCAGAAGACTGTGTCAGATCCCCAGAACTGGACTTACAGTTGTGAGCTGCCATGTGGGTGCTAGGAATTGAACCCAGGTCCTCTGGAAGAGCAGCCAGTGTATGGAACTCCTGAGCCACCTCCCTAGGCTCCAGGTGCATTCTTTTTTAAAAAATTTTATATGCATTGGTATAAGGGTGTCAGATCCCTTGGAACTGGAGTTACAGACAGTTGTGAGCTGTCATGTAGGCGCAGAGAACTGAACCTGGGTCCTTTGGAAGAGCACACAGTGCTCTTAACCACTGAGCCCTTTCCCAACTGAACCTCAGTGCCCTCACTTTTTTGTTTTGTTTTGTCTATGAGACAGGAACTCAAGTAGTCTAGGCTGGCTTCCACTCACTGTGGAATCCTTCCTAGTCCTCCCACCTCTGCCTGTTTGGTGGCATTATAAGCATGCCACCCCAGCCAGCTCCCTTTGTTCTTTGTGTGTGTGCTAATGACTGATAAGAATTTTTATTTCCTTTGGTGAGGAGGAATTATGGTTTAAGACAGGAGTTCACCCTGTGTAGCCCAGGCTGGCTTCAAACTCATTGTAGTCTACGGATTGCTGAGGAGAAGGCAGGAACATCCAGAGGTACAGGCCAGTTTTGGCATACAAGTGAGCTTAGGCACACTGGTGGTACTCAGGCATGCATACTGAGAAAATGCCCATACACATCAAATAAATTAAGTTAAAGAAAACTATGATAATTCTAATGCCAATAAAAATCTAAAATAGGAAAATTCTTAGGGTCAGAAATTAGATTCTAAGATGAATGTGGTCATGAACACCTGAATTCTCAGTACTTAAGAAGCTGAGGTAGCCGGGCGTGGTGGCGCACGCCTTTAATGCCAGCACTCGGGAGGCAGAGGCAGGTGGATTGCTGTGAGTTCAAGGCCAGCCTGGTCTACAAAGTGAGTCCAGGACAGCCCAGGCTACACAGAGAAATCCTGTCTCGAAAAACCAAACCAAACCAAACCAAAGAAAAAAACCAAACAAACTGAAGCCTAAGGATTGGCATGAATCAAGTTCAGCCTGATAGTGAGTCCCAGACTATATACAAAGACCTTTTCTCAAAAACCAGATAAAACCCCAGCACTTGGGAGGCACAGGCAGGTGGATCTCTGTGAGTTCGAGGCCAGCCTGGTCTACAGAGAGAGTTTCGGGATAGCCAAGGCTACACGGAGAAACCCTGTCTTGCAAAAAACAAACCAAAACCAACAACAAAACAAACAAAACAAGTTAAATCCCGCACAATGACAGCCTCCCTTACCCTCTCCTCCCCCAAGTAAGAAGAAAGGGGAGAGAGAGAGAGAGAGAGAGAGAGAGAGAGAGAGAGAGAGAGAGAGAGAGAGAGAGTAGGTGAGAGGTTATCAGGAGCTGCAGGGTAGGGACCAGGGGTGCCTGTTGCTTCATGTGCAGTTTCTGCTGCAGTGATGAAAAGCTTTGGAAAGAGCACTTGCAAAACACTGGAGATGTGGGCTAGGGTAGCATCACACAGGGCCCTGGAGCCTGAGCTCCTGCACCGCCAAACAGAAGAACCTGTTGTGAACGTAATTAGCACTACTAAATAGAGTTCTTTTTTGTTTGTTTGTTTGTTTTGATTTTTTGAGACAGGGTTTCTCTGTGTAGCCTTGGCTGTCCTGAACTCGCTCTGTAGACCAGGCTGGCCTCCAGCTCACAGAGATCCACCTGCCTCTGCCTCCGGAATGCTGGGTTTAAAGGTGTGTGCCACCACGCCCGGCCTGAGTTGAGTTCTTAAAATTGATTCAAGTGTGGTGACATCCCTGCCTTTAATCCCAGCACTCAGGAGGCAGAGGCCAACAGATCTCTGGGTTAGAGGCCAGCCTGGTCTACAGAGCGAGTTCCAGGACAGCCAAGGCTACACAGAGAAACCCTACCTGGAAAAAGCCATCCCTCAGCCCCCCAAAAAAGAAAGATTCAATTAGCTCAGAGATTAAGAACACTTGCTGCTTGCTCTTCCAGAGCTCCCGGATGGCAGCCCACATCTACTGTAATTCCAATCCAAGGGTATTCAATGCCCTCTTCCGGCTCTACAGGCACCAGACACACATGTGATGTGTGCACACTTATGCAGTCAAAACACATAACCGCATTGAGTAAAAATGATATTTAATTTTATCTTTTTAAAAATTATTATAATAGGGCCGGCGACATGGCTCAGCAGGCTAAGGGGCGTGCTGCCAAGCCTTACATACTGAGAATCATGTGGTAGAAAGAGAGCTGATTCCTGCAAGTTGTCCTCTGACCTCCACACATACTCATGTGCTCCCCCAATAAAAAATTCTAATAAATGCTTTTTAAATGACTAAAACAAGACCAGGGTATAGCTCAGTTGGCGGTGGTTGCCTGCGGTGTATAAGGCACCACCTGGTTTTATCCTGAGCAACAAACCAACCAGTGCAGCGGCCTGTGCCTGTGATCCCAGCACTGGAAGTGGAGTCAAGTTCATTTCTGCTACTCAGCTACTCCGGAAATTCAAGGCCAGCCTGGACCTCAAGAGTCCCACTCTTAGCTGGGGGTGGTGGGGGTGGTGGCGGCACATGTCTTTAATCCTAGCACTCAGGAGGCAGAGGCAGGTGGGTCTCTGTGAGTTCGAGGCCAGCCTGGTCTACAAAGTGAGTCCAGGACAGCCAAGGCTACACAGAGAAGCCCTATCTTAAAAAACAAAACAAAACAAACAAACAGAAGAGTCCCAGTCTTTAAAAAAGAAAAAGGGGTTGGGGGTGTGGGAAACTGGGTGTGGCAGTACACATCTGAAATTATCATAAGGGAGACTCAAGTAAGAGGATTGCTTCAAACTGGAACCTTGGACTATACGGAAAGTTCTAAGTCAGTATAGACTACCCTGTGAGACTCTTGTGAGTGTGTGTGTGTGTGTGTGTGTGTGTGTGTGTGTGTGTGTGTGTGTGTATGTGTGTGTGTGTTGGCAGAAGGAGGCAAGTAATACAAGTTAGGGTGATTTACAGAGCCAGATGGGCATGGTGGTGGTATAGCCCCGCCTGCCTGTCATCACAGCACTCTAGAGGCAGAGGCAGGAGGATCAAGAGTTTTAGGCTAGCCTGGGCTACAGAGTGAGCCTCTAATTCAAAACAAGAAGATGGGCTTCTGTCTGCTTTCAAGGTGCTCCGTCCTGCACCATGCTTCTGTGACTACCTGGCTCCTAGGCCCTGTTCCTGCGGCTTCGGGTTTAATGTAGCACAACAGTCCCAGGGTGGAGGTTGTGAGGTCAGCATGTCCTGGCTTCCAACCTTCAGGTTGTGTATTGCCTCTATGTGTGTGCAGTATGTGTGCCCTCAGTGGACGTGGAGGTCATTGGATCCCCTGGCACTGGAGTTTCAGACAGTTGTGAACCACCATGTGGGTGCTAGAAACTGAACCCAGGTTCTCTGCCAGAGCAACAAGTGCTCTGAACCCCCGAGCCATCTCTCCAGCCCAAACCCCCTTCACATATGGTGATTTTCATTTTGGGAGGCACTGGGCAGCACACACCACCCTGCTAACCTGACAACTAGCTAGACGAAGAGAAGCTGAAGATGTTAGGGTCTTTGTTTGTCTTTGTTTTGTTTTTCAAGACAGGGTTTCTCTGTGTAGCCTTGGCTGTTCTGGACTCACTTTGTAGACCAGGCTGGCCTCGAACTCACAGAGACCCACCTGCCTCTGCCTCCCGAGTGCTGGGATTAAAGGCGTGCGCCACCACGCCAGGCCCATTTTCCCCCTATAGAACTCCTCTGGCCTCCCAGGCCCAGAACCAGGAAACCCTCTGAGCCAGTGGTTCTCAACCTTCCTAACACTCTGATCCTTTAATGCGGTTCCTCATGTGCGGTGACCTTAACCATAAAATTATTTTTGGTGCTACTTCATAACTGTAAGGTTTGCCAAAGGGGTCATAACCCACAGCACAAGTCCCAGAGCTGAGAGCAGGGCGGGGGCAGGAGGACCACAGCTAAGAACACGGTAGAGGGCAGACATCACGGTTGGAAACAAAGACATACAGGAAATGGTATTTTGGCATCCCACTGACGAAAGAGTGGCTTGGGAGCAAGGCGTGGTGGCGCACACCTGTAATCCCAGCATCGGGAGGCAGAGGCAGGTGGATCTCTGTGAGTTCCAGGCCAGCCTGGTCTACAAAGCAAGTCCAGGACAGCCAAGGCTACACAGAGAGACCCTGTCTTGAAAAAAAAAAACAAAAACAAAAAAGAGTGGCTTGTACCCAACTCAGCAGCCAAATAAAAACTTTCTAGGGGTGGGCGCAGTGTTGTACACCTGTAATCCCTGTACTTGGGGAGTCAGGGGATCTCCGTGAGTTAGAGGCCAGCCTGGTTTACAAAGCGAGTCTGGGGGAGCCAAGGCTACATAGAGAAACCCTGTCTCGAAAAACCAAATCAAATCAAACAAGAAAAAAAAAATCCTTTTCAGGTTCAAGCGTGGTGCGGAGGACCTGTGACCCTTGTCTCCCAGAAGACAGACAGGGTGTGAGAGAAGCTGCTGTTTAATTTTTTTTCTGTTGTTTAATTTTTTAAAAAAATATTTATTTATCATGTATACAATGTTATGCCTGCATGTGTGCCTGCAGGCCAGAAGAGGACACTATTATAGATGCTTGTGAGTCACCATGTGGTTGCTGGGAATTGAACTCAGGATCTTTGGAAGAGCAGACAGCGCTCTTAATCTCTGAGCCATCTCTTCAGCCTGTTTAATTTTTTTTTTTTTGAGACAGGGTCTCTCTGTGTAGCCTTGGCTGTCCTGGACTCGCTTTGTAGACCAGGCTGGCCTCGAACTCACAGCGATCCGCCTGCCTCTGCCTCCCGAGTGCTGGGATTAAAGGCGTGTGCCACCACGCCCGGCCTTAATTTTGTTTTTTTAAAGAGAGTCTCATAAAACCCAGTTCATCGACCTTGAACTAAAACTTTCTATAGATTAGGATGACCTTCAACTACTGCTAGTCTTGGCTTCAGCTCCCAAGTGTTGAAATTTGGGGTGTATACTACCATTCTCAGATGTTATGTGTCTTGCCAAAATCATTATTTATCTATTGGTTTTTTGAGACAGGGTTTCTCTGTATAGCCTTGGCTGTTCTGGACTTGGGTAGATCAGGCTGGCCTCAAACTCATAGAGATCCGCCTGCCTCTGCCTCCCAAATGCTGGCATTAGAGGTGTGTACCACCACAGCCAACTTCTTGCCAAATCTTATCTCTGGTGAGTTGACCCACTCTGCCAAGCACCTTTTGTCTCTATTTTTTGGTAATAGCTGTCTTCTTCCACTTTTTGGCCAGCAAACTCCTTGTGAGATGCATTTGTCCTTTCCTATACTAGGCTATAATACTTAAGGCCTGGCTTGATGGCCTAGTGTGGGTGGTCTGAGTTCCTGCCTTGACTATGGTAGGGTTAGTGGAGAAGACAATGAGTTCAGGCTCTTAGGTATGCAGGAGGGAGGCTTAAGGGAGCTACAGATGAATCTGAAAACCAGTGTTCCGGGGAATCAGCAGGACTAGTCTCAGACTAGAAAACAAGTAAGGTGAAGTGTCAGGGTCATCAGTGACTTATAGTGGCTTAGCCTCCTAGCCAGATGACCTGGAGAGAAATGGAAACAACAAGTCGTGGAGACAGACACACCTCAGGGTTTATGAAGCAATAGGCTCCTGTTGCGTGAGTCCTGTGCCTAGCTCCCCCCCCCCCCCCCACAGAAGCCATTCACAGGGCGATAGCAGGGCGCTTTTCCAGCATGGACCTTGTTTCACCATCTTCAGTAGTTTTCCCTGTTTACAAGTTTTTCCTCAAGGTCCTTCTCCCAGCTGAAGAAAGTGTCTTTGCGCTTACACGCTCTTGAGGCCGAGAGCCTGCACATGTTCCTGGTTTCCTGGCTACGCTCAGCCCTAGACATCCTGCTTGGCATATTGAACTCAGAACACTCTCCCTCCCATCCTCTCCCTCTCCCTCTCCTTCTCTCTCTCTCTCTCTCTCTCTCTCTCTCTCTCTCTCTCTCTCTCTCTTTCTCTCTCTCTGTGTGTGTCTCTCTCTCTCCCTCCCTCCCCTCCCTTTCTTCTTCTTCTTCTTCTTCTTCTTCTTCTTCTTCTTCTTCTTCTTCTTCTTCTTCTTCTTCTTCTTCTTCTTCTTCCATTTTCCAGACAGGGTTTCTCTATGTAGCCTTGGCTGTCCTGGACTCACTTTGTAGACCAGGCTGGCCTCGAACTCAGAGAGATCCACCTGCCTCTGCCTCCTGAGTGCTGGGATTATAAGCATACACCACCATGCCCAGCTCAGAAGTCTCTTCCAAGGGTGTAACCTGCACAGCACTTTTTCCTAAGGCCCTTTGCATGACCAGCACCATGATGCACGCTTTCTCCGGGGCACTCATTTACTCCATCTGAATTTCTTCAGTACTGCAAGGTTCCAGGCACCTTTAGAAGGGTGATACTAACGGCTCCTGGCTAGCTGCCTCATCTAGACCTGGTAGCTTATTTTATATTCTTCAGCTTGTTATTAAGTCCTTAGCCAAGTGCTGGCACACAGCCAGACAGTAAATGTGAGCTGTTATTATTGTTGCTATTAGACTGTTTGTTTTTCGAGACAGAGTCTCAAGATGCAGCCTTGGCTGGCCTTAATCTATAGAGATCTGTCTGGTTCTGCCACCATGTCCAGCTCCTGCTACTAGGTTTTGTGTGTATGTGTGTGCACAATGTGTACACATATGGTTCTGGAGATCAATCCCAGGACCTCATCCATGTTATGTAGGTGTTTTACCTACCGCTAAGCCAGTTGTCCTGGCATCTCCACACGTACACTGTGCCATGTGCCCTGCCCCCATCAGTAAATAGATGTAACAAACTTGGTAACAAAGAAATTCAAAGTCATCAGTTCTTAGCTTTTGGCTAATATTGAATATCCAAGCTCAAAGTCAGCTTTGGCATTTGCTGACTTATAGTGGATTTGAAGCTAACCCTAATTCTACTTTTCCCTCTTAATAGTTTCAGAGTTTTGGTCTCACAAGAAGGTCTTTGAGTAGATTCTTTTTTCTTTCTTTCTTTCTTCTTTTTTTTCTTGGTTTTTCGAGACAGGGTTTCTCTATGTTATCTTGGCCGTCCTGGGTGGAGTAGATTCTTGTAGAAGATGAGAGATAGGGTCTAGCTTCATTATTTATCTACTTGTAGATATCCAATTTCCCCAGGACCACTTGAGAAAGATGCTGTCATTTCTTCATTTTATGTTTTTGTCATTTTTGTCAAATATCAGGTGGCTATTTGAGTCATTTTGTTTTGTTTTGTTTTGTTTTGTTTTGTTTTGAAGACAGGGTCTCTCGGTGTAGTCCTGGCTGTCCTGGAACTTACTATGCAGACCGTGCACTGGGGAGACAGAGACAAATCTCTGAGTTCGAGGCCAAGTCTGGTCTACAAAGCGAGTCCAGGACAGCTAAGGTTACACAGAGAAACCTTGTCTCAAAAAACAAACAAACAAACAACAAATAAACAAGCCCCAAAACAAAAAAAAAACCCTACGTGTTATTTTCTGTAATTTTGGATGTTTGGTGATTTCTTCTCATTTGTCCCCGTGTGGCTAACCCTTTCCTGCAGCTCTGTAGATGGGCTTACCTTCCTTGTCCGCATGGAAGACTACTTCCTGTATCTGCTGTAGAGCTGGCTTAGAGGTCAGGAGTTCCTTTAGCTTGTTTTACTTTCTCCTTTAGTTGTCACAAATAACTTTGGAGAGATGATAATCCGGGTCTGCAGTTGTAGTCTTTTAGAACTTAAAATAGGGCTGGAGAGATGGCTTAGCAGTTAAGAGCACTGACTGCTCTTCCAGAGGTTCTGAGTTCAATTCCCAGCAACCGCATGGTGGCTCACAACCATCTATAATGTGACCTAATGTGCATTGTATTCATAATAAATAAACAAATCTTAAAAAAAAAAAAAGAACTTAAAATACACCACTCCAAGCCATCTGGCTTTTTAAAGTTTCTGTATGGAAATCAGCTGTTGTTCTAACAGGCCAAGCACCTCGGTCTTGCAGCTTTCGATATATTTGCTTTGTTTTTATAGATTTAGTGGTTTAGCTACCACATGATATGGACTGTTTCTTCTTAGGGCTTGTGAGTTTGGTATCCTGGTTGCCTCTTGTACCTGCACAGAGATCTCTTTCCTTAGATTTGGGGAAATTTCAGCTATGGTTTGGTGAAAACATTTCTATGCCTCTAGCATGAAATTTTTGCCTGTCTTCTATGCTCATGGTGCTTCCTAGATCTTGCCTGTGCGTTTGTACGTTTTTATTGACTTATTATTGTCACTGCCTGGATGGCCCAATTCTTTTTCCTTGTCTTCAAGCCTGGACATTCTGCTCTCCTCATGATCTGTTTCATCGGTGTGGCTTCAACTGACTTTTTTTAATTTTAATTTTATTTTTTTTATTTTGGTTTTTTGAGACAGGGTTTCTCTGTGTAGTCTTGGCTGTCCTTGACTCACTTTGTAGACCAGACTGGACTTGAACCCACAGCGATCTGGCTACCTCTGCCTCCTGAGTGCTGGAATCAAAGGCCTGTGCCATCATAACGGGCTTTTTTTTTTTCTTTCTTTCTTTCTTTCTTTCTTTTTTTTTTTTTTTGAGACAAGGTTTCTTTATGTAGCCTTGACTATCCTGGATTTGCTTTGTAGACCTGGCTGGCCTCCAACTCCCAGAGATCTGACTGCCACCATGCCCTCTTTTTCTTAATTTTTTTAAAGACAAGGTCTGTGTGTCAGGCTAGCCTGGAGCTTGTCTGTAGGCAGGGATGACTCTGAACTTCTGATCTTCCTGCTCTATCACTGAGTGATGGGATTACAGCCATGTGCTACCTCACCTAGTTGTATGTAGTGCTAACTCAGGCCAACTGAGTCATATCTTCAGTGCCTTAGATCAATCCTTTTGTTTTGTTTTGTCTGAGACAGGCCCTAACCATATATCTCTGGCTGTCCTGGAACTCACTATGTAGACCAAACTGTCCTCAAATTCACAGAGGATTAATTTGTCTCTGCCTCCCAAATGCTGGGACTCAAGGTGTGCACCACTAAGCTTGGCAGGTCAATTATTTTACAGTGGGGGAAAGAAAAGATAGTTTGATGCACTACTGTTGATGACTTAAAAGTTTTGAGCCAGGCGTGGAAAAAAAGTTTTGATAACTTTGAACAACAAAGCTTTCCTTTTAATTGTTGCACAGACAGCCCAAATGATGCAGATAGATGTTTATAGACACCCAGGAGTTTGCCGGGCGTGACACTCAGAACTCAGAAATCAAAGTCAGCCTGGGCTATGTGACACCCTATCTAAAGTACCTCTCCCTCAATGAAAGATTCATCACCATTACTGTAGTCATCATCTTCAGCAGTAGCAGCATTGTCATCATCACCATCATCATCATCTTCAGCAGCAGCAGCAATGTCCTCCTCCTCAGCATCCTCCTCCTCATCTTTAACAGCAGCAGCAGCAGCAGCAGCATCGTCCTCCTCCTCCTCCTCAGCATCAGCATCCTCCTCCTCCTCATCAGCATCATCAGCATCCTCCTCCTCCTCAGCATCAGCATCCTCCTCCTCCTCCTCCTCAGCATCCTCCTCCTCCTCCTCTTCATCTTCAGCAGCAGCAGCAGCATTATCAGCAGCAGAAGAGGAAGATGAAGCTGCCACTGCTGCTTTGAAACTTACTTCACGGTGGCACTAATAGAAGCAAAGGCTGGCGAACATAGTAGGCCTGGAAAGAAGGGAAGGCAGGCTTTACCTGAGTGTAAGCTGTTCATAACAGGTCAAGCAGGCATGTAGAGGACCCTCATGGGCAACTGGAAATCTGAGCAAGGATGCAGAAGAGCATCTGCAGAGATGGTAACTGCAGAGATGGCTCAGCAGTTACAAGGGCTGGCTGCTCTCCGGAGCATCTGAGTTCAGTTTCTAGCACACACACTGAGTGACTGACAGCCACCTGACCCCTGCTTCAGACTTCTGAGAGCATGTTGCAAAGACATGTACTCATAAACAGAAGTAAAGAGAGAAGTCTCTTTCCAGGGGTAGTGTTTCTATCTATCTATCTATCTATCTATCTATCTATCTATCTATCTATCACCTATCCCCTCTATCTATCTATCTATCTATCTATCTATCTATCTATTGATCACCTATCCCCTCTGTCTGTCTATCTATCTATCTATCTATCTATCTATCTATCTATCGATCACCTATCCCCTCTGTCTGTCTATCTATCTATCTATCTATCTATCTATCTATCTATTGATCACCTATCCCCTCTGTCTGTCTATCTATCTATCTATCTATCTATCTATCTATCTATCTATCGATCACCTATCCCCTCTGTCTATCTATCTATCTATCTATCTATCTATCTATCTATCTATCTATCGATCACCTATCCCCTCTGTCTGTCTGTCTGTCTGTCTATCTATCTATCTATCTATCTATCTATCTATCTAATTAATTTACTTTACATTTTCACTGCAGTTTCCCCTCCCGTCTCTTCTCCCAGTCCTTTCCCCCCACCTGTCCTCTCCCCATCCACTCCTCCTCCCTTTCTCTTCAGAGACAACGTTTCTCTGTGTAGCCCTGGCTGTCCTGGAACTTTCTCTGTAGACCAGGCTGGCCTTGGTGTTTACCTTTAATTTCAACATGTAGGAGGCAAAAGCAGGTGCATCTCTATGAGTCAAAGCCAATTTGGTCTGCATGGCAAGTTCCAAGACAACCAGGGCTATGTGGTGAGACCTTGTCTCAGCCAAAAAAAAGGAAAAACTATAGAAGGGGGGTTAATATAAAAGAGGACTCAGCCGGGCGGTGGTGGTGCACGCCTTTAATCCTAGCACTTGGGAGGCAGAGGCAGGTGGATCTCTGTGAGTTCAAGACCAGCTTGGTCTATACAGCGAATTCCAGGACAGCCAGAGCTGTTACACAGAGAAACCCTGTCTCGGAAAACAAAAAACAAACAAACTAAAGGCAAAAAAAAAAAAAAAAAAAAAAAAAAAAAGACTCACTTGAAGTGTTGTAAGCATTGTGACAAATGTCCTGCACTTGGGAGGCAGAAACAGAAGCATCAGGAGTCCAGGCCTGCCTGACTAAGGGGTAGATTGGCTGAGCTACGGTACACTGTGCCTTTTGTTGTTGTTGTTGTTGTTGTTGTTTTAGAGATTTATTTATTTAGTGTAGGAGTGCCTTATCTGCATGTACACCTGAAGGCCAGAAGAGGGAGTCAGACCCCATTATAGATGGTTGTGAGCCAACATATGGTTGCTAGGAGCTTAACTCAGGACCTCTGGAAGAGCAGACAGTGCTCTTAACCTCTGAGCCATCTCTCCAGCCCCTACAATGTGTCTTGAAGAAAAACAAACCAAAAAACTAACACCAAAACAATAACACAAGAAACGAAATCATAAACATGAGTTAAAAAACCAGAGAAGCCAGAAAAAGGAGGCAGAGTCAGGGATGCGACTCTGAAAAGCTTTACAGAGAGTTAAAAAAGATGAGAAGAGGAAACAGCAAAATGCCAGGCTGAAAAACAAAGACAATTACAAGACTGGGGAAAAGATGAATTTGATAGAGACCCACAGGATTGTAGGACAGTGCTCACGCAGGAGACCCGCAAACAGGAAAGCCAGTTAGCAAGAGAGTCCGTGTGAAAGATGACCAGAAGCCGGGCAGTGTGGCGCACGCCTTTAAGCCCAGCACTCGGGAGGCAGGGGCAGGCGGATCTCTGTAAGTTCGAGGCCAGCCTGCTCAACAAAGCGAGTCCAGGACAGCCAAGGCTACTCGGAGAACCCTGTCTCAAAAAACCAAAAAACAAACAAAGATGACCAGAGTGTGCTGCACCACATCAAAGCCTGAGGGTCAAACCCTAGCATAAAAACCAATCAGGCAGGCTATAGTTCCAAGGAATTCTAGCACATTTATTATTCATTTTGAGTATTTGCTAAATCTAAAAATAATTTAACATTTAAAAATAATAATCCCTTAGCCGGGCGTGATGGCGCATGCCTTTAATCCCAGCACTCGGGAGGCAGAGGCGGGCGGATCGCTGTGAGTTTGAGGCCAGCCTGGTCTACAAAGTGAGTCCAGGACAGCCAAGACCACACAGAGAAACTCTGTCTCAAAAGAAAAAAAAATAGTAATCCCATCTCCCAGAGATAAACTCTATTAGTGTTTTGATACATTTATTTGTATTTTATGTGCATTGGTGTTTTACCTGCATGTATATCTGTATGAGGATGTCAAATCTTCTAGAACTGGAGTTACAGACAGTTGGGAGCTATCATGAGAGTGCTCTGTGTGTGTGCACGCGTGTGTGTGTGCATGTGTGTATGTTTTAGACAGGGTTTCTCTGTGTAGCCTTGGCTGTCCTGGACTTGCTTTGTAGACCAGGCTGGCCTAGAACTCTGCCTGCCTCTGCCTCTCGACTTCCTGTACTACCACGCCCCGGCTTATTTATTTATTTTTGAGATGAGGTCTCATGCAGCCCAAAGTAACCTCAATATTGCAATATATCTGAGAATGGCCTTGAGTTCCTGATCCTCCTGTCTTCATTTCTCAATTTCTGGGAGCTGGGACTACAGGTGTATGACACTTTACACCGCTGTGTTTTGCTGCTGCCGCTGCTGTTTGTTTTGTTTTGTTTTTTTGTTTAGAGACAGGGTCTCCTGTAGCTCGGGCTGTCCTGAACCTGGTATGTCGTATCCGAGGGTGACCCTGGACTTCCAATTCTTCTGCTTGTGCTTGAGATGCTGGAATTGCAGGCTCGTGCCAGCTAGCCCACTTCACGTGGTGCTGGGGATTGAACCCAGGGCCTCTTGCACGCTAGGTAGGCACTCTAGAGACTAAGCCCTGTTACTCTGTTGTTGAACAGTCTTGCTACATAGCTCTGGCTGGGCTGGTGCTCACTATATAGCCAGGCTTGGCTTTACACCAACAGCAATCCTACATTAGTCTCCTGAGTGCTGGGATTGCAAGTGTACACCATCAGGCCTGGCAATTGATCTTAGAACATTTGCATAATGTAGTAGATATGACCCTGGATATTGCTTTTCTTTTGTGTCATAATCCTGGTATCCTGTTTCTTCATATTCTGGTATGTGCAAGTTTTGCTGTATTGTTAGTAGTCAATAATGGAGACACCCACAGATGGGTTAATTACAGCTCTAATATTTTAAGTTCCATTGATAGACTATTTTCTTTTTGCTTGTTTGTTTGTTTGCATTTTTCACAAGACAGGGTTTTTCTATGTACAGTCCTGGCTGTCCTGGAACTGCTTTTGTAGACCAAGCTGGCTTTGAACTCACAAAAATCCACCTGCTTCTGTGCCTCTGCCTCCTCAGTGCTGGGATTAAAGGCATGCTCCATTACACCCAGGTTGACATACTATTTTAAATATATATATATATTTAATATATGTATACTCAACACATACACACACGCGCGCACACACACACATACACTACACTTTTTGACTAGCACTTGGGAGACCGAGACAGTTGGGTCCTCTGAGTTTAAGGCTATCCTGGTCTACAGAATGAGTTAGCTACATTAGAGAAACCCCTGTCTTAAAACAAACAAACAAACAACCCCCCCCACCAAAAGAACCCAAAACAGCAACAACAAAAATCAGTTGGCTCTGGCTAAATATTACCTAATTCTGTCTTTAGATGGATTATGAAAATTTACCTGGTTATTAGATGGGAATAAGCCTGTTTCCTAAAGCTCTGGTCAGCGTTAGATATTTTTGTTTGGTTTAATAGCTGCTAATCAGAATGATATTATGGACAGTCTTTAATTTCCACTTAATTACTAAGGAAGTTGAGTCTTTTAAATAAATGTATAGATGTTTATTGCTTATATTTCCACTTAGGTGCGTATTCACTTCGAGACCGCAGACATTTTGAGCATCCACCATGTGCTTAGGTGTTTTCAAGGATGAATGACCTAACGAAGGCAAACAGTTGGGAGAGCTAGGACAGCGCAGAAAACACATGGCTGACTATATGCCATAGGCAGAAGCACAGTGTTGGCAGGCAATTTGGACAAAGGTCTCTGGGTAGAGGACGAGGATGAGATTGATCCTATCTGAAAAACCAGCTTCGTTTTTTGTTTTTTTGTTTTAAGATACAAAGGGGTCAGCCAAGCATGGTGGCGCACATCTCTAAGCCCAGCACTCAGGGAGTTAGAAGCAGGTGGATCACTAGGGGTTTGAGAACAGCCTGGTCTATAAATCGAGTCCAGGACAGTGAGGGCTACACAAAGATACAAAGAGGTCTTTCATGTACCCCATATGGATAACTTTTAATTTTTTTTTTGTTTGTTTGTTTTGTTTTTCTGAGACAGGATTTCTCTGTATAGCCTTAGCTGTACTAGACTCATTTTGTAAACCAGGCTGGCCTTGAACTCAAAGAGATCCTGCCTCTGCCTCCCAAGTGCTGGGATTACAAGTGTCCACCACTACTCCTGGCTCCAACTTTCAACTCCTTTTTTTTTTTTTTGTTTTGTTTTGTTTTGTTTTTTTGAGACAGGGTTTCTTTGTAGCTTTGACTGTCCTAGACTCACTTTGTAGACCAGGCTGGCCTGGAATTTACAGTGATCCGCCTGCCTCTGGCTCCCGAGTGCTGGGATTAAAGGCGTGCACTGCCGCCACCGCAACCACCACCTGACCAATTTTGAACTCTTGATCTTCCAGCTTCTATCTCCCAAGAGCAAGGATTACAAGCATGTTCGATCACATCCGGCTTTGACTAGTCTTTTAAAAACCAAGTGACTTTAGAGCCAAATAGTGCATGCAATGTTTCCAGGAGGGAAAATGATGTACTCAGAAAAGGAGGCAAATGCAGAGAGAAAAGGGAAAGATATGGAGTTGTAAGTCTTACTTATGCTGTGGCTAAATTGTCCAGTGCTGGGGCTGACAGATGCTGGGACATTGACTGGAAGGGACTGACTGATCCAAGCTAAACTAAGGAATCTGATATTTGTCCTGAGGACCTTATTGTCATTCTTAAAGAGGAATGACATGGGGGCTGAGGGATGGCTCAGTTCCGACCCCCATCTCCCATGTGACAAGCCAGGCATGGCAGCACATGCCTACAACCCCCAGCACTGGGGAGAAGTGGGGATGAGGAGGTTAGCAGCCCAGAGCTTACTGCATAGCCAGTTTAGGTAAACCAAAGCTCAACGCTCCATAAGAGACAGTATCTCAACATAGTAAGGCAGAGAGCATTGACACTCCAGTCATCTTGTGGTCTCCACATACATGTGCACATACATGTGTAACTGTTGCATGCACTCCTGTAATCACACATGTGAACATTCACACGAACACCTACATGTACTACAAATGTGTCCCACACATAAACAGACACATACAAAGAGGAATGTCAATGCCACGAGCTGATTGGCTTCTTGTTTCTGAACTGGGTTCTTGCTTTGAAGCCCAGCCTCTCAAGTGCCAGGGTTATAGGCATGCTTGATGTGTGTTTTAGAAAGACCTTCCTGGATAGCCAAGACTATCAGTGTGCATGCCTGTGATCCCAGCACTCAGGAGGACCATGTTCAAGGGTAGCCTGAGCTGTACAGCAAGAACTTGCTTTATAACAACCACCAAAGGGGAAGAAGAAGGTGTGGCGGAGGAAAGAGAGCAGTGAGGACGGGGAGGGGCCTGTAATGGCGGCAATCAGGGAAGCAAAAAAGCAGCTACCATAACACAGAAAGAACATAGATTTGGAAAGGCTGGGACACGTGACAGGAGCCTGGTTGTGTGTGTAGCCATTTATCAGGAGTCATAAATAGGGCTATGAGTATATTCTTCGTGTGTTGTGCACAGTGGCTCTTTGTTTGCCCGACTGCAACCTCTGTGCCCATTTCATGGCTCTTCCTTTAAAGTTCTAAAATTGTGGTAAAATACATATAAACAAAACACTTACCAGCCGGGCGTGGTGGCGCACACCTGTAACCCTAGCACTTGGGAGACAGAGGCAGCTGTGAGTTCAAGGCCAGCCTGGTCTACAAATCAAGTCCAGGACAGCCAAGGTTATACAGAGAAACCCTGTTTCAGAAAAAAAAAAAGTTACTATCAACCATCACGATCATTTTTAAGTATACAGTTCAGGTATACAGTATACAGCTAACTGCACTCTAAAATTCCAAAGGCAGTCTTTAATCATGACTTTCCTTTTAATTAGTTTAGTTGAGTTTTATGGAAAATAAGTTAAAAGGGGCTGGAGAGATGGCTCAGTGGTTAAGAGCACTGACTGCTCTTCCAGAGGTCCTGAGTTCAATTCCCAGCAACCACATGGTGGCTCACAACCATCTACAATGCTGTCTGGTGGCCTTGTCTGGTGTGTGTGAAGGCACACATTCAGGCAGGATACTGTATAAATAATAAATAAATAAATAAATAAATAAATAAATAAATAAATATAAGTTAAAGGGCGGCTGGGCATGGTGGTGCATGTCTTTAATCCCAGCCTTGGGGAGGCAGAGGCAGGCGGATCACTGTGAGTTTGAGGCCAGCCTGGTCTACAAAGTGAGTCCAGGACAGCCAAGGCTACACAGAGAAATCCTGTCTCAAAAAAAAAAAAAAAAAACAAAACTGAAAAAAAAATGAAAATAAGTTAAAATGTGTAAAGTCACATTTTAGGCATTAATTATAGCTGTTCACTCACTGTTTATTGTTACTTAATGTGCTTTTTATTTGTTTGGTTTGGTTTTGACTTTTGTTTTGTTTTGTTTTTTCGAGATAGGGTCTCCATGTGTAGCCTTGACTATCCTGGATTTGCTTTGTAGACCAGACTGGCTTCGAACTCACAGCAATATACCTGCCTCTGCCTCCCAAATGCTGGGATTAAAGGCGTGTGCCACCACCGCCCAGCTGGTTTTGGCTTTTTACATAGAATCTCATTCTAAACAGTCCGGGCTGATCTGTAACTCACTATGCAGTTCAAGATGGCCTCAAACTTGAAGTAATTCTCCCATATCCTATTCCCAAGTGCTGGTTCTATAATATAAGGCCCCACAGAAGCTGTGCAATGCTCTATAACATGTGGTTTCTCATGGTCTTTATAAACTTCCTTATGAGAAGGATATTATGTCTATTTTACAGACTGGAAAGCTGAGTCAATTAGTTGTTAAGTGACAAATTTGAAGACAGACATTCTTATGACCATGCTACTTCTGCAGAAATGTATTTTACATCATACGGAAAAAAAAAACAAAAACAAACAAACCAACAATTTCTAACTGAACAGAATAGATAATTGGTGGCTGAGAAGATCTTCCTTTTTCTTTGGATTTTCTTTCTTTCTTTCTTTCTTTTCTGAGACAGGGTTTTTCTGTGTAGCCTTGGCTGTCCTAGACTTGCTTTGTAGACCAGGCTGGCCTCGAACTCACAGCAATCCACCTACCTCTGCCTCTCAAGTGCTGGGCTTAAAGGCATGTGCCACCATGCCCAGCTTTCTTTAAAAAACACTTTTTAACTTGGGAGGTAGAGGCAGGCGGATCACTGTGAGTTCGAGGCAAGCCTGGTCTACAAAGTGAGTCCAGGACAGCCAAGGCTACACAGAGAAACCCTGTCTCAAAAAAACAAAAAACAAAAACAAAAACAAAAAAACCACTTTTTAAAATGTATTTAATTTCTATTTTATGTGCATTGGTGTGAGGGTATCAGACCTCCTGGAACTGGAGTTACAGACAGTTATGAGCTGCCATGTGGGTGCTGGGAATCAAACCCAGGTCCTTTGCAAGAACAGACAGTGCTCTTAACCACTGAGCCATTTCTCCAGCCCGGTCCTGGTGTCTTTAAAGTTTTTTTTTTTAAGTTATTGATTCTGTGTATAGGATGGGAACATTCATGCCGCAGTGTGCATGTGCACCTCATGAGAACATTTTCAGGTATGGCTTCTCTCTTTGCACCAATTGGGCCCCAGAGAGCAAAGTAAGGTTGCCTGTCTCGGCAGGAAGGTCCTTTACATTCAATGGGCCATCTTGCTGGCCCATGTTTTTTTTGTTGTTGTTTATTTGTTTGTTTGGAGACAGAGTTTAGCCCTGGATGTCCTGGACTCATCTTGTAGACCAGGTTGGCCTCGAACTCACAGAGATCCGCCTGCCTCTGTCTTCTGAGTGCTAATTATTTTTTTTTGTTTTTTTTTTTTTGTTTTTTTTTTTTTTGAGACAGGGTTTCTCTGTGTAGCCTTGGCTGTCCTAGACTCACTTTGTAGACCAGGCTGGCCTCGAACTCACAGTGATCCACCTGCCTTTGCTGGGATTAAAGGCGTGCACCACCATGCCTGGCCCATACTTTTTTTTTTTTTTGGTTTTTTTGAGACAGGGTCTCTCTGTGTTAGCCTTGGTGTCCTAGACTCGCTTTGTAGACCAGGCTGGCCTCGAACTCACAGTGATCCATCTGCCTCTGCCTCCCGAGTGCTGGGATTAAAGGCGTGCACCACCACGCCCGGCCCCCATGCTATTTTTTTAATAGTCACTGCTTCACTTGTTCTTCACCCATCAAACATGTCCCCTCTGAAGACTTCTGAGAGTCAGGCTCTGAGTGAAGCAATTAGGAGCTAGTGAAGGTTATAGAAAGGAGATCAGCAGGATCCAACTCAGAATTTTCACAGAACTGCCTCTGGGTGGTAGGACAGAGACTGTCTAAGGAAATGGCTCGGGTTTGGAAATGGGGAACAGCGAGGTTTGGGGACAATTTTTTAATTCCAGGACAAGAAAGAAACAAATGTACTGCTTAAAGTAGGCTAAAGTACAATCAGTTAGCGTGACCTCAGTGGTGGAGTGGCTGTAGCAACCAGGTGAGAGATGACAAGACAGCGAGACGAAGAGATGCCTAAGTCATCTGCCTCATGAAAGAGGCAGAACTTCCCACTTCCTCCCTCCATAAGGTGGTGTCTGAGGCTGGATCCTGCATGGGTCTTCTGGCTGTAGAGGCTTTGGATTTTACTTCATCCATTAAAACTTTTTATTGTTTTATTTATTGTGTGTGTCTGTGTGTATATGCATGGCACCTATGTACCTTGGTGTGTGTGTGTGCGTGTGTATACATGGCACCTATGTACCTTGGTGTGTGTGTGTGCGTGTGTATACATGGCACCTATGTACCTTGGTGTGTGTGTGTGTGCGGGATATGTGTGTAGGAGTTACTCCTTTGAGACACACAGTCTCTCAGTGAGCCTAGAGCATGTAATTTTTCCACTAGGCTGGCAGGCAGCAAGCCCCTGCAGTCCTCTTATCAGCTTGATATGTGGTGTGAAGTTCCGAACTCCGGTCCTCATGGTTGCACGACAGTGCTTGCAATCAGCGAGCCACCTCTCCTTCCAGATTCCCGTTTCCTCTCAAACTGTTCTCAAGCTTTTCCTTCACTTTCATAAAGCCAAGTTAGAAACAAGGGGCAGCCAAGCAAAGGCTTACAGGTTTCTAAGCATTTTGTTCGCTGGGACTAGGTGCATCAGTGAAGGAGGAAATGCTATTAAACCGGTTCACACTGGGAAGAGAAACAGCAGGGTCTAAGGAAGGCCACTGGCTCCCTAGCTTCCTTAAATCCCATGCGAAGCTTTTCCCGCGCCTGACGACAAGGAGCTCAGAAGGTGACCCCATTTTTCTCCCAAGGTTTTTACTGGGCGTCAGACGAAACAGTTCCGGAAACCATAAAGAAGCCACAGCAGCTTGAGTGCCGCCTCCTCAGACATTAACATCAACAGCTGAACAGTAAAATTCACATTACGTTCGTCTTTCTCCTCCCACAAGCATGGATCCAAAGCTAGCAGGTCTCCGTGGCCCAGCCTGGTCGTCCTTATTCCAGGTTGCGTTTCCCAAGGAAATTGTCGCCCCCATCTCTGGAAGAGGGCACTAGCGACCAAGAGTCTCTCCACTTTCTCTTCACTGCCAAGTAGGTGAAGATGAAAGCAAAATGAGTCAAAGGCTACAGCTGACTGTGCCAGAAGAAGACTGGTCCGCCTAGGTATTCAGTGAAATCAAGGATTGGGGCGGTGTGCTGCTGCTGCTGGTGGTGTTTATGAGCCAACCTGGAGCAGCTGGGGAGCGGGGTGGGGTGGGGTAGGGGGTGTGGGAATGGATTTGGGACACGCTTGGTTCCTTGGGGAGGTGCCTTTGAGGATCATCAGTCAGAGGAGGATGGGAGTGAGGGGCGGGGCAGAGATGACTCTTGGCTAGGATTGGATAACTGAGAAGGGCGGAATCTGGTCTACACCTCCTGGGTCCCCAGTGTTGTAACTGGCGATATATACCGCGGCCTCCGCCACAGTAGCACGAGCGGGCTGGTTAGCAGCGCACGTGCCAGGCTCCTGGGCCCTTCTGCCCACGCACAAGTTCTTTCTGTCCTGGGTTACTTCGTGCTGAGATCCACTCCCTTTTCTACTCCCTCGGCTCTTACCAGCACCCCCCGCCCCCCAACCCCAAGCTCTGAACCTCATCATCTGCAGAGTCGAAATGGACACATCCATGAATTTCTCACGTGGTTTAACAGAGGGGCCGATCCAGCCCTATAACTTCGAGATGTCGCGCGACTTAAGGCCCTTTTTGGAGGAGTACTGGTGAGACCTGGTGAAGGGGAAGGACCAACTGCTTTGAGGGGAGTGGAGACAGGGATTGAAAGCCAGTTATGTTTCCAAAGCCGCTGGGGGCACTGGCTCTGAGCCCCAGCCCCGCCCGTCCTTTAAGGTACTTGTCAGAGAGGTTAGAGCTGGAAGAAAGGATGCAGAAGTGAGAAGATGGAGAGGAGGTGTGGGAAGGGACAAAAGCAAAGGAAAAAGAAATAGTGTAAGCGCAGCTGAGGAATGAGATTGACCTGAGTGAAAGACTTGTAGATAACAGAGAGAGAGAGAGAGAGAGAGAGAGAGAGAGAGAGAGAGAGAGGCAGACAGACAGACAGACAGACAGAGACTGTGGCTACACAATTATCGTGTTCCCCAAACGTCCCATCTTCTCTGATGTAAAGATGAACACAAAGTTGAGAACCGTTTCAAAGCTTTCCCAAGGCTTTGTGTCTTAGCCCTAAAGCATCCCAGGCGTGGTTTTGTCGGGGCGCCTTCGTTCTTCAATCAACTTGCCGCGGAGCCAAACAGACAGAAGGTGCTGCTATACTCTCCTTACACCACAGCCCTGCATGGAGCAGCGTTTGGCTGGAGGCAGACAACTGTCATCTGCCCCCCAACTTCATTGAGAAAGAAATCATCCCAGAGATCTCCCGCAAGGCCCTTGGCCCGTGCTGGTTGCTTTAGAGCCATGAATACCGCTAAAGTGTCACCCCCCCCCCCAACACACACCTCCAGCTCACACACCCTCACTTCCCCATACAAATAAGGAAACCAGGGCCATGCGCTGCTGGAACCCTAGTCTAGAGGAGGGGCCCCTTGGGGAGATGAGTGGGCACCCCTCTAAGCAGTGCCCACTGTGGCCCCCCCTGCTTTCTGCCCTCCAGGGTCAGCTCATTCCTCATAGTGCTTGTCTATCTGCTGCTCATCATCGTGGGTCAGAACTACATGAGAGGGCGGAAGGGCTTCAGCCTGCAGGGGCCTCTCATCCTCTGGTCCTTCTGCCTCGCAATATTCAGGTAAGGCGCTCCTTTCTACCCCATGCCCTGCCTGTCCTTTAGTCAGCGCATCTCCATTTTATCCTTAAGGGTCCCTAAAACCAGCTGCATTGGCTTCTTCCCCCATAGTACCTTCTCTCTCTCTCTCTCTCTCTCTCTCTCTCTCTCTCTCTCTCTCTCTCTCTCTTTCTCTCCCCCTCTCTCCCTCTCTCTTTCTTGGGCTCAAGATGACAGTTTCTGTTCTGTTCTATCCCTTTAAAAATATTTATTATTATTATTTTCTCTGTGTTAACCTTGGCTGTCCTAGACTTGCTTTGTAGACCAGGCTGGCCTCGAACTCACAGTGCTCCACCTGCCTCTGCCTCCTGAGTGCTGGCATCAAAGGTGTGTGCCCCCACGCCCTGCTCACCAAATTTCTCGAGCCTCGAGTATCTCAGTTTCTAAATTGCTCTTCAAAGGCCATCAGCGACTTCTCCAGGCCTCTTCATGTTCTTTCCTATCTCGCCACCCATTTCTTCCCACTTTCACCCCACTTCAAGAATCCCATTCTTACCAAAAAACAAACAAACAAAGAAAAGAGGCAGGGTGTGGTGGTGCATGCCTTTAATCCCAGCACTCGGGAGGCAGAGGCAGGTGGATGCTGTAAGTTCGAGGCCAGCCTGGACTACAAAGTGAGTCCAGGACAGCCAGGGCCAGAACCCTATTCTTGACATTTAGTTTTACCTCTCCCCCCTGTATTGACTGGCTTTTTCTCAAGGCCTTGTTAGACCTACCAGATTGGCCCCAGGATCTCAAAGGCTGTAGTCACCGCCCTTGGAAGTGTGATGATAGACTTAGAGCTTAGACTTCAGCTGGGCCTGAGGTAGAGGTGAGTTCAGGCCTGGGAATGGGCCCTCATACCTTTCCGCCCTGTCTCACACTTTAGTATCCTGGGTACAGTGAGAATGTGGAAGTATATGGGAATCCTGCTATTTACAGTGGGCCTCAAGTCAACCGTGTGCTTTGCCAACTACACTGACGATGTCATAGTCAAATTCTGGTCCTGTGTCTTTCTTCTCAGCAAGATTGTTGAACTTGGTGAGTGTAGAGGCTTTGTCTCTGGTGCCCAGGGACTTGCACTCTTCCTTAGAGCTCTCCCCTTCCCTAGCACATGGAGGTTTCCTTCTCTACCCCTAGATCCTAGTGAGATGTTTCTCCCTCTTCCCCCACCCTGAGGATGTCAGCTGTGTTCTCACACCCAGGGCAGCGGGTGGTCCCAGAACTGGGTGGCGTACCTGCTATGACCCCCTCATTTCTCAGGAGACACGGCCTTCATCATCCTGCGTAAGCGGCCACTCATCTTCGTGCACTGGTACCACCACAGCACAGTGCTACTGTTCACAAGCTTTGGATACAAGAACAAAGTGCCTTCCGGTGGCTGGTTCATGACCATGAACTTCGGCGTGCATTCCCTCATGTACACCTACTACACCCTGAAGGCCGCCAAACTGAAGCATCCCAGCCTGCTTCCCATGCTCATCACCAGCTTGCAGATCCTGCAGATGGTGATGGGAACTGTCTTTGGCATCCTGAACTACATCTGGAGGCAGGAAAAAGGATGCCACACAACAGCAGAACACTTCTTCTGGTCCTTTGTGTTATACGGGACCTATTTCATTCTATTCGCTAAATTCTTCCATCAAGCCTACCTTAGGCCCAAGGGCAAAGCTAAGTCCAAGAGCCAATGAGAGTCAGAAAGAAAGATGGAGCCCTGGGCTTTCCTCCGTGGCACTAAGGGTTAGGTGTGGGAGAATGATTAGGGTACCTTCCCTGTATGGTTTCCCCCATGGGACATGTGCCCCAAAGTGACAGGAAGCTATGACAACTGAGAAATGTCACCCTTGGAATAGGGGTGTGGTCTGGTACTTTGATGTTTCTATCTTCAATGTGAAGGAAAACCAAGCCCTGGGACTGAGGTCCTTAAATTTGAGTTATTTATATTTATACTTAGAAATCGTTCTCTTCTTGCTCTATTTTTTAAATTAAAGAGGTCAACATGATTTTAAGGATTTGTGGACTTGGAGGGCGAAAGTGAACTTTGTGGTGGGAGGCGATTCTGCAGGTGGGAGGCCTGAGGGTGTGTGGAAGGACAGAAGCACACACAGACACTCAATAAGAATCCTAGGCCTGGTAGGCGCTTAATAAACGTCTGTTACAGACTAGAATTTTATTGCCGTTAGAGGCCCAAGCCTCGGAAAGAAACAAGTGCTTTGAATCAGGCTTCCTAAATTGCAAAACAGATCCCTGCTAGTAAGCACTGGAGACCAGACCTTAGCAGCTATCCTCTCTGAGACCACGAGGTGGCGTCGCAGCACCAGCGTAGGACGATCCCTGTCAACTAGCTAATCACACCAAGCCTCACAGTCCTTTACCCTAGGAGACCCTGCTTCCCCGTCCTGGAGGGACGCCTGGGCGCTCACTCCATTCCTGTACATCCATCCAGCTGTCCTTTTGGACAATAAGAAGGATGCAGGGAAGGAGGGCTCAACCGCAAGTCTGAATCATCAAGCCTTTGACAGTCCGCGCACGTTTATTTCATTGATCTTTGAAAACGGGATAGGGGAAGTCTAGAGAAGGCGGGATGGGCCAAGGGTGAATTGGCCCTGGGGGAGCTGGTCCCTGTTCCTGGCCTTAGTCCCAGGGGCGCGGTCTCCGTTTAGGGATCAGGCCACCCCTCGGGGCTGTGAGGGGAAAGGCCCTCTTCGAAGCCTGCCATCCCTCCCCGGATGCTCAGGCACACCTTTTAGACCCCGGGATGAGAGCAAGCCAGTCTAGGCGACCCCTCTCCAGGAGGCTGTGAATTACTGCCCCGCCCTCGGGGTTGATCCGTAGACCTTCCGCTCGCCTCACACTGGCCGTTCCACGGCGTACTGGCAGGGGCTAAGGTTGGCGGCTGGAGGCGGCCCGGGCACGGCGGGGTAGCTGAAAGAGGCGTGCTGCTTGGCTTTGAGCCGCAGGCTAGCCAAGCTCGAGTTACACGGGTCCCTGTATACATAGGGGGAGGAGGCAGCTGCAGCGGCGGCGGCCGCAGCCGAGGCATAAGGGCAGGACACTGCCCCGGAGGACACGGCGGCTGGAGCCAGCCCGGGTGGTGCCCCTCCCAGGCCCTGCAAGGCTCCGGGTCCTGGTACTGTGCCCGGGGCAGCGGCGGCCGAGGGCACCATGGAGGCGGCGATGGAGCTGGGTGGTGAGAACACCGGCTGCGAAGCCAGAGGCCCCACGTTGACCGAGTTGAAGGCGAACGGGAAGGTCTTGGCGGCGAGCGGCGGAGCGAGCGCCTTGGGAGGCCAGTTGCCATACGAGTACCCTGGGTATACCTCCTCGTAGGGTGGCACCAGGCCCCCGAGCGGGGCTGCGAAGCCACCCTTGCACAGCTCCGCCTGCTGGCTGCGCTCCCGCTTCCGCCACTTGGCGCGTCGGTTCTTGAACCACACCTGCGGGCAAGGGAGAAACACTGTCAGGATGCGGGGTGGCTGGAGAGAGGGCCACCCAGAGTAGGAGCGAACCGGGCGGGGAAGACCAGAGATGGATGCAGCCTAGAAGGGAGGAGCGCACCCAGCCAGAGGACCCAAGAAGAGAAGCCAGCGGCCACAGGGGGCGGGGGGGGGGGCGGGAGCAGCTCGGGGTCAAAGTGAGACAAGGGGGAAGGTGAGCCCTGGCCCGGGGCGAGGAATCGCGTGATAGCGGGTGGCAGGCAAGGCAGCAGGATAGTGGCAATCCCGGGGCCGGAACAGGGCTCGACGTGACACCTGCATTACAGAGGCACCAGCTATTTGCGTGGGTGGGTGGTGGCAAGAGAGCGAGGTGCGTGCAGGTGAGGATTGAGGGTCGGGCAGGGCCATACCCGCACGCGGGCCTCAGTGAGGTTGGTCCACACGGCGATCTCTTCGCGCGTGCTCATGTCTGGGTAGCGATTCCTCTGGAAGGTGGCCTCCAGCTCCTGCAGCTGCTGGCTGGTGAAGTGCGTGCGCTGCCGCCGCTGCTTCTTCTTCAGCGAGCCGTCCTCGGGGGAGCCCCCTGGTAGGGAGGCCGAGGCCTTCTCCGAGTCTGGGGACCAGAATAAGGCAGGTCATAGGGCGCTGGGGCCTGTGCGGATTTCTCTGGCTCTGGGACCGCAAGGAATTCCTCAGCCCCTGGCTGACTGGTACTTAAGTTTGCCGCTCTAGATTCCACCCTCATCAAGGCTAAACTGTTTTCTCCTCCACCCCCAGAAGGGGGCGCGCTCACCACTGTGCTCCTGGCCCTTGCATCCCTGTTCTGGAAGCGGAGGATGTGGAGTGCCGGCATCTGACAGTGACAAAGCAGGGCTCCGAGCCTCTGCCTCACCGAGCAGCCCAAACTCCATGGAGGGAGGGCTCTGGAGGAAAGAGAAGATACACACCAGGTTAATAGAGGTAAAAACAAGGGGGTTCAAAAAAACCGAAAGAAAAACAACAACAACAACAACAACAACAACAACAGCAAAACAAAAAACAAAACCAAGGGGCTTATGGATACCCTGATGTGGTGCATGCCTGTGATCCTAGCACTCAAGAGGCAGAAGCAGGAAGATTATCCACGAGTTCAAGACCAGCCTATCCTAGATTGTGAGCACCAGGTCAGCCAAGAACACACAGTGATACTCTGTCTCAAACAAACAAAACAACAACAAAACCACTTATTTTCCAGGCTCCTCACAAGGTCCCCCCCTCCCCCCGAACATCTTTGCCTCTTTTTCTCATCCACTGACATAAAGCTACCCTGAACAGTGGTACTCTAGAATAGCGTGGCAGGGCAGAAGTGATGGCTCAGTGGTTAAAGGTACTGACTGCTCCTCCAGACAATATCACTTTGATTCCCAGCACCCACATGGCCAACAGCTCACAACTATCTGGAACCCCAGTTCCAGGAGAACCAAAGGCTTCTTCTCGCCTCCCCAGAGACTAGGCTCTCTGGTGCACAAACATACACACAGGGGAGACACCCATATACTGGGAGAAAGAAAAAGAGTTGAGATAGAGAAGGCAAATGTGAAAAAGGGGTAAGCTGGGAGATTTTGTGCACACATACATACAATAGAGTCACTAATGCTGAGCCTTTGCCAATTGCCACAGCTGTTCCCTTTTGTTTGTTTGAGGCAGGATCTCATGTAGCTCAGGCTGGCCTTAATTTGGAATCTTCCTGTTTCTACCTTTGAATGCTCGAATTACAGCCTAGCTAAATTTCTGGTTTATCTATCTATCTATCTATCTATCTATCTATCTATCTATCTAGTTTTTTAGACAGGGTTTCTCTGTGTAGCCCTGGCTGTCCTGGAACTCACTCTAGATCAGGCTGGCTCCCAACTCATAGATAATGCCTGCCTCTGCCTCCTGAGTGCTGCAATTAAAGGCATGTGCTGGCCGGTGTGGTAGTGCACACCTTTAATCCCAGTACTCGAGAGGCAGAGTGAATTTGAGGCCAGCTTGGTCTACAAAGAGAGTCCAGCACAGCCAAGCCTAACAAAGAGAAACTCTGTCTCGAAAAACAAAAACAAAACAAAAAGGCATGTGCTGCTGCTGTCTGTACTACCACTCCACTTTAAAGTGTTTTTTTTTTTTCCTTTTTCAGTTTTTTTTTTTTAAACAGAATATTTGTTTAAAGCAAGGTGCGGTAATGTAGATCCAGTCCCCAGAAGGTGGAGGGTCTGGAGTGTGAGGACGACCTTAGCTACATGAGACCATCTCAAAAAACAAGTGGTGATTCAGTTGGTAAAAGACCTGCATTTGATTTTGATTTTGATTTGTTTTTTTCATCCATGTAGTCCCTGGAACTTCAGTACTGGGGAAATAGAAACAGTAGGATCCCAACAGTTTGCTGGTCAGCAGTCAAGCTGAATTGACCAGCTCCAAGTTCAATGGACTCTGTCTCAAAAACCAACCAACCAACCAGCTGCCTGCCCCCCCCACCTCCCCCCCCCAAAACAAACCAAACTAACAAGATGCAGAACGACTGAGAAGACACCAGATGTTGACCTCTGTCCTCCATGTATATGTGAATGGATGTTTTCAAACATCACACACACAAGCTTTACACATATTCACAAAGAACATTTGTAACTGCAGGCTGGGAAGACGGCTCAGGAATTAAGAGCACTGGTTGCTCCTCCAGAGGTCTTGAATTCAATTCCCAGCACCCACAAGGTGGTTCACAACTATAGTCCCATGGGATCTGATGCCCTCTTCTGGTGTGCAGGAGAACATGCAGAGAAATCACCCATATACATAAACAAAATAATAATAATAATAATCCGAAATTGGAAATGTACCTTCCGCCCCCCACCAACTTTTGGATTTCAGAGAATTTCAGATTTCAGCCAGGGTCAGGGGTGATCAGCCTGGCTCACCCATTTCATAGGTGGAACCTGAGACCCCAAGTAACTCAGCTAAGCTGATTGTACAACTAGGGCCTGAGCTCTGTCTGTGGGCTCCTGAGGCTTTTCCAAACTGTGCTCCTTGGCACCCTTTGTGGAAGCCCCACCAGGGATTTTACTAGAGCTCCAGTTTGTATCTCCTTAAGTCTGCTTCAGCAGGGGCACAATTCTGCTTGTTTGGCTTAAACACTTTCTGAATAAACAGTTCCGAATCAAAACCAAGTTTGAAAACCACAGGGTGGGGTTGGAGAGATGGCTCCGTGGTTTAAAGCGCTTGCTCTTGCCGAGGATCTGGGTTCGCTCCAGCATCCATATGGTGGCTCACAACCATCACTGCGTGTGAGTCCAGTTCCAGGGCATCCAGTGCCCTCATCTCACCTCCAGCAGGTAAAACAGTCACACATATTAAAAAAAATTTCAAAAGTCTGAAAAAAGATGAGAAAAAAGAAAAGCAAAGAAAAGCACAGGGCACTTAGGTCCCTTCTGTTCCTTTGTTTGTCTTAAACATATCTCACCACCTCCTACCCGTCCTCCCTCATCCCATCCACCTCCTGCCCGTCCTCCCTCATCCCATCCACCTCCTACCCGTCCTCCCTCATCCCATCCACCTCCTACCCGTCCTCCCTCATCCCATCCACCTCCTACCAGTCCTCCCTCATCCCATCCACCTCCTGCCAGTCCTCCCTCATCCCATCCACCTCCTGCCAGTCCTCCCTCCATCCCATCCACCTCCTACCCGTCCTCCCTCATCCCATCCACCTCCTACCAGTCCTCCCTCATCCCATCCACCTCCTGCCAGTCCTCCCTCCATCCCATCCACCTCCTACCCGTCCTCCCTCCATCCCATCCACCTCCTACCCGTCATCCCTCCATCCCATCCACCTCCTACCAGTCCTCCCTCCATCCCATCCACCTCCTACCCGTCATCCCTCCATCCCATCCACCTCCTGCCCGTCCTCCCTCATCCCATCCACCTCCTACCAGTCCTCCCTCATCCCATCCACCTCCTGCCAGTCCTCCCTCCATCCCATCCACCTCCTACCCGTCCTCCCTCATCCCATCCACCTCCTGCCAGTCCTCCCTCCATCCCATCCACCTCCTACCCGTCATCCCTCCATCCCATCCACCTCCTACCCGTCCTCCCTCATCCCATCCACCTCCTACCCGTCCTCCCTCCATCCCATCCACCTCCTACCAGTCCTCCCTCATCCCATCCACCTCCTACCAGTCCTCCCTCATCCCATCCACCTCCTACCAGTCCTCCCTCATCCCATCCACCTCCTACCAGTCCTCCCTCCATCCCATCCACCTCCTACCCGTCCTCCCTCATCCCATCCACCTCCTACCAGTCCTCCCTCATCCCATCCACCTCCTGCCAGTCCTCCCTCCATCCCATCCACCTCCTACCCATCCTCCCTCATCCCATCCACTTCCTGCCAGTCCTCCCTCATCCCATCCACCTCCTACCAGTCCTCCCTCATCCCATCCACCTCCTACCAGTCCTCCCTCATCCCATCCACCTCCTACCAGTCCTCCCTCATCCCATCCATCTCCTACCTGTCCTCCCTCATCCCATCCACCTCCTACCAGTCCTCCCTCCATCCCATCCACCTCCTACCTGTCCTCCCTCCATCCCATCCACCTCCTACCCGTCCTCCCTCATCTCATCCACCTCCTACCAGTCCTCCCTCATCCCATCCACCTCCTACCAGTCCTCCCTCATCCCATCCACCTCCTACCAGTCCTCCCTCATCCCATCCACCTCCTACCAGTCCTCCCTCATCCCATCCACCCCCTACCCGTCCTCCCTCCATCCCATCCACCCCCTACCCGTCCTCCCTCATCATCCACCTCCTACCCGTCCTCCCTCATCCCATCCACCTTCTACCAGTCCTCCCTCCATCCCATCCACCTCCTACCTGTCATCCCTCATCCCATCCACCTCCTGCCAGTCCTCCCTCCATCCCATCCACCTCCTACCCGTCCTCCCTCATCCCATCCACCTCCTACCAGTCCTCCCTCCATCCCATCCACCTCCTACCCGTCCTCCCTCATCCCATCCACCTCCTACCAGTCCTCCCTCCATCCCATCCACCTCCTACCCGTCCTCCCTCATCCCATCCACCTCCTACCAGTCCTCCCTCCATCCCATCCACCTCCTGCCAGTCCTCCCTCCATCCCATCCACCTCCTATCCGTCATCCCTCCATCCCATGCCTGGCCTTTCTCACATCATTCCAGGCAGTATGGATTCCTCTAGACACATCCCCAACACACACACACACACACACACACACACACACACACACACACACACACACTTCTTGCCAGTATTCCTGTTCCAAATCTAGCCTGACTGTTAAGGGACCTGCCTGGGTCCCTATCAAGCTTTTGCCTGCAGGGTCCCACTTCTGGTTGCCTTTCCCAAGACATCCCATGGGAGGAAAGGAGAAGGAGAGTACTAGGGCTCTGTGAGCATCTTGGGCAGACAACAGAAACCAGGGGTAGAAGGAGAGATCAAGGTGGGTTGTCTCTGTCTCCAACACCCTCGCTCCGCCGTCATCTGGGATGTAGTGCTGGCTACATGGGGTGGCATTAGTGTGGTGGGTTGGCACACATTGAGATGTGCATCACTTGGCTGACCCAAAGTTATTAAGAGCCTTTCTGAAGAGCGTGCAGATGGACAATGGCTTGTGTTTGCGCATGGTAATGTCCCCCCCGTCAACCAGCTCTGAGGGCACAGCTGTGCCCTACCTCAAGCCAGGTTGACAGTAGGGCAGAGGTCAAGGCAGAGGCTGAAAACAATTCTTGCTTTTTCCACCGCCAGAAAGGTCTTGATCTTGGACCTCTTCCTGGGCTTACGGAGGCAAGACTAGAGGGAACCCAGGGGGCGGAAGTGTGCTCAGTCTACCTCCTTTTCCAGACCTCAGGGCAGGGGCCAGAGGTTTGGAACTGGAAAACTTAGGTCTGACAACTCTCCACTGGCAGGGAGACGCTTTGCAGGGGAATTGAGGTGCTCTGCTGCCTGCTCTTCCTTTAGACTCAAAATGACCTTGAAACTCAACCCATGCTCCTGGCTTTTCCGGGAGCCACAGACGCAACACAGGACTGGGCAAAAGGGACAGTGGGGTTTGCCGGTAGGAAAAGCGATGCCCCTCTGTGGCGGGGCCATTCATCCTTCCAGTCTGTTTTGGCAGCAGACCTCTAGTTTTCCAAGCTCCCCTTCCTCTGGCATCCCATACCTGCGTCTTGATTTCATCCTCTATTTCAGTATAGAAGGAGGCCAGGGGAAGAAGAGGAGAGCAGCAAAGAGGAGCAAAGGACAGGGCGGAGTTCAAGCTGTGCGCCCTCCGAGACAGACGACACATGTGCAGACACACACAGGCCCCCACTCAGACGCAGCGAGCACTTGGACTTGAAGCTAGAGGCACAAAAACACGCACTCTCCCACACATGCGCTCCCACACTCGGGCAGACAGACACACACTGTCATGCAGTCTCCTCTTGCTCTCTGACAAGGACAGCTGCCTGAGCTGTTTTGGAGCCATTCCCCTCCCCCTCCCTTCCCCTTCCTGGCCCCTCTGAACCTCGGCTCTCTCAGTCCCGGGAGTTCAGAACTCTGTGTGGGGGAGGAGGAGGCTGATGGACCAGGGAATAATGTTCCTCACTCCGTGGCTATTGGAGAGAGGTTTCTTGCCCGTAAGAAGGAGGTGTGAGAGTGCTGGAGCCGGGGGATCAGGTCCGGGGAATCAGGATTAGAGTCAAAAGAGCTAGGTTCAGGTTCTGGTAACTCCCAACTTACTAGCTATGTCTACTGGCCAAGTTACTTTTCTTCTTTGGGCATAGTGCGTATTTCATCATCTCAAAGAGTGAGATTATAATCCCTTCTCTGTCTGCCTTCAATTTCTTTTCTTTCCCCTTCAGACGGGGAGTGGGGGGGTGGGGTGGGGGGGTGGGGTAGGTGGGGGGTTCTGCTATGCTGCACAGGATGGCCTCAAACGTGTGATATTCCTGCCAGCTGCTAGGATTACAGGTGTGTGTAATGACTCTGCCTCCATTATTAGATTGATTATTTATTTGAGAGCGGGTCTCATGTAGCCCAGGATGGCCATGGGCACACTTATAGCTGAGGATGACCTTGAATTTTTTGTCTACCTGCTTCTACCTACCCTGCCCCAAAGCTGGGATTAAACCATAACCAGTTTTTTTTTTTTTTTTTAAAGACAGGATTTTTCTGTGTAACCTTGGCTGTCCTGGAGTTGATTAATAGACCAGGCTGGCCTCAAACTCACAAAGACCTACCTGCTTCTGCCTCCTGTGTGCTGGGATTAAAGGCGTGCACCACCACTGCCCCGCCACCATAACTAGTTTATATGGTTGGTACTGGGGATCGAACCCAGGGCCTAACTCATTTTATACAAGTATTCTCCAAACTGAGCTACATTTCTATCTCTGAAATATAGCCTGGACTGCCTCCTGTCTCTCCCTCTTTAGCATTTGCGTACTGGAGAGCACTACCATAATTGGCCAGCGTTGTTATAAGGTTCAAATAACATATAGCTTGTAAAAAATAAAATAAAATTCAGAATATTTTTCTAGTTCCTTCTAGGAGCCGAGCACTGAATTAGCCCCCGAGCTGGAACGGAGATCAAGAACTTACCCTTGCTTGGGTGACTCTGTGTCTCCATACAGAAGTCATCTTGTGAATACTGGTGAGATACTGCACTTGAGTGGGGGATGCTGTACTCAGTCCTGAACTCAGCACACAGAATACGGAAACAGCAAAACAGGCTAAGGAATGTCAGCAGGAGCCACTTTGGGGATCAGAGCTGGAACGGGCTGGGAAGGGCTCTCTGTCTGTGACACCGCAGAGAGCAGTACGCCACTAGGGCCAGGCTATGAAGAGATGAAAGAGAGGGCATAGAACTCAGGCAGGCACCCTCATGTCCGGGTGGGCTGGTCAGGCAAAGGCTGGGGGGCGCCAAGTTGTTATCTGAGTTGGAGACAGGCTGGCTGAGGATTAAGCTCCCCCAAACTGCTAGAGGTCAGGAAGCTGGGGAGCTGGGCCAGGGGCCAGGGACTTCATCTCACTCAGTGGATGTAAGGGATAAGCACTAGTGTGGAAGCTGTATGCCTGGTTGATGCTAGCAGGGCCAAACATAGGCAAAAGAGAACTGATGAAGGGTTCTTCAGGAGGGTCTGTCTGTCCACCCCTACTCTTTCTGATACATTTTGATGGGGATGTGAGGTCTAGACTTCACTGGCATTATGGCAGCTAGCTCAGGCCTAGGGAAAAATAGAAGGGCTTCAGGTGTGTTTTGTTCCAAAGTACAATAAATCTATTATGGACCAGCAAGAGCAGAGTATCCATTAAGGCAAAGACCAAATCATAGGGCAGAGAGGTCACAGCAGGGAGGCTGTGGTTCCCAGGGACACAAGCTCGTGGTAAGAGGGCAACCACCACGGGACTTGCATACAGTCCAGAAGCCAGAGTGCATCAAGGCCACAGAAGAGTCCAAGACGGGAGGAACTGAGGCAGGAAGAACAAGCAGGGAAGGAGTAGGAGAAAAATCCTCATCTTGTGGGCAGTGGATGAAGAGGGAGTGAAGCAGAGCTGGGGTTGTGACCTATGGCCCTGCTCAGCAAACGGTAAACTGGGAACAGGTGGGAACAGGTGAAAACCGAGGCCCTAAACTAGAACCCACAACCCCACAATCCTAAGGCCGGAGAGAAACCCCAGAATAGCCTTCTACTCAGTGGAGATGCACAGCACCCAGACTCTGGGCTGCTGACCTGCAGGTGGATCTTTTTTCCCCCTTCGATACAGGGTTTCTCTGTGTAGCCTTGGCTGTCCTGGACTCACTTTGTAGAGCAGGCTGGCCTCGAACTCACAGCGATCCGCCTGCCTCTGCCTCCTGAGTGCTGGGATTTAAAAGATTGCACCACCGTGCCCTGCTCTGCAGGCGTGTCTTAATTGGCTCCCAGCTTCAGGATGAAAACCCGCACTTCAGGTGACGGCAGCAGTGGTTTGATGTATTTAGGTTATCAAGGGGGTGAATGACAGAAGCCATCACGCAAGCTTCTCACTGCGTTATGTCATCAACAAAGTTCAACTTGCTTACAGTCTAGGAGGCAAACAGAACATAGGAAGGAAAATGGAGTTCACAGCAGGCGGGGGGGGGGGGGGGGAATTCTCAGATTGTGAGTGATCAGATATGGGAGCCCATATAAAGAGGGATGAAGACTGGGCGTGCTCAGAGAATGTAGGTACATCATTGACAGGGGGGTCATGGAGAAAGCGAAGGGGCAGGGCCTTCTACATAACCTTGAACTGGTGGGTGTATTTAAAGGGCCGTGATCAGAGGCTTAACGTGGGCCATGAGGACCAGCCAGGGGGGAAAAAGGGCTTAGATTGAGGGATCCATGAGAGACAAATACTGGTTCAGATTTGATACAGTTAAAGATAGAGTGTTATTGGCTTTTCCATTAAAAAGAAAATACCCTCAATTCAGGGTGTAGTGATATATGCCTACAATCCCAGCACCCAGAAGGCCGAGGCACGAAGATCAAAAACTCAGATCCAGCTTGGGCTATATAGGGAACCCATACAGAAAAACCGAGGCAGGACATGAAGTGGCAGCAGCTAATATGACGAGGATTGAGCCAGGCCCCTCGTACATGCTAGGCCAACACTCCACCGCCACTAAGCTAGCCACCTGAAGCACGTTCCCAGGCCCTCTAGCTTAATTTTAAGACTTCAAATAGCATGCGGATCCTATTTTGTAAGGCACGTGCATATAGATGCACGTGTTGCCTCAGTCTCAAGGCAACACCATCACGTAGGGAAGATAGGCCTCGGCCAGCCTGCTGCTCTCCTACTCCTTCCTGGACTGCTTTCCCAGCTCCCCCCCCAGAAGCACCGCTGCAGGCGTGGGGGCGTGCTTAAGGCGTGTCAGTAGGTGACATCCAAAAGTAGCGTCCTTGGGGCCTTTATTTGCAGTGGTAACTAGAACGGATCAGGCTGGGAAACAGATTTGTAGGGAAGGTTGAAACCATGCCTGGTGGGAAGCTTCCAGTTCAAGGCCAGCCTGGGCCTTGAAGACCTTGCTCTTTTAAGGAGACCCTGTTACAACCAATTGAGAAATTAAAGATGGTCTTGAGGAAGGAAGATGGGGAAGGAGAAGTGGAAAGAATCTTGAAAATCATTTCTCTCTCTCTCTCTCTCTCTCTCTCTCAACAGGGTTTCTGGACTCACTTTGTAGACCAGGCTGGCCTCAAACTCACAGTGATCCACCCGCCTCTGCCTCCCGAGTGCTGGGATTAAAGGTGTGCACTCCACAGCTCTCTTTTAACTACTGTCTTCTTTTCCTTGTCCTCCCTGCACTCCCATAGGTCACGGTTAATGACTGTGCACACTGCAGGTCCTCTAAAGCTCAGATCCTAAGAGACCCTTTTGGTCACCTGTGATCTCTCTCTCCCACGCTCTAGCATGTGGCAGTGAAATCGAATGGGAAAGAAAAGACCTGACCTGTTCCCATCTCTCACCCACTATCGTTCAGGTTCACTCCTTGCCCCTTACCCTCCCTTCCTGAACTTGCATCCCAGGCTTTGATTGACTTGTTGTTTTGTTTCGTTCTTTGTAGCCCTGGCTGTCCTGGAACTCACTCTGTAGACCAGGCTGGCCTCAACTCAGAGATCCACCTGCCTCTGCCTCCTGGGTGCTGGGATTAAAGGCGTGCGTCCCCACTGCCCAGCTTGACTGACATTCTTGAGCAGCAGGCAGGCAGAGTTCACACTAGGCTATGTGGTAGAGAGGTTAAGATGTACGGGGAACTCAGAGAGGGACAGGGGTGACGCTGGAACTTCAAGGAAGATGTTCCACCTACCCTGAAGAGCCTGCCTGTGGTCAACTCAAGGATACGATCAGGCAAAAGCAAAAGACCCCACCTTCCAAAGGTTGCCTGTATGGTCACCAGGACTGCAGTTGGGGCAGAATAATAGCAATGAAGCTTCTTCTGGTGTTTGTTTACAAAGAACTTTCCTTCTCTACATGATTGATATGTCTCACTAAACTCTCACAGGCTCCCGAGTGGCAGGAAATTGTCCATGGCTGCCCAGGACCACAGGTTTGAGCGAGTGCCGCTCTTGTCTCCCTCTTCACACGGCAGCCACTAAGTGACTGACAGTTACTGATTCTCTGAAGCCCACTAAGGCTCCATCCTACTCCCTGCCTCCACTGCGTCTTTGGAAGGCGAGCTCTGGAAGTTAGCTGTCCACCGTACCAAAGCCCTTTCCTACGTGTCCTAAGCCTGCCATTCTCCAGTTTTAAAAGCTGCCCGCTCCCAACCCTCATCCAGTTTCAGGATTTCAGCAAGCAAGTCCTCTGCCCATTTAGGTCTGTTTGTATTGTAGCTTTTCATTCTGTCTCACTTACACTTTTGATTACTCTTACCCAGCAGCCCTCCTGGGGCCCCGTTTTGTCAGCTATTCTCCCTTCTTCTTGCTGTCTATCTGGAGGCCAGGACCTTGGGTATGCTGTGCAAATACTCTCCCACTAAGCTGTATTCCCAGCTCCAGTCTCTGACTTCTCTAGGCCCAAAACATCCTTCCTAAATGCTAATTGACCAATCATCTACATGATTTTGTGCAGGAGTAGAAGAAAGTTCTATTTTTTTTTCCAGTCATCTTTGTTAGGATTGTTGTTGTTGTTGTTGTTGTTGTTGTTGTTGAAAGTACAACTTCGGGCGTTCAGAGAACCAGCTCGATGCTTCCTTATTTCTTCCCTGGTGTGGAGCCCTTCATTTCCTGCATAATTTCAGTGATTTTTTTTTCAAAAGCAATGGGAACCCAAGCCCCTAAAATGTGTGTATGAGAATGTGATGGGAACAGTTGGGGCATGGTTCTATATTTATCAAGGAGATCAAGGGACAAATAAAAGATGAAGAAAAGGTCTTATCCCGCACCTAACTAAACTTTAGGACTGAGGAGTGTAAGAAATAAGAATTATATTTTACTCAGGGGTAGAAGATGAAAAAAGCAGACTTTTTAAAATAAGATAACTCATTGCTAGGCAGTGCCTTGCAATTGTCCTCCTGAAAACTCACCCCCCAGCTGAATTGTCTTGTTTACATGTATAGATTCAGAGTTCCCTCTACTCTGTCCTCTTCTGCTTAACTGAGCTCTAGTTAGAGTTGGCGGTCAGTTAGGGTAGCCATTGTATTGGTCCAAAGGAGTCAGAGCCCTCCCTTGGCCAGAAGGAAAGCAAAGAAGGGAATTGAGACATTCTTCCTGGTCAGACTGAGAGGGTGGTAAAGGCATCGTGTGGGATGACAGAATTGGGGTTTCATCTGCCTCCTTTCCCTTTCCCCTTTCTCTCAAGGCTTTGCTTTATGAAAGGGCTACAATTTTCTTGTCTGGAAGGTTCTTGCCGGTCAAGGAGCCTTAAGTGGGCTAACAACCAGACTAGGAGGTTGAGGGTATCTGGCCTGCTGTACTGGAATTAGGGTTAGAAGAAAGAAGAAGGAGAAGAAAAGAAGGAAGAGGAGGAAGAGGAGGAGGAGGAGGAGAAGGAGAAGAATGGTGTAACAGTTGACTCTAAGTTGGTGAGGGAACTGAGACTCTCTCAAGGGCTTGTGGGTGGCCTGCGGCTGTTGCACCTTGTGGCTTATTCTTCCCTTTGTTGGTCTTGATTCTGTCCTCAGATTTGGATTGTGGAAGTCTATTGATGCTCTGATCTATCTGAGTTGGAGCAGGACTGTCTCACAGAGACCTGAGGCCAGGCTGCATCCTTTACTCTCTCCCTGTTCCCTTCAGGCCCAACAGGCAAGAAAGGCAGAATCAAGTTTGCAAACTGGCAGCTGGGATTTTGGGGTACCCACCAAGCCGACCCTATTGCACAGAACGCAGCTGGGCAGGCGCTGCCGCATAGGTGGACATGCCAGTCTTCCAGGGACATTCTGTTCACCACTAATGGACAGACACATCGTCTGCTCCAGAGAGACCCACATTGCCACCCCAAACATTCTGTCCGCTCCACACCCCACGTGCTGCTTACATTCTGTCGGATTCTGAGGCTGCTCCAGATCTGGACCCTTTCAGATCCAGACACCCCACGACAGACCCGCCAGTCTTGTCGCGTTGGGCTGGCAGCCTCGGCCCTGTAGCTCGCAGCGGCCATCTGACCCAGTAGCGACTCTCGCAACTCGGCTCCTATTCCAACTGCGGAGCAGCTGGGAAGAAAAGCATGAAGCTACTATGTGCACCCGTTCTTCCAGCCGCTGGAGTCTGTCTAAGCCTGGGCCAAGTGGCGCTGGGAGCCGCCTGTTGCCCTTACGCTGGACGACCGCTGCCCTCTCTTGAGCTGGCCACAGTCTCTGCTAACCCTATCACCTTCTGGTCCTTGCCGCTTGCCCCTAGATTTCAGGGTGCTTTCTGGTAAAGGTTTCCAGACTCTCCACTCTGTGCTCCGTGCAGTTCTTCGGCTTCTCTCCGGGTCCCCTTAATCTCCCCTTCTTGGCCCCTCAGGTCATTACCCGGAGTTTTCCTTCTCCCACGTCCCAGCCCCGAGGCTGTTGTACGTCTTTCCAGTATTGACTGGTTCCTCAAACACCAGAGTTCAGCCGCCCCAGGTTCCTTTTTAGGAGTCCCGGGACCAACCTTGGCCCCTACGTCCCCTGAGCCCCTGTCCCTGTCATGGTTAGGTACTCACAGTGCGTCCCGCAGCAGGCAAACTCCGGGTGGTGGCGGAGGCAGCGGCGTTCTGGAGCGCAGGCAGGGGCCAGGGGCCAGGCACCCTGCGGGGTGGGGGCCGCCCCCCTGCTCCGGGGCGGCCGCTCCACTGGGCGCTCCCAGGCTAGCGGAGGAGAGAGTGAGCTTCACCGTGTTGTGCCACCCCCCGCCGGCGCCCATTCACTTTATGGCAGCCCAGGGCGCCCTAGCCCGCCGGGGCGCGCCGCGAGCCTCAGGCCCCGCCCCTTTCCAGCTGCGCCACCCTGGCCCCTCCCTTTCCAGCTGTGAACCTTTAGGCCCCGCCTTAGTGGGGAGGGGTCCCGCCGGCGGGCAGCCAAGAACTCCACCCTCTGGCCAATCAGAATCGTTCTCCATCAACTGAGCAACGCCTCCTCCCCACGTGGCCTGGACCACGCTCCAGCTGGTACTCTCCGGTTCGGCCAGGCCCGCAAAAGTACGGTGGTCAGCGTAGCGGCCGGAGTCCAGCCCGGTTTGTGACTTGAGGGATTGGGCTCTACCCGGAGCGACGTGAAGCGGTGGCTGGGGAGAGGGCTGAAGGAGCGCCTGGTGGGACAGCGAACCCGGCCGCTGGGTCTCCTCGCTCACAGTTCGCGGCAGCTCGTTTCGCCGATTTTCTCCATTTGTCGCTGTCTGTCTTTCCGCTCTTTTGTCTCTGTTCCAGTCCTCGTGCGACTTTCCTCTTTCCTTATGACCGCCGCTTCACTCCCTACTCTGCCACGTTGAAAGGCTTTCTCTTTTAAAGACCACCCCTCTTTCCCATCGCATCTGTCTCTTCTGGGCTCTCTTTATTTGTTCTCCCCTGAAGAAGATAACTTGGAGAAAGCAAGGTTTGGAACCGGAGAAATCAAAGTGTTACACAGCACCTTCTCTTACTCAGTGACCTTGGACAAGTAACAACGATGCTAACTCCCGCCCTGGCCAAAATAAAAGGAAGCTTCCAGTGGCTGGCTGTGCTCTACAAAGATGTGAGCGCTTGGCCTCTAACTCCGTGCTATCAATTTACCTGGGCTGTGCTTTCCCAGCTTTAGCAATTCTGTTTGCTACTACACCAGATTCGGTCTTGTGGGCAAGGGGAGCCTTGGCCCCCAACCCTTGGTTAGGTATTTGCGAGGGACAGGACAGATGTCCAAGGAACATGATAGGGTGGGTTACTTGAATGCCTTTGAGAGTTCTAAGCCCGGTACACAAATAATTCTCCTAAGAGGACGCTGAGCATACACATCAATGTTTAAAACACGTTAGTTTTTGGGTCTTTTTTTGTTTGTTTGTTTTTGTTTTTGTTTTTCAAGACAAGGTTTCTCCAACCTTGGCTGTCCTGGAACTCACTCTGTAGACCAGGATGGCCTCGAACTCACAGAGATCTGCCTTTGCCTCCCTGACTGCTGGGATTAAAGGCCAACCAACTCTCGGCAAGTTAATTCTTTTAACTGCCTTCAGGAGAAAGGTCGAGCTTTCTACTGTGGCATACCAGACCACCAGGTCCTGAACCGCCCCAGCCCCCTTTCAATGGCGTCTTGCTCTGTGGCTCTGGTTTTGGCTGGCCCTAAACTTTCTACTAGTATCCTCCCTCTGTCGGTACTGACTACAGTGCTTACAGATGTGCGGCACTGAGTTCCACTCCTGAATTTGTCTTCATCTTCGGGTCCGTTCATCCTGAACACCTCTAGTCTTTCCTGACAATGACCAATTGTTATATTTCTGATATTAATTTCTGAGTTCCTTTTTTTTTTTTTTTTTTTTTTTTAGTCTGAGAATCCTTGCCTGAACTGCCAGGCTAGTAAGATGTGTAGCCTCTGTTCCCAGGACCCTTTATATACATATATTTTCTATCTGTCACTTCATATTAAAGGGATCAGCTGATGTGTTGTTGACTTCTATAAAATAAGATTTAGGAGAGCAAGAACCAGTTTTCCTTTTTTTCTATTTGCAGGCCTATAAAACTCAGTAAATGTACTGAAATCTAGAAAGAAGGCGTTTTTATCTGTTAAATGGTATGTAGCACCTATGAGGCTTGTCATATGTCTATCATCTATCTATCTATCTATCATCTGCCTATCTATATCTCCATCTTTAATCACAAGCTTTTAAGATGTCTAAGGTCTGGAGCCATGTGTAGGTAGGGATAGGAGAGGAGGGAGCTTTAGTTCATTTACAGGGTTTTCCTATTGGCTCTCCACCCTGAGACCAAGTCCCAGTTTTCAAATGAAGAGAAAAATGGGTCAGAGGTATCATAGGATGAAGTGCTTTGGTGATGTGTCATCTTCAGCTGACTTCCTTTAGGTCCTTAGCTGGACATAGAGACACCAAGGCATAGGTACAGGGAAATAAGTATAGGGGATTCTTCACGTTGGACTTCAGTTCTGATGGGTTCTTTAAATTAGAGGACCACGATTCATGGAATGCCTTCGGGTGCCTGTTTCAAGACCACAGCCCTATATGGTCTTAGATATGAAACTTCCCTGGCCTTGAGTCACCCATAAATGGGAAGAGTGGAAGAGCTGCCCTTTCAGGACTCCCTGACAAACCCGCTTCTACCAGCAGATTCCTGCTGGGAATTCCACTATTTATTCGTAAGCAGAAAACCCACCATGTTGCCCTCTTCCCACACATTCCCATTTCTAGATACTTTTATTATCTTATCAATCTGTTATTAAAAAGAGAGGCTTATTAGCATTTCTTTTAAAAATTGATGTTTTGCTGGATGTGGCTGCCCATACCTTTAATCCCAGCACTTGAGAGGCAGAAGCAGTGAGCTCGAGGCCAGCCTGGTCTACTAAGCAAGTTCTGGGACAACCAAGGCGGTTACACAGAGAAATCCTGTCTCAAAAAACCAAACCAAACCAAACCAAACCAACAACAAAGACAACCAACCAACCAAAACAAACAAACAAACAAACAAACAAAAAACCAAAAAAAAAACACCAAAAAACCCACAAGCAAACAAAATATTTATTTTTATTATTTAAAATTGTATTTGTGCTAGGCATAATGGTGCATGCCTTTCACTCCAGGAATCAGAAGGCAGTGGCAGGTAGATCTCTGTGAGTTTGAAGTCAGCCTGGTCTACGTAATTAGTTCAAGGACAGCCAGGGTTACAGAAAGACCTTGTCTCAAAAACAATAACAAAAATGATGTATCTGTGTGTATGTACCCCAAGTGTTGGGTCCCCCTGGAGCTGGAGTTACATACAGTAGGTGGTGAGATATATAGGTGCTGGGAACTAAACTCAGGGCTTCTGGAAGGGCAGTAAGCAGACTTAAATGCTATCTCTCCAGCCTCACCTGTCAGCATTGCTGAGGCAAACGAGAAATCTTAATTTCCTGTTAATGATGTGGACTAATGGTGTGAGATTAGGCCCTCAAACTTGATCCTCATGCACCCCCCCCCTTCCTTGACAAGTCGTTTGTTAAGATTTGTTCAAGGCTTAATAGGAAAGTCATAGCCCTTTGGAGTAAGGTATAAGAAACATGGCCGGGCGTGGTGGCGCATGCCTTTAATCCCAGCACTCGGGAGGCAGAGGCAGGCGGATCGCTGTGAGTTCGAGGCCAGCCTGGTCTACAAAGTGAGTCCAGGATGGCCAAGGCTACACAGAGAAACCCTGTCTCGAAAAACCAAAAAAAAAAAAAAAAAAAAAAAGAAACATGGGGGTGGGGGTGGGGCCTGGAGAGTGGTTTGGTGGTTAGGAGCATTGTCTTTAACAAACAAATTCTTTCTTTTAAAAAAGAAGGATTAAGGAGCACCCCCCCCCCCCTTTCCCCAATTTGCGGGGGTTGGTAGATTAGCAGACTTGGCAGCTCTCCTCGGTAGAACACTTTCCAGGACTCTTCAATTAGATAGTCAAGGTTTCTGCTACCATTTTCCTCCCGTTTCTGGATGGTAGGGATGGAGTAGAAAACGCAAAATCAGAGTTGGGATGAGACAGACACACATACTTCTGAGAGACCAAAATGGGGCACAGAGGCAGGAGGGCGTGGGAAAGATTGCAGGGGCTGGATTTAGGAAGGAGGAACCCCAGACCTCTCTGGAAAGGGAGTGAACCCTAAAGCGGCAAAGCCTAGATGACTTTGATAGATGCAATTGGGGGAGTAGGGTCGCCCGCTCAAGCTCTCAAACGGACCCCGCCCCCTTTCCAGCAAATCATAGCCTTCCTTCCCCAGGATGCCCAGCAGCCACTGCTAAACAGCGCACTGCAACCGAACACTACCTAGCCCCACCTCTCCAACCGCCCAGCACAACCTCTCCTTTCTTATTGGGTACTGTAACTGTCAGTCAGAGAACCCTCGTATCCGTTGGCTGTCCCTTACCTACTCTTCTTTCCCTTGTAATGTGGTCTCTTTGGGCACACTAGCCTCCCGGAGCTGGTTTCTTCCTTCGATTGGCTAGTCGGACTGCCACTCGAAAACGCCACGCTCTGATTGGCTGAGCGCGGCGGGACTCGCGCAGTTACCAGGCAGCGGGCTAGACTGAGGCTAGTTACCACGTCAGTGAGCTGACAGGGAAGGGAGCCGGCTCCACCGACCATCCCGGCCCACTTCTCCCGGCCTGCAGCGAGGTCTCACCCTGAAGTTAGGGGCGACTTGCAGAACACAGGCTCCTTCACACTCGCCGCCGGCGCCGGGAAAGCGGCTGGGAGACGCCTCCGGGGCCAGGCTGGACATGAGCTGCGGCTGCAGGTCCTGGGACTAGGCCCCGCCATTTTGGATCCTCTGACAGGTCAGCGAAGTCTCTTCTTTAGAGTTCCAGGGTCGTGAAGGCCGCCTGGCGTTGCCAGAAGGACTGAGGAGGAAGGGTCCTTCGGCTGGGCGAAGCCGGCTGGGTGAAGGGCTTAGGGGGGAGAGATAAGCCATCAGAGAAGACTGATGGGAGAGTGAGTTGGGAGGTGTGCAGGGGCCAAAGGTCAGGCCCTTGCCTCGGGACGGGTGTCTCAGCTCTACTTGCGACAGTGCGGATGCCAGAATTTTCTAGGCTTCATCTAGCCCCCAATTCTTCTTTTTCGGACCTTTCTGCACCCTAAAGAAGAATCCAATCCTCAACATCTGAAAAAGCAAAGCTAAGGATGCTTTCAGGCTTTAGATGGCGAATCTTTCCAGATTCTGTAGAACTGTCACTTCTGGGTGATGACGTCCTAAAACAGCTAAAGTGCTTCGTTAATTCTGAAAGATGAACCAGTGCAGTCTAGGTAGTCAGGGGGCATAGAAGACTGGAGGCCAACAGCCTGGGGAACTGGCCGATGAGATTTTCCTTATCCAGGACAGGACGGTTCAGTTGTCACTGTGGGTCTGTATGTAAACACTTTTCTTCTTCCTTCTTTTCTTTTCTTTTCCTTCTTTCCTTTCTTCCTTTTTATCTCCGACCCGCCTCCCTTTTTGAGACAGGGTCTCTTGATGTAGTTCTGGTTGTCCTGGAACTCAAGATGAGGCTGACCTTGAACTCACAAAGACCCACCTGTTTCTGCCTTAAACCCGTTTCTTTGGGAAGGCGTTTACCCACTGTGACTTCCTTCCACTTACCCTGAGGGTATGAGGAAGCCACTCCACTGTGACACATCTGGATGAGAGCCAAGAGGGCTTTGAATATTGATAAAGCGTGGTACTGGTGGTCTGTTTATTTTTAGTAGGTTAAAAAACATGGAAAGGCTGGAGGGAGATACAGGTCATTTGGTTGTTTGCTTTGCATGTATGGAGTCCCAGTGCTTCATAAACTGGGCATGTTGGCACACACCTGTGCCAAGCTGGCACACACCTCCCTACCTACTTGGGAGATCGAAACAGGAGGGTCAGACCTGATGTTCAAGGTTATCCTTGGCTACTTCTTGAGTTAGAGGCCAGCCTGGGCTAAATGAGACACTGTCTCTAACAGACAAGTGATGAGAGAGGTTCTACTCCTTGTGGTAGGTAGGGCCAGGGAAGCAGAGTGAATGGTTGGGCACAACCCCAAAGGGTGGAGTTTATGGCCCAGCAGTAACCTTTGACATTGCTGTGTTATAAAGACGGTGGAAGTTCATCAAAGGTAAAGAGTATTTTAGAGATGAGAGACAGTGTAGTGGTTTTTAGTGCAGACACTCGTATGTCTTTATTTCAAGAATACCAGGTACTGATGTAGGTCTTGTGGAAGATATAAATGGGAAAATCTGCTTTGGAATTGCTCAGTTTACACATAGTCTTGCAATCATGGGGATGGGACCCTGGGGTCTTACATATGGTAGTCCAGCAGTCTACCACTGAGCCATATCCATAGCTTGCTTTATTTCTTTATTTTGAGACATGGTCTTTCTAAGTTGTCATGGCTGGTCTGGAACTTTCTCTATAGCCCTCGAACTTGCAATCCTCCCTGAGTTGCTGTGTTTACAGACCTGCATCCCTAGATTTGGCTATGTACTTCTAGAAAGTAGTGACACATGCTAGGTGTAGTGACAGACACTTATAATCTCACTACTTTCAGGGTTGAGGAAGAACATTTTGAGCCTACGACCTGCCTGGATCACATAGTGAGATCCTGTCTCAAAAAAAAAAAAAAAAAAAAAGTAGCAAAGTTAAAAGTAGAATGTGTCTAATTCCTTTCAGCAGATATTGGGCCCCATAAGCTATAGTCCATCCCTGGGGCTAGTTCAGTATGTGGTTAGGCGTTGTGGCCTGGTCTGGCGCTGGCAGTTGTATGTTAGCATGGTGAGTAGGAAGAAGGTGGAGCGCTGTCTCCGGGTGTTGGGAGGCAAATTATCTAAGATGATACTTGAACCAAGTTTCTCTTACTCAATTCTCTTTGGGTGTGTTAGAGTGTGTATATTCATGAACAAGCGTGCGTGCATGTGTGCCTGCCTGTGTGTATGCGTATTGTTAGGGGGAGAAGGAATACTGTTACAGTTTATATGTATAGCAAAACAAATGGATGGGAATGGTACAGAACACTTTTTTTGAGGGGAGGGGGCGTGCTGTTTTTTGATACAGGCTTTCTCTGTGTATCCCTGGCTGTCCTGGAACATGCTCTGTAGACCAGGCTGGGCTCAAACACATAGATCTGCCTGTCTCTGCCTCCTGAGTGCTGGGATTAAAGGCGTGTGCCACCACTGCTGGGCTAACACTGCTTTTTATAAGATGCAAAATCTTCCAGAAAGTAGTTTAATGTGACAGATGGAAGGGTAGCCCAGCAAGCACCTGGGTTAGGTGGGCTGCATTGTTCAAGCACTTGTAACCCCGCTGAGTTGAAAGTACTCTGCATGATTGGCAGTCTGCTCTCTGGGTAGGTAGTGGGACAGCATCTTGCCAGTAGGGCCTAAAGGTGACTATAGAGACATCCGGTTTGTTTGTTTGTTTTTAGTTTGTGTACTTAAGTCATTTTCTGAGCTGGAGGTATATCTCAATGATAAGGCACTTACCTAACATGTGATAGGCCCTGGTTTTGATCTTCAGCACTGGTGGGTAAATGCAATTTTCTACATAGGAATAATTCCACTAACAAACACTCTTTAAGGTTGTACTCAAACTTCTTAATAGTGGCTGAGAGAGATAGTACGTTCCAGTACTGACAGTGATGTTCATTGGCACAGTAGGAATTAAAGTTGTGGACATAGTTTAGTAGCCAGTGTCAGTTCCCATTTCAGCTCACCATACTCTTTACTTCCCGTATATTCTAGAAGTCAGGATGACCGCTGCTTTAAAAGCATCATGCTCATTGTTAGGGTCCTTACCCTGGTTACCATGGGCAGCTAGAGAGGAAGAAGATATGACTCCTGCTTGTGAGGAGATACTGTTTATAAACAGCACCACTGGAAAGACCATTGATCGATCACTTTATCCTGTTGGTTGAGCGTCACTGATTAGAATGATTAGATGTTGGGTTCATGATGGGGTTGTGTTGAAGGGAGAAGAAGTCCACTTTACCTTTATGCTATAAAATAAATGATAAGTTGTTGTTAATCTTTTATTGTTGCCTCCCCCCCTTGTTCTAACTGCATTTGTTTAACTAACCGAAAATACAGTACAGTGGTATGTTCCTTTGGAAGTGCGTTAGCAGTAGAAATGATCATGGAGGTGATGATTTATTCCAAATGGTAGTGTATGTGGTTATAGGAGCGATAGTATAAATAATGGAAGTATGAGAACACATCTTAGAAGCAGGGATTCTAAGTTTGAATGTGTGTCAGGCTGATAAGGGTAATGCCTGATGTGAGCCAGATGGCACACATATAGGAAGTAGCAGAGCTTGTAACATGCAGGCCCCTAATTTGCAGAAGGCAGTTGCTTCTTAGTCAGCAGATGGCTACTTTTGAAGACTTGAGTGCAGGATAACTAGCCTTCCTATTTTTTTTTTTAATATGTGATGATCCCTCAAAGAGAAGACAGGTAGGCTGTATGGGACTGTCACTGTCACTCCCAGTGCACCATCACTCAAGCTGTTTTCCTTTGCCTCACTCTGCCACTGGTCGCCCTTAGGCCTTGGGTGTTCTGGGTGGTTAAAGATGAGACTAGAGAGAAGCTTTGGTTCATCTTCATCTCTGAGATGAGCAGCTTTGGACAGGTCAGTGGCTTACTATGGTTCTGAAGATAGTATCTGAATCTCCGCAGGAGGAGGAGATGGTGTGCAGAGCTAAGGTACACTGGTCACCTGATTAGCAGGTTTGAGAGGATTTTCCAGCTGGTCAGATCAGGTCAGAGAGGCTTTGTCTGGTCAGATCAGAGCCAGCCTTTTCCGGGTTCCACTTTCTCTAACTCCCGTTCTTTCTATACTTTTCTTGAGTTTGGTAAGTTTTTTGTGTGCCCCTTCCCCTTACCAGTAGTGTGTTTTGCATGCATGTAGGCATGTGTGCCACCATGCCTGGTGCAGGTGGAGGTTAGAAGAGGGAATTGGATGCCTTTATTCCCAGCACTCAGGAGGCAGAGGCAGAGGCAGGCAGATCTCTGTGAGTTCCAGGCCAGCCTGGTCTACAGAGTGAGTTCCAGGACAGCCAAGGCTACACAGAGAAACCCTGTTTCAGGAAATTTTAAAAAGGGGGCTGGAGAGATGGCTCAGAGGTTAAGAGCACTGACTGCTCTTCCAGAGGTCCTGAGTTCAGTTCCCAGCAACCACATGGTGGCTCACAACCCTCTATAATGTGATCTGACGCTCTCCTCTGGCCTGCAGGTGTACAAGCAGGCAGAGCACTGTATACATAATAATAAATAAATAAATCTTAAAAAACTAAAACAGACAAACAAACCAGAAGAGGGAATTGGATCCCCTGAAACTGCAGTTACAGATGATTGTGAACCATAATGTGGGTGCTGGGAACCAAACCCAGTCTGTTGTAAGAGCAACAAGTGCTTGTAGCCACAGAGCCACATCTCCAGCCCCTCTTTCTCTTGAGAGAGAGTCTCACTGAGCTTGTGATCTTCCTGCCTCAGCCTCCCGCTGCGGGGATTACAGGGATTCAGGTGAGGTTTGTTTAAAAAGAGCTGTGTACACAGTGTTATGTGCTGGCAAAAGATGATTTGCGTGTACTGTCTAGGAGAATGATTAGCTGAGGAAGGCTTCTTGAGCAAACCCCATCATAAAAGCAGTGTTTAGTAGATGGTGACAACATTCAGTGCCATACTGGGTGCCTAACAACAAACCCAAGGGGAAATGTCTTCTTTTTGCAATGGAGAATTGTAGAGTTGTTTGTTGTTGTTCTTTGTTTTTACCTTTGGACAAAGTCTCAATGTGTAGCTCAGGCTCCCCCTGAACACAATTCTCCCGTCAGTTACCACATGCAGCTACTGGGAAAACTGTAAATCAAGGCTCAGAAAGATCAGGAGACTTGGCTAAGTTTGTGGTACAGTGCTTACCCAGCCTTCATGTAGCCCTGGGTTCATTCTCCAACACTGGGGGTGAGAGAGAAAAAGGAAGAAAGAAAAAAGTCTTGACTCTAGTCATTTAGACAGAAACAAGAGCTCAAGTCTGTCTTGATTCTGAAGACTGCTCTTATAACCACAGTTGTATAATGATATTGATTTTGTTTTGTTTTGTCTTTTTGAGACAGGGTTTCTCTGTGTAACGGCTCTGGCTGTCCTGGAACTCTCTTTGTAGACCAGGCTGGCCTTGAGCTCACATAGATCTGCCTGCCTCTGCCTCTTGAGTGCTGGGATTAGAGGTGTGGGCCACCAGGCCCTGCTAATATTTTAAAGTAAAAACGTAGTGTTTTGCATGGGTGGTTTGTTTTTCTGTTTACATGCATACATAGTAGTAGATAGGTAGATAGTCATATGCTACAATACTTTTTCCCCCCATTTTGTTCAGTAGTTCTGACTCTTTTCTTCTTCTTCTTCTTTTGTTTTTGTTTTTTTTCAAGACAGGGTTTCTCTGTGTAGCCTTGGCTGTTCTGGACTCTCTCTTTAGACCAGGCTGGCCTCGAACTCACAGTGATCTGCCTGCCTCTGCCTTCTGAGTGCTAGATTAAAGGCATGTGCTACCACCACACCGGGCCTGACTCTTTTCTTTTGGAGACAGACTCACTACATAGATAAATCTGGCTTCAAACTCATTCACACATGCTAGTGTCGCTTGCGTTAGGCACCGTACAGGGCTCTGGAGTTTTTAAATGATGAAAAGTGGCAAATTCATTGGTATGTACTCCTATATACTCTATGCTATTGCTATATACTGTATGCCAAGAACAGTGTGTTTTGGGAGAGTGTTATGTATCTGGTTGGTCTCCAGTGTGCTGTGGTTCTGATTTGTCTGCCTTCACCTCTGTGGTGCTTATATTACAGGTGTTCACCAAAAGCCTGGCTTATGTAAGTGCTGCTGGGGATTGAATTTAGAGCTTTGTCATGCTAAGCAAGCACTCTACCAGCAAAACTGCATCCCTAGTCTTCCAAGAAGATCTGTTCTTCAATATTTTCACCTGGGGAAAATGAAATACTTTTTCTAAGTGCTATTCTGGGCAGCAAAGACAATCCTGTAGTAATTCTTTTGGGACAGTTACAATACTAAATTAGCTTCCATCTTTGTTTCAGAGATTCATAGAGAAACAGCTTTACAAAAGCATCTATTTGTAGTCTTGCTGGAGGTTTCCTGCAAGAAGTGAGTGGGTATGAGGGTTTAGAATTTCTTGGGGACCACGCTAGTGCTACTGTCCTGTCCCCTGGAGCTGACTTGGCAGAACGGATGCAGTGTTTAAGCTGACATTTAACTGGGTTCCAAACTGAAGCACTCCCTACCCTCCTTTTTCCTCTGTCTGAGACAGGATCTCACTATGTAGCCTTGGCTGGCCTGAAGCTCACCATGTAGCTTAGGCTGGCCTTGAACTCAGAGATCTGTCTGCCTCAGTTCCCCCAAGTACTGGGATTAAATGCACTCACCTAGTCCAGTGGGCTAAAACTATTCTTAGCAACTGTTGTTTTCTTTTTTAATTTATTTTGCTTATTTTAAAGAAGTTTTTATTCTTTTGTGCCACACCTTTAATCCCAGCACTCAGGAGGCAGAGGCAGGCAGATTTCTGTGAGTCCAAGGCCAGCCTGGTTTACATAGTGAGACTGTCTCTCTAACCTGGCTGGCTCCGAGCTTCCTCTGTTTCCAGAGTGCTGATATTCAAGGTACACACGGTCACACGTAGCTGCATTGTTGAGTTCTGAGTTGTATCCTGAGCTACTTGGAACTTCAGATACTTCCAGGGAAATCAAGCAGTTAGACTCATGACTTAATCATCTTAGTGTTACAGGTGGAAAACGTTGATACCCAGAAGCAAATGACATTTCTCACATTGGTAGACTAATCATGAGTATGCTCTGAGTTATTTATTTAATGAATTGGTATTTCTGGGTTTTAGGCCAAGTTTCTTATGAATGTTAGGTAAGTGCTCTATCACTAAGCTGCATTCCTACTCCTTTTTTATTATTTTTATTTTGAGATGTGGTCTTGATAAGTTGCCTAGGCAGGCCTTGCAATTTCAGTTCTTCTGCCTCAGCATCTCAACAGGTTAGAATCACAGGTATAAGCCATTATACACGGCTGCAGGGCATGATGGCACATGCCTTTAATCTCAGCAGTTGGGAGGCAGAGGCGAGTGTATTTCTGTGAGTTCAAGGCCAGCCTGGTCTACAAAGCCAGTTCAGAACAGCCAGGGTGACACAGAGAAACCCTGTCTTGAAAAACTAACTAATTAACTAACTAAATAAATACCAAAAAAAAAAAAAAAAAAAAAACAACCAAAAACCAAAAACCAAAAAAACCCAAAAATCTTCCATGTTGGGGCTGGAGAGATTGTTCAACGGTTAGGAGAACTGGTTGCTCCTCTAGAGGGCCTGCGTTTGGTTCCCAACACCCATGTGATGGCTCATAACTATCTGTACCTCCAGTTCCAGTGGATCTTATGCCCTCTTCTGGCCTATGCTAGTGCTGAGTGTGCACAGCGTACACAGATGTTCTTCAGGCAGGAAAGAAAAAGGCCAGGTGTTGTGACACACACTTTTAATCTCAGCACTCAAGAGGCAGATGCAGGTGGATCTCTGAGTTTAAGGCTAGCCTGGTCTACAGAGCAAGTTCTGGGACAGCCAGGGCTACATAGAGAAACCATGTTTCAAAACCAAACACAACCAACCAACCGAAAGAGAAAAATATTAACCAATCTTATCTCTTCAACTGTTCTCCTAGGTTTGTCAGGATGGTGGATAAGAATATTTACATCATTCAAGGAGAAATTAACATTGTTGTTGGTGCCATCAAACGAAATGCCCGATGGAGCACCCATACACCACTGGTAAGTGGGGAATGGGCAGACAGTCTGGTCACTGAGTTGTTGTAGCGATCTCATCCTTGGTTAAAACAACCATCAGGTGTGAGAGAGTATGAGAGAGAGAGAGAGAGAGAGAGAGAGAGAGAGAGAGAGAGAGAGAGTATTTAAAGAAGAAAAGGGATTTAAAAGGGTGTGTGTGTGTGTGTGTGCGCGCGCACGCGCGCGCACGCGATAGAGAAGGAGGGAAGACAGGACAATAGAATACATGTGACCTGAAAGCAGAGCAGGAGCCAGCTGGGTGCAGTGGTGTGTTCTGTAGTCCTAGCGCTTGGGAGGTAGAAGCAAGAGGATCATACCTTCAAGGCTAGCACTGGTTACATGGTGAGTTCAAAGCCAATCTGGGTTACTTGGGACCCTGTCTTAAGAAAAAAAGGGCGGGGAGGATGGTGGAGTTCTAGAGTCTGGAGAAATGGTTAGCAGTTAAGAATATGTCCTAAAACAAAAAACCAAAAAAAGGGGGAGGGGAGGGCTGGAGTGATGGCTCAGAGGTTAAGAGTGCTACCTGCTCTTCTAGAGGTCCTGAGTTCAATTCCCAGCAACCACATGGTGGCTCATAACCATCTATAGTGTGATCTGATACCCTCTTCTGCAGATAAAGCACTCATATGCAACAAATAAGTCAATAAATAAATCTTTTTTTAAAAAAAAGAATACTTGCTAATCTCCCAGTGGACCAAGTTTGGCTCACAGCACTCATGTTGGGCAACTCACAGCTCTGTCTTCAGTTCTGGGTGGTCCCATACTCTCCTGTAGTCTCCTTGGGTACTTGCACACATAAACTATGTATGCATGTCCATACGTACTGTGTACATACACTGAATAAAAATAAATCTTAAAAGGGAAAGGGCTAGTGAGATGGCTCAGCAGGTAAAAACACTTGCTGCACAAACAAGAGGCCTGGAGGTTGGATCCCGGAACTCACAGAAAGGATTAGTAGTCACTCAGATTGCTGACATGGCTGAGTTCCCAAAGCCTGTAATTTGAGCCTTGGCAGGCTGAGACCGGGGATACCTGGAGCAAGCTAGCTCGTGAGGCTAGCCATATTGGTAAACTCTGGGTTGACTGAGAGCTTTGCCTCTGAGGATAAGCTGGAAGAGCGGTGGAGGTAGATGCCCAATATTAAGCTCAGACCTCCACATGTCTGTGAACATGTATATATACACACATGTACCACAAACATACTCAAATGAAAAAGAAGAAGAATAAAATAACAACCATAAAAACAGTGGCTGATAGGATGCTTAGTGGGTTGTTTCCTTTGAAATCCTGAAAACCTGAGTTTGATCTCTGAAACCTACATAAAAATGGAAGGGAAGAAGCAGTTTTATAAACTTGTCCTCTGACTTCCACATGTGCATGTGACCTATATATAGTCATATACATATTATACATGATAAACAAACCAAAAGGAAAGAAGTGGGAATCTGCTTGAGGGGAGTAGAGGACCAGCTAGAACGGCCAGGAGGATAGGAGAGGGCATGGGGGGTGTAGTGAATAAGAGCGAAGTATAATAACATATGCAAATGCCATAGTGAAACCCATTACATTTATGTGTTTTTTTAGACAGGACCTCAAATTTAATATGTAGCTGAGGCTGTCTTCTGATCTTTTTGCCTCCATTTCCCAAGTGTTAGGATTACAGGTATGCACCACCACCATCCTCTTGATAGACTCCATTATTTTTGTAGGCTGACTTATAAGAACAGCAACCTAGAGTTTGCAGGGTGGGTGAGTGGATAAAGTCTGATGTATTAATCACTGTTCTATTACTGTGAAGAGACTCCATGACCAAAGCAACTTTTATGAAAGAAAAGTGTTTAATTGGAGTGTACAGTTAGTCTGCTATCATCATGGTGGGAGCATGGAGTCACACGTGGTGCTAGGGCAGTAGCTGAGAGTTTCACCCTGATCTGTGGGCAGCAAGCAGAGAGAGAAGGAGGGAGAGGAGAGGGAGAGAGAGAGAGAGAGAGGGAGAGAGAGAGAGGGAGAGAGAGAGGGAGAGAGAGAAACTGGGCCTGGCGTGGGCTTTTGAAACCTCATAGTTGACCTCCAATGACACACTTCCTCCAGCAAGGCCACGCCTCCTAGCCCTTCTCACCCTCAAACAGTTCTACTCCCTGGTGACTAAGCGTTCAAATCTAGGAGCCTATGGAGGAATTTTCATTCAGATTACCACACCTGACCACCTGGGTTCAATCCCTGGAACCACATGGTGGAAGAAAAGAACTCATTCCTACTAGTTGTCCTCTGACTGCCACATGTGTGGGCCCTTGCATAGACACAGATAAATTAAACATGAAAAAGTCCCAGTAACTAAAACAACAACATGTTTCCAGTAATAATGAAAGTAATAAGAATTATTTAAGATTTATCATTGATATCCAAGGATACTTCTGTTTTATCTCAACTGGTATCAGATTTATAGGCTTAACCCAAAAGATGAGCACATTTTTCTCTCTGTATATATAGATACATATGTGTGTGTATGTGTGTGTGTGCACACATAAATATATATAGTATATATACACATGAACTAGAAATAGAGGTACTTTATTAAGAAAGGCATTATTTCTTGAGCCACAGAAAGGGAAAACACTCTTTGTGTGTGTGTGTGTGTGTGTGTGTGTGTGTGTGTGTGTGTGTGTTTTGAGACAGGGTTTCACTTTGTAGCCCTGGCTGTCCTGGAACTTGATTTGTAGATGAGGCTAGCCTAGCCTTGAATTCACATAAATCTAGCTGCCTTCTGCCTCCCAAATGCTGAGATTAAAGGCTTTGTTATCACATCTGGTGAGAAAGCACTCTTGTTAATGGGAATGAACAAGTGTATTAATTGCTTTTCTGTTACTGTCTTTTTGTTGTTGTTGTTTTGTTTTTGAGACAGGGTTTCTATGTGTAGCCTTGTCTGTCCTGCACTCCCTTTGTAGACAGGCTGGCCTCGACCTCACAAAGATCCACCTGCTTCCCGAGTGCTGGGATTAAAGGCATGTGCCACCAAACCCAGCAACCTGTTGCTGTCATAAAACACTATAACCAGGGCTAGAGAGATGACTCAGTAATTAAGAACACTTGTTGCTCTTCCAGAGGACACATATTGATTTGTAGCACCGACATGGTGACTTTCAACCACCTGTAACCAGGAATCCTCTTCTGGTTCATGGGCACCAGGTACATGTGTGCACAGATATACATGTAGAAAAAACATCCAAATACATACAATAAAAATAAATAAATCTAAAAACAAACAAAAAACCCAAAACCCCATGACCAGGGATTGGAGAGGTGGCTCGGGGTTAAGAGCACTGTCTGCTTTTTCAGAGGACCTAGTGTGATTTCCAGCATCCATATTGAGGCTCACAACTCTCTGTTACTCCAATTTCAGGGATCTAAGACCCTTTTAAGAATTTTAAAAATTATTATTTTATGCAAATGGATATATCTGATTATATGTCTGTGCCACATATGTGCTTGATATTTTTAAAAAATAAATTGATATTTGGGACTACTTTAGCATGCCTGGAAACATCAGAAAGTCTTCTAATTTCCTATGGCTATAATTAGTAATAAAATTTATTCAAATCAGTTTAGTTATTGATACATGGAGTATGGCTGGGTGATGATAATCTTGTGCAGTGGCATCTATAAGCTTTTACATATGGAGCAGGTCATAGCTTACCCATCAGATGGATAAGGAGCTTCCTATACTTGTTAGGTCTCAGGACGTCCATAGATCCATAAGTGAGTCCAAGCTGGCCTGCAGAAGGATTTCTGGCTCTTAGATAAAAGCCGTCATTCTTCAGGACTTTATGAAGTGGTTGGGTTCTGTTTTTGTCTTGTCACTGAAAATGCTCCTCCCCCGCTACTCTTCTTCTTTATAATCTGCATGTTTTGTCACCCCTGCTAGTCAGGCTTTCTTGCTCTCTCCACTGCTGTCTCCCATTCTCCAGCGACCCTAGCCCTGGCCATGTCCAGGCTGTTGTCTTTTCTCTCTGCTCTGGACTCTTCCAGATGCCTGTGGTTATTCACTCTCTCTTATCCACAATAAAAAACATTCCTTCTTATAGAAAGGTCATGTTGGCAGTTTCTTTACCGTGCCCCCTCACATATATGAAGTTAGCTTGTTGTGTGTATGTATGCATATATACATGTGTGTGTATATGTGTGTATGTATATATGTATACATACATATATACATATATACACACACACACACATTTTGTAGAATTGTGTGAAGAAATTTGGCACAATTTATAAAAACAAGTTTAGTGCTTTCTCATTATCATTTTAACTGCTCAGCCATATCTCTAGCCCTACAATCAATGTTTTTTAAATAAACATGGAAACATTCCAAACATACTCATTAAATAGTTTATTATATATATATTTTTATTATGTATACAGTATGTATCAGGTCACATTATAGATGGTTGTAAGCCACTATGTGGCTGCTGGGAATTGAACTCATGACCTCTGGAAGAGTAGTCAGTCCTCTTAACCGCTGAGCCATCTCTCCAGCCCTTATTATATATTCTTACCAAGTTAGAAAGTTCTAATATATATCTGTATCATATGTACATATGAAGTAAAAGTACAGACATGTGGGTTTATATACATACACACATTGTTTGCCACTTTTTTTTATTATTGGTTCCTTTTTTTGGTGAGATATTTTAAAACACTCTGGGGCACCTAGATATGTAAAATAGGCATACAAACAAAACACTTACTGCTAATATAAAGAAGCTTATTTAAAAGCATTCCTTGGGAGCTACTGAGATGGCTTAGAAGGTAGAGCTGCTTGCCACCAGGCCTGATAATCCAAGTTTGATCCCCAGAACATAATGAGAAGAGAGAAGCAATACTTGCAAGCTGTCCCCTGACTTCTCACACTTACATCAAGGCATGTGCGTGCCCATACAAATACACACACACACAAAGTAAATGTTTTTTTAAAAAAGTCTTTGATATACATATAGTCTTACATTTATTAAAGATGAAATTAGATTTGCATGCTAATGAAGTATATGTGTTGGTGTTCCTGCTCGGATGGAATGGTATCCTGGGATTGGGTAGTCCAGGAACCACATAGCTCTGAGGTGAGACTCTGTCGCAATGAAAGGGCATCCTGAGACACAGGAGCCCAGGAACACACAGCTCTGAGAGGAAGCCTCCTCAGTAGAGGCATTAGAACCCTGAGGGAGGAGATCTCTGACTGAGCTGAAGTGCTACAGTGTAACTGCTTTGTTTTACCACTCCTCTTCTTCAGCAGTGCAGCTCCCAGGGGAGGGTATTCCCAGCTGAGGGGGGGGGACAGGGCGGGGAGCTCTACAGCCTCAGCGCTACTCCACTTTTTCCCTTCTTCCCTTCTGATGAGAGTTACACCGGGCAGCAAATCTCATAAAACAGATTTATTGGGAGGGTTTGGAGAGAGGGATCCAGGGGTGACTGCCTCTGCTTTAGGAAGGAGACATCAGGAAGCAGAGCAGTAGGCAAGGCTTGTATAGGATTTCTTAGGGGGCGGGGCTTTCCAGGCAGACCTTTCCAAGGTGAGGATTGGTGGGATTTCAAGTCCTGAGCTTGGAGAAGCTCAGGGATTGGTGGTACTTTTCTTATAGGAGGTGCCCACCTCTGGGCTGGGAATGACAATTACAACTGTTAGAAAATGGGCAGTTAGGGAAGTCTGGGGCCAGGGCCTGGCTGCTGGAGCTCTCCAGGCTGGAGAGCTTTCCTTCCTTGAGGGTTTACAAAATATACAGAGTTTATAAAGCTTTCGAAGGCAGTCCACAGCAGGGGTGAGTAGCCAACAATATGTACTTATTTATTCTTACATAAAGAATTAAATCATGGCTGAGTATTTGGTACTGCAGGATGTAGAGGTTTGTCACTATTTTTCAGAGTTAATAGCTATTTTTATTTGATTTTATAATTTTTAGTCTGACAGTGCTAAATACGTGGTACAAAAGGCAGAAGTATATTTAGAAACATTTCAGAAATTGTTGGAAATACTGTAGAAAAAATTTTATTTTCAAGACAAGGTTTCTCTGTGTAGCCTTCGCTGTCCTGGAATGGACTCTTAGACCAGGCTGGCCCTAAACTCAAAGATCTGCCTGCTTCTGCCTCCTGAGTGCTGGGATTAAAGGCGTATGCCACCATGCCCAGCCTTTTGTAATCTTAAGCCAAGATTTATTTATTTTTTTTCTTTTTTTGAGACAGGGTTTCTCGGTGTATCCTTGGATGTCCTGGAACTCACTTTGTAAACCAGGCTGGCCTCGAACTAACAGGGATTTACCTGCCTCTGCCACCCTAGTGCTAGGATTGCAGACCTGTGCCACCACCATGTTTTTTGTTTTTGTTTTAAGTGAAGCTTGTCAGTAACCCAAACACCAATTTTTAAAACTAAGCCTTCTCATGTAATTCTCACATAATACAATACTAAGCCATACTAATTTGATACCTACATGCTGAGGAATTATAGTAGACAATATTTTAAATATCTTTTTTTCCATAACTAAATTTACATTATGTTTCTAGAAGATCAGAAAACTTTATATGTTTAGAAAATGTACTGCAGCTCATAAAACATACAGGTTTGAAGTCTGACCTGATGTGTTTCAGGCATGCGAGGTGTGGCGCGTACCATGCAAAGAACATGTTGTGTGATCAGAGCAATGGCCGCCAGCCGTGAAAGAGGGAATGCACCATGGCGGGTACTGCCAGAAACACCCTGGATTCATTACTCACTTGATTCTGAATTAAATTTTGGTCATTTTGTATTCAGAAATATTTAGCTCTTGCCAAAAATTTCAAAATCCTCCACATTCAATGGGGGAAACTGGGTTGGGCAGTGAGGTGGCTTAGTGGGCAGGCACCTGCATCAAGTCTGATGGCTTGAATTTGATTCCCAAGATCACATGGTGGAAGACAGGACCAACCCACAAGTTGTCTTCTCATCATCACATGTGGACCGTGCCATGCCACCTCCACCCTGCATGCACATGCACACAAAATTAAATATAGTAAAAAACGTTAAAAAGAAGTTGGGCATTGTGGCGCACACTTTTAATCCCAGCACTTGAGAGGCAGAGGCTGGTGGATTGCTGTGAGTTTGAGGCCAGCCTGGTCTGCCAAGAGAGTCCAGGACAGCCAAGGCTATACAGAGAAACTCTGTCTTGAAAAAACAAACAAACAAACAACAGCAACAGCAAAATGTTTAAAAGAAAAAAAAAAAAGAAACTGGGTTGTAAGTTAGCACTGAAGAACTTGTTTTAGATAAGTTCACGGTGTTTCTGAAATAAGAGAGTAAGGAGCCATGGCTAAGTTTTCTTTACTCAGAAGAAAAATTTAGTGAAGCGTTTGCTGGGATTAAGAGAAAAGTTTTGATCTTTGTTTTCTCTTTGCTATTTTGGACTAACCATTTTTTTTTTCCTTGACCTGTGATTCTCCAGGATGAAGAACGGGATCCTCTGCTGCACAGTTTCAGTCATCTAAAGGAGGTCTTAAACAGTGTAACAGGTAAGATTCCACATGCAGGAAACAGTGTATGCAACTGGTAAGGCTCCACATGCAGGAAACAATGCATGCAACAGGTAAGGCTCCACAGGCAGGAAACAGTGCATGCAACAGGTAAGGCTCCACATGTAGGCAGAATTACCTGGCCTAGTAAGAAATACATGTACTTGATTTACTGCACATGAATGTAACTTTTATTCACCAGATGTAATTGTCTCAGAGGCTCACTGCCTCCATCTGCTAACCTAGGCCTAGTCCTGGAAGTTGCTAGCCTCCGAACAATCTAATTTAGGCCTAGAATGATTTTAGCCTGTTGAATAAGCTCACCCTTTCTAGCTCTTTCTGAACTCTGGCTAGTTGGTTCAACTCAGCTATTTTGGCTCAGACTCTTCTCCAAGCTGACTGATTCAAACTAGCTTCTCTCAGCTTCTGAATGAATTGCTCTGCTTGGCCTCAGACTAACTCTAGCAACCTGTTCTAGTCCTTTGACTCATTCTTAGCCTCTGGCTAGTTCTCTCCAACCTGTCTCTGTAAAGCTTTCCCGGTAAAACTGCCTCCTCTTGCTCTCTGCTCTATTCTTTCTTAAGTCCTCTCTCTTTTCTCTTCTCCCGAGAGTTGGATGTATCCTATTCTGTTAAATCTTTCTCTGATTTGTCACTTTGTCTACCTCAATTAGACATCACTCTCAAACATGGCTGCTTCCTTCTACAGAGTAACCTTACCTTCACTGTTTGGGATTGTGTGTGCTAAGGGCATGTCTGTATTTCAGCCAGAGTAGCCATATTTCTGGATTAAAATCTCTCTACAACTGTGGGGATAGACAAAATTTTCATATAAAGGATCATATAAGACAAATAAACGAAAAACAAAAGACCATATAGTAAACACTTCAGGCTTTGTAGGCTGTATGTAGTTGTGTCTGTGGATCTCACCAATCATAGGTAAGATGTACATCAGAAGTATATATTTTCTTTTTTAAAAAGCATGCAAGACAGATTTGGCTCATGGATAAAGCTTGCTAATCTTTCAGTCTTCCTATGTTCTCAGATTCCTTTATCCATTTATTTTCCTAATCAAATTAAGTACGTAATATTCACAGAAATGTTAAAGCCACTTCTGTATTTATTATCCTTGTTGATTTTTACACAAATGTGTAAAGAAGTCATGAATAATGTTGCCCCCCTTTTATGAAAGAAAGTAAAGTGCAGAGAGGTTTAAAGTGATTTAGCTGATGGGCTGGTGATGTAGCTCAGTTTGTAGAGTGCTTACCTCCTATGGATAAACCCTAGATTCAGTCCCTAACACCCCATAAAACTAGGTGTGCTGACATGTGCTTTGCCTTTAATCTCAGCTCTTGAGAAGAGTAGTCAAGAGGTTCAGAAATTCAAGGTCATCCCTTAGCTACATACCAGTTTTAGGCTAGCCTGAGCTACATAAGAACCTATCTCAAATGAAACAGACAAGTGTAGAGAAAATCTTTTGTGTACTGTATGGAAGCATCACCTGCCAATAAGAAGCTGATGGCCTGTTAGCTCAGGCAGGAAATAGAAGGTGAGAGTTGCATCAGAGAGAGATGAACTCTGGAATAGAGTCAGGGAGATTTGCTCCTGACTCTGAGGAAGATGGATGCATGAAACTGGGGAGAGGGAACCAGCCAGGTGGCACACACAGAATAGAATAAACAGGCAAACTGATTATGAGCTGACCCGGGAAGGAGCCAAAGCTTATGGCCTAGGCATTTATAAACTTTTTGTCATTATTTGGGAGCTAGATAATTAGAAAAGACCCCCAAGCTGGGGGTAGTGGTACACACCTGTAATCCCAGCACTCTGGGAGGCAGAGGCAGAGGCAGGCGAATCCCTGTGAGTTCAAGGCCAGCCTGGTCTACAAAATGGGTCCAGGACAGCCAGAGTTACACAGAGAAACCCTGTCTTGAAAAACCGAAAGAAAAGAAAGAAGGAAAAAGAAAGAAAGAAAGAATGAATGAAAAGTAAAGACCCCCAGGAACTGGTGAGATGGAGCAGCAGTTAAGATTACTGACTGCTCCTCCAGAGGAAATGGGTTCAATTCCCAGCACCCACATGGCAGATCATAACTGTCTTAACTCCAAGATCTGACACCCTTACACAGACATACATGCAAGCAAAACACCAACGTACATAAGATAAAAATAAATATATTATTTTTTTAAAAAATAAAAGACTCACCCCATTACAAATTGTGCCCTATTTAGGGCGCCAAATGTTCAATTATGGTATTAGTAGGGGCCTTTTCTAATACCCAGCCTAGCCTCTAAATAGTTGACAGAGACCTTTTAGATTTATTCAACAAGCTTTAAGCACTGTAACTGGGTAGCTATTCATCAATTCTAACCCAGTTACGCTAGCCTGGCTACTTGCCAGCCATGTGCTCGTTACTTGCCAGCTCAGTCTTGAGTTGGCTGCTTCTGTAGTATCCCTGTGTCTTCTTGGCGAACTCCTTCTCTACCTCTTCTTTCTTCTTTATCTAATGGTTCCACCTCCAAAACTGGGAACAGAAGTCCCACCTTCCTATCTCCTGCCTAATAATTGCCTGCTCAGCTTCTTTATTAACCAATCAGAGATAATTGGGGAGCAGTGTTTACAGAACATTGATCAGTTACCATGACAATGCCCACATCTGGATTGTAACCACATTTCAAGGCACAGAATTCAGCATCTGAATACACAACAGGTCAGACCAACTCCCAACAGACAAACAAACAAACGAAAAAATAAACAATACACTTTAAGTGATTTAGCTAATTCTCAGAGGTGGAATCAAGTAAATTTTAGGCTTCTGACACCCGGTTTAGTTTTCTTTCTCATGTTTTACATTGCTTTGGTACATTTAATTAGAGAGGACTGTATATACAAAGTGCTTTTTTTTTTTATTGTATGTGTGTGGGAAGAGGGTAATGAAAGAAAAAAAATCAATACATGTGAGCTTTTTATTGCTGTTATTTATTGCTTTTAATTCACCCCAGTGTTCTTTAAAGGCAATACAAACTGAAAGGGAATGCCTCAGAACTGTGTTCTTGTGTTGATTCTAAAGGACTCTTGTCATGTAGCCCTGGAGTACTGTTAGCTAGTGGTATGTCTCAGACCGTCATTGAATAGCATTTAGACTTCAACAAATTTAGAAGACAATAAATGAAAAAAAAAGTTCTTCATTTTATGAGATACACAGGAGAAAGTTTGGAGAACATTCCTTTACTATTTTCCCAAACATGGACTGAAGTTATCTACAAAGGAACAGATTTTGCTTAATTGAAAAGACTTGGGCTGGAGAGATGGCTCAGAGGTTAAGAGCACTGATTGCTCTTCTAAAGGTCCTGAGTTCAATTCCCAGCAACCACATGGGGCTCACAACCATCTACAATGAGATCTGATGCCCTCTTCTGACATGCAGGTGAAACACTGTATACATAATAAATAAATAAATCTTAAAAAAAAAAGACTTTAAGTGTTTAGTTTATAAGTCAGGTCTGAAGGCTTACACCCATAATCCAGGCACTCAGCAGTCTGAGACAGGAGTGCCATGAATTTGAGGCAAACCTGGGCCACATAGTAAACAATAAGAACAACACATAGGTATAGTGACTCTCTTCCTTTATTACTCCTATATACACAATACAAGGTACTTTGTGTATAGATTGAGTTCCAGGAGAGTCTGGGCGACAAAATGAGGTCCTGTCATAAACAAGCAAGCAAACTGACAACCCAGGCATGGTGACACAGGCCCCAGACAGGAGGATTGAAGGTTTAAGACTTGTCTAGGCTGTAGAATGAGTTCAACCTGGGCAACTTAGTGAGACCCTGTCTCAAAACAAAAACATACTCATGTTCACTAGGCCCTGGGTCAATCCCAGTGGTACACAGACAAACCAAAAAGAACTAGCTAGAAAAATCAAATATAGGCAGTTGCTTAGTGGTTTCCCTGAGTTCTGGTCCCAATATTCATGTCAGTGGCTCATGATCACATGTAACTCCTTGAGTGCTGACTTTGCAAGGCATATGACATTACCAGTCCTGTCCCAACACTTTCCTCTTTATATTTTTTAATGTAAGCAGAGGAACAGGTACCATCTTAAGCACACACATTTCCTTGTCTCCAGTGAGGTTGGCAAAGTCCATGCCAGTTATTCTCACAGATACATATCTTTAGAAAATATTTGTTGTCAGTATTTACACAAACTATGATGATTTCATGCCCTACAATTGAAAGGACAGAATTTTCATATTGTATCACTGAGGGGGACTTGTTTGTTCCCCTCAGTCCTTAGGGACTCTTAGGAGGGTTTCAGGGCTTCTTCTGAAGAAGTTAAAACAGATATATGGTTTTTAGAGCTGTGAGGGGTTTCTTTGTTTTTATAATTGTACAGCTCTGAAAGCATATTATTTATTTATTTATTTTTTTCTGAGAAAGGGTTTCTTTGTGTAGCTTCGACTGTCCTGGACTTGCTTTGTAGACCAGGCTGACCTCAAACTTACAGAGATCTGCCTGCCTCTGCCTCCCAAGTGCTGGGATTACAGGTGTGCACCCCCCCCCCCCATTCTGACAGTGTATTAGAAACCACTGAATAGTATACTTTACAAGGACAAATTTTATAGTATGTGAATTATAGCTCAAAATTTGTTTTTCTTTACTGTAATCAGGGTTTTGCTGTGCTGCCAGGCTTGCCTTGAATTTCTAAATTCAAGAATTTTTTAACCTCCTGAGTGTGTGTGGCTACAGAATGCACCACTGCACCTAGCTTCATAGTTTATTTTAAAAAATAAAATGTAAGGTACAAAATTAACAAATTCACATTTTTAAGGGCTCTGAACTCTTTAGGGAAGCCTTTGAGTGCAGTAATGGCCGAGATTTGGACCCATTGCCCAGCAAAGGCAGCATAAGGCTCTGCTCAGCCTCTTGGCCCACTTTGTCCTTTTATGTCTCTCTCATTAACTCAAGGAAGCACATGGCTTTTATATTTAAATTTATTCAAGCTGTAATCTTTGACATTTGAGTTAGCTTTTAGTACAGTTTTGCATTTATAGTAATATATATTATGTATTTTCTCTATCCCCAAAGAATCCCTTTTAATCTTTTCCGGATGCAAATTTCAGGCTGTCTTGTCCCATCTCCCCTCTCTTGCTCTCTTTCCCCTCCCCCCACAGAGTGTGTTTGATCAGGTGTGGCAGGAATATCCACTGTCAAGCTGCGCCCTTTATATTAGTCAATATTATCCTTTCCCCCCCTCCCTGTCTGTCTGCTCCTTTGGGCTTTCCCAGTTGATTTATAATTTTGGAATTCTCATCGGAGTCTGTAATACAGTTTGTTCATTATTTAACCAAAACCTGTTTAATGAGCAGAGAGAGGCAATGTAAATGTTAGACATGTTGCAGTGATGTACCTTTGTGCTTCTCAGAACGGTGGGTAGTTAACTCTGTGCTGCCTGCAGGGCTGGGGTGTCCTGGCCTTAGGGGCAGAAGGGCCACTGTGAGAGTGGGCAGTGGCCCTTTTGTCCCTAAGTGGCCTTTGATCTGCCCAACGCCTGCCCTAGCTTTAGATCCCAGTGATGCGTCTCCTTTCATCCTGCTAGCAATCTTACAGGGCACTGGCAAAATCCTAGAGTTATGTTGAGGCTAGAAACTGTAGTAAGATTTGTAGCATAGCATGGGCCATAAAAAGGAAGGTCGAGGTCTGAAAAGAGATGACAGGTGAGGACATTTCTAGCTCACATAGTCTTTTATTAATCTTTGATTAATTTTTTTCCAGACTAGATAAGTCTTTGCAAGTCTCAGTGCCCACAATTTAGTGCAGTTTTATGGCGTGAGCTTCATCCTGTTATGATTTCTGGTGTTTGGCTGTGCTTATTTTGTATGCAGGTTTAGGCTGCCCTTTTCCTTGGTCTTCAAGCACCTCCCCCATTTGTATGTGTTCATGTGTGTACACACACATTTGTAAATTTACATCTTTACAAAGGGATTATTTGCAAGAAAAATTTTGGATTTACAGCAGAAAGAAATACTCTAAAACTACCACAACAAAAATTTCTTACAGAATTTATTTTGGTGCTGGGGATTGCACCCATGGACTTGTACATGTTACAGAAGTACTCTACCACTGACCTGCATCCCAGCCTTGTTTTTATTTTGTTTATTTATTTATTTTGACAAAGTCTTACTATATAGCTCAGAATTCTCTTACCTCTACCTCCCAAGAGAAGGGATTTTAGGTGTTTGCTACTATGCCCATCTGGGACCACCTCTTAATGGCATTAAAGCCTCAGGGCCAGGCTTGAGGAAGACTTCTGTTTTCTAGTTTTGTGCGTACATTTTCACCTGTGGCCCTGTGTGTGCTGTCTTGACTATCAGATTATTAGACTGGTGTGTCCAGTACAACACCATGGAATTACTCTACCTTTTTGGACCTTTTGTTTTTGCCATTCGCTGAGATTTGGATTCTTTCTTTTCCTGGGTATTTGGGTTGCTTCTTACTAGTATTTCCTGAATATCTGCTATGAGTTAGATGTTTTCCTTAGGCATTTAGTCACTGTAATAACTGAGAGAGTGAGCACCAAGGTGTGTGTGTAGAACCAAATATTGTGTTCTTGCAGTTCTGTTGTTACACACCAGTGGTTGTGTCTGACCACCGAGAAGCTACTGTGACCTCTGTTCTGTGCCTTCTGATCTTAACAGATGTGGATGAGAACAGTTTGTGGCCGCCTTCCTTCCCTTCCTTCCTCTCTTTTGACTTGGTCTTACTAGTTGGCACAGGGTTGTCTTCCCATTGCTAGGGTTACAGGTTTGTGTTGCCATGTCCAGCTTGCTGCCATTTTTTCTTGTTCCTTTGAGTAACAAACAAGTCAAAGAGAATGAACAAAAGTCGTATTTTTCCTGGCTTTCTCATGTAAAGCTGTTATAGCCAAAATTTAGATGTTTCTGAAGGCATCAGTGGGTTGCATAGAATCTTCTTAGGGATGGGATATTTCTCTACTGAGCTAACTGGGATAGCAGGAATTGACATACTTGAGTTTAAGAGGGAGAAGCAGGTGCCTGGCGAAAGTGAATGTGTTAGGAGTTATTTAAATATAGTTTATCTTGGACAAACACACCTGTAGGGTACAGTCTGTCTCAAGCTTTTGAATTCAGAATCTGAGCTAGGAGGTTTGAGTACATCTACCCTCTAGAGGTTTCACAGAACATTTAAACAGAGTCTGGAAGCCATCCGGGGAGGAACTATGACTTAACACCTGTCTGGCCTAGGCCTCTTAGAAATAGCTGCCTGGGTAGAAAACAACTGCTCAAGAGTGCCCTATACCTCAGGTTTTATTTGGAAGAGGAGGGAAGGAGAAGAGATTTTAGGAGTAATTGTCAGGAAAAAGATTGAATACATTATATGGAAAAAATGCTAGACTTATTTCCTATGTTGATTGAACGTATATACTCATTTTTTCTGTAGATATGTATAGTTTGGGGAGTAGCAGAATAACATATCATTAGCCAACATGTGAAGAGTGATAAATAAGTCACTGACTTGCTTCACTGGGAACTGAAGTATAGCTGACTTTATACTGCTTTGTGGGTTCTTTTTTTCTTCTACCCTTTTCTGCCCCTAACACTAGATAAGAGAGAAAAAAAGATAGAGGGGAAAGGGGGTAGTGTTCCTGCTGATCAAGAGCGTCAAGTTCCTTGGGGCAAGTTTGAGCTTTGCTGTGGGAAAGATTAAGCTTTGTCACAGGTGGAAGCAGTCTTGGCGGGCTTTACCCTTGGGGCACACCATGAATACCTTGTGAGAGACTGTTTGGAGCCTTCCTGGGCTTGGAATTCAGGAAGCCTACCTGGGAACCCCACCGTGGCTATTGTTTTCCTAATTGACCCTCGAAGGGAGGAGGAGACCGCCCTTTGCATGTGACTGGGAAGGTGGTGAGGAAAAAAAGAAGAGGTAGAGAGGAGGAAGGAGAAGGCGCGGAGAGAGAGGAAGGGACCGGACCAGCTCGTGAGACTGAGATACCTAAGGACCCGTCCTGCCGAACGGATTCCAGGAGGTTTTAATCTTCTGTCCCTTTAACCTTTTTTTCCTTCTTGTATATGCTAGTTGGGTTGTATAATAAAGTTTAATTGTTAATAAACAAAGCCAACATCTGGCGCCCAACGTGGGGCCCGATGGGTTCCACAATCCCTAATGATATGAGAAAAGATTCAGTATTCCACGAGATAAAAATGTTGTTTCAGGGTATTGGCAAAATTGCAACTGCTGTTGCAAAACTCTTTCCTGCATTATACTTAGAGGGAATTCTTTGTTTTCTCATTGTCCTTTTATTACAATATTTCGTGCTTAAAAGGATTAGAAGACAGGCTAATGACATAAAAAAGCCGGAAGGGTCAGTAAGTTCTATCCTTTTAGAAAAGATTACAGATATGACTGGATAGATAAAAAGGCTGAGGAATAAAAATAAAGAGATGGGAAAGCGGATAAAATTTTTGGCATTTGGTAGTGATAAAAGACAAAAAATAGAGAGACCGGAAAGCCAGAAAAACCAGGAAGAGTCAATAAGCTCTTTCCTTTTGGAAAGAATTACTGACTTGACTGAACAAATGGGCAAAATGCAGAGAAAACTGGAAGGGCTGGAAAAGCAGAAGGTACCTTTGGTTAAAAAGGGTGGAGAAGGTCAGAAACCAGAGGCAAAGGAAGCCAGACTGACCAAAAGGTCTTTGGAAGTAAATGTACCAGTGGAGGATACCTCCACAGTCACCCAGGCACCTTCAGCTTTTCCAGTCACTGTAAGACATGTAATCGAGCCAAATGGTGCTGAGGGTCATGACGAAATAGCCTGGTGTCCTGTAGACATGATAGATTTAAAACATTTTAAGGAATCCGTCGTCAGATATGGTATGCATTCTAACTTCATTAAACAAATGTTAAACAGCTGGGCCTATCAGAATAGACTTGTTCAGGGTATCTAATTTCTTCTTTTCATTTCTATGTGTACAACAATCTGTAACCAACAGCATCTACCACCAACTAGCAGCCCACCTATGGGGCCTCTAGCATTCATATATCCTCTGAAAACTCCCCAGAATTTCAAATGTCCTGGACTTACTTTGTAGACCAGGCTGGTCTTGAACTTACAGCGAACTGCCTGCCTCTGCCTCCCAAGTGCTGGGATTAAAGGCGTGTACCACCACTGCCCAGCCAAGACTCTTGAGAATAGATAGCTGAGTATGGTAGTGCATGCCTGTTATAACATGGGAGGCTGAAACAAGTAGGTCATGAGTTTGAGGCCAGCCTGGGTTATACACTGAGTTCTAGGAAAGGATGGATTCATAGTGACCACTGTCTTTGAGGAGAGCAGAGAGGGGAGAGAAAAGAGTTCTATGCAGTCTTGTTTCTTGTGGGTAAAGCTCTGTCTTTACTCACCATAATACCTGACACACAGGCTTCAGCATCAAGTCTGGCTAGTAGGAATGAGTGTTTCCACTGTATATATCATAAGGAGACTTGTAAACAACAACAGCAACAACAACAACAACAGCATAAAGAGCACTGTTAATATATTAGTTCTCAAAAATAGAGGAAAAGGTACCCAAGTACTTTCTAGCATAGTTTGTAGGCATTGTAGCAGGGTGGTCTGCGTTAGGTGTCAGAGTTATTAAGGTTGCTTTCGCTGCCTTGTCCTCTTTAGCACATCTAGCTCCTAAGGTCGGATATGTCTCTCGGGGTATATGCCCAACTTGCTGCATCAGCAATCAGTGGAGTAGAAAAGAGAGAAAGCCCCCTGCTCTTTGGTTTTTTAACAAGGAGGCAGGCAAATTCCATTTCTTCCATACCCACTCAAACTCAGGGCAAATGCCAAAAGGATTTCAGACAAAGTCAAATGTTTGAAATCCAATCAATGTGTAGTTTTAAGTAGGAAAGAGATAAAGTTTGTTTTAGCTCTCTACCTGACTCATGTTCATAGAGCCTTAATTGACCATCACCCCAGTTTCTGAAATAGTATGGGATAGTTTTTTTCCCATTCCTGATGACTATTAGAAGAGAGTTAGATATATAGCAAAATATAAATTAGAACCCTTAGCTCAAATCACCTTAGAAATTTGTGGAATGTGGGGAGCTCTGGCTCCTTTATGTTCTCAGTTTTGCCTCAGGAAGTCAACAGAGAGCTATTACCTTTGGGGTGTGGTGTGTGTGTGTGTGTGTGTGTGTGTGTGTGTGTGTGTGTGTGTGTCCGTCCTTTGTTGCATAACCTTTTAGACTTAGATGGACAAGTGCCCCTGGATGCCTGCTGGCTGGCTTCTCATTGAAAGTCTCTTCTGGAACACCAGCCTTCTGTTAACCACTGCTGCCAGTGTAGGCCAAGTCATGAAGGGCTGCCACAAGTGTGCAGAGCACCACTGACCTTCCTGTTCCACGCTTAGTGTGCAATTACTTGTCAGTGTGGAATTCACATTGTTGCCTCAAGTTTCTGGCCTAGTGTGAACTGTGGGTATTTTGGAAGTAGCCTCATAGACTGTACATCAGAGGGCAATAAATCAGCACTTGATTTGGTGGAAAGGCAGGACCAGATGGAGTGTAGGAGGAAGAGCTTTCTGTAGTCACCCATGCAGCTGCTTCCGTGTATCTCGCATCCCGGAAAGCAGCTTAAGAACTGGAGGGTAACAGTAGATGGGGACTCTGATGGGAGAGGTAAAGGATCAAAGCACTTCAGTGTTGCTAGGGTTGGCCTTGGGTTGGGAAAAGTCCTTTAAAAATAGGAACAAACAACAATTCCCTGATATTGGTAAGGGTTTTTCCATTAGTTACTTTTAAGTAAAATAATTAATTGGCAGAAAAAAAAAAACTGGAGGCGAAAACCTCACTCCACATGAAGGTTCATTTTCTTTGAGTAAACAACAGTTTACTCCAGAACACTGGTACCTGAGGCTGGAGAAGTGGCTCAGTGGTTAAGAGTCCTGGCTCCTATTCTGGAATTCATTTCCCTGCACACACATGGTGGCTTACAACTGTCTGTAACTCCAATTCCAGGTGAACCCTGGTACCAGGCATGCACGTGGTGCACATAGATGCATGCAGGCAAAAGACACATATAAAAAAACAAAAGTAAATCTTAACAAAACAAGACAAAACAAAACCAGGGGGCTGGCAAGATGGCTCAGCAGGTAGGAGCAGTGGCTGCTCTTCCAGCGGACCCAGGTTCAATTCCCAGAATCCACATGGCAGTTGACATATCTAACTCCATGTGACATGTCTAACTCCAGATCCAGAAGATTCGACACCCTCACACACACATATGTGTAGGCCAAATACAAAATATGCATTAAAAAAAGATAAATTGCTGGGCGTGGTGGTGCATGCCTGCAATCCCAGCACTCAGAAGGCAGAGGAAGGTGGATCTCTGTGAGTTCAAGGTCAGCCTGATCTACAAAGCAAGCCCAGGACAATCAAAGCTGCGCAGAGAAGCTTTGTCTTGAAAAACAAAACAAAACAAGACAAAAAAAAAAAAAAAAAAAAAAAAAAGAAAGAAAAAAAAGAAAAGAAAAGAAAAGAAAAGAAAACACCCCCCAACAAACAAAGGAACAAAAACAGATAAATTAATAATAATAAAAAAAAGTATTGGCACCAAATTGACTTAACAAAATAGGAACTGAGCTAGTGTCCTGACTGTCTTACTGAGAGCTAGAGTGATATTTCAGATTGCTTCCCATGGTACATGGTATGTGCTATCTCTTCCCCAGCTTTAATTAATTGATATTTTTGTTATTTTGTATGGATGTGGAGTCACTTTTCTTTTCCACCTTCACCTGGCTTCCAGTTACCAAACCCAGGTTGTCAGGATTTGCCAAGGATTCACCTTGCTAGTTCGCCTCCTGACTACTGCTTTTTATTTTATTAAAATTGTTTTCAATTATATTTATTTAGTGTGTCATAGAGAAAATAATAATTTTCTAATTCTATTATTCATTCTACATTTACTAGTTGGCATTCTCTGGGAACAACTCTTTTCCTCTTTAGCTGGAGAATTAACCAATTTCCACTAGAAAGGCATGTTAAACACTTAATTCTTTGGTGTTAATATGTATTCAGAACAGGAAGTTTGTATTAATAATGACCATTATTGATGTCAAATTTGGTTTTCTCCTTATTTGACTTATAAATACTTGATTAGTCAAAGTTTATAATTAATCAGGTATTACTGGTATTTAAATTGCTTCAAGTTTAACCATCTTCAAACTGGTTACTTTTTTCTATTGACATGACTCCTTTGAATACTTCATGCTCTCTGATAAAGCAAGTAACATTAATGGGGAGGTGGGGGGATAAAGTAGAAGCTACTGGTGTATCATGTTATTAATAAAGGTTAGTATTATTTTGTTTCATTTAGAGCCTGGCTTATGGGGCTAAGGAGATAACTCAGTTGGTAAAGTGTTTGCCATGTGAGTCAGAGAATCTAAGCTTGGGTCCCCAGGGCCCAGGTAAAAAGCAAGGCACAGTGGCACGTGTCAGTAGTCCTAGCTCTGGAGACATGGAGCAGGACTCTTGGGGTGTGAGGGCCAGCCAGTTTAGCCAGTTGTTGAGCTTCAGGATCAGTGGGTACCTTGTCTCAAAAAAATAAAGAAGAGATCAAGGAAAATAGCCAGTACCAACCTCTGACACACAGACACACAGACACACACACACACACACACACACACACACACACACACACGCTCAAAGGAAAAAGAAAGAAAGAAAGAAAGAAAGAAAGAAAGAAAGAAAGAAGGGTTATAGCACAAGCTCAAAAAAGTGGGCTGGAGTGATGGCTCAGCAGTTAAGATCACTGTTCTTCCAGAAGATCCCAGTTCAAATCCCAAGCACCTCCATGGCAGCTCACAACTGTCTGTAACTCCAGAATCTGACACCCTCCACAGACATACATGCACGCAAACTACCAATGCACATAAAATAAAAGTAAATAATAATTTAAAAATACTCAAAAAAATTGGAAGCCTGGCAGAGTGTGGTGGCGCATGCCTTTGCTGTGAGTTGGAGGCCAGCCTGGTCTACAGAGAGTCCATGACAGCCAGGGCTACACAGAGAAAGCCCATGGGGGTGGACGGGGTGGGGGTGGGGGAGTGGGAGCCTGGCAGAGAGAGTTTGATTTAATTCAACATAGTCCTGGCCCTGTTTTGGACTTGCAGTGTTATCTCTTGGGCAGAGAATGCAAGAGAGTGTTGTCAGGGTGCCCCTCCCACTATGTATTTATTTCCTTTTCTCTTTCTTGCTGGGAGTAGAACCTAAGGACATGCTAGATGAGTGCTTACCACTGAACTGCGCTCCAGACTCATGCCCTTTTCCCATTTCTGTGAGGTGCCAGAGTCCCTTAAATTTTGGGAACCAGGAGGGTATTAAATCTGAATTTCATCTCTATCAAGTTACTTTCAGTAATATTTTTATTTAGATGGTAGTTTTTGGATTATCCAGTTTTTGCCAGCAGGGATTACTTTGAGCCCATTTTGCCATCACAGTCCTGGAGCATGTGAGAATGAATGCTCTTCCCTGAGGAAATGAGGGGTGTGGATGTAATTATGATTGATGTGTCACTTGATACTTTGCACTTTATTCCCTTTTAAGTGGTAAACTGCAAGTTAAACATCATATTTGACATGTCTTCTTTTTTTAGTCCTTTAGTGGGTCAAGGAAAGAATCATTTGTGTCTGTCTGTCTGGTCAGTAAATGTTTCTTTGTTGTCATTGTTGTCCTCTTTCTCCTCCTCTTCTTCTTGTTTTGTTTTTTGATACAGGGTTTCTCTGTGTAGCCCTGGCTGTTCTGGAACTTGCTCTGTAGACCAGGCTAGCCTCAAACTCAGATATCTGCCTGCCTCTGCCTCCAGGGTGCTGGGATTAAAAGCAAGCGCCATCATTGCCTGGCTAAATAAATCTTGAGTACTGACTGTGTCAGAAACTGAACTGCATAGTGGGGACTTGCTTTTCTTTTGTTTTTGTTTTTGTTTTTTCTAGACAGGATTTCTCTGTGTAGCCCTGGCTGTGCTGGACTCACTTTGTAGACCAGGCTGGCCTTGAACTCACATCAATCCACCTGCCTCTGCCTCCCAAGTCCTGGAATCAAAGGCGTGCGCCACAGTACTGACAAAGGTACTGTTCTTATGAAGTTTATGGTCTAGCTAGCTAGCTTGAGAAGCTCTGGGGTCTGTGGACAACTGGGTACTAGTTTGAAGTTTGTCCAGTTTCCATTTGTGACCTTAGGAAATTATTGTAAACTCTGATTTACAGAAGAAGTTCTAGGGTGATCAGGACAATAGTGGTTTTTCTGAACAGCCCTGGTGGTGGGATGGCGTGGTGCTGTTCAATCCCAGTCTCCCTCTTTCTCAGCCCTGACTGAGCATTGGCCACAGGAATGGCTGTTTGTATAGAAGCTTCATTAGCTGCTTTAGGACAGTGAATGTTTTAGGCCCGGTTAGTCCATTTATACTGGCCTTTGGTTAATCTGAGATTTTAGACCTGAGCTGGCTGTCATTGCATGAGAGGATACCATATTCACAGCTGGTTATCTTTCCCAAGAAAGTTTAGCTTTGCATTTGAGTCCTTGAAGCCCTGGCTTCTGAAGTTTGAAATTTAGGGCATGAAACAAAGATTTTTTGCATTTTTTTTTTTTAATTTTTATTTTTCGAGACAGGGTTTCTCTGTGTAACAGTCCTGCCTATCCTGGACTCACTTTTGTAGACCAGGCTGGCCTTGAACTCACAGCAATTCACCTGCTTCTGCCTTCTGAGTGCTGGGATTAAAGGTGTGCGCCACTGTGCCCAACTAAAAGAAAGATTTTAATAGCTAATAGTAAAGATTTTAATAGTAGAAGTGCTAAAAGAATGAGGAAGCCCTTTTGTTCAGCTAGGGTTTAATAGTCCTAGCTAAGAAGTAACATATGGTATTTTAGTATTTCTTTAGCCAGGGATTTCATGTGAGAAAAGAAGCATCAAAACCCTTGCAATGTTGAAAGGCCAGTGTTGGGTGGGAACATACCATGACCAGGACTGCTTAATTATGCGTAACCCTTGCCCTCTGTAGTGCTTACTTTTCTGCTGTGATAAGATACCAAAGCAGCTTATAGAAGAGCTTTATTTTTGCTTATAGTTCTAGAGGTATAATAGCAAGACCTGGCCTGTGCTTGGTAATTTATTGTATTCTGAACATAAACTATAGTTCTTCTTCTTCCTTTCCTCCTTCTTCCTCTCTCTCCCTCCCTCCCTTTCTTTCCTTCTCTCCCACTTTCTCCTCTCTGGTGTAAATCTTCATCCATGGTTCATTGTTAGTACTCACTATAGGTAAACATATTTTATGAGCAGGCCTGATGACTTTGGTGGAGGATCCTAGTTCCCCCATCCAGGAAGAGACATCCTTGGTTTAGCTCACCTGGACAGAAGGTTGTAGGGGAAGCATTTGCAGGGAAAATGGACTTTCATGGTAGAATCCAAATAAGGCTCATTAATCCTCCCAGCTAAGCACCAGCTTAGCATCTTAATCAATCTCTTCTCAGCGTTTAAAGACTCATTCTGTTTTCTAGGGTCTATGAAGACAAAAATGAAGAGAGCCAGCTTTGGTGGAAGAGTTACTTGTGTAGGGAATGGGAGATATTGCCAGGGTCTTACATAGACTGCAGGCTCAGGTAGTAACACAAAACTGGATTGTGTGTGCAGACTGAAGGAAGATCAAGGAAATGTTTATGTCAATACAGTTTTTCTCCAAAAACCAGAGGTAAAGAGGAAATTGGCTTGTTTCCACACCAGAGGTTATGTCAACCCAATTTATCTAATTGATGTTAAGATATTTTTCAATCAGACCACCTAATAATAATAGCTTTTGGAATCTTGCTTTGAAATGATTTTGTTTATTGAGACAGGGTTTTGTTTTGTAGCTTGTGTTGGCCTTGAACTTACTCTACAGCTCAGGCTAGCCTAAACTCATAGTAGTCCTCTTGCCTCATCCTTCCCAGTGTTGGGATGACAGGCTTGTACCAACATGTCCAGCCAGTAATTTCTTTTTTGTTGTTGTTGTTGTTGTTAGTTTATTTGTTTTTTGTTTTTTGAGACAGGGTTTTTCTATGTAGCCTTGGCTGTCCTGGACTTGCTTTGTAGACCACACTGCCCTTGAACTCATAGAGATCCACCTGCCTCTGCATCCCTGAGTGCTGGGATTAAAGGTGTATGCCACCGTACCTAGCCCAGCCAGTAATTTCAAACTAACAAAAACATTGTAAAATTAATACTGAGGTTTCCCATGTTTCCCTTTTGCTAGTTGATTTTATTGTTTTCTTTTTCACTATACACATATGTGTGTGTATGTATGGATATATATATATAAAGTATTTGAGAAGTAAACCATGTACACCTTGATACTTTAGTGTATGTTTCCTAAGAACAAAGATATTTCCACTTAATCTAAGTAAAATGATCAAGTTCAAAAAATTTAATGATTCAATAATTTTCCATTAATATTTGTCTTAGTTAAGGATTCTATTGTTCATGATGAAGCACCATATCCAAAAGCAAATTAGGGAGAAAGGATTTATTTCATCTTGTGACTCTCGTGTCACACTTGTTTATTGAGAGAACCAGGGCAGGAGCCTGGAGGCGAGAACTGAAGTGGAGGCCATGAAAGGATGTTCCTCATTGGCTTGTTCCTGGTAGCTTGCTCAGGACCACATGCCCAAGGGTAGCATTGCCCACCGTGGGCTGAACTCTCCCTTATCAATAAAGAAAGTGTCCAACAGATGACTTGCCTCCAGGAAATCATGTGGAGACGTTTTCTCAGTTAAGATTTCCTCTTCCCAGACATGGCCTAGGTTGTATCAAGTTGACAGAAACCAACCAGGACAGTTAATTACTTGTCAACTTGATACACAGTCACATCACTATTAACTATACCCTTTATGTCATGTTTTTATTAGTATCACAATATAAAACGTTCCAACTCTTGAAAGTCTCACAGTCTTTAAAAATTCACTTTAAAATTTTAGTCTCTCTAAAATATTCAAAGTTGCTGTGCAGTGGTGGCGCACACCTTTAATCCCAGCATTTGGGAGGCAGAGGCAGGTTGATCCCTGTGAGTCCAAGACCAGCCTGATCTACAAAGTGAGTCCAGAACAGCCGGGGCTACACAGAGAAACCCTGTCTCAATACTACTACTATTACCACTATTACAACAACATAGCCATGTCTCAATGATGATGATGATAAATAAAATATCCATCATCTCTCTAAACCTCCAAAGTTTCTCTAAAAGTTCAAAGTCTCTCAACTGTGGGCTCCTATAAAATCAAAAATAAGTTTTAAGTTTACTTCAAGAATTAAGAACCAGGACACAATTACATTCAAATCAAAGCAAAACTCCAAATTCAGCAGTGTGAAAAGTTCAGTGCTTGATGTCTGGGACCCAGTCAAGATCCTCTGGCTCCACAGGGCAGTTCTTCTCCGGTGCCTGGGCTCATGACGGCTCTACTCACAGCTGCCGTCGTCCTTGGTCTTCTGTCTGTGGGACTGGCATCTCCAAAATGACATTGTCTCTGCTGCAGCTGTGCTCAGCCTTCACCAAAAGCCTTTTCTGGGCTCTCTTGAGGGACTTTGACCCCGCCCCAGGCTGTTAACCGCAGCTTCTCTCCATGACTGCTTCATCCCTGGTGCTTCTACTTGAGCTGAGCCTGCACATTCACAGAGCCAAGTCTAAGCTGCTCACCATGACGCACCCCTTCATGTCTTCAAAACCCACACCACCTGGGAAGCTCTTACATATTACTGAGTTCAGCTGCCAGCATGAGGCACAGCCGTGGTCCCCTCTAGAACACAACACTGAGGAAACACTTCCCAGAAGATTTGCTTCAATAATGCTTGTCTCTTCTTAATCACAACTGACTCTTCAGCCCCAGATGACATCATCAATTGTCCAACCGTCCCAGCAAAGCAAAGACTTTACTTTAGATGTTCTGGTCTCTTGTCAGCAATAGCCCAATCTTCAGCCTCAGAGTCTAGAGACTTTTAATCTGTGTCAGAAAAATTTATAGACTGGGTTTGTATATCCATTGTTCATCTCAGCATTATCTTATTTCCTTCAACATCTCATTAAGCTCTGAACACTCATTTAGTGTCTTTTCTAGCCCAGAGTTCTAAACTCTTCATAATGACTCCCAAAAGGACATGCTCAGTTCTTTCCCAGCAGTGCTTCACTCCTGGTACCAATTTATGTATTAGTTACTTTCCTCTTGTTATGATAAAACACTGCGACCAAAAGCAACCTGGAGAGCAAAGGGATTATGTCATCTTGCAGCTCTCAGGTCGTACTCCATCACTGAGGGAAGTCAGGGCAGGAACCTCAAGGCAGGACCATGGAGGAGTGGCCTTACTGGTTTGCTCAGCTGGAGCAGTAATATATATCTCTTATACCATCCGGTACCACCTGCCCAGGGTGGCACTTTAAACAGTGGGCAGGGTGGCCTCAAACTCATAGAGATCCTCCTGCCTCTGTTTCCCAAGTGTTGGGATTGAAGATGTATGTCACTATACCCAGCTATGACACTGACATTTTTTATAATTATAGATCAGATTCATACACCTATTGTCTATCTACTCTATCTGTTCCTCCCTTTTACTTTTTCCCTTTTGATAGTTCTCATTTAAAAAAATTTTTTTTTAGTATTTATTTTTTGTTTTTTGAGACAGGGTTTCTCTGTGGAGCATTGGCTGTTCTGGACTCACTTTGTAGACCAGACTGGCATCAAACTCACAGAGATCCAGCTGCCTCTGCCTCCCCAAGTACTGGGATTAAAGGCATTTACCACAATGTCCAGCGTATTTCTCATTTTTAAATGTTTACTCATAACTAGATCCAGATTATGTGTATTTGGCATGAATCTATATGACACTTATAATACAGAGTCTCTTATAGGTTGTCATACTCATAGTTGCTATTTATAAGTGATACTAGTTTTAATCACTTGATTAAACAAGTGGATTCATAATTACATGGGTGCTATTGCTACTTAGAACTAATAAACCATTTACAGGAGTCAATTTGGAGTAGTCTTTCTTTTCTTCTTTTTTTTGGGGGGGGGGAAGGGGCAGGTGATAAGGTTTCATATAGTGCAGACTAGCCTCAAATTCAATGTATAGTTGAGGATGACCTTGAATTTCTGATTCCCCCTGTTTCCACCTTCCGAGTGTTGGCATTACAGGCATATACCACAAAGCCTAATGTATGTATTTCTGGGGTTTGAACCCAGGACTTTTGCATGCTAAGCAAGCACTTTACTAACTGAGCTAAATTTTTAGCCCCTTTCTTTTTCTGTTTGATCTTCTGGGAGACTTATTATGCTGTTTGGGCTGGTTTTGAACTCATGCATTAGTCTTCCAGGTGCTGGGGGTTAGTAGTATACCAACATGCCCAGCTGTGATGCTGTTCTTTGGGCAGAAAAAAATTTAGTGACTGAGTGGCATGGGGAGTCATGGATCAACCCACCAAGGTTTTACAGCTTTTTAAAATACTGGACAGGACTAGAAAAAAACATTTTTACAAATGATAAGACAATATTACATACAGCCAGAGTAAAGATATATGAAGAATTAAAATAGCATAAAAGTGAGACTTCAGAAGAGCTGAGAAAATAAGCTCCAGTGCCGAACCATTCTCAGAACTTATCTTAATCAAGTTTTTGTCCTGAACCTGGTCCCCGGGAAAGAGCTCCTAGAGTGCCTGCCGTGCTGTGATGTGTCAACCCAGAAGCAGGGAAGCCTCCCGGGGGCAGCCTGTCTCTGCACTTTCTGCCTTTACTTATATTACTGACAAAGTCTTAGAAATGCAGATGTTTCTCTGGGAACTAGCTTGTTGAATATGAACCACAGGCCAAGGCTGCACAATGCCGTACAGTGTTATGCTGTCCTTTCTCACTGACAACCCTTACCCAATGACTGGAGGATGGGGAGGTGGGGCCTTCTCTTTCCTTGGTAGGTAGAACAAAAGCTATTTGTCAATGAAGCACTTTACCAAACTAGTGGCTTTTCATTCTATGGGAAATATAACTGCTAAATATAAAGTTCTACATTAAATTGATGTTTATTTCCCAAAACATTAAAAAATTTAGTGACACAAGAAATTGTGAAGCTGGGTGTGACTGAGTGTGTAACCCACTGCGGGAAGTGGGTTAGATAAGGCTTCCCCAGCTACAACTGCAAGCTTGAGGCTAGCCTGGCTATTTGAGACCTTGTGTTAGAAAAAGAGACAAATATAAATTTGGGGTTTCAAAAAAAGATTTGTCTTGAGGGCTGGGGAGATGGCTCCAGTGGTTAAGAATACTGTCTGCTCTTCCAGAGGACCCAGGTTTAATTCCTTCACAACCACTGTAACCTCAGTCATAGGAAATCGAAACTCTCTTTTGGCCTCCATAGGCATGGTGCACAGACATGCATGCAGTCAAAACATGCATAACATGTAAAAAAAGATATTTGACTCAATGAGGCTTGACTGGGATATTAATGATTTCCTAAGATTATGATAGCGTTACCCAAAGGCATTTTCCCCCCACTTAGCCAAAGGCACAAGTACTTGTTTTTAAGTCAGAATGACAGCAGCCATCTGATTCCCTTCTTTTTCCACTTATTTATTTATTTACTTATTTTTGGTGGCAGTAGATTAAACCTTGGAGTGTTGCCAAAGCTAAAAGTGTACAAGTGTCCACTACAGAGATACAGACCCCCAGGTCTGTCTTGTTTTCAATAAGTGAAATTGGCTATCAACTTATTCTCCTATTTCTAGTTTTAATCTCAACATTTAAAAGGAGGTGGTATGGAGAGATTACTCATCAGTTGAGGATGCTTACTGCTCTTATAGAGGACCTGGGTTTGGTTTCTAGCACCCTTGTGATGGCTAACAACCTTCTGACCTTTATGGGCACTGTGCACATATGGTGCACTTACAAACATGAAATTAAATAACAACTATTTTAGCTGGGCAGTAGTGGGATACGCCTGTAATCCCAGCACTTGGGAGACAGAGGTCGGTGGAACTCTGTGAGTCCAAGGCCAGACTGATCTACAGAGAGAGTTCCAGGACAGCTAGGGCTGTACACAAAGAAACCCTGTCTTGCCACCCCTCCCTCCCCCCCAAAAAAAACATTTAAAAGGGGTTAATTAAGTTCATTGAGAAGTTCTGCATAAGTGTTGTCTCTGTCCCTTGAGCTAGAAGAGAAATAATTAGAAAGTCATTTCCTATTCTCTTTTTCTGTCTCCTTTCCTTCTTGTTTTCTTACATTTTCCCCTATATTGCTTTTAAGGATCTCATTACTATGCTTAGCTGTATCTGCTTAGAAAAGAGACAGAAAGTTTTGCTTTTGAGTGTCTTTGCTATCAAAATAGGCTACATATATGATCTCATACTTTTGTAAACCTTATAGGTATTGGTCATGTTTTGTTAAGAAAAACCTTGTCATCGGCTGGGTGTGGTGGCCCATGCCTTTAATCCCAGCACTCAGGAAGCAGAGGCAGGTGGATCATTGTGAGTTCGAGGCCAGCCTGGTCTACAAAGTGAGTCCAGGACAGCCAAGGCTACACAGAGAGACCCTGTCTTGAAAACACTAAAAAAAAAAGGGGGGGGGGAAGAAAGAAAAATTTGTCCATTTAAAGAGAGAGAAAGAGAAGAGAGGAGAGAGAAGAGAGAGATAAATTAGGAAAGAAAAGCAGCTAGAGAAGTAGATAGTAAGGAAAAACAGATAGAAAGGGGCAAAAGAGAAGAACTGGGATAGGGAGCCTGAAGTGGGAGAGAAGAGCTGAGAATACAGAGTCGCTAAACTAAGAAACAGCCAGGTCTATTTGGGCTTTCCCCTTTCAGTGAGTGTGTTATAAAGTAGGATGAAGTGGGTGAATGAAACACTCCCATGCTTTATTCATTGCATCTGTCTGCTCAGAACTGAGGAGATCCCCCTTATAATAAGGTGACTTGACAGACTGATCCTAGTGGGTTAAGGAGGAAGAAAATATTAAGTGATATGCCTTGGCTGGCTAGCATCCACAAGGTTATTTTTAACTTTCCTTTTTCAGTCTTTTCGTTGTTCATACTCCCTCACTAGCTACTATGAGAGCAGTCAAAATTAGCTGCTATATAAAGTGAAGTTCCTCTTGTCTCCCCAGTCACTTCCAAAATAAACAGAGAGTGATACTGTTCGTATTTTGTCTCACTTTACTCTGAAGGCTAGCAATAGAGGAAGCATGGATTAGTGTGTAGTGATTTCTAGGCTCTGTCCTCTGGACAGATTCCCCTTTGAGAACTCCAGCTGAGTGGCAGGACCATGTGGCAGGAGTGCAGCTGGAAGCCTATCATGGGCAGATTGGGGTTGGGTAAATATAGCAGGAGCAGGATGTCAGTGTGGGAGATGGATTGTTCTGGGAAAGGAAGTGTTGTCTTTCCTCTGAGAAACAATTTCCTGTACTTCTGGGACTTTTGCTTTCTTCTTCTTTTCCCCCCTGAGAGCAGAAGAGGCGTTGGCAGGGGTCGGGTACACTTGCTGAATTCTGTCTTTGGTTGTCTGTCTCTTTCTACATTTGAAGTTGGGTGTGAAAATCAGATCTATTTCAACAAGTTAGGAAATAGACCCAATAGATAGCCATACCCATGACTCAAATTTCATTTTTTTTACAGTCTTAAAATCCCTACCTGCTTAAAGTCTCTTTTAAAAAGTAGCCATTCTTTCCTCAAACCAGACAGGTTGAGAGGCAAAAATAATCATACAAAGAAAATCAACTCTATTGAAAGTCAGATATGAAGCAGCAGCTGGCAAGAGACAGCTGGGATGTTTCTGGGAGCTAGGCTCTAGCACAGAACTTAACTCTTTAAGCTCTGTATCATAGACTAAATCTATAAGAGGTTACATATTACGATTGAATAGAACATAATGAATTAGAAATTAATTTTGCATTTAAAAATTCCTTGGGGTAGGGGCTTAATTGGTCGAATGCTTGCCTAGCATGCATGGAATCCTTGTTTCCATTCCCAGCACCACATTAGAAACCTGTGGTACACCCCTGTAATCCTACGCTTGGGAGATAACGGGTGTGAGGATCAGGAGTTCAAAGTCCTCCTTTGCTATAATAGCAAGTTCAAGGCTAACCTGGGCTACGAGAGACCTTGCCACAAAACTAAACCAAAACCAAATTCTTTTAGGTAGACTTATTTTGTAATTGATTTAGAAATGTAGAAATGTTGTAAAGAAGTTTCCATAGGGGCTGGAGAGATGGCTCAGCAGCTAAGAGCACTTACTGTTGTTCTCCCAGGGGATCTGGATTCAATTCCCTATACCCACATGGCACTTACAACCATCCATAACTCCAGTTCCAGGGAATCCAATGCCCACCTCTGGCCTCTGTGGACACTTGACACACATATGGTATATAGATATATGTGTAGGCAGAGCACCTATAAACATGAAATGAAAATAAATAAATAAAATTACACCAAAAGTTTTCCTGTGTTTCATACCTAGTTTCTGCTATATATTTTACATTAATGTAATACTTTGTTACAGTAATTCAAGTCCATGCTTTGGCCATTTCATTGGCCTTATTCTAAGTGCCATTTTCTGTTTCAGAATCCTACCCAGGGTACCATTTTCTATTGAGTTGTCATCTCTCCTTAGACACTTCACGGCTATGACAGTGTTTCTCTTTTTCATTTGGATACACTATCTAGAAAACAGACTGTGCCTTTTAACTATTTCCTTTAGTTAAAACTCAGGATCCAAAGCTGGGCGTGTTGGGTACACCTTTAATCCCAGCACTCGGGAGGCAGAAGCAGGTGGATCTTTGTGAGTTCAAGGCTAGCCTGATCTATAAATCTAGATCTAGAACAGCTAGGGATACACACAGAGAAACCCTGTCTCAGAAAACAACAATAAAAAGAAAAAAAGAAAAGAAAAGAAAACCTCAGGATCCAAAAAGATTACAGATGTGCTCGCTAAAATCAAGTAAAATGTGGCTGTGATTTGGGAAAGGACAAGGGCCAAACTAGAGCTGGCCGTCTGTAGGGGCAGCACAGGCAGAGGTGAGTGTGGTTTGCTGTGGGGCCCTTCTATAGTGAATGAAAATTTAGTAGTTAATTTAGAAAACAAGTCTAGTGTACTAGAAAGAAGCAGGAAGCCACATGCTTTCTGTTTTAATCTTATGGGGGGCAGGGGCGTACAACTTACTCTTTATATTTCTTCTATGTCCAACAAAGTAGCTGATCACAGAGACTCCTCGGCAGGCTGTCTACGTGACCTTACTTTTTTTTTTTTTTCCGAGACAGGGTTTCTCTGTGTAGCCTTGGCTGTCCTGGACTCACTTTGTAGACCAGGCTGGCCTCGAACTCACAGCGATCCTCCTGCCTCTGCCTCCCAAGTGCTGGGATTAAAGGTGTGTGCCACCACCACCCGGCTTGTGACCTTACTTTCTGATAGCAGGCTCCATTCAGGCTGCTTTCTGGTCCCTGTTGTTGGACACCAAGTTCAATAGGAAAGCCTGTTGAGAATACGGCATGTACATCACCACACCTATTCAGTGTCCAACAGGTGTGGAAGAAACGAGCTGGGAACAATGGACGTGACTGTTTTTTCTTTTCTTTTTTTAGTTTCAGTATCTAGTTTTAGAGGCTGAAATTCTAGCTATGGTTTTAAGAGTCACATAACTGTAGTGCTAGGAAAAAAAGTCCAATAAGATATGGTAATTACTCACTCTGAATACCCCATCCAGAAGGATGAGCGAAAGGGATGCAGGAAAAAGGTTAAGTGGTGTGTTACTATTGACTAACATGCTTTTGTTCAGATAGGGGCCCTCTATGTAGCCTGGCTAGCCTAGATTTGCAATCCTTCTGACTCAGCCTCTCAAGGGCTGCAATTACAGGATTATAGGCATGTACCACCATTCCAGACAATCCTACATAGTATCAAGACTATCTCAGGTACCCGGTGTGGTGGCGCAGGCCTTTGATCCCAGCACTCAGGAGGTAGAGGCAGGCAGTTAGATCTCTGGAGTTCAAGGCCAGTCAGGTCTACAGAGTGAGTGCTAGGATAGCCAGGGAGGGCTACACAGGGAAACTTTGTCAGGGTGGGGTGGGGTGGGGGATGGGGATAGGAAATAAACAATGTAGGGGCATTTAGCAATGTGCCTCCTCTATTTCCAGAACATTTTAATTATCCCTGAAAGAAATGATCTACTCTTTAAGGAGTTTAGCCTGGCTGCTGGTCAGTACCACTCTAGACTCATGTAGTTATTTATTTGCTGGGGATTGAGCCCAGAGCCATTTGTTGATAGGAAATCACTTTATTACTGTGGCAAACCCTGACTCACCAGTCTACATTTCTGTCTCAACGGATTTTATATAAATGGAATCACATAGAAAGGAGAAAAATATTTACATGTAATCATACTAAATGACTTTTCATCTGGCTTCTTTAGTTTGGCATAATTTTTTTTGAAGCTCATTCATATTGTAGTATAAATCAGTATTTTATTTAAAAAAAAATTTTTTTTTTAATTTTAGCACTGTGGATCAAGCCTAGTGGCTTGTGCAAGCTTTGCAAGCACTCTACAAACTGAGCTACATCCTTAACCCTTTATTCTTTCTTATGGCTAAGTAATATCCTATCATCTGTGTTTACCTGTCAGCTGTTGATGAACATTTAGATTGCTTCTGCTGATTAACTATTATGAATAGTGCTGCTAAGAGCATGTGTGCGTGTGTTCCAGTGCCTGTTTTCAGTTCTTTGGGCATATACTTAGTAATATAATGCTGGGTCGTATGGCAGTTTTATGTTTAACTTTGTGGGGAATTGCCAGATGGCTTTTCTTGGCATACGAGCCGTCATTTTACATTCTTCTAAGTGCAGAAGAGTTCTGATTTCTCTATATTCTTACCAGTAAGTGTTTTCTTTAGGTATGATAGATGTCTGTGGGGCCTGCACACACCGATGCACCAATCAAGGACATTGCAGGCAGAGAACCTAGACCCCCTGTTCAGATGTAGCTGATGGACAGCTCATTCTCCATGTGGGAGGTTGGGGGAGAGTGGGGACTGCCTGAGATATGAACTCTGGTGCCTGCAATTTGAACACTGTCCCTTGCTGGGGCAGCCTTGTGGACACACAGAGGAAGGGGATGCAGGCTAACCTGATGAGACCTGGTAGGCTGAGGTCAGATGGTGGGGAAGGAGCCCCTCCCCCCAGTCAGAGGTCTAGGAGAGGGGAATAAGGTGGAAAAGGGAGGGAGGGTGGGAAGGGGAAGATAAGAGCGAGGGGATAGCAATCGGGATGTAATGTGAATAAATTATAATAAATAAAAACTTTAAAAATTAAAAAGAAAGGCCTGGAATGATGGTTCAGAGGTTAAGAGCACTGGCTGCTCTTCCAAAAGTCATGAGTTCAAGTCCCAGCAACCACATGGTGGCTCACAACCATCTATAATGTGATCCGGTACCCTCTTCTGGCATGCAGGCGTACATACAGACAGAACACTGTAAATATAAATAAATAAATCTTTTAAAAATTAAGAAGAAAGTATGATAGATATGGTTGTTTGAATAGGTCTGGACCCATAAACTCATGTGTTTTGATGTTTGGCTCGTGGGGAGTGGCACTATTAGGAAGTGTGGCCTTGTTGGAGGAAGTGTGTCACTGTGGGGTTGGGCTTTGAGGTCTTCTATGCTGAAGCTATGCCTGTCATGGCACACAGTTCTCTTCTTTTGCCTCTGGATCCAGATGCAGAACTCTCAGCTCCTTCAGCACCATGTCAGCCTGCATGACGCCATGCTTCCTGCCATGATGATAATGAGCTAACCCTGAAACTGTAAGCCAGCCCCAGTGAAATGTGTTCCTTTATGGGTTGTCTTGGTCATGGTGTCTCTTCACAGCAATAAAACCCTAAGACAAAAGACAAGTACTCAAACCCTGAGGTAGGTTCCCAGCCTTGTTTTACAAGATTATTATTATCATCATATCTTCTAAAGCTTTTGAGACCCGCTTGGACTTTATAATAAAGCTCTTCCCAGTTCTGGTTCTCCTAGCAACATCTTTCCTGGAATAACTGGGCTGCTCTTTGGGGCCCAGTGTTTTAAGGTTTTACTTTCTGTGCTTAAGAATTAAGAATGAGTTTTTTGGGGTTTGGGTGTAACCCAGTCGATAGAGCGCTTGCCTGTTATGCTTGAGGCCCTGGGTTCAGTCTCTAGCACTGAAAAGCAACAACAAAAGATCCACAATTTGCGGCAAATATAGTGATCAAATATGATTGCAAAAAAGGAAAGCGTTGCTGGGTTTGATGGCATAACCTGTGATCCCAGCACTTGGGAGGCAGAGGTGGGTGGATCTCTGCAAGTTTCAAAGCTAGCTGATCTACTTTCCAGGACAGCCAAGTCTACATAATAAGACCCTGTCTCAAAAAAAAAAAAAGTTGTCAGTTATAGTTTGTGTCTTTAGATGGGATGTTATTTCTGGTTTATTCTGCCATTAGATTCCTAGACGACATCATCGGCTGAATCTTGCTAACCATACAACAGTCTCAGATTGCTTATAGATTGCCACTTTATATGCCTACTTATAAAAATCAATCTTTTTTTCTCATTGGCAGTAGTGATAGGGATCAGACAAAGGGTCTTGCACATGCTAGGCAAGTACTCTACCACTGAGCTACAGTCTTGGCCCCAGAATAGCCTAAAGAGGGAGTTAACCCCTTTTCTGATATTTGATTGGTTCTTTTGAAGGGTACCATATTTCAGTTATTACTACTATTTGGTGTGTGTGTGTGTGTGTGTGTGTGTGTGTGTGTGTGTGTGTGTGTGTGTGTGTGTGTGATGCGTGTGTGTGTGTGATGCCAAGGGTTAAACTCAGGATTTAACATATGCAGTTAGTGCATTCAGTCCTAGCCACTCTACTCCTAGGTTCTATCCCAGCCCTTCCACTACTACTGGTATTAAATCTCTAGCCAAGTATGGTGTTGCATGCCTACAATTCTAGCACTTGGGAGGCAGAGGCAAGAAGATGGCTGCAAGTTCAAGACCACCCTGATTTACATAGTAAGCTCTAGACTAGTCAGGGCTACATAGTGAGACCTTGTCTCCAAAAAGAGAAGAAGGAGGAAGAGGAAGGAAGGAAGAAGGCTGCACACTGGAACTACTGGTTTTTTGCTTTTCTTTATTAATACATTTTTCCTTTTTTTCTTAGCAGTGTTCTTTCCTATCATGTTGAGTGATAGATTTTTCTAACCTTTAGAAAGATTATTTGTTAAATACTAATGTTTATTACGTAGTTCCATAAAATACTATGAGTCTGAATATATTTAAGTATTTAATGCTACTATTGGTTGCTTTTTTGTTGTTCAGTAAATTTGAGCCAGTTTCAAAGTAAACAGATGGTAGTCACTGCACTACCCTCCACCCATCAGTACTTACTGACATTGGGTTACGAGTGCATTCTACCCATCTGATCAAAGTCAGGCTTTGAATAAGTCAGGTGTGGTGAGTGACAGGTATGCCTGGATTTTGTCTTGAGAGATTTGGGGATGTGGAAAGCATAAGACCCACTTCCCTTTCTGTAATGTACTGTGGTCTGTAATAGGTTGAGTTGTAACATTCATTAAACCACTCCTCACATTCCCTGTTTTCAAAGCTTATCAGGATGAGTTTGATTTAGTTATTTGGAACCAGAACGGCAGTTTGTGGAGCTAGGTCCGAAGCTACATAGCTGTAATATATCAGAGATCAGACTTGGGTCCCAGTGGGATTATTCCTTGGGCTTTATTTGCCTGGAAGTATACACAGGAGCCAAGTGGTATGTATGGAAAGCTTTGCTGGAATGCAAATTGGACATATTTTGTTGGGACCTGTAGGGGATTTTCACTGCTTCATAATTTTTCAGAGGTTTGTTATACAGCAGACAGCTACTGCCTCTTCTTTAAATCTGTAAATCCCCCTCTTTTTCCTGTTCTAAAGGTCAGATTTTTTTTGACAACTGTGTGCAGGAACAAGATTTGCTAAATCCCTTCATTTTTATTCATACAAATATCAGAATTCAGTGAACATCAGTTATCCAGCATTTAGAGGTAAGGAAAACTCGGGAGAATCTTGTGAATCTCAACTTAGTGTCAGGCATATGTCTCTGGGGATAAATTTGCTGCCTCAACTTTAACCCGTAGCTGATTTGATAAGAGACAACCCTCTCACCATGGCTTCCTTGTATTCGAAACCTATCTTTAATTAACCCCATGTCTGTAGAGCTAGAAGATAGGTAATATAATTAGCAAGAAAATAATGTTTTGGGCTTTTCTCGTGGAGTCTCTTTGACTGTGACAGTGCTTAGATTCATATTGGAAAAAATATATAATCCCTTCTAATGAAGCTATTTCATTATTCTTACTTACAGTGATGCCTTAGGCATTGCTCAGTTTTAGTTTGAATATGATTCTTTCTTATTACGATTATTTATGTCCCGAAAATTGAACTCAGGTTGTCAGGATTGGAGAAAAGCACTTATCTGCTAAAGCATCTTCCCAGCCCAGATGATTCTTTCCTACCTAATAGTTCATCAAATAGTTATATTATCATACAGTACAGTTTTCTATCAAACTTGTTTAATTTGATATTACCCTGTCTATTGCTGTATAGCAAATTTCCCAAGTATATGGCAGGTTTTTAAAAAAATATATATATTTCAAAAGTTTCTTTGAGTCAGGAATTTGGGGCTACTTAGCTAGTAGATAGGTTCTTTCAAGGTACCAGGCAGAGAGAGAGCCATCTGAAGGCCAAACTGAACTGGAAGGTTCCTGTGTAGTGTAGGCTTCTCAGCAGGACAGCTAGCCAAGTGGAAGCTGCTGTATCACCTCTAGGTATATGTTCTAGGAGAGACAGAGTGAAAGCAGAAACTTTAAAGTGTGTGTGCGTGCCTGTGTGTATTTGTTGCTGGAAATCAAACTTAGGGCCTCATGCTTCCATGCTAAGCACATGCTCTGTCACTAAGCTATATCATTCCAGAAGCCATACTTTTTAAATTGTTTGGTAATTTCATACATGCATATGATGTTTTGGTTAAATATACCCTCCCCCATTTTCTCCCTTCTCTTCCACTACTTTTCCCTCCCAACCTTATGTTTTCATTTTTGTTTGTTTTTGACACAGGGTCTTACTATGTAGTCTTGGAACTTATAGTGATACACCTGCCTCTGCCTCCTGTGTTCTGGGATTAAAGGCCTCTGCCACCATACTTGGCCTGTGTGCTCTTCTTAAAAATATTTATTTATTTTATTTTATTTTATGTGTCTCTCTGTGTGCCCGAGTGTGTATATGTACACTACTTGTATACAGTTGCCCTCAGAGGCTGAAAGAGAGCATTGGCTTTCTGGAACTGGAGTTAATAGGTGCTTGTGACTAAACTTGCATCCTCTGGAAGAGCAGCAATTGCTCTTAACTACTGAGCCATTTCTACAACCCCATGGACTCTTAAAAAAAAATCACTGAGTCCAGTTAGTGCTGCCAGTATGTACATGGATGTAGGCTGTCTACTGCAGCATAGGTACATGGATGTAGGCTGTCTGTCTACTGCAGCATAGGTACGTGGATGTAGGCTGTCTGTCTACTGCAGCATAGGTACGTGGATGTAGGCTGTCTGTCTACTGCAGCATAGATACATGGATGTAGGCTGTCTGTCTACTGCAGCATAGGTACATGGATGTAGGCTGTCTGTCTACTGCAGCATAGGTACACGGATGTAGGCTGTCTGTCTACTGCAGCATAGGTACATGGATGTAGGCTGTCTGTCTACTGCAGCATAGATACATGGATGTAGGCTGTCTGTCTACTGCAGCATAGGTACATGGATGTAGGCTGTCTGTCTACTGCAGCATAGGTACATGGATGTAGGCTGTCTGTCTACTGCAGCATAGATACATGGATGTAGGCTGTCTGTCTACTGCAGCATAGGTATGTGAATGTAGGCTGTCTGTCTACTGCAGCATAGGTACATGGATGTAGGCTGTCTACTGCAGCATGGGTAGCATTTCCAGAGCCATATCCCTGAAGAAACCAGCTGTCCCTCTCCCAGCAGCTCTCCGTGGCCAGAAGCTCCTTATTTAGGAAGGAGCTTTGTTTGTCCCTCCCCCATGCACACTAGGATCTTGGTTGGCTTAATGTTGGGCAAATCTTGTGCATACAGTCAAAGCTGCTGAGTTCATGTGTACAATGGCTGTCATTTCAGGAAAAGTCTGACTGAGTCATTCACTACCTCTGGCTCACACAACACCCTCCCTTCCTAAAGATCCTTGAGTCTTGTAGGAAGACATCAACTCTTTCTCTTTCTTTAAAAAATATTTTTGCAGTCAGATGTGGTAATGCACACCTGTAATCCCAGCACTCAGGAGGCAGAGACAGGCGGATCTCTGTGAGTTTGAGATCAACCTGGTCTACAGAACAAGTTCCAGGACAGCTGGTGCTATACAAAGAAAGCCTATCTTGGAAAACATATTTGTTTTTACTTATTTTATGCATATGAATACTTTGCCCATGTGTATGTCATTGTACCACATGTGTGCCTGATGCCTGGAGGTCAGAGAAAGTAATTAGAGTCCCTGGAACGAGAGTTATTAGTGGTTTGGAGCCGTCATGATGGTGCCGGGAATTGAACCCACATCCTTGCAAGAGCAAAAAGTTTCCTTAAACACGGATACATCTAACTGTCCCCCATACTTTCTTTTTAAATTTAACTTCAAAAATATCATCTCATCCTTTGTGCCTTACTGTATTGGGCACATAGATTAACTGACTCTGATATGTCTGAGAAGGGATTACACAAAGCCATTGGAAGTCATTTTGGAGGCTGATTTCAAAGTAAGATAAGTTGAAAATTACATATGTTTACTGGGATTTAAAGATGGATATATTTTATAGGTTATTTATTTATTGTGTGTCTTATATGAGTGCATGTATGCCGTATAGGTGTGTGTGGGGACAACTTGAGGGAGTCAATTCTGTCTTCTTAGGTGGATCCCAGGTTCCTCCAGCTTGGCAACACCTTGCCTACTGAACCATCTTGCAGGCCCTGGTGTTTCTATTATAAAAATGATAATTGTCTTCTAGTTCTCTTCTTCCAGCCTCTCACATCTCTGAAATCTGCCATGGTGTAGATTGCAAATGTGTATGCAAGTATTGCTTCAGTGTGTCAATTGCTCTGTCTCTCAAACACAAATAAAAACCCTCTTGTTCTTTAACATAAACCTAGTAAATGTGAACATCTTTGTGTGTGTGTGTGTGTGTGTGTGTGTGTGTATGTGTGTATGTGTGTGTGTGTGTGTGTGTGTGCATGCGTGCATGCGTGCACACGCACCCATACACACATACAAAGCACAGAGAGAAGGATGTTGGGTACCCTGCTTTGTCGTTTTTTACTTTAAGGTAAGGTTTCTCATTGAACCTGGAGCTAGGCTGGCAGCTAGCAAGCCCTAGCAATAGCAGTCTGCTTGTGTCCATCCTGGAAGTGCTGGGGTTACAGCACACATAACCAGGTACATATGCTTGTTCAGCAGACAGTTTTCCCATTGAGCTATCTCCCCAACTCCATTATTTTAAAAAACTGGAAGGGGGAGGTGTCTCATTACCAAGGCTTTCTTTAAATCTTATGTATGTAACCAAAAAGACATCCTCCTTCCTCTACATCCAAAGTGGTGAAATTACAGGTGTTTTCTTCAACTTGTTCTGTTTGTGCTGTGCTTAGGGTCAAATCCAGGGCTTTGTGCATGCAAGGCAAGCACTCTACCAACTGAGGTATATGGCCAGCCCAATGTGAATTATTTTGGGGTGTTTTCTGGGAGCTCCATAATAGAGATTAAAGTCTTTTTCTTTTTCTTTTCTTCTTCTTCCTCTTCCTTCTTTTTTCTTCTTCATGAGAAGAAGCCCAGGCTGGCCTCTACCACAAAGTAGTTGGAAGTCCTTGGAAGTCCTGAATGCTGCCAGTGTCTTTTTTTAAAAATCACTTTTGACTATTTCTGTTCTAGGTAGGTAGGTGTGTGTGTGTGTGTGTGTGTGTGTGTGTGTGTGTGTGTGTGTGTGTGTGTTTTGCCCTGGGAATTAAATCCAGGGCCTCATTTATGCCTGGTAAGCACTCTACAAGTTGAGCTTTACCCTCGGCCTGCTGTTGGAGTAGTTGCTGTGGTTCTACAGAGAAGTGCTCATGCATCACCTAGTTTATTGAAGTATAGAAATACAGGTACTGGATGAGTCTTTGGCTCAGAGTGTTCATGGGAGCAGTGAGTGTGGAGAATAGGCAATCCAAGATGTAAGAAGGGTAGATGAGGACAAGGCTGACACCAGACCTATAAATACCTTAAGGTCTCATTTAGTGCTTTGAAATAGTAATTAGGTCACTTTTATTGTCTTCTCCAAGTTATTTATTGGTTGTCTCTGAAGACAAGGCATTAGAACTTTTAGAGAGAATGCTACTGTCTGTGGCTCACAGAGAGCAGGTAGAGGCCCAGATGGTAGAGTCTTGCCTGGAGTACACAAGGCCATTCAGTCTCTAGTACCTCACGGACCAAGGGCATGATGCTTTTAACCCAGCACTCAGAAGCTGGAGGTAGTAGAGGCAGGAGGATGGGGAGCTCAGGGTCATTTTATGCTATATCGCAAGTTCATAGTAAGCATGGATATACTAGGTCCCCATATAAAAAGTGCAGATTCTGGTCGACTCTTTCTCTCTTTTGCTTATTGAGACAGGGTCTTGTGTACTCCAGACTAGCCTGTAACTCAGCTGGCCACAGCTTCCCAAGTCTTAGGATTGCATACAGTCTTACACTGCTTACTACAGACAGAAGTCAGTTCTGTTACAGTGAGGTGACTTGGTGTAAAATCTGAGTGTTGAGACTTAGCTAGAGATAATATCCAGTTTTCTAAGCAAGAAGGTGGAATTCTAAGCAGTGAAGGGACCTGACTTTACCATGGCACCTTACTGATAGATTGACCACATGACCAGGGAGCTCATGACCAAGCCATTATTCTCCCTACACATATTTGTATGTGTCTTTGTGTGTGGATATGTGCGCATAAGTGCAGGAGCCCTCAGAGTCTGGAGGTGTCATCAGATCGCCCTGGAGCTAGAGTTGGAGGTGGCTATGAGCCAGTGGACATGTGTGCTTGCGACTGAGCTTGGGTCCCCTGCCAAAGCAGTATGTGCTTCGAGCTGCTGATCACATCCCCAACCTCTCTTAGATTTTAAAGTGAGGTCCTAGTTTCTAGTATATTCTTTTTGCTTAAAGAGGTTAGAGGAATAAAAGTCTTATTTTCTTCTCTAAATAAGAAAATTGGACCAAATGATTTCTAAAACTGTAAGATTTTTAATGTCTCTTGTCCTCTCTCATACAACCTTTTCAATATTTTCAGGAGGATTCTATTCCATATGAATGCCATTATAGTGTACTTGTAATGGAATTTTTGATGTTAAAATATTACAGAACATACTTTTTTTTTCTTTCCGTGACAGGGTTTCTCTGCATAGCTTTGGCTATCCTGGAACTCCTGCTGTAGACCAGGTTGGCATTGAACTCTGCCTCCTGCCTCCTGAGTGCTGGGTTTAAAGGTGTGTGCCACCATGCCTGGCTTCCAGCCAGCTTTTTAGCTGACTTTTAGTCTTTACTTCTTTAGTCTGTTCTAGTTAGCTTGATCTACAGAAGAATAAGGCCAGAAAAAACATAGTTTGAGCAAGATTACATAGTTTACTAGCTGAGAAAGTCAGAATTCAAGACTGATTCCTTGTCCATTGTTGATACTTCTGAGAAATGCGCCCATCTGACTTAAATGAGAAATTGAGGTTTAGAGGTTGCAGAGATAATTCAGAATTAAGAGTGCTTGCTATTCTGTATCATCCCCACCACCTGCATTGTTGGCTAACTACCATTGGTAACTCCGGTTCCAGGGAAGTTGACACCCTCTTCTGGCTTCCACAGGCACCACACATGCATGTGGTATACCTAGATACATATAACAAAACAGTCATGTACATAAAATAAAATAGGGGTTTTTGTTTTTGTTTTTGTTTTTAAGGAAATGAGGGTTTGTTTTACTTGGCAGTTTTGTTTCCTTAATTAGGAATTTTAAACTTTGCCAGGGTCTAGTGCATATTACATTCATGCTGGACCATGACCTATACCCCTGACCCATCCAACCTTAGCTATTCGGTTTTAGAACACTGGCTAGAAATTCAGCTTTTCTTCTTTTTTGTAAGGTGATGGGGATAAGACATTCAGTTTTAAAGCCTAGTAGAAATCCCAGCCTAGAGATGGCTTTATTTCTTGAGACAAAGAATTGTAGAGCCTGGGTAAGTTATAAGCATAAAAGTTAGGCTAAGAAAGGATTTGTGTGTGTGTGTGTGTGTGTGTGTGTGTGTGTGTGTGTGTGTGTGTGAGAGAGAGAGAGAGAGAGAGAGAGAGAGAGAGAGAGAGAGAGAGAGAACATACGAATGTATCTGTATGTATATGGAGGCCAGAGAGAAACCTCGGTGTTCCTTAGGACACCGTCTTGTCTTTTGAGTTTGAGACAGGGTCTCTCATGGGCCTGAAATTTGTCAAATAACCTAAGCTGTCTGGCCAATGAGTCCCCAGGGACCCACCTATCTCTACCTCATCAGGCTTGGGATTACAGGCACATGCCAGCATACCCAGCTTTCTTTCATGGGTTCTAGGGATCAATCCAAGTCCTCATGTTTCCAAAGAAGTGCTTTGCTGACTGAGCATCTCCCTAGGCCTTCTCTCCACCCCTACTTCTCTTTTGTAAACAGGGTTTGTGTATCCCAGGGTGATCTTGATCTTACTAGGTAGCCAAGTGGTCCTTTTCCCTCTAACTCAATGGTTCTCAACCTTCCTAATGCTGTGACCTTTAACTCAGTTCCTCATGTTGTGGTGACCTTGAACCATAAGGACACCACAAGAAAACTCACAAATCACTAACCTGAGCTCATAGGGGCTTCCTGAGACTGAGCTGATCATCAGGGAGCCTGCATGGGTCTGACCTAGGCCCTTTCCTTATATGTTATGGCTGTGTAGCTTGGTCTTGTGGGACTCCTGTCAGTGGGAACCGGGGCTGTCTCTGACTCCTTTGTCTGCTCTTGGGACCCTTTTCTTCCTACTAGGTTGCCTTGTCCAGACTTATTATGAAGGGAGGTGCCAGATCTTACTGTAACTTGATATGCCATGGTAGGTTGATATCCCTGGGAGACCTGCCCTTTTCTGATGGGAAAGGAGAAGCATGGATGGGGTGGGGGGAGTGGAGGAGTGGAGGAGAAACTGCAGTGGGTATGTAATATATGAGAGAAGAATAAATTTAAAGAATTATTTTTGTTGTTCCTTCATAACTAGTTTTACTACTGTTATGAATCATAATGTAAATATCTGTGTTTTCTGATGGTCTTAGGCACAACCCCTATGGAAGGGTCTTTCAAAAAGGGGGTTGAAATATACAGATTGAGAACCACTTCTCTAACTTTTTTGAGTCCTGAAATTACAGGTGCATGCCCTTATGCCTCATATATGTGGTACTAAAGATCAGACACAGGGCTTGCAGTATACTAAGAAAGCACACTATGATTGAGCTACATTCCCAGCCCTCTAATTGCATTTAGACTTTAACTTGTTTAAAATAACTTTTGTTTAAAACTTTCATTTTTCCCTCCAAGTCAGAAGAGCTAAGCAAGCAGCATAAGGTAAAGACTTGCCAGCTATGCAGAATGTGTTATTGTATGTGTGTTGTTCATATGGTTCTGTTGTGCATGTGTGTGTGTGTGTGTGTATGTACATATATGTAGAGGCTGAAGATAGACATCAAGTGTCACCCTCAATTTTGTTTGTTTGTTTATTTTTGTATAGGCTCTTACTATATAGTCCTGGGTGGCCTGCAAGTCACTATGTTTAGATTAGACCAGGCTGTCCTCAAATTCAATGGAGATCTCCCTGTTTCAGCCTCTTGAGTACTGGCATTAAAGATGTGTGCTACCATACCAGTCCTCATTTTTGTTTTTTAAGATTGTTTTTAAATTGTTTATGTGAGTGCAAGTGTCCATAGAGGAAGGAGGGTGTTGAGCCCTTGAAGTAGGGTCACACAGGCTATTGTGAGCCACCTGATATGAATGTTGGGAACCGAGTGTAGACCCTCTGCAAAGCCGTATGTGTTCTTAATTGCTGAGCCATCTCTCCAGCCTTCACTTTATTTTTTGAAGCAGAGTTTCTCACTGAACTTGCAAGCTCATTGATTGGCCTAGGCCAGCTAGCGAGTGAGCCCCAGAGTTGTGCCTATGTCTAACCAACACTAGGTTTAGGGACGTGAACCACTATACCTATACTTTACATTGGTACTGGGGATCCAAACTCAAGTTCTCGTGGCAAGCGTGTCGCGAACTGAGCCTTCCTTGTTCCCATGACAGAGCCTTTGTAAGGTGCTTGCTATAAAGCCATGGCTAGATTTTGCTTCCAGAGTAAGTTGGAAAATCAGGATTTGAGCAGTTTGGTTTTATGTGCCTTACTTGCAGCCTTAAGTTAGAAGCCTGATGTGTTGGTTTTGGATTTCTTGACAAAATACTCAAAGAAGCCAGAAAAGGAGGAAATACTCATCTTGACTCATAGTTTCAAAGGTTTCAGGCCGTGGTCACTTGGCATTTGTGTTTCTGAGTCTGTGCTGAGGCAGAGAATCCTAGTGGAGAGGGTGGGGTAGAGCAGAGCTGATTGTCTTGTGGCAACTAGTAAGCAAAGAAAATGATGAGCAGCCTGGGAACAAGAGCTTTCAAGACACTTCCCAGTGACTTGCTTTCTCAACTAGGTCCCTCCTCCTAACAGGTCATGTAGCTAGCTATGAGCTTATTAGTGGACTAATCCATTGATAAGGTTAATAGCTTTATGGTCTAGTTACCTCTCATTAACACACCCCTAGCTGAGGACCAAGTCTTCATCACACAGGGTTTGGGGAATTCTAGAGCCAAACTGTAACACCTACTAAACCAAAGAGCTAGTTCTGTATAGACAGATACAGACAGAGGTTACATAGTAAACATCCTTTGAAGCAATATTTATACAAATCATCAAAAGAAAGTAGATTGAGTCTTGCCGATACTCTCTCTCTCTCTCAACCTTCCTTTCTTCCTTCTAAATATTCATATATTTTCCTATTTAGACCAAAAGGATGACAAAGGGAAAGAAATGACCTTTTAAAATTACTTTATGTGGAGAATTTGAAGTTGTTTTGGAACTTTACAACCTATTGGAACCAAACTCTGTTTCCCTAAAGACCCTCTTAATTTTTTAAAGCTGGGAGGTGGCGGCACATGCCTTTAGTCCTAGCACTCAGGAGGCAGAGGCAAGTGGATTTCTGAGTTCCAGGCTAGCCTTGTCTATAGAATGAGTTCTGGGATAGCCAGGGCTACACAGAAAAAACTTGTCTTTAAACAACAAACAGACAAGCAGCCCCCCCCCAAAAAAAAACCAAAACAAAAACAATTGAAAAAGTACCTCCTAATTTTTGTTTTGTTTGTTTTTTGAAATAGGCTCTTGCTTTGTAACTCCAGCTTTCCTGTAATTCATTCTGTGGCCTAGGCTGGCCTCGAACTCAAGTCTACAGTCTTAGCTTCTTCAGTTCTGGAATTACAGGGATGTGCCAATATCTGGCTTTAAAAACATCAAAGTTTTACAAATGAATGATTCAACAAAACACAGAAGTCTGTATTATATACATTATACATATGTAATATAAAATATGTAATTTTAGTATTTTTTCTCTAAGGTAACTAAATTGTTGGACAAGTACTGCCTTAAAATTGAGTTGAGTAGGGCTGAAGAGATAGATTAGCAGTTATGAGCATTTGCTGTTCTTCTAGAGGACTTGAGTTTGATTCCCAGCAGGCACATTAGGTAGCCCACAACTGCCTATAATTCAAGTTTCAGGGAATTTGACACCCTCTTCTGGCCTCTACAGTACCTGCACACATGAGGCATACAGTCACATAGACACAAGTTTAAAAAAATTTGAATTGGGTATTAAAATCAAAGGGTTGAAACCAATGGTTTTGGAATATATTGTAGGGGATGGAAAGACGGCCCAGTGTTTAAGAGCATCGACTGTTCTTCCAGAGGACCAGCATTTGTGTCCCAGCACCCACATGGTGTCTTATAACCATCTGTAATTCCAATTCCAGAGGATTAGACACCATCTTCTGTCCTCCGTGTGCACTGGTACACATGTTGTGCACAGATATACATCCAGGCAAAACACTTATACACATAAAATAAAAATAAACAAAGTTAAAAATTTTTAAATATTTCTAGGTTCAGCATGATAGCATATGCCTGTAATCCTGTGATTTAAGAGAGATGAGGTAGGGGGATGAGTTCAAGCCTAGTTTGGACTGTACTGGGAGAGACTGTCTCAAAAATAGAAAATTAAAGCTATCCTCTAAAATCAATTATGAGTTTATCTATTTATTTATTTATTTATTTATTTTTAATTTAAATTTTTGTTTTTCAAAACAGGGTTTCTCAGTGTAACAGCTCTGGCTGTCCTGGAACTTGCTCTGTAGACCAGGCTGGCCTCGAACTCACAGAGATCCACCTGTCTCTGCCTCCTAAGTGCTGGGATTAAAGGCATACACATGCACCACCATAGTCTGGCTTCTATTTATTATTTACAGACCTAGCTACACAGCTTAGAATCAAGTTGTATAATAGCATCAAATCTCTTTTTAATAAAATGTCTTTTATACTTTTGTCAGGGATCAGGGCATCTAATAACTTAGTGAGTACTTACTGACTTATATTTTTAGTAGGCCCTTCATTTGGCAAGATTTTATTGGTCTTATGCAGTATAGATGGTAATATGTGTTAGGCAATTCACGTACATCATTTCACTTAATCTTTTCAAGAATATTTCAAAGACCAGCAAGATGGCTTAGCAGGTAAAAACATTTGCTGTGTAAGCCTGACAACCTGAGTTGTCACATAGATCCCATGGTAGAAGGAGATGATTGACTCCTGAAAGTTGTCATCTGGCCTCTGTGTCCATGCTACAGCGTGCTTTGCCTCCGGACACTTCCCCCTTCCAATTTGTTTGTTTGCTTGTTTACAAAGAAAGTAATTCAAGATAATACTATGAAAATTTTATAATAGGAGAAATAGTGTCCAAAGTACCTTTAGGTCACATACTTGGTAAGTGGCAGAACGAGGACTCTTAAGTATGGGCCATTTCACTGATGATAGTTCCTGTGCTTGCCTCCATATTGCCTTCTCTTGAAAGCCTGGAGTTACTGACAGAAGACAAACTAGTCTCAGCAAATAGGAAACTCCTAGTCTGCTGTTCCACAAGAGCGCTTGATTTTCAATCGTGACAATAAGCTCCTGTCTTTCTTCTAAGAGCCTAGGAGAATAAGTGCAAAATGGCTGAGCAAGTAAGAGTGTAGGTTCTAGACAAAAGATATGAAGGCCTGGCTTTGAATGGCAGTCTCACCTCGATGACCTCTGGCCGACTACCTAACCTTAGCCTCGGAGCCTCATCTGTAAAGTAGGTACAGTGTGGAATACAACTTAGCAATAAGAAGGAATGAACTGTTGGCATATGCTTAAGCTTGGATTCAGCTCAGGTTTGTTGTGATGAGTGGATGCTGCCAATATGACACTCTAAACAGGCAACACTATAGAGACAGGGAGCAGCACTCAGCAGGGAAGGGTGCTTTCCATGAAGGAGAGGATTGAATCAGGCAAACTGTCATCTGATCTCAACTTACAAAGAAATTGAATTCAAAAATTTAAAAATCTAAACAATAAATAAGTAAATAAAAAACAACAAGTTAATTTGAATTTGAGCAGCAACATCACACTGTAGTCATCATGCGGGTAGCAAACAATTTCATTGTTCACTCACACCTATCCAGCACAGCGTTCCTGACTTCTGGCCTACACAGACACAGGAATGAGACCTAATGTGACTTGTCCTTACAATGGGGTTCTCCACAAACCCCAATATTCACATACTAACTCAACTTGACCTCATTTTGATAGCAGATAGGTAAAAAATATGACTACCAACTATGAGGGGACTTTTGAGGTAATGAAACTATTCTATAGCCTCATTTTTTGTAGTGTTTACATGAATCTGTATGTGTGTTATAAATAACAGAAGCTCAAGCTAGGCGTGGTGGCACACGCCTTTAATCCTAGCACTTGGGAGGCAGAGGCAGACGGATCACTGTGAGTTCAAGCCCAGCCTGGTCTACAAAGTGAGTCCAAGACAGCCAAGGCTACACAGAGAGACCCTGTCTCAAAAAACCAAAACCAAAAACAACAAAAAAAGAACCCCAAAACCAGAAAATCTGTTCCACTCTCCAAATTAATTTACTGTGTATTAATTTAGAAAGCAAATTAAGTAAGATGTGGTAGTGTGTGCCTATAGTCCCAGCTACCCAAGAAGCTTAAGATGGGAAGATCTCTTGATCCCAGGAATTTGAAACTAGTTTAGGAAACAGTGGGATCTCATCTCATTAAGTAAATAGCTGGGTGTGATAGTGTTCATGTGCAGTTGCACTCTGGATGGTGGAGGTAGAAAGATGTGTTCAGAGTTACCCTCGGTTACACAGTGAGTTCAAAGCCAGCCTAAGTTACTTGAGACCAGGTCTCAAAAAGCACAAACTCATGAAAGGGCTGAGGATGTAGTTCAATTGATAGCTTGCCTAGTGTGCTTGAAGTTCTGGGTTTGATTCTTTGGGGTTTTTTTTGTTTGTTTGTTTTTTGTTTTTGAGACAGGGTTTGTCTATGTAGCCTTGGCTGTCCTGGACTCTCTTTGTAGTCCAGGCTGGCCTCAAACTCACAGCAATCCGCCTACCTCTGCCTCCCAAGTGCTGGGATTAAAGGCGAGCACCACCATGCCTGGCCTGAGTTTGATTCTTAATAAGGCATAAATTAGACATGGTGGTGTTAGCTGGTGATCCTAGCATTTGGGAGGTAGATAGGTGGATCAGAAGTTCAAAGTCATCCTTGGATACATAGAAAGTTTGAGGCTAGTCTGAATTAGACACACTGTCTTTAAAATTTTTTAACATCAAAATAATCAACCTATCAATAAAAATGAATATATAAAAATAGAGACCATGATAAAAAATTTTAATTTTTTTACTTTTTTAGATTTTTAAAAAATGTTTATGAATGTTTTGACAGCATATATGTCTGTGTACCACGTGGTTACCTGATGCCTGTGGGGTCAGAAGAAGGTGTTAGGTCTCCTAGAATTACCTGGAGTTAACGGTTGTGAGCCACAATGTGGGTGCTGGCAACTGAACCCGAACCTTTTGCAAGAGCAACAAGTGCTGTAAATTGCTGAGCTATCTCTCCAGCTTTTTTTGTTTTGTTTTGTTTTGTTTTTTAACTTTTTAGATCTATTTGTTTTATAGTTTAAAAAAAAGTGTCATAAGGTCATTATGAAAAATAAAAATAAGATAATATAAGTATGATAGTATCACAGTGCCTATCTGGTAGGTAATATATATTAAGTATTTTTGTTATTTTTGACATTATTAAAAGTACATTAAATGTGACATTCATTAAAAGGAAGGGGGAATAAAGTTTCACCCCATCTACATGAGTATAGTCAGTAAACAGGAAAACGAGTAGCCATGAGTCAGATGGAGTATGTTTTCACATGACTTGGCAAAGACCTTGAGGTCTGGATGGTTAGGCGAGCATTTCTGGAATATCTTGATGGCGGCTTCTTTGCTAGCTGCACATTGTTATTCAGTAAAATGCCGTTGTCTCAGAAGCTTCAGCTCCTTCCACTGGCGTCAGATTAGTCTGCACTTGGGATTGAACAAATTGATTAAAGAAGGAGCTGAGGTATTCCTCATCCTTGGGAGATGGCAGCTGGTCTGTAGAACCGCTAGAGCTCCAAGAGCTGGTTCTTCCTGTTAGCCACAGCCTCTGACAACAGCAGGGTGACGACAGAGAGGGCAGGTATTATTCAAAGGTTAAAAAAAAATTAAGGTCATAGTAGCATTATAGTTATTACAACAATGAAAAAGAGGCTGTAAGGTAGTTTTTTACTTTTAATTTTTAAATTATGTATATACATGTGTGCCTTTGTATGGGCATTGGTGTTTTGTCAGCATGTCTGTCTATGTGAGAGTGACAGATCTTGGAGTTACAGATAGTTGTGAACTGCCATGTGGGTGCTGGGAATTGAACCTAGGTCCCCTGGAAGAGCAGTCAGTGCTCTTAACCACTGAGCTATCTCTCCAGCCCCTCCAGTTTGTTTTTATTTTATCTTATTGTTACTAAATGCCTATTTATATTCTAAAAAGAGAGAAAGGGTGTAGATTTAGGTGAGTGGGGAATTTTTAAGAAGCCGGAGAAGGGGAACCATAATCAGAATATAGTATATGGAAAAATGCAAACCAAAGAGAAGTAATTATGTTAATAGATATATGACCTTTTAATAGAAAAAGTTGGATTAAAGACTTTTCTTTTTTTCTTCTTGTTTAAAAACTTTTTAAAATGGTTCCGTTGGCTGTTGTTCTATAAGTACATTGCTCTAACTGATTGCGCCACTGGAGCACTTGCTGGCTATTGTTGTGTTGGTGTTTACCAGTGGGGTATACTGAGGTGGCAGAAGGATCACAAGTTTGAGGCTATCTTGGGCCACACCTTTTAAAAGGAGCCTGTAAGGTGGCTCTGCTGTTAAAGCCACTTGCTGTGAGGCTGGCAACCTAAGTTTAATCCCCAGAACCCTCAAGGTAGGAGAGAACCAACTTCAGAAAGTTGTCTCCTTACCTCTATATGTGCACGCTACACGCAGACACACACACACACACACACACACACACACACACACACACACACACAAATATAAACAAAATTTTTTTATAAACAAAATTTGTAAATGGTTCTGTTGGCCTGTAGGCAAAGTCCAAGATCATTTCCAAATGATAGAATATTTAATTCTGCCCTGAAATATATTTAAAAATTTTTTCAAGAACTTGTTACGTTTTTGTTTTGTTTTGTTTCTTTTGGTTTGGTTTTTCGAGACAGGGTTTCTCTGTGTAGCCTTGACTGTCCTGGACTTATTTTGTAGACCAGGCTGGTCTCAAACTCACAGAGATCTACCTGCCTCTGCCTCCTGAGTGCTGGGATTAAAGGTGTCCACCACCACACCCGGCTAAGAACTTGATAGTTTTAGTGTTCACATTTAGATCTTTTACCCATTTTGAGTTAATTTTTCATACTTTTATAGTTGAAGTTATAGAATTTTATAACATTTCTAAATAAATTATATCTTTAAATTTTTAAATTTTATTGTTTTATGTGTGGAGGTGCCTTACCTGCATATGTGTCGGTGCACCATGTGTATGCGGTATCCTCAAAAGCCAGAGCATAGCAATGGATATTCTGGGACTGGAGGTGCAGATGGTTGTGAGCCATCATGTGGATACTGAGAATCAAACCCAGGTCATCTGGAAGAGCAGCTAGTGCTCTTAACTGCTGAGTCATCACTCCAGCCCAAATTGTATCTTGATAACTGTTTATATAGAAAATCCAGGGAAGCCAAACATGATGGTACGTGCCTGTAATGCCCTTCTCTTGTACATGACTGTCTAGTTGCCTCTCGCTCTTTATTGAAATGACTGCTCTTTTCTGCTTGAACACTCTTAGGACCCTTGTGAGAATCAATTGACCGTAATGATTCTTTATCATTTGTTTGTTGAGACACAGTCTCACTGTGTATCCGAGGCTGGCCTGCAACTTGCAATCCTCCTGCCTCAGCCTCTGAAGTACTGGAATTGTAGCTGTCTTACCTGGCTGAAAAAAATCTTATGTTTGTTTAACACTGGGTCTCGTACAGCCAAGCTGTCCTCAAGCTCACTATTTAGCCAAGAATGATCTTAAACTCGTGATACTCCTGCCTTGACCTTTTAAATTCTGGGATTACTGAAGTGTTGTCACACCCAGCTTCCTGGCTAGAAAATCTTGATGACACTCTGCTGCTATAGCTTCCTAAAGAATAATTCAGAGGGGCTGGAGAGATGGCTCAGCGGTTAAGAGCACTGACTGCTCTTCCAAAGGACATGGGTTCAATTCCCAGCACCCACATGGCAGCTCATAATTAACATAAAAATAAATAAATTATTTTAAAAAATAATAATTCAGAGTGCTTCCATATGGATGCTGCTGTGCCTAAGGAAAAACATGCTAAGTGTTAAGGTGCTCCTAGGCCTCCTCTTAGCATATACCTTGGCAGCTCATAGCGTGCAGAAACCCAGATCCCCAGCTATTAGGTCATTAATGGTTTCAGTCACTATCTCACTGAACTCTGTACTTAGAGTTCTGGAGTCTGTGCAGCACTGTTTTGTGACACCAGTTTTATGGTAGCAGACATGGGACCCAAGACCCCTTGCCTGTTAGGGAAGCACTCTACTGCTAAATAGTTTGAGACAGTGTCTCTCTGTCTAGTCCAGGCTGTCCTGGAACTCATTCTGTAGACCAGGTTGATGGTGTTCAACCCTTTTCAAAAATTTATGTAACTATACCCGAATGTTTTCTACTCATTATATTACATAATTATTAAATACGTTTATGAGGTAGGGTTGGATTTTTTTCTTTATGTTATAGATATGGAAACTGAGGCTTAAAAGATCGTATTAGAACTAAGATTTGCATTTTTCTCACTTCAAAGTCACTATCTTTAGAAAGTAGATAATGAGATCGCCACCTGCATGTATAATTGAATTCTAAGAGAAATGATGGGGCTGAAGAGGTAGCTCAGGGGTTAAGGGCACTGGCTGCTTTTACAGATGACTTGGATGCAGTTCCCAGCATCTACTTGGTGCTCTATCACTGTCTGTAACTCCAGCCCTCAGGGGATCCAGTACCTTCTTCTGGCATCTATGGCACCAGCCAAAATGCTCATGCACATAAAGTAAAAAATAATTTTTGAAAAAGAAATAAACTAAAGTTGAGCATAGGAGCACACACCCTTAATCAAAGCACTGGGGGGCAGAGAGGCAGAAATGGATTTCTGAGTTTGAAGCCAGGCTGGTCTCTAGAGCGATTCCAGGACAGCCAGGGCTATACAGAGAAACCTTGCCTCAAAAATAAATAAATAAATAAATAAATAAATAAATAAATAAATAAATAAAAATAAACCAACTGTAAATATATACAAATAGAACACCAAGGTTTAAGTTTAAGCCAATATATACTTGAGCTATATTTCAGATTTATTGACTTTTCCTTGTATATATTCCAACCTAGAAAGGGGATATGTACTGTTTTCTGAATACTTGCTTTACAAATGATAGCCTCACAATCATAGTCATCATCATATAGGACTTTTGAAGACAAAAATCATAGTATTGCCAAAAATAATAAAAATCAAAGTGCTGTATGGTAACACACACCTATAATCACAGGACTATGGAGGCAAGAGCAGGGTTGCCTCAAGTTTGATGTTAGCCTGTACTACATAATGCATTACAGGCTAGCCTGGATTACTGTATGAGACCCTATCTAAAAACAAAAAACAAAAAGCAAAAAAACCCCTAAAATCCTTAACAGACAAAAGTTATAGCATATTAAGACCTTGATTACTGATGGGCAGTAGTGGCAAACTCCTTTAGTCCCAGCACTCAGAGGTAGAGGCAGGCGGACCTCTGAGTTGGAGGCTATAGAGTGAGTTCCAAAACAGCCAGAGCTACACAGAGAAACCCTGTCTCAAAGACAAACAAACACACCAGCACTCGGGAGGCAGAAGCAGGTGGATCACTGTGAGTTTGAGGCCAGCCTGGTCTACACAGAGAAACCCTGTCTGGAAAAACCAAAAAACCAAAACCCAAAAAACAAACAAACAAAAAAACCCAAAAAAACAAAAAATCCAACCAACCAACCAAGCCACTTTGACTGCTGTGTATGGTTCTAGTTCTAGCTAAAAACTTTTTGTTTTACTGTGAAAAATTTTTTTTCTTTTTCTTTGAAAAATTATGATCCAGAAGTATAGCTCAGTGGTAGATTTGCCTAGTGTATGTTTGATTCCTCTGTGCCACAAAATTTAAAAACCTTAAATTATTTCAGAGATCACAAAATAAGGTGTATCTAAAGTCTCAGAATATGGTAATTCAAGACCATCTTTGTATTTTTAAGTTTGTGTATGGTGGTGGGATGGTTGGGTGCCATGGAGTGAATGTGGAGGTAAGAGTTCTCTCCTTCCACCATGTGGATCCCAGCTTTTTGCTTGTTTCTTTGTTTGTTTGTTTGTTTGTTTAAGACAGGGGTTCTCTGTGTAGTTCACTCTGTAGACCAGGCTGGCCTCGAACTCACAGAGATCCGACACCTGTCTCTATCTCTGGAGTGCTGGGATTAAAAGCGTGTGCTCCCACCACCCAGCTGTTTGTTTGTTTTTGATTTATTTATTTGTGTGTGTGTGTGTGTGTGTGTGTGTGTGTGTGTGTGTGTGTGTGTGTTTTGCCTGCATGTATGTATATGCACCACGTATATACCTGGTGTCCTTGAAGATCAGAAAAGGATGTTGGATCCCATGAAACTAGAGTTACAGATGCTTTTGGTCTGCCATGTGGATGCTGGAATTTGAACCCTGGTCCTCTGAAAGAGCACCCGCTATTCTTAACTCCTAAGCCATCATTCTAGCTCCCTAGGCATATATTTTAAAATTAGATCTAAAGCTGGTTTGGTTTCTTCATTTAGTAAGTCACTGACCTGCAGACTGCACCATGTGTCCACAGTGTGAGCAGCAGGTAAGTGCTGACATTCTGATGGCCACATCATATTTCAAGGATCTATGAGAAGGCCTATAATGACCATGCAAAGCTAGCCAAGAATCTCCTTGCCATGGACAAGGGGGAGATGTTACTAAGTTTAGCTGACATTAAGCTGTAAATTATCTAAAATGTGGAAACGATTCTCCTCAGAAGCTATGTAGAGTTTTCATTTATTATCAGGCACATGTGCTGTAGGTGTTTTTGTCCTATGAAATGGGTCACCATCTCTCTTCTTTCTTATGTATTTTATACTATACTAGGAAGATGATTTTCAGCTTTATTGGAACCTGTATATCAGTAGTTCCTATTGGTCTTAGGTGACAAAGACCTCACTTACCAAAAGTAATACCTCTACTTGTGACTATGCCTGGTAATATGAATTCCTCAGAAGTCTTGTTAGATGTCTTCTTAATGTGTCTAATGACATTCCTCAGTTAGTGCTTGAGGCCCTCTGCATTCTTAATCCAACCTACGTATTTGTTTCCTTCTTCCACTGGTTTCCTTGTTCTTTCCCAGATCCTACATCGTCCCACTTCCACCCTTGGCCATCTTTTACCCATCCTGAGCTGTTTGGCACTCATTAAATGTAAATGTATTGGTGTTCCACAAAGCACCCAAAAATGTCTAGCATATAAAAGATTCAGGTAATAAACTGCTGTTTATAAGCCAAAATTTGGGCTTCATTTGAGTTTGTATCCAGTGGATGCTAGAGATATATATGTAATACAACAGAGTTTTGACTTTTGAGAGGAATAGGGGAACCAAGAATATAACTGAGTGTTAGAGCACTTGTGTAGCATGCAGAGGTCCTGGATTTGACCCCTAAAATTACAAAAAATGGAAGGAGGGGTATGGAAATATGGCACGGTGGTTGATAGCTGACTAGCATGAGAGCTGTAGTTCAATCTCTAGCACAGCAAAGAATAGGGGCGGGTGTTGGAGGGAGGGAGGAAAGACAGACAGACAATCAGGGTAGGTGATTGAAGCAGGAGGATTGCAAGTTCCCAGGCAGCCTGCGCTGGACAGAATTGAAGTAGTTTAAAACTGCCCTGGGCTATATGGTGAGAATCTGTCATTTAAAAGAAGGAAAGAGAGAAAGAGGGAGTTCTTGTAACAGTCATAAACTTGGTGGTCTGTAATAAAACTTTTCCTGGGGAAACTAAACACACACATCTACTCACCCCAGATAAGTATCCCATGACAGACCAAAGTATAGATACCACCTGTCCTGGTGAGTTTTACATTAACTTGACACAAACTAGAATCATCTGAAAGGAGGGAACTTAAATTGAGAAAAATGCCTCCATAAGATCTGGCTGTAGGGCATTTTCTTAATTAGTGATTGATGGGGGAGGGCCCAGCCCATTGTAGTGGTGCCATCCTGGGCTGGTGGCTCAGTTCCTCTCAGAAAGAAGGCTGAGCAAGCCAGTAAGCAACATCTGTTTATGGCCTCTGCATCTGCTACTGCCTCCAGGTTCCCTCCCTGTTTGAGTTTCTGTCCTGATTTCCTTCACTGATGTACTGTTATGTGGAAATGTAAGCCAGGTCTCTCCAAGTTGCGTTTTGTCATGGTATTTCATCACAGCAATGGTAATCCTAAACTAAGACACTGACAAAGTTTAACTTGGTGAATCAGTAAGTTTTATTGGGGGTTACAAGAATATGGGTAAAGGGTTACTTACAAGAGCAGGAATGACTCAAAGACAACTTCCTCACCAAAGCCCCCACCCCACCTCCCCACCCTCCAGCACAGTGACAGCTCACAAAGCTGAGAACCTGGAGTACACTGCACATCTTCCAGGCCATGTCCCCTCCAGGTGCCTCAGTTGGTCTAAACCTCTTCTAGGCGGCTCAGCTGGTTTCTGCTTCTTCAAGCAGCTGCTCTGGTCTGAGAGTCCTCTCTGGAGCGTGTGCAGCTTAGCTTCTCTTCCTCTAAGAGGGATTCTCCACTGTTACTGCTTACCCTGTCAGGGAGCGGCCTAGTGAATGTGGTCAGGTTCAGGACTTCCTGAGGAGCTTCCTTTGAGTAGTTTCCATCCTTAAAGAGCTTTCCTGAAAGGTGGAATGTTTCAGTCTTGTAGGAAGCTGTTACACAGCACTTAGCAAGTAAAGTCCCCATAGAACTTGTGTAAGTCAACATCTTAAAAACAACAAATTGCTGCTGGGAGGCAGAGGCAGGTGGATCTCTGTAAGTTCGAGGCCAGCCTGGTCAACAAAGTGAGTCCAGCATAGCCAAGGCTACACAGAGAAACCTTATCTCAAAAAACCAAACCAAACCAACCAACCAACCAACCAACCAAACAAACAAACAAACAAACAAAAAACCCAACAAATTGGGTTGGAGAGATGGTTCAACCATTAAAGACTATGCTCACAGGAAAGACAAACAGTGCTAAGTGATGGCAAAATGTGGTTGGCCAGCTGAGATGCTCACACTCCAAGGGTGAACTGTAAATTGGAAAGAAATTGTAATTTGGCTACTTCTATTAGAGATGGATTGCTATGAACCAGCACACTCTGTGTCTAAGGGTATACCCAACAGTAATGTGTACATATGGTCACCAAGGGACATGTATGAGAATGTTTATAGCAGTGCTGTTCGTAGGAAGGTATCCAAATGTCCATCAGAAATAAATAAAGTAAAATGTAGTAGTGGACTTTATCATATTATAACACACATTAATTTTTCCTGTGGTGGTAAATGTTTCCAGTATGCTGTGAAAGAAAGCCAACACAAAAACATGATGCTGTTTACATCAGTCAGGGCTAGGGATGTACTCAGTGGTACAGGTACAAGTCCGTGGGTTGGCCCTCTAGCACTAAACAGACCAAAGACCTGTTTATATAGTGTAGTCACAGTTATCCAGTGGTGTTAGAAGCCATAGTCTGGTTTCTTTTAGAGGCTTTGTAACTAGAAGAGATCATAATTGGTTTTTTGGGTACAGTAGTTTAAATTTTCAAAGCAAAAGTGAAAATGCATTGAGTTATGTACTTAGGATGTTCTGTACTTCAATTTAAACATGTCCTAAAGGAACTGGAGAGATAGCTCAGTGCACTTACTGCTCTTACATAGGAAGCAGGTTCAGCTCCAGTATCCACATGGCAGCTTAGGACTGTGCCTCCAGTCCCACAGGAGCAAATCCTCTGTAGGCACCTAAACACATTTGGCATATATACATACACTCAAATTTAAAAAAAAAAATTTAAATACAGGGTTTCTTTATATATCCCTGGCTGTCCTGGAATTTGCTCTGTAGACCATGCTAGCCTCAGAGATTCACCTGCCTCTCCCTCTCATGTGCTGGGATTAAAGTTGTGTACCACCACCACCTGGCTAAATATTAAAGAAAAAAAAGTACTGGTCTTTCAGAGGATCTGAGTTAAATTTCCAGTACCCACATCAGACGGTTCTCAACAGTCTGTAACACCTGCTCCAGTGGATCTGTCCATCACTCTCTTCTGGCATCTACAGGCAACTATATTAAGTGTGACATATACATGGATAATCACACATACACACAAGAATACACAGCATGTATACACATAGACATGCAACACACACATTCACACACACATACACACATATGCACACACATGGGCATACACTCATACACATGTTGATACATACATATATATATATATATATATATATATACATAAGCACATTAAAAATAAGTCTTGAGGGGAATTTTTTCCTAAAAAGAATATTTGTCTCTTGATGTCCTTCTTAGGAATTCTTTCTTAATTTTCTTCCCGCCCCCCTTTGTTCTGAATAAAACAAAAATACTCTTTTTCTTAAAAAGATAGGGAACGGCTTACATTTGGAGATTCTGAGCTGGACTCACTCACTAGTTAGAGGATTTCTGAGTTAAAGGGCATCCTACTTTATGATGTGGCTTGGCTTAAAGAATGAGACCCTGCCTCAGAAAAATACCCCTCTCCCAGAAAGAAATCATTTTTATTTTAATTTTAGTTAAGTTTGTGTTTCTAGGTTATAAGAAAGTCTCCTATTTCTGGTTCTTGGTCCATATTTGTTTAATTTAGGAGAAATATGACCAACTATATTTTACATACAACACACGGGCCTCATCTTTTCTGCTGAGCTAGAAGAATTATGCTGGATACTGTGGAACGAAAAGGACACCATGTGGATAGTTAGAGGATTTAGGGGAATTTGTAGCTGATAGAGGTGGTGAAGTGGGAAGGTAATGGTGTATCTGTATTCTTCATTCAGATGAAATCTACTCTTGTTTGATGTCAGGATAAAAAGTGTCGGTAGCTAAAAAGAACCTTGACAGAGTGGGAAAGGTGTGTGTCTTGCTTTCTGTTCCCCAGAGGTTGCATTTTCAAGCTAGCTTCCTAAAATGAAATAGAAGCTGTCCATCTGCCTGCTTGTTTTTCTTAGCCCTCGTTTTGCTTGTTTAGGCCTTCGTATTAATATGATACGCCACCTTAGTATTGCTCGTCTGCCACGCCTATATTAGCTGAGATTCCTATTCATCTGTATTAGGTTTCTCTATCATTTCTATTACTGGCATCCCCCAAATCGAGGTATACATGCAGATTTGTTTTTCAGTGAGAAGAGGAGAGTTACCTGGAGCTAGTAAAACCTTGCAGCAGCGTTAGCCTAGAGGACGATGGAGATTTGCACATAACTATAGGCAGTTACTGTTCTGCTTGTGTGTTTTAAACCAAGAGTTTTCTTTACTAACCCCAAGCCTTATTTGCAGTCAAATTGAGGAAGGAGTGGGTTTTCTATTTATTAGAGGTGACATGGGCAGTGGGGCAGTGGCAAAGAGGCCATGTTGCTCTTGCTAAATATACATCCCTGACAGTTGGATAATAGGTTCCAGGAAGTTCAGTGGAAAATTAAAACAAAGCAACATTTATAGCTGATTGAACTTGAAAGGCCATTTTGGTGTTGAATGGCAAATATGTGGACTTCAGCATTCCTAGAGGCTGATGCATCCTGCTGGATGGCCCTGTCTCGTGTACATGATGGCCTGGGGACTCAGCAGTGTGCAGGGTGATCTTCTTTGGAGGGTGCTTTGAAGGAAAAAACCAAAAGCTTTCTGCCAGAAGTCTCCTTTGCATAGAGTTATATAACACCAACTGTCCCCTATTTGGGGAGCATCTTTCCTCTGATGGGTAGAGGCCTTTCTTGTTAGAAGGACCAGAATGTCTGGCAAGAGACAGGGTAGCTCTTATGTGCTATAAATACTCCTAGTCACCTAGTGAGGCTGGAGCTTGAAGCAGATTATTGTGGTGTAGTCACATGATCTTAGCATGGTAACACTTTGATTAATGTTCCAACTTGTCCTGAGGGTCCTGGCATAGCCTTAAAGTTGGGTCAACTGTGTTATGCTGAGAAGGTTTGACTCACATATGAGATGATTGATTTCCTTAGATCCAGACAAACAGCTGTGGAGATGGAAGTGAAGGAAGAGTTACAGGGAACCTAGGTTGAGAGAGACTTGAGCCTTTCAACTGTCAAGACGACTATTTTGCTTTGCAGTTGCATCCATTACAAGGGAATCTTGGTGGTTGACCTCAAACATCTATGTCTTATTTGGAATAAACTCATACTTATTGGTGCTGCAGGTAGAAACAGCTGTCCCAGTTTGGCTTCTGCAGCAGGCGCAGCTCTGCCTGTGCCGCTCTGTGCCCGGTTCTGTCCTCAGAGTCACAGAAGAGGATAGCTCTCTCAGGAATCTGACTTGGTTGCGTCCTAATGCTTCCTCAAGCTGCATATTATACTGGCACCATGAATTTGCTTCTGAGCCAGTTTAAGTTCTAAGCTGTGCCCTGTCCTGTGGCACTCTCAAGCTCGTCTGGATTTGTCATGGTGGTCTCTGCGTGGTGAAATTAGGGCCAGGGCATAAGGAAAGGCTGGTTGGCTCAGTGGTATCTTACAGATACACTTCTTCCTAGTGTGTGCTCTCTGACAGACAAGAAAGCAGTTCTGAATGTGAATCAAGAGTGACGCAGCTGGCCTAGCATTTTATGTACACTAACAAAGAACTGAAGAGTGACCAAAGGAAAGATTTCAGGACTTGAAAGCACATGCTGTGTGTGATAGAAGTTGGCTTATTTATCCACTTTTATGGAAGTGTTGCTACAGTGAGAAGCTTCATGTTCTGAGTACACACAGGTAAATCCATATTGCAGTTAGTACTCTTCTTTCCTGAAATAGGAAAGTGATTTATGAGGTGTGGGCTCTTACGTGTAAGAAAACAAAACCGGCTGCTGTGTGGGCCCATAAAATTCCTGTGCCATCTCAGTGGTGTGGTTTACAAGAAGAAGATGAGCAAGCTGGCAGGCCCTCCCTCACTTGGGCTCAGCTGCCCCAAATACTTGTGATATTGAAGGTTATTTATGAGCTCTGCTGGACTGGATTCGCTACTCTCCATCCTGGTAGGTGAAGATTTGCAGGCAGAATGTAGAAGCCCTCATTAATCTTCCCATCTTGTTGAGGATTTCTTGCCGACTAGAACTACTATTGAAGGATGGATTGGCCTTTTCGACTGAACTGCATTGGCTCAGATTAATATTAATCCCTTTAATGCCGTGGTTCATGATATAGTCATTAGGTGACTTGGAACTAATCCTATCCACCTAACTAGTGTGATTTATTAAATACACACAGAGATGGAGTCTGAATGCAGCTAGGCAGAGTTACCAGCAAATAGATGCCTCTGTGCATCTGTATTAATGCTGGTTGACTGGGGCACAATTGCAGGCTGACTGGGGAGAAACAGGGCAAAAGGTAGCTGAACTCTGAGAACCAGTAGTATTTGCCCACCCCTGCCCCTTAATTTACACAACAAAACTGATTTTTTAAAAATTTAAAAAACCAAACAACTTTTTTTTTTCTTTTTAAAGAGACATAGTTTCTCTGTGTAGCCTTGATTGGCCTGGACTCAACTTTGTAGACCAGGATGGCCTCAAACTCACAGAGATCTGCCTGCCTCTGCCTCCTGAGTGCTGGGTTTACAGACGTGCCCCACCCCACCAGCTTATAAACTCTATACAAGAGAGTCAGTATCAGTAACAAGCATCTTCTTTTTGTTTTGTTTTGTTTTTGTTTTTTGAGACAGGGTTTCTCTGTGTAGCCTTGGCTGTCCTGGACTCACTTTGTAGACCAGGCTGGCCTCAAACTCATAGCAATCCACCTGCCTCTGCCTCCCGAGTGCTGGGATTAAAGGTGTGCGCCACCATGCCTGGCTTAGTAACAAGGATCTTAATTATCTAATTCTGTGCATGTGAAATCAAAGAAGAGAAAACCCTACATAAATACTTCCAGCACTGGAAGCAAGAAGGATCTTGAGTGCACTTTAGGCATGCAGATAAAACACTTGTGTACACATAAATCTGAAAAAAAAAATCATGTTTTGCTTGTTTTGTTTGCGACAAGCTCTCACTGTGCAGCCCTGGCTAGCCTCAAACTCAAATCTGTCTCTGACTCCTGACAGCTGGAATCAAAGGCATGTGCCACCATAAAACAGTTACGTTCCGGTGAATTTTCTGTAACTTCTAAGTTCTTAGCTGTAGTAGGCCCAGGCCTTGGTCACACTGGGATTACCCAGTCTTTCACCCTGTGGTTTCAAGACTCAATTTTTCTTTCTTCTTGAAAGGGCCAGGCATAGTGGCACACACCTTTAATCCCAGCACTTGGGAGGCAGAGGCAGGTGTATCGCTGTGAATTCAAGGCCAGCCTGGTCTACAAAACAAGTCCAGAACAGCTACAGCTACACAGAGAAACCCTGTCTCGAAAAACCAAAAAAACAAAACAAACACACACACACACACAAAAAAAAAAAAAAAAAAAAAAGAAAGAAAGACAGAAAGAGGCAAGTAGAACGCCTTGGCCTGCCTTATGATAACAATTCTCTTTTCTGATATCCTTGCCCAAGTTAGCAGAATCATAATTTCTTTTGTAAATAATTGAGGTTTATCATTTTCCTTTTTCAAACCTCCTTTTCTTCCCCCTCTTTGCTCTTTCAGCAGAGATGGCATTAATATGGAAAACATCTACCTAGCTGGCTTCGTTTAATCAGGCAAGTCTGACATTTGTGAAACCTCTCATTAACATTTTCCCCAAAGAGCACAAAATGGCCTCCAGTCAGTGTGCCGCCACCTCAAAGTTTAGGCTGCTTTCCATACCCATTGGCAGGCTGCTCACAGTGACGCTACTTCTGATACTCTCATTTCTGGCCAACAGCCGGTGGTCACATGTGTGGGAAACCTTCTGTTCAGGTGCTGCCCTATTCCTTGTAAACATTGCTTTTTACCAGTTTTAACTTGGGAATAACAAGAATTTTTTTAAATAGGAAATCAGGGTGTATATTTCCCCAGTATTTCCACACGTCCTTTTTCAAGGAATTCAGAAGCGCTGGTTGAATGCTATTGTGTTCACAGCATTCTTACCACACTCTAACAAAAGCAAAGGCGCCCTGTCCCTTTCTGTTCTCCAGGAGCTGGTAGACACCACTTAGCTACAAGTTAGCATATGCTGCAGCATTCTACAGTATGCAAGAACATTGCAAGAAATACCAAGAAATAAGAGCTTGGTTCTGAGAGAAGACGTCAAGGCTGGTTCCTGTGTTGAAACTAAGAGCATGCGCTGTAGGAGAGCCAGGCTTAGACTCTGAGGACCATCTCAGTTTTATTATCATCAAAACAAGACCTTGTGTATTATGTTTGCATAGCTTGACTGAGCTACCTGAGAGAAGACCATAAAGGAAAATAAAGGCTTATTTTTGTTGTGAAGATGTCTAGCCACTGTCTTTGGCTCCATTGCTTTGGGCCCATGGTTAGGTAGGACCTCAGAGTAGTTGAGGGGTGTGTGTGGAAGAGGAAAAGTATTTACCTCATAGCAGAAAGAGAGAGGGAAGAAGAGACTGGGAATCAGATCATTTCAAAGGCCTGCCTCACTGCTTCCTCCAGCTATGCCCCACCCCCTAAAGTTTCCTGAACTTTTCAAGGAAGCACCACGCTGGGGACCAAGAACTCAACAATTGAAAGTAGAAAGGATGTTTCCCATTCACATCATCACACCGTGTGCCGTGAACCAGTGGTTAGGACTAACTTAGAATAGCAGGGACGGCACATCATAGAAGAGTGCACCCTGCTGTACTGCAAGATAGTGCTGCCCTCCTTTCCTTCATTCCTTTTATGTACTTCATTCAAAAACAAGGTCCCGGGGCTGAAGAGATGGCTCAGCACTTAAGAGCGTTCTCTCCTCTTCCAGAGTCCTGAGTTCAAGTGTCGGCAACCACATGGTGGCTCACAACCATCTTTAATAAGATCTGGTGCCCTCTTCTGGCGTGCAGATGTACATGCAGATAGAATACTCATAGGTAAAATAAATAAACCTTTTTAAAAAAAGACAAGGTCCCTTATTGTTTCTGTGTTTTGTTCGTTTTTCTTGTGGTCTTATTTATTTTTTTTCTTGAGGCAGGATCTCAGTTCAGTTTGGTGGTGGAATTGTCATGCAGCCTAGGCTGGACTTGCACTTCCGCTCTTGGTGCCTTCCTCCAAGGGCTGAGAGTACAAGTGTGCACCGCTAGAGCCCGCTTGTGTGTTTAGATTACATTCTTGAGACTAAACTCCATCCTCTTTTCTTTCCCTCTGGATTTTTGTTTGGTTTGTAGTTCTCTAGCTTTTGACTAAAGCATAGACTGCTTATACTTGGTAATTTCATTTGTCCTTTCTCTTATGTTTTCATCACATTGTTAGTGAGTATTCAAAAAGTATTAGGAACAGAACCATCTTTTATTTTAGGTCTGTGTGAGCCAGTGTTTTAAAACTGTGGGGCTGGGGTTGTAGTTCAGGGTTAGGGCAGAGGCTAAGAATATACAAGCACCAAAACAAAATGCAAATTTCAAAACCATAATAGTGTAGCTGTACACAGCCGTTCGCCTAGTTTTTGGGAGGTTGAGACAAGAGAGTCACTGAGTAGTTCAGAGCCAGCCTGGGCTGCCAGTTGACAAGTGGCAGCACTTAGTATGCTGAATGGTAGGAAATCTTAGTTACTGAATTTCAGAGGTGGGTTATTTGTAGTGGCTAGGAAGGTGACTTGGTCAGTCAAGTATTTGATGCCTAAACATGAAGCCCTAAATTCAGTCCCCAATAGCTGTTAGAACTCTGCTTCAGTCGGCCTACCTTATGATGTCATTGCCTACCTGCCATGGGGGCATGGCCCTGCCCAGGGCTATATAAAAGAACAGACTCTCCTCAGTGGCTCTCTCTCTTCCCCTCTCTTCCTCTTTCTTTCTCTTCCTCTGTCTCTGTCTCTGTCCCTTTCTCTCTTTCTGGGGTACCCCTCCCCCTTTCATACCTGCCTCACCCCTCCCTCTCTTCTCTCTTACCCCCTTACTCCCTTTTTCTCTTCCTCTCTCTCTCTGTCTCTCTCTCTGTACCCCTCTCCTCTTTTCTTCTCTCTCCCCATGCTCATTTAATAAACCCCATATAATCTAATATTTTTGTCCTGGCATCCTATTCTCTTATCATTTTCTTTTTATTAAACCTAAAAGTAGCCACATAAAAAGCTGGGCATGGTGCTGTGCACTTGTAATACTAGCCCTGGGGAGGCACTGGCAAGCAAATCTGTGAGGCGGTCTCTGCAGTCAGCCTTGCCTTATCAGTGAACCCAGGCTCCAGTGAGAGAGTCCATCTCACAAAAACAAGATGGGCAGCTCTGGAGGACTCACACCAGAGCTTGACCTCTGGCCTCCACGTATATGCACATGCACCCCTTCCTCCCAGCCCAGCAATTTAAAAATAAAGGATTTTTTCCTTTTTTTTTTTTTTTTTTTGAGACAAGGTTTCTCTGTGTAGCCTTGGTTGCACTGGACTCGCTTGTAGACCAGGGTGGTCTTGAACTCACAGGGATCCACCTGCCTCTGCCTCCCGAGTGCTGGGATTAAAGGCGTGCGTCACCACCTCCCTGGCTTCTTGGGTTCTTTTATAGTCAGACATTATTTGTGATATAGTTTGTATGTTTGGAAAGATGTGGCATTTTCTTTCTTTCATTTTTTAAATGATGCCTCAGTTTTCAGGACTTTCTTTGCCTCATGACTTCTTTCTCCTTCAGGGTCAACTTTGTACATGACAGTTTGCATCTCCAAAATGGGAGACCAAAAGCTTCAAGGCTTTTTTAGTCCTTAAGCATGAAAATCCTAAATCCTGTAATTTCCAGATTCAAGGTCCGCTTCTTGTTGGGTGTCTTTATATAGACTAGGCTTTGAAAACTCCCCAAATAACATTTGTTAATTTACCCTTCCCTCTTCCTTTTTTTCTTCCTGGTATCTGCCATGGGTCCTACCATAGTTTAGGTTCCTGTGAGCATCTTTCATCTGGTCAACTTCCAGTACCAAATAGCTATATTTATTGTTATAAGCAAAAATCTGTTTGAAAAGGGAAGCAGAGGAAAGCTTCTGTAGCTTCCCGTTGCTGTCCTGGGTGAAGCATAACTCCATGGACAGAAATACAGAGTTCGTCTGAGCATCAAATAGCAGGCAAGGAAACAGGTGTGGATACGCTTTGTTGTAAAGTCTGCCTACTCTCCAGGAAGACAGCCTCCCCCTCTCCTCCCCAGCAGAGGCCATCCTCTTCCTTTATTACAGAGCAGCATAAGATTTCCATCCTGTGCTGGTCCAAGTAGAAATGAGAGCGTATAGACTTTTTCTTTTTTCACATAGTGTTTTTTCCAGCTCTGGGTTTGCTAACCTCTAGCGTGAGTATGCACCAAGTAGAGCTGTGCAGTCTTCCTCCCTTCCTGTCTCTCACTCAGTCTGAAGGAAGGCAGCAGGTGATGGAATGCATAAAGGATGGGGGTGGGAGGCTGAGAGGGGAGGAGTTTTTTCTCACACACACTATGGATGTTGCTCAACCAAATGGTGTGAAATTGAGTCAGAGCCACAGCATGTGTTTCGATTTTCCAGGGAATTTCCTCTTCTAAACTGTAGGTTTAACCCTTTCTTTGTTAAATACCAACAGCTACCTAAGAAACATAAAATGAATTAGCTATAAGAGGGGTCAGGGAAGAAGAAAAAAATGTTAGAAATCCACAAGGTCTGTCCTTGAACTCTGGATCTCCAATGCATTTCCTGTCAAATGGCTATAGAAAAATGCATTTGACTTTGATGTCAAGTAGACATAGTTCAAATCCACTCTCTAGTAGACATGCCTTAGGGAGTTCTTTTGATAATGAAATGGGATAATGTATAACGTGCCTGCCACAGTGAATACTGTGCACATAGTACATACTTGATGCATTTTCCTTTTATCTACAATCTACCTTCTGGAACTTTTTTCAGTCTTGCCTTGTGTATCCCAGACTGATCTTGAACTTTCAGTCTCCCGCTGCCTCAGTCTCCCGAGTGATAGGTTACAGTTCTATATACCCTCTGGCTTTTGTAGAGATGTATGTTTTCATCCCATGCCACATTGGGTTTGCCATGTTAGCAGCTTCATATTTTAACAGTTGTTGCATTTTCTCCTGGGATCTAACTCTGTGCACTAGAGTAGAGGGATTGTTGTTGTTGTTGTTGTTGTTGTTGTTGTTGTTGTTATTATTATTATTATTATTATTATTATTATTACTACTTTGGTTTTTTGAGACAGGGTTTCTCTGCATCACCTTAGCTGTCCTGGACTTGCTTTGTAGATCAGGCTGGCCTTGAACTCACAGAGATCCACCTGCCTCTACCTCCGTGAGTGCTGAGATCATAGGCATGCACCACCATGCCTATCTTAGAGGGATTATTTTACCTATATGCGAACTCTCTCTGAGATCTTCCTTAAGTTAAAGGGTGAGTGATGACGATCACAAGGCTTGTCTTTTCACTCAGATCCTGGAGCCACTGAACTTATAAGAGCGCTGAGCCTCTTCGTAAGAGCTAAAGCAAAGCACAAAGGTCACACACTCTTAGTGTTTTCATTTAGAGTCTAGCTACGTAGCTCAGATTGGCCTCAGACTTGAGATCCTTCTGTCTCAGCCTCCCAAACAGTGGGAATATAAGTTTCCTTCTCAGTCGATTACTTATTACATTTTACAGGGAAAGAGTTGTATCTCAGAGGCCACATCTGTGCAGGACACCAGACAACAGTTGGTCAGCTCTGGGGCAGAGCGCTGATGTACTCATCAATGCTGTGTCTGTAAATAGGGGTTTTCTTTTTTTAAAGATGCTTTTATTGCATTTATTGTGTGTACAGGTGTTAGGCATGCATGTTGGGGTGAGAGGAAAGCTTGCTGGGGTTGATTGACCTTCCACTGTGGAGTTCTGGGCTAGTACTCAGGTCATTGTCTTGATGGCACATGGCCTTACCCACTAAGCCTAAAATCTGGTGGTTCAGGCACATAGATCTGTAATCTAGAGGCAGAAGCTGAGGTATCACAGCTCAGGCTCATGCCAGGCGTCTGCCAGCTGGAGGCCCTCCTGTGCTACATTAGACTCTGTCTCAAAACAACAGAAGATAAGTTAGAGTCCAAGGGATTCAAAGCCACCTGCTGGCCATCATGGACATCTATTCTCATAATACATATAATTAAAAATAATTTTTTTCTGGTTTTTCGAGACAGGGTCTCTCTGTGTAGCTTTGGCTGTCCTGGACTCGCTTTGTAGACCAGGCTAGCCTCGAACCGCCTGCCTCAGCCTCCCAAGTGCTGGGATTAAAGGCGTGAGCCACTATACCCAGCTAAAAATAAATTTTAAAAAGAAAGAAAATCACTTATTTTCCCAAAAGTTGTTCAAGGGACACTGAGGTGGCAGCCCAGTTAGCTATTGAGCCTGTGCTACCAGGATGGTGGATTGGAAAGCAAATTTGTTTCTCTTTTGTCTTCATTCTTATTCCAACTAGGAAGACTCACCCAATTCTCCTGATATCATCTATATGTATTTGTTTGTTTATTGGTGTGGGGGGAGGGCAAACACGATCTTTTTTTATTTATTTATTTTTAATTTATATATTTACTTTACATCCCAACTGTAGCTCTTCTCCTCTCCGCTCCTGGTCCCTCTCTCCCACCCTCTTCCCCCTCTCCCCCTCCCCATGTCCTCAGAAAAGCACCCCCCAACTTACCCCAGCACATCAAATCGCATCAGGACTGAGCTCCTCCTTGAAGCCCAGTTAGAGCAAAGTGATGGAAAGTAGACAACACAGTCCATGTCATAGACAGCACCCACTCAGCTTACTAGGGGACCCACATGAAGATCAAACTGCCCATTGGTTACATATGCTTCCATCTCTGTAAGCCCCCATGGGTCTATGTTAGTTGACTCTGTTGGTCTTCCTGCAGCGGCAAACCAAGATCTTTACTCATGTTAGACAGTTTCTCTACCAACATAATATACACACACATAAACACACACATACACACACAAATATGCGACTTTTTTTTTTGCTTTTTCATGTGTAATTAACATACAATGAAATATACAAACTTTCAATGTTCAGTCAATAAGTTTTGATAACTGTATAACCCATAAAGGTACTGTTTAATAGTTTAAGATACAGCTAGACATGATGATGCGGACCTGTAATTCCAGCACTTGGGAGACTGAGACACCAGGGCTCCAAGTTTGAGATAAGCTAAGGCTGATAGTGAATTCCAAGCAAGTCTTCGTGACATGAAGAGACGTTGACACTCCCTCTCCCCCCCGCCCCTTGTTTTTTGAGACAGGGTTTCTCTGTGTAGCCTTGGCTATCCTGGACTCATTTTATAAACCAGGCTGGCCTCAAACTTACAGAGATCTGCCTGCCTCTGAGTGCTGTGATTAAAGGCATTCACAACTGCACCTGGCTCTTGACTCAAAAATAGTATCAGAAAAAAGAGACAGAGCATTTTCATCACTTCCCAAAGTTCCTTCATGTCTCTTTGATTCACACTCCATACCCTGTATGTATGTGTGTGTGTGTGTGTGTGTGTGTGTGTGTGTGTGTGTATATATATATATATATATATATATATATATAAAATTTAAGTCCTGTCACGGTAGATTAATTTTGTTCTGAGATTTCATGCAGTTGGAGTGGCTTGCATTTCATTTCTTTAAGTTTAGCATGGTTTTGAACTTCAGACATGTTATTAGATCAGTATTTCTTTTCCTTCTTTTTCCTAGACAGTATTTAATAACTATATATGGCTGGATATACAAAAAGAAAAGTTATCTATTCTCCAATCTCCTATTGAAAGACATTTCCATTGTTTCCAGTTTAGGGTTATTATCACTATAAATATTTCTTTCTATTTTTGTTAGCTGTTTTAGTTTCTCTTGGATGAACACTTAAAAGAGTAAAATCACTACATCATAAGGAACATCTGTTTGGTTTGAAAAGAAACAGTTCTTCATGGTTTCCCTTCCCCTCCCAGCTCTTTTTTTTTCCCCTGGGAGAGTAGACTCTTTAATTTGAGGATTTGGCAGGAGAGAAGAAGCCATCATCAGGGTCCCTGTTGCCAGAGCACAGTGGCCTGAACTGGACACTTACAAACTGAAACAGGTGCTTGAAACCCTACTCCAGCCTCTGTGTTTGATGCCAACCCCCTGAGAGGCTGAGACTTTCCAGCAGAGCTCAGGGCAAATCAGATGTGTGCTGGATTAGAGGGTTTCATGGGACAAGGACGCTAAGTGTATATAGAGTAGCCTGTTTTGTTTAGAGCAGGTTAAAGAACATTTTTATGTAGCAAATACAGGTTAGTGATGGGTAGGAGACTTTGTGCAGGTAAAAAAGTCTTGCCTAGCTGGTTCTGGTGGTGCAGGCCAGTAGGATTTGCTGAAGGAGGCTGGGGCAGGAGGATCTGGAATCTGGGGCCAGCTTGGGCTACATATTTAAAAAGTCTTTCCCACGGGTGCTTCCTACCTCTGCCTTTTACTCTCCAATCTGTGTGCAATTTAGTCAGTGCTTTCCTGAGTAAAGTTAGCGCTGACAAAGGCCCCTAGCTAGGTAAGATCTTGTGCCCTCTGTGTCAAGCATGGGGATAAATTATGCCCTAGTAAATTTTCTTTATTTTTATTTTACTTTGTTTTTGAGACTCTAGCACTGGTTGTCCTGGAATTTGCTGTGTAGACCAAGATAGCCTTGAGCACACAGAGCTCCTGCTGCCCTGCCTCTTGAGGGCTGAAATTAAAGACATGCACAACCACACCTGGCCGGGTTCCTTCTTTTTTGGACACTTTTGTTTTAGCTAACCCTTGGAATATTAATCCTCATATGCCAACAGTTAAAGCAGGAAACTGAAGGTGGAGTCTGAATTCCTAACCCTAAAACCAATAGATGTGTGATCTTACTTCCTCTCTCTTCTTCCCTCCCTTCTTCCTCCCACTCCTTTTTTGTTTATTTATTTTTAAAGATTTACTTATTTATTGTGTACAAGTGCTTTATCTGCAGAAGAGGGCATCAGATCACATTATATATGGTGTGAACCATGATGTGGTTGCTGGGAATTGAACTCAGGACCTCTGAAAGAGCAGACGGTGCCCTTAACCACTGAGCCATCTCTCCAGCCCTCCTTTTCTTTTCCACACAATCTTATTGTGTAGCCCTGGTTGGCCTGGAACTCAGAGACCCGCCTGCCTCTGCCTTTAAGTGCTGACTTGTAATCTGCTTGCTTGTGTGCATACTTTTTATTTTTCCTTTCCAGACTGGGTCTCATGAATGTAACTCTGGCTGTCCTAGAACTCACTGTGTAGACCAAACTAGCCTTGAGCTCACAGAGACCCACCTGTGTCTGCCTCCTGAGTGCTGGGATTAAAGGCTTTTATCATCACCACTTGGCTGGCTATTTTTCTTTCTTTCTTTTTTCTTTCTTTCTTTCTTTCTTTCTTTCTTCAGTTTTTCAAGACAGAATTTCTCATGCAGCCTTGACTATCCTGGACTTGCTTTGTAGACCAGGCTAGACTTGAACTCACAGCGATCTGCATGCCTCTGCTGCAAGTGCTGGGATTAAAGGTGTGTGCCACCGTGCCCGGCTCCTTTTTTTTTTTTTTTTCATTTTTAATTGATATTTTATTTCCTTTCCTTGTTGCACAGTCCACTATGAAAGTGGACAATTTGCTTTGTTCTTACTTTTAGGGTAAATGCATTCAGTATTTTACTCAACAACTATCAGTTTTTTGTGAGTGTTAATTATGATGAATGCATGTTATATTTTGTAAGATATCTTCATCAGTTGACATGATTATAAATTTATCTTCTTTAGCATGTTGATATGTTTAAATGATATTCTGATATAGACTCTGCCTTGCATTCTCAGGATAATCTCACTTAGTCTTGGCATATTATTTTTGGTATATTGTTACATTGACTTAGGTAACCTGCTTAAATGACAGCACAGAGTGACGTTGAAGGGTTATCAGAGGCAAGAATGGTGCCATATAGAGGCTTCGACAAGGTCATGTGGGGACATTCAGGAAGTTCTGGATATGCCTCTGAGGATACATGCAGAGTCAACCAGCAGATAAGAGATAAAGCAGTGTCCCTCGTAAGGTTCCCATGGTCCTCCTCTGTCTAATGAGGTAGTTAAACTCTACGGCCTCTAATATATGTTCATTCCAGCGTTTTATTCTGTGAATCATGGATTCATAGTAACTTAGCCAGTAGAAAAATAGACGGGCTAGATTTTATTTATTTATTTCTGGTTTTATTGAGACAGTTTCTCTGTGTAGCCCTGGCTGCTCTAGAACTCACTCTGTAGACCAGGCTGGCCTCAGACTCACAGAGACCCACCTGCTTCTGTCTCCCGAGTGCTGGGCATTACCACCCTGTGATTTTACTTTTTTTTTTAAATGAGCCTACCCGGAATCTTCACTGTTATTCAACTCCATCACTTTCCCCAAGAGAAAGGAGAATCTGGTGTGAGCTTTCCCAAAGGAACTTCTCCTTGACAACAGCAGAGGCTTGAGCTCCAGATTCAGTTGCAGGCTACCAGGGCACTGGACAGGCTCTAGCAGGGGCAGCTTCCCCCATATCTGGTTGTGAGGGCAGGGTCTCTGGGAGGACTTTTCTGGTTTAAAGGTTATGTCTTTGTATATGTGCAGTTACTACACAAACTAGAACTTCAAATAATCCCAGTGCAGTGTTCAGATGAGCTTCCAAAATACAGCTTCTCGCCAGGCGTGGTGGCGCACGCCTTTAATCTCAGCACTCGGGAGGCAGAGGCAGGTGGATCGCTGTGAGTTCGAGGCCAGCCTGGTCTACAAAGCGAGTCTAGGACAGCCAAGACTACACAGAGAAACTCTGTCTTGAAAAACAAAAAACAAACAAGCAAACAAACATACAGCTTCTCAAAAGTATCTGCTAAAGGGCCAATGATGCTGTCTTCTTTCCTTCCTTCCTTCCTTCCTTCCTTCCTTCCTTCTTTCTTTCTTTCTCAGTGCCACCAGCACCCAGCCCATGGCACCTTCTTGATTGGACTGTTGATAGCCTTTTTAGAGGAGAGAAAGATAATAAGAGCAGCCACTGTTTAGTTAGTACCTTGTGCCATACCACACACCCAATACATACCTACCTTTTTTCTTCATAATCTCCATTTTGTGGATTGAAGATAAAATGCCACAAGAATACGGAGATCATAAAACTGGTGAGTGTCAGAAGCTGGAGTCAAATCCAGGTCTCTGACTCCAAAGGCTATGCCTCTTACCCATGCAACTTGACTGCCCCCTGTGAAACTCTAGCAGAAAGAATGTTTCTGGTGTTCTGCTTTCTACATGGGCCTATTGAAGACTGGATTGACTTGTATATTGTTTTAGAATCCTTTAAAAGAAAAGTATCATGGTGCTGCTCATAGTAGGCATATTGAATAGTTTCACAACGAAGAAGACATGTGAGCAGCCAGAATTCCTGCCCTGGAGAGCTTCAGCACAAACAATCTAGTAAACCAGGAGTGCAGATTAGATGGAGGGTTCTCTGAAGGTAACTGATACATGTTTTAGATTGAAGAAGACAGTTTTAAGGAGGGAAAATCCAGCCCTTACTGGTGAAAGAAGTTTTGGGGTTTTCCTAAAATAAAAAAACAGGCTCATTGTCTGACTAGTGAGGGCCTCAAATTGGAGAGGCTCAAAGGTTCTTTTAACCCAAGGCAGAAAGCAAAGTCTGGAGGTGATTTGGTGATATTGTCCTTATATCTTGCTCAACACTAGTAGGCAGGAAGCTTGACTACCTATATTAGGACGTTAAAACAGAAGTCACAAGTTGCCCCAGTGTCAAGTCTCCTGTCTCCTCAAGTGATGGACGACCTGACTGAAGGGGAGATGAATCCTGACACTGTTTTCTCAGGTCAGAGCTGCTGCTCTCCTCAGCAGTCTGTGTCAGAGCCTCCATGGGCCTCAAGCACTGCCCTTAAACAAAAGAGGACACTCATAGCCTGCTCTCCCAGCGGTCACTGCCCTCCCAGGAAGGGCGTTCTCAGCTGCAGTAGCCCTTTCTCATTTGGCCAGCATTGGACTGACACATTCCTGAGCCCAAATGCACACATAAGCTGCTTTCCCTGCTCGTGAAGCTCTTCACTCCTGAGTGACTCTTATCAGGGGCAGTTGGGCATTCTCAATTGGATTCCGCTGACAAGGAAAAAGGCCTGGGGTATATTATTTCAACACCATTTAGCTTCAGACATGCCTGTCTCGACCCTTCTGCCCTGAGTCTACTTCTCTCTTCTTGCTCTCTATAGGTCATCAGCCTGCCCCAGCATAGCGCTTCATCCTGCACACACTGACCTCGGTTTCTAGAGTCATTCACAAGGTAGATCACAGTGAGCACACCTGGAAACCATCCCATGATAGAAACAGAAGCTTCTCATTTCACCCTCTTGACATTTCTATATCCAGAGGCATAGGGCAAAATTAGTTGAGCACAACTGCTGTTGTTTTTTTTCTGTCTCTACTGGCACATTTTTTTTTTTTGTAGGAATTGTCAGGTCACCACTTTTCTGACTATGGTGTGTGTGTGTGTGTGTGTGTGTGTGTGTGTGTGTGTGTGTATTCAAGATTATGTTTCTTGTGAAAGCTAAAGCTTGAGAACAGTCTACAGTGGGATTTCTGAGGTGCTGGAAGTTTAGTAGTTAGGAGTTATGAGGGTTTTTATGGTCACCAGGGGACATAAAGAGTTTGGTCTAAGCCTGGTATGGTGACACACGCCTTTAATCCCAGTGCTTGGGAAACAGGGGCACGAAGATCTCTGTGAGTTCCAGGTCAGCTAGGGCTACATAGTGAAGCACTATCTTTTTGTTTTTGTTTTTCTCGAGGCAGGGTTTTCTGTGTAGCCCTGGCTGTTCTGGACTCACTTTGTAGACCAGGCTGGCCTTGAACTCACAGAGATCCGCCTGCCTCTGCCTCCTGAGTGCTGGGACTAAAGGTGTGTGCCACCATGCCTGATGAGAAATACAGTCTTTTAAAGAGAGACGGGGTTGCGAGGTGGAGGCTGGACATTGATGGCATGCTCCTGTAATCCCAGCACTCGGGAGGCAGAGGCAGATGCATCTCTGTGAGTTCAAGGCCAGCTTGGTGTACAGAGTGAGTTTAGGACAGCCAGGGCTACACAGAGAAACCCTGTCTCAAAAACAAAAACAAAACAACAAAAGACTTTGGAGTGGGCGTGATGACACATACCTCTGGTCCTGGGAGGCTGAAATAGTAGATTGGCATGAGATCACTGCCAGAAGTACACCAACCAGGGTAACGTAACAAGAGACTATCTTTAAGTTTTAAAAAAATGGGGGGGGGGGTCGGGTCTACTCTAACATTTCAGGAGGCTAAGGCAGGAGAATCCAAGTTGAACCCACCTTGTGCAACATATATACAGCATAACAAGTGTCAGGCCAGCCTTGGCTATACAGGGTGCCCTTGTCTTGAGCATGTGCTCCTAAAGCAAGCGCAAGAGCAACTCTTGTCTTGAGAGAGAGAGAGAGAGAGAGAGAGAGAGAGAGAGAGAGAGAGAGAGGGAAAGAAAGAGAGAGAGAGAGAGCGCAAAGGAGGAGCCATACACTGTCCCTTACCTCTGATTATTAGCTTTAAAATTATCCAGACCTGGGAATGGTCAGGTGGGCATATAGTCTTGGTTTTAGAAACCAGTTAATTCCAGAGAAAACTGCTAAAGGCAGCTTCCACAGACCTGTAATTCTTAATTCTAAACTGATGGATGAAACCTAGATAGACATTTGCAGCTTTGCCCTATTCTACAAGAGAAATGAAATAAAGAAATGCACTAGGCCAAATCATGGTTCCAGTACTGTGTGACCTTGTGTAAAAATGTTTCACTTTTTTGATCCATAGTGTCTTCATTTATAGGGATTTCCTGGGGAAGGCAGCAGTAGTAATTTAAACAGATTATTTTGGTTTTTTTGTTTTGTTTTGTTTTGTTTTCAAGTCAGGGTTTCTCTGTATAGCCTTGGCTATCCTGGACCCGCTTTGTAGAACAGGCTGCCCTCAAATTCATAGAGATTCACCTTCCTCTTCCTCCCTGAGTGCTGGAATTAAAGGTATGTGCCACTGCTCAGGCTTAGCTTTTTAAAAAAGACTCTTTAGAGACCTAAAACTTAAGATTATAAAACGCAAAGCACAATTTTTTAGTAGATGCACATAGTGCAGGCTATTCAGCTCTTAACTACCAGTTTACCTGGTGTGTGTCCACTTTGCAGTCAAATGCTTACTGCGCTCCAGACTTGGGAGGGTGGAGGCAGAGGAGAGCTGCTGATTATCAGTGATGTTATGACTATTTAAGAGTTAAACCATGAGGCTGGAGAGATAGATGACTTAGTGGTTAGGAGCACTTACTGTTTCAGAGGACCGAAGTTTGGCTCTCAACAATGATGTCAGGTAGCTTACAACTATCTGTAACTCCAGCTACAGTTGCTCCTATGCCCTGCAGGCACTTTTACTCACTTGCACATACTGACATGCAGAGACACAGATAATAATGATAGTTATGATAATTATTATCATAATTAATGATAATAAAATGAGCCGAGCAATGGTAGCACATGTCTTTAATCCCAGCTCTCTGGAAGAAGAAGCAGGCGAATCTCTGTGAGTTCAAGGCCAGCCTAGTTTACAGAGTGAGCTCCAGGACAGCCAAGGCTACACAGAGAAACCCTGTCTTGAAAAACAACAACAACAACAATTTTTTAAAGAGTGAAGATAAACCAAGTGATGGCACATGCCTTTAATCGCAGCACTCAGGAGGCAGAGGGAAACAGTTCTCTGATTTTGAGGCCAGCCTAGTAAATTCAAGGACAACCAGGGCTACACAGAGAAACCTTGTCTCAAAAAGAAAAAAAAAGAGTGAAGCCTTATATGATGGGGTATGCCTATTTCTCAGCACTCAGGAGGCAGAGGCGAGCAGTTCTCTTTGAATTGAAAGCTGGCCTGGTCTGTATAGGAAGTTTCAGAACTACATAGGGCAACATAAAGAGACCCTCTCTCAAGAAATATATATAATGATTATTTTTTTAAATTAAGTTATAAAACTTTAAAAAAGATTTCAGGTCTGGAGAGATGGCTCAGTGATTAAGAGCATGGGCATCAGACACACACATGACACACAGACATATATGTAGGCAAATACTCATACATGTAAAATAAAAATAAATAATTCTTAATGTTTAAAAGAAAGGCAAGTTAGGGCCTAAGGATGTGGCTCAGTTGGTAGAGTGCTTGACTAGCATGCATGAGGCCCTGGGTTCAGTGCCTTATACCACATGAAAGTGGGTATGGTAATGCATGCATATTTGTAATCGAAACAGCAGAAGATAAAGATAGGAGAGTCAGAAGTTCAAGGCCATAGCAAGACACTGTCTTTAAAAGTAAAAGGGAAATTCTTCATAGGATTCTTTAGGAACCCTTGGAAGGCCTTCGGAGATGGTTCAAGGGGCAAAGGTGCTTACCACCAAGCCTGATGGGCTGAGTTCTGTCCTAGAACCCACATGGTGGAAGGTGAGAGTGCCTCCTACAAGTTGCCCTCACACCTGTATACACACACACACATACACACACACACACACACACAAAATGAATAAGTTAGTTTTTTACATAACAATTTTAAGATTTGTGTGTCTCTGTTTGCTTGTGTGTAAATGCCACAGGTATGCTTGTACTTATAGAGGCCAGAAGAGGACGTTAAATCCCCTAGAGCTGTAGTTACAGCTCCCCAGCCCCCAAGACTATTTTTTTATAAAGTAAAAGAATTATTCACTGTTTAGTCTATCAACCAACTCAATTTGGATTTTTGTTTTTAAACATTTTTGTCACTTTAGAAATTCTACTTTTTAATTAATGTAATTTGTTTATTGATTGATGCTGGGAATTGAAGCCAGGACCTTGCAGGTATTAGGCAAAGGCTGTACCACCAAGCTACATCACCAACCTTAACTTACTCTTTGAGACAGGGTTGTACTAAACTCCCTGGCTGATCTTGAACTCCATCTGTAGCTCAAGCAGGCTTTGAACTTGTAATCCTCTTGCCTCAGCCTCTTAAGTAGCTGGGATAACAGGCATGAGCCACCACAGCCACCTCCAGTTTGGTCGATGTGAATGGGAAAAAAAAAATCTTAACATAGTGTTAATTAAACACAAGCGACTCCTCAACTTACACATTTTGGTGTTAACATCCAAAATTCCAAGGATTACAAATCATAAATGTATATTTCCTTCCAACTGTCATTGATAGTTTGCAGGCCATATTCATGAGACCCCAGCCTAAGGCAGAAATGACATAAAAACTCATCCTCCCTAGATATCTGTCAAGATAACCAGTGAAGAAAAGGGGCTCTTGAGTGTGCCCTCTGGCTGCACTGCCTTGTAGACAGGGCCCACAAAGTTTGACAGCACATGAGCCAACAACAGACGGATCTTAGTAAACCTCTGGGCCTGAGGTACTTCTGTTGTTTCCTGCAGCTGAATAGGGCTACCCTGCACTGCTTGAGATCACAGATAGCCTCCCCTTTAAAAAGGTAAAACAAGGGGCTGGAGAGATGGTTTAATGGTTAGGAGTACTTGTTTCTCTTGCAGAAGACCCAGTTCACAGCCATCTGTAATCCCAGACCTTGCAGGGCACCAGGCTCCCACATATGGTGCACAGACATATGTGTAGGTAAAACACTCATACATAAAAATGAAATAAACCTTTAAACAATTAAAAATATAAGTGCTTTAAAGGTAGGACACACTGAAAATACTGTCTGTCAGTACAATGCATGAGTCTTGGTGAGGACATCAGTGAATGCCTGGCTCACAGTGGGCACCCCTGCTCGGTGACAAGGATAGCTGGCTCCTAGAGCTGCTTCCTATTACTGTATGAAAGTCCTAGTCCATTTTCTGGGAAAACAACTTCAATTTGCCTCTGACATTAGCAACAACTACATAGGTTATTAAAGACTTTTCAAGATAGTTGCAGTGCTGTGTAATCTGAGCTTCAGAAGGCTGAAAAAGAAGGACCCATTGAGCGCAGGAATTTGAAACCAGCCTGAGCAACATAATAAGGCCATACTTAGGTTATTTTATTCTCTCAATAACTCTAAGAAGCAGTACCACCATCTCCATTTTTCACTAATAAGGAAGTGAAGGAAGGCTCTCAGAAGTGATAACCAAGGTCATACAATAAAAGGAAACCATAGAATTTGGACCTAGGTCTTCTTAACTTCAAAATCAGGATGCATAAACACTGTATTAAATTCTTAAGTATATCAAACTGCCTGCCTGCCTGCCTGCCTGCCTTCCTTTCTTTCTTTTTGGCTTTTTGAAACAGGGCTTTTTTGTATACCTGGTTCTGGTTGTCCTGGAACTTGCTCTATAGACCAGGCTGGCCTTGAACTGATAAACATCTGCCTGCCTCTGCCTCCCAAGTGCTAGGATTAAAGGTGTATGCCACCACCACCTAGCTCCACTGCTTCTTTTTTTTAAGGATTTATTTTTATTTAATGTGCATTGATGTTTTGCCTGCATGTTTGACTGTGTTTGGGTACCAGATCTCCTGGAACTGGAGTTACAGACAGTTGTAAGCTGCTCTGTGGATGCTGGGAATTGAACCCAGATCCTCAGGAAGAACAGCCAGTGCTCTTAACTGCTGAGCTATCTCTCCAGCCCCAATACCAAGTTATTTCTATAGGTTTACTATGACTAAAATGGCAAATAAAATTTTATAGCTCGACTGTCCTAGGAATTATTTTCTTCTGTTCCTCTCCTAGCAGTGGCTATACACTGTTAGTTATTGATTGGAGTACCGCCCTATAAATTAAGCCTTAGGTTTGTCCAGGTTCACTCCTAATCCAAGAGGGAGAGCAAGGCCCCTTTAACAAGGCCAGCAGTCTAAATGAGGCCCATAGGGACTGTCCTCAAACAGCAGCTTGAGGACAGACTGAGCCATCTCCCTCCCTGGAGCACAAGTTTGATATGTGAGCTTTAAACAATAGTTCTTTTTCTTCTAGAGGGAACCGGTGAGCAGTTCGTGTGTAACATACAGGCAAGCCAAAGCTGATGTAGCCCTTACTCTGCATGCACTATTATCACCAAACCCAGACTCAAACCCGCAGTTTCAAAGCCCAGGAGAAATTAAAAACTTGTGTTGCTATACTTTATAGTATGCTCGTGTGCCCAGCTTTATGCAGCTATTGTACTTGAAGCAGATTTTTCGATCAAAATTCCTCTTATCTAGTCAAAAGTTTCATTCTTAAGTAGCAGTAAGAAGCGAAGACACTTTATAAGCTTATTATCAGTTACTACCCTGTCAGGTATCTACAGGGCACTTAAAAGAAAAAAGAGGAAATAAAAAAAGAAAATCCTAAATTGACATTACAAAATCTATAGTTAATGAGCCTGAGAGGTCAATAGCCAAGCTAAGAAGAACTAGAGCATCAGGACCACTAAGTAACCTCTCCACACTCCTTGAACATGGCAAATCCCACTGGGTCCTTCTCTTCAACAGGTGGACATGACACTACAGCATCATGAGAGCTTAGTGACACCGGCACTGAGGGGTCTTGACTCTTCTGCTGCTCTCGTGCCAATGGGTTTAAGAACTTCTCATTTTACCTATGGGGAAAACAAAGGCATCAAAACTGTAAGATATGAGCTTCCACACGGCTGTGAGGACATATAAACACAGTTCATGGAGCAGCATCCCTTTGAATAATCATGTTACTCTGAAAAGTGCTCAGAAAACTTCCAAGGCAGCTGAGCCTGAATAGACAGTCCTGAAAGGGTTAGGGAACAATGCCACAACACAGGGAGCAAAAGTTAGGCCTGGCCAGTACATGTACCATCAGTAGTGTCCATCTGTCTGTCTCTCTTGTCTTATCCCAGCTGTATTGGCAATACAGGCTGTATTTTTCTGGTAATGTTGCATTTCAGCTCAAAGTATACTGCTAATATTTTGACAGCTACATGTGATAGATAATGACTTTTTTTTAAAAAGCCTTTATGTCTGGGCCTAGAGAGATGGCTCAGAGGAAAGAACACTTGTCTTGCAGAAGACCCAGTTCTGTTTCCAGCACCTATATGGTGGCTCACAGCCATCCATAACTCCAGTTACAAGGGACCTGATACTCTCTTCTTCCCTCCACAGGCACCAGACATGCAGATGCAAATTTCATACACAGGCAAAACACTCATACAAAATAATAAATCCAAAAAAGTATTTAGAATATGTTTAGTTCCAGTCTGGTTAATAAAAAAAAAAAATGTAAACAGACAAAAGAGAGCCAGAGATGGTTTTATGAGCCTGTCATCCCAGCACTTAGGAGTTGGGAACAGGTGGGTAAGGAATTGAAGGATAGTCTAGGCTGCAAAATACCCTCGCACTGGAGCTAGCGGCTACACAGGTGCTGCAGGTTTGAACTCAGGTCCTCGTGCTCATACAGCAAGCACCTTACTCAGCCATCCCCCAGCCTTACTGTCCATTTTTTAACATGCCTTTGAAAAGTGTTACATATTTCACTCTTCCTAAATATGTTCTCTGTACTTTAATGCTTATTGTCACACATGCATGTGTGCACACATATTTTTCTTTTAGTTTTTCTCTAATTTGTCATCTCTAGGTGGACCCAGTAGGGAGTGAAAAGCAGGTTTTGTACAGCTGATGTGATCACTGTACAGACAGGCTTGGAAAATACTACCCAATCTGCAAGTTAATTAAAGTGTTAATCTGGGAAGCAGCCGGCCCAGAAAATGTTTACTTAGAGAGCCAAAAGGTAGGGGACTGAGTAGGGAGTGCCCTATATTTGCGTGAAAATAAAGGTTCATAATAACAAACACACACACGTGCACACACGTGCGCACACGTGGGCACACACACACCTTCTCTCTCTCTGTCCCTAAAGGCTAGCCTTGATCATATCCCTAAAAATTTCTGGCCTGTTTAGGCAAACTAAAAGGGAACTAATTTTGAAAGCTAAAACCACAGTGGAGTATAAAAGGAAATTCAACCTTCAGCAAAGTTGGTAGGCAGGAAGTCCAGGGCAGTGTGTATTCTTGACTTGGGATGAAATCTGCTACAGTAGAAGTGTGTGCTGGCAACAAGGTAGGGCAGATACGTTGTTTGGGAACTTTAGAACCATGTAGATGCCAACTCTGCTTATTGTGTGATTTGACACCAAGATTATTTTATTTAAACCTTATTTTTCTCAATGACTATGATGTTCTTTTATCTTAGGACAGTTAGCTGCCTGTGGTCTCTGGGGAGGAAGAAAGGAAAGAGGAAAGGAGGGAGGGACAAAGTGGGGGAGGGGGGCAGAAGAAAGGGAGGGAGGGGTTAGGACCTTCCAAGATTACAGATTGTATTACTGGAGGCTGCTCAGCCTTTTGTTTATTTTAGGCTTTCTTTTCATCAAGGGACTATAAACCAGGTTTTCTCTTACCCAGGAATTTCTTTAGTCATGCTCTCTGTACCCCGGGTAAAGCATACCTGTATATCACTAAAGAAATGACGAAATGAGCATAGAAATTTGACTCATGCTATTTGGTTATATTAAATTAAGTATTGTTGGTTTGCTTTGTGTGTGTGTGTGTGTGTGTGTGTGTGTGTGTGTGTGTGTGTGTGTCTTGAAACAGAATAGCCTGCTATGTAACCCTGGCTGGCCTGAAACTTGCTATGTAGACAAGACTTGCTTCAAAGGTGTAGTGATTTTCCTGCTTCTGCACCCTGAGAACTGGGATTATAAGTATGAACTGCCACGCCCAATCGCCAGCTATTGTTAATTTCCTGATTGTGATCAAGGGCCGGGAATGTAGCTCAGTGGAAGAGTAGCTACATAGCATGCACAGTGTCCTGGACTCCATCTGGCGTGCACACACAACAGTAATGAGACAACAAGAGCTCTGATCATCCTTATGACATAAAACTCAACATTTGAATAGTTTTACTGTTAATTTTTTAAAAAAATATTGATCATTTAAAGCTGTATCCTAAAACATCTACAGACATCAGGAGCTAAAATCAAGGTATTCTAGTTAGAGGAAGGCTGACCCAGCCAAGAAGACCTCTAACTTTATTCAACAGACAAAAATGACCTTTTGCCAGGGTTAACTTTTGTTAATGTCCTTTCATTTTTGATTTGTGTTTGTTTGTTTGTTTGTTTTATTTGCAGAACTCTCAGAGATTGAGCCAAATGTATTTCTTCGTCCATTTCTGGAAGTTATTCGCTCTGAAGACACCACTGGTCCTATCACCGGCCTTGCGCTCACCTCTGTCAACAAGTTCCTGTCCTACGCACTCATAGGTGAGCACTTAGGCTTTGGTGGACCTCTGCAACACTCCATTTGCTGCTTCTGATGGTTGTGCAGGCCTCAAGCCAGCTGCTGTTACCAGCTGTCCCTTTCTTAGTACAGAGATAAACTTAACTTATTCCTCATCATGCTAACTGGCTAGGTTGTCTGTGGAGGGAGAGAAGAGAGGACCTTGCCTGAGACTCTGATTTCTACTAAACTTTGCAGAGTTAGGAGTTTGGTACCCTTGGTGGTTTGTTTTGCCTTTTTTGAAAATTATTTGTATTCATTTATATGGGGAAGTAGGGGTAGGGGGCATGCACAGAGAGGTGTCTACATGGAGATTAGAGGACACTGTGGTTTTCTTCTTCCACCATGTGGGTCCCAAGGACCAAACTCCAGCCATTAGACTTACCAGCAGTTCCTTTACCCACGGAGCCATCCTCTGGCTCTGGTTTGCCTTATTTTCCAAATATACTGTATTTTCCCGTGTATAAGACTACTTTTTAATCCCAAAAAAATCCATGTCAAAGTCGGTTACTTACCTGCAGCTTGCTTCCCCTTGCTTCATATGTCCGGCACATATAGTGGGGGGTGCCGCAGCAGATTCCCTGCTCTGTGCGAGGAGTATGAAGCAGAGAGGAGCAAGCTGCATGCATCTTCCTGTACCTTGAGCAGGAGGCTGTGAGCATAGATTGGTTCTCCACCAGAACCCGCCTATTCGACTGGTAGGACTGCGCATCTTCAGGTTGAGTGTGGAGTGTGCCTTAAAGGGGCAGTGCAGGCTGGCACTGGCTGGCTGCTGGCATTTAATAAAGCACCTGGCTGTCTGTGCCCTGCCTGCAAATAGACACATACCCGAGTCTGCTGCACAGGGTGTGCTTTGGAAGAGGGGTGGTCTTATATAACTAGTATATTCCAAACTCTATATTTTAACTGGAAAAGTTGGCCCAGTCATCTTATACTCCAGAAAATTTGGTAGGTTGTGCTTATTGTAAGAAAACAACACAGAAGGCCCAGTGCACACCTTTAATCCTAGCACTCAGGAGGCAGAGACAGGCAGATCGATGTGCGTTTGAGGCCAGCCTGGTCTACAAAGTCCAGGACATCCTAGGCTATACAGAGAAACCCTGTCTCAAAAAAACAAAACAAAACAGAAAAGAAAACAACACAGATGTCTAAAAGAAGTGTCTCTCTTCTGTCTTAGTGCTGAAATTTCTTCTTTAGGTAAATAGTATTAATAACATGGCTTGAATTGTTCTTTTTGTGTGTGTATGTGTCATGATATTTTTTTTATTTAATTATTTTTTTCAGATTATATCTCAATTGTTATCCCATCCCTTCTATCCTCCCGTTCCTCCCTCCCTCCCACTTTCACCCTATTCCCCTCCCCTATGTCTGTGACTGAGGGGGACCTCCTCCCCTATTATATGGTCATAGCCTATCAAGTCTCGTCTTGGTAGCCTGCTTATCCTTTCTCTGAGTGCCACCAGGCCTCCTCACCAAGGGTAGTGGTTCTTAATCGTTTGCTTGATGCATATGAATGTCAACACATCCCTCCCCACATGCACACACCCATCTTTTTAAAAATTACTTATTTGTTTTTATGTTATGTACATTGGTGTTTTGGCTGCATGTATGTCTGTGTGAGCGTATCAGATCCCCTGGAACAGGAGTTACAGACAGTTCGAGCTGCCATGTGGGTTCTGAGAATTGAACCTGGGTCCTCTGGAGGAGCAGTCAGTGCTCTTAACTACTGAGCCATCTCTGCAGCCCACACACACTCATCTTAAAACAGGTCTTTCTATGTAGCTTGGAACTTGCAGTCCTTCTGCCTCAGCTTCTCAAGTATCAGATATAGGTAGTACTATCTTCCTTAAAAGAGATGGGGAGAGGAGGGGGGGTGGGGAGAGATTGAGATTCATGTATTCATTTTATTTGTGAGTACAGTGTTCATGCAGTACCCACAGAGGCCAGAAGAGGGTGTTAGATTCCCTTGAAACTGTAGTTACAGGCATTTATGAACAGCCTGATCTAGGTGCTGGGAAGTGAACCTGAGATCTCTGGAAGAGCAGAGTACTCTTTTTTTTTTTTTTTTAGTTTTTCAAGACAGGGTTTCTCTGTGTAGCCTTGGCTGTCCTGGACTCACTTTGTACACCAGGCTGGCCTCGAACTCACAGCAATCTACCTGCCTCTGCCTCCCGAGTGCTGGGAGAGCAGAGTACTCTTAACCAATGAGCCAGCCATCTCTCCAACCTGGTTATGCTGTTTATTTGTTTATTTGATGTTTATTTGATGTACACATATATAGCTGATTTATTCTTCTCATGGTAGTAAAACACATACACAATTTTCCCTTTCACCTTAAAAAAAAAAGTATTTATTTATCACATACGCAGTGTTTTACCTGTATATACAGCAAAAGAGGGCACCAGATCTCATTATAGGTGGTTGTGAGCCACCACATGGGTGCTGGGAATTGAACTCAGGACCTTTGGAAGAGTAGCCAGTGCTGTTAACTGCTGAGCCATCTCTCCAGCCCCTTACTTTTTTTTTTTTTTTTTAAGACTGACTCTCATGTAGTTCAAGCTGACTTCAGATTCATTGTAGAGAGAGGATGGCTGAACTTTAGGTCTTCCTGACTTCACCTTCCCATACTGGGTGATAAGCATACTACCACATCCAGTTCTATGAAGAATGAGGATCAAAACAGTGGCTTCATGCCTTCTAAGCAAGCAATCTACATCCTGGCCCCTTTTAATCAAATTTAAGTAAATAATTCAATATTTTAAATTATGTCCATAGCATTATGCAGTTATTTCTATGAACTATTTCTTAAACTTCTTCATGCCCCAAACAGAAATTTTAATTATAAAATAACAACTCCCCATTTCTCCTTCTCATTCGTCCCTAATGTAATGGTATAATAGTGTCTTTTATTTAATATTTACATTATTCACTCTTTGAAGCCATTATAAATATGCTGAAATAAACATTCTTGTTCTTATGGTCTTACTAATTTTATTTCCGTGTGATGTATTTCTGAAGTTGGAATTTCTGATGTAAAGTCTGTGTATATCACATTTTTTAAATTTCCCACATAGTATTTATTATTTTTTCACTTATTAATCATTCATATTACATCTCAATAGTTATCCCATCCCTTCTAGCCTCCCATTCCTCCCTCCCTCCCTCCTGCTTTCCCCTACTCCCCTCCCCTATGACTGTGACTGAGGGGGACCTCCTCCCCCTGTATATGCTCTTAGGGTATCAAGTCTTTTCTTGGTAGTATATCACATTTTTATAAGTGCTACATTGTATATATTGCTTCTCCCATAGATTGGAGCATTTAAGTTCCCACCAGCAATGTTTTGAGAGTTTCCATTTCTCCTTGCTGTCTTCAGCTCTGAATATTACCAGTCTTCCTTCTTGTCTACCTGTCATGTTGGTGGGCAAAATCTGTCTGTTGTTGTTTTTATAGCCTTGAGGTTGAACCTTAAAATTTCCTTTGTCTCTCTTTTGGGTTTGTTTTAACAGTTGGAAAAAGCTCTTTGTATAATAGGGATAGCTACTATAGATACAACTAATAGGTTAGGTAGCTATAACTATAGATAAATGTAGTTAGATATGACTAATATCTATCATATAAATTTATTATAAAAACTAATATTTATTGTATTATAAATTCTAGACTTATTATTTCACTCAATCTAAAGTAGATCTCTGATTTTTTTTTTTCAGTAGTAGGGCTTAAACCTAGGACCTCGCACTTGCTAGGCAAGGACTCCACCACTGAATTATGTCCCCCTCAGTCAGCTTATGTAAGATGTGCATTTGGGTTCCTTTTATTAGTAGTCACTCAGATCTTATATTCTTTTCCCCCTATTACAAACCCTGGTGAAAAGGTGAGGAGCAAAGAAAACAGGCAGCTGCTTTTGTTCCACAGTGGAGAGACAAGGAAAGATAAGGCTCTAGCTGGCCCCGTGCAAAAGAATGACCTTTATGTTCAGGACAAGAAAGTCTTTAGCTGTTCTAGAAAATTGGACTTCCTTAGCTAATGCATTCAGGATTCTGAACAGGAGTTGGAGTCGTGGGTGTCAGCCAGGTTCTGAGTAGGTAAGGTCTCAGCCTCTATGGGTACACTAGACTCAGCTTCATACTGTCCCTAAAAGAAAGCAGGCCCAGTCCCTGCCATCCTTGACCTGAGCACCACCTGCAGGCCATGTCTCTTCTCAGCCTCTAGCAGCTGCCCTAATGCCTCTTTCCCTTTGATCTCTCCTCCTTCCTCTGTCCCCTTCTTGAACTTGGCAAAGTGTCTGGTCACTGGAGAGCTCAGGCCAGCTGGTCAGTGGAGTTTCCTGTGGTGGGAAAGGGGAACGTTGGAGGTGATGATTGCTGTAGGCACGAGAAAAGCGGCAGGAAGGAGTGCACAAGAGCCAGAGAGCAAAAGCACTGAGGCGGCACTTCTCTCTGAAGCTGGCTTCCCACATGACAAGGGGTATGTTCTGAAGGAATGTCCTTCAGAATACAAGGTCTAACAAGTGAGCTCAAGCAAAGAATCCTCTGTTTCTGTGACCTCCTAGCAGAAACTACGCACTGCAGTCTGGATCCTGCAGCCCCAAGGCTTCTGAGGTTATTTTCTGTCCTACTCCAAGGATTGGCCTTTATTTGGTCCCATGTACCTACCAGGCCAAGATTTGTACCACTGACTGTCCAGCTTGCTGGCAGGCTCTTCCTGTGATTCTAAGGACCTGTTACATTACCTGCCTGAGGAAAATGGACTTTGCTACTTTGTTTAAGCTGAATGAATGAGAATACAAAAAGATCAAAATAATTTAAATCACTTTACCAAGAGATTACTGCAAGAGGGGAAGAAACAGACTCCCAGGAGCTTTGGGATGTGAGCAAAGCTGCTATTCACTGAACTCGGACATGCTATTCAATACTGAGAAAGACCTGGCTTTCCTGTGGCCCTGAGGCCTAAATAAGGACTTTGAGAGGGTTTAGGCAAGGGCCACAAAGAGTGGGATTTTCTTTGCTGATTGAGAGACAGGAGGAGGGGCTGGCTCACCACATTGTGCTCTGAGCCCTCAAACCGCCATCCCTTCGCATGTCTCTAGAGTAGCCAGCCACTCAGTACTGCTGCAAGAGGGATGCTGCAAGTAGGACAGAGTATTAGACATGGCAGAGGCTAGCCAACAAAGACAGCAGAGAAAAAGAAAACGAAAGGTACTCGCACTTAGTGACGGTCCTCTGGCTCATTGTTGCAAGAGAAATGCTCAGGATTCTTGGCGATTCCCCAAGCGTTAGACTCAGGAACTCCATTAATTTCAGCTAAGCAAAAAAGGGGGAAATTGCTAGGTGTGGTGGCACAACCTTTAAAGCCCAGCACTCTGGAAGCAGCAACAGGGGATTTGTGAGTTTAAGGCTAGCCTGGTCTAGTGAGTTCCAGGTAAGCCAGGGCTACATAGTAAGACCTTGTCTCAAAAATACAGAAGTGTGTGTAGGCCGGGCATGGTGGCGCACACCTTTAATCCCAGGTTTTGGTAGGCAGAGGCAGGAAGATTACTGTGAGTTCAGAGGCCAGCCTGGTATACAAAGTGAGTCCAATATACACACAGGCTACAAAGAAAAACCCTGTCTCAAAAAACCAAAAAAGAAGAAGAAGACTGAATTTAAAGGACCTTAGCTCTGCTGTAGTGTGGCACCCACACAGAAATTCTGGTAGCACTAAGCATCTGTGTCCCCTCGTTCTCTTAATTCAGCTGTACCAGAGTACACAATCTAGAGACAGCCAGAGAAGTCATGTTAAAAGATGAAAAGAGAAAAGTTGTAACCTTGGCATTCAAAGCTCTGCTTTCTGCTCTTATTTCTAGACCCTTCCACTACAAAATGAGTAGCTAACCACTAATGGTTCCCCAAGTGCGTCCCTGGACCAGCAGTACTAACTTTACCCTGCATATCTGCAAAATCAGAGCTTCCAGGGGCTCAGTTGGTAAAGTACTTGTCATGAGGATCTTGAGTTTGGAGCCTCAGCACCCACTTAAAAAGCTGAACACTGTAATTCCAGCTCTGGAGAGGTGGAGACAGGAGGACCCCTGAGTTTAGCTGAATCACTGAGCTCCACATTCAGGGAGAAGCCCTGTCTTAAAAAAATAAATAAGGTGCAGAGTAATTGAGGAAAACACCCGATTCCAACCCCTGACCTACACACACACACACACACACACACACACACACACCCTACACAAAAAGAAGCTTCTAGAAGTGAGCGAGGCTGTGTGTATACTTAGCAAACACTACAGGTAATTTTGAGACAACTCAGGGGAGTTGTGCACAGGGGCTTGTTAAAGCCGATTATGGGTTAAAAAAAAATTTTTTTTTTTTGAGACATGGTTTGTTTTTTGTGTGTAGCCCTGACTGTCCTGTAGACCAGGCTGGCCTCAAACTCAGAGATCCACCTGCCTCTGTCTCCCCAGTGCTGAGATTAAAGGTGTGGGCCACCATGGGTAAAATTTTGAGGTAGCTCAAAAAAATCAGTAGGTTAGGGGACTGGTGAGAAAGCTAGCCTTATCCAAGCAATTTATAGACAGGCATCTTCCCTTTCCCTGTCTTCTTGACACAATTTAACTGTCCCTTTTGTTGGAGCAGATCCAGCTCATGAGGGCACAGCAGAGGGCATGGAGAACATGGCAGATGCCGTTACTCATGCCCGTTTTGTGGGCACAGATCCTGCCAGTGATGAAGTTGTCCTGATGAAAATCCTTCAGGTAAGTGGGAGGGAAGAACAGTTAGGCTAATGGCCAAGTGCGGGTGCTGCTGGCTCTACTTACGGAGTCTCCCTGCAACACCAGACTTTACTTTGACTCCACTGAGGCTTAGGAACTGACTGTTTCCAAACAAGGCACTCAGGTACCCAGAGGAAAAGCTTTTTCTAAGGAAAATCATTAAGAGCTTTAAATGAATTGGTATCAAATACCAGAAGCCCTTAATACACTTGTATCTCTGGTAGAATATATCTGTGTCATCCATCTGTTAGGGCAGGACCCTGCTAAGCAAAGAAAGGACTCTAAAGTCAGGCACATGGGTGGCTCTGGTTTTTTTTTGTTTTGTTTTGTTTTGGTTTGGTTTTTTGGAGTTTTTGGTGGTGGTGTTCAAAACAAGGTGTCTCTGTGTAGTCCTGGAACTCACTCTGTAGACCAGGCTGGCCTCCAACTGAGATCCATCTTCCTTTGCCACCCAAGTGTTGAGAGTAAAGGTGTATGCAACCACTGCCTGGCTCTTTTTTCTTTTTTTTTTTTAAGGTTTTTCAAGACAGGGTTTTTCTGTGTAGCCTTGGCTGTCCTGGACTCGCTTTGTAGACCAGGCTGGCTTTGAACTCATAATGATCTGCCTATCTCCGCCTCCCAAGTGCTGGGATTAAAGGCGTGCACCACCACACCGGCTTCTATTTTGTTTTTTAAAACAGGGTTTTTCTATGTAGCCCTGGCTGTCCTGGAACTTGTTCTGTAGATCAGATTATTCTTGAACTCAGAGATCTGCCTGCCTTTGTCTCCAAGAGTGCTAGGATTAAAGGCCTGCACAACTACACTTGATTTAATATATAATTAATTTATATAATATATATAAAGATATATTTTTTCCTGATGGCTCTGGCTGAATTCCTGATTACCCAGAAATAACTGACTGCCTGAGGGTTGACTCCCAGTTGCCCAAAGGGGACGGGGTGTACAAACCCTGTCTGGTTCTTCCATTCATCAGATTGGGTATCCCTTAAGCAGAATCCAGAATCAACAGGAAGCTAGTTTTAAAGCGCTTGCTGTTTTTCTCTGAGTGTATGGTTCACCTCGGAGTCTGCACAGTGGAATGCCTCTCCTAGGATCAGCTGGATCAGCTATCTCAAGGTGTGTGCCGCTGGCAGCTCCCCTCTCCAGTATCTGGAGTGAAGACAGAATTTGGGGTAGAGTTATCTTGCTAATATGTTAATCCTGAATTTCCCCTGGAAAAACCAACTCCACTATTTTGAGCCAAATGTAAAGCAAGCATATATTAAATATTAAATACTGACCACCAAGACACGGACCTTGACCAGGACCACCTCCCTGGAATTTTCCAGCTGAAATGGCCTTAATTTTTTTTTAAATTAAAATAAATTTTTGTTTTTGTTTTGATGCGGACATGGTCTCATATAACTAAGAAAGACCTTGAATTCTTATTCTTCTTGTTCTGATCTCTGTACTCAGCTTTGATGTCAGCATTCTTGCTAACTTAAAAAATAAAAAGAAACCCTGAAATCAGGGATGGTCATGAAGTTTTTAGGAGACTGAAGCAGGGAAATCACAAGTCCCAGCTCAACCTGGACCAAATAGCATGATCTCATCTCAAAACAAAAGCAAAGCTGGGGAGTGGTGGTGCATGCTTGTGACCTGAGAACTCGGGAGGCAGAGGCAGGCGCAGTTCTGTGAGTTCAAGGCCATCCTGGTCTACAGGTGAGTCAAGGACAGCCTAGGCTACACAGAGAAACCCTGTCTCGAAAAACAAACAAACACAAAAGCAAGAGAAAAAGAAAACCCAAACAGGTAAAGTGGTAAGGAGAGCCACACCCTAATAGAGCACTTGCCTAGCATATGTGAGTTAGCAAATAAATTGAAAGAATTGAGGATATAGCTCAGTTAGTAAACTGTGTGCCTTGTGAACATGAAGGCGTGTGTCAGGCATGGTGGCAAGTATACTTGAAGTCCGAGAGAAGCAAAGACAGGAGGATCCTGGGAGCTTGCTACTCAGCCAGTCAGGTCAGTGAAAGACCCAGCCTTAAAAGAAGTTGGTCCACATATCTGAGCTTCTCTGGCCTCCACATGGCCACCCCCACATACACACACACACACACACACACGCGCACGCGCACGCGCACGCGCACGCACACACACACACACACACACACACACACACATGAACATGCACATGACACTGAAGATGGTGGTGGTGGTGGTAAGATGGTAAATTTACCTGCTAGGTGTATTTTCTACCTTCAGGTGAGCTTTACTCAGCCTGCTTTGTTTATCACAATGTTTTCTCTTTCTTCCTTGTAGGTTCTCCGAACTCTGTTGCTAACCCCAGTGGGTACCCACTTAACAAATGAATCTGTATGTGAGATTATGCAGTCTTGCTTCCGGATTTGCTTTGAAATGAGGCTCAGTGGTAGGTGCTTGAATACCAGCTCTTTCACCTAACTGGGGCCAGTACCTGAATATATATACAGGATGCTATCTCTGATGCCCAGAGGCACCAATCTCCCCATCTTCTACCTTGGGTAACCTTAGGATTTTGTTATGAAGTGAGAGTAGTAGAGTTCTCAACCTATTACCCGCGGGCAGGAGTTGAGATGAATCTTAGACTTTTCTAGAACCATGTCTTCTCCCTTAGGGTTTCTGGGATTGATAGCAATTGATGACCCAAGAAAACTCATCTAGTATGTCTGTCCTCCTTTTCCTGACTCCGTAGTACCACCTAGTGGTCTGGTAAAGTTATAGCTACCAGGCTGAGCTGGAGCTGGTTTTAATAAGTTTGGCATAATCCTTGGTAAACACAGTTTGGAGGGGAGTCGGCTCTGAGAAGTCTCCTGATAATAGCACAGCAAGTAATGACACCTGTGTTATTTGTTTTTGCCTGTGCAGAGTTATTGAGAAAATCCGCAGAGCACACTCTCGTAGACATGGTGCAGCTGCTCTTCACAAGGTAAACCTGCTGCTGTTTGCTTCTGCCCGGCTGCCCAGGCCTCTTGAGTCTGCCTGCTTCCACACAGCCACTTCAGGGACCTGGCCAGCCCCACAGCCACATCAGAGGCCACTGGGATTATAGATAGCAGTGGTT